>NC_138893.1:57661451-58261451 GCF_965194825.1 Balaenoptera physalus | reverse complement strand
TACAAAGCGTTTCACATTCTCTCAATCTTCACAAAACCCTATAAGGTAAGAGTTCTCTCTCCACTGTATTGCTGAGGAAACTGAGGCTTAGACAAGTTTGATGATTAGCTCCAAGCCACATAGCAAGCAAGTGGGGAGGCTGGATTTGAATGTAGCCTGGTCTCACTCCATTGCCAGGCTTCTAACTATGGAAAAGGTACAGAGAGAGAAAAAATGGAGAACAAGGTCTGGGAGGGGGAGGGAGAAACGCCTTCTTGCCAGGAAATGTTCCAGATGCCACTCTTGTTACCTCATTTGAAATCTGCAACAAGGCAAGAACATGAACCTGAGCAGAATCTGTTCTCTGGGAAAGGCCAGCTTGGCAAGGCCCTGGTCTGCGTCAGAGTTGAGTTAGAGCTGTGGATCTCTGTGGTCCCGGAAACCTACGGTGCTCACACAGACTGCGCTCTCTCCCTTCTGCCTGGGGCCTCAACTGTGCCCACAGATGAATCACTGGTGACTGCTCAGAGAGCCAAACCAAGGTCCCTACCATCCTGCTTTCAATATGGTAGGCCTGGCTTCCTTCACAACCAGGGATCCACCACCGATTAAATCACATCGTGAAACCATCTGATAAAGACATTTTTACGTTCCTTATCATTTCTATATGTTTGTGTTCCCCATGCTACTCCACCTTTACGACTTGAGGACGTATTTCCACCTGAACCCCTCAGTCAGAATTTGAACATTTCATTCTCCAAAGCATCACGTCATCCTGAGATAGATTCTTTGACTGAATCATGCCTTCTCAAAGTGCCTTTCTATTTGGAGACTCACCTCTTTATTAGCTGTGCTCCTTATTAGGACTTATTCCTTCTGGGATAGAAACATGCAAATTCATTCCACGATGGCTCCCAAACAGCAGTGAGAGTCTGTTAGTGCCACAAACTTGTAGAGGATTTGAATTTAAAATTTCCAGGTTAGTACTCATTATGAAGTTCTTATTGAAAGTTTTATATAAAAGAAAAACTTGGCAAGGGGGATATTGTTTTCTCCACCCTAGGGCTGCAAGAATAGATGAACCTTTCATCAGCTGAGAATTTGTAGGTGTGTTCATGCTGGGATTTCAAAGGGCACACATTCTTTGGCCAAATACGGCCTTGGCATATAACCAAACTTGTAAGAGCATTGGATGTTGCAGGTTGAATCTGTGGTTTGGTGACTAATGTCACCTTACCTCATTCTTACCATGACCTAAATAGCAGAGGGGACGTGGTGGGGTCGGGGTAGGGGTGGTGTTCATTTGGGCTGCAGCAGAGCAGGCAAAGTTACACAGCCTTAATCATCCTCCTACTGTCAGCTGATATACCAGCTGCATCTAGAGACAGACAAGTTTGAGTCTGGAAATGGCAGTTACCAAGTAACAAAAATGCACAGGGCCTTTAAAAATCAACAGAAAAACATAGCAAGCAAAACCACCCAAAAAGAACAACAAATCAGGTGGCGCCTCATAGCCTGTTCCTTCTGCCAAGTTATTTCTGATTTCTGACTGGTTGACATAGTTAACCTTTATTTCTCTGATTCAGGTGACTAGTTATGGGGATTTTGGTTGGAAAGAAATTTCCATTGCGTTCTCTTATTTTCTCCCCTTGAGTCTTTTCATTATTTATATATTGTGTGTACAAATTCATTATGTAGGGGTTTTCCAGCTTTTGGGGCAATGACCACAGTTAAGAAATTAATTTTTACATTGTGACACAGCACACACACGTACACACACACGCAACACTAAAAGTTCTACAAGAAATATATTCACTCTTACTATGTATGATTCACTTGAATATTTTCATTCTGTTCCATTTCATTCTAAACTAGGCTAGACTATTCAAACTGCTTTTCGCTGCCCATTAATTTCATAACCCAGTAAAGGGACGTGACCCACAATTTGGAAAATATCACATTACTTCAACTGTGGTTTAAAGAATGACAATTTAGAGCATTCTGATGAAATACAAAGTATAAGAAGAAAGTAAATTTAATTAGCATTTTCCAGGATTTTTTTTCTGTGGGATCGGTAATATTGCTCATCCAGTTCTTTGGTGGAATTGTAATGGACCCATAATTTCACACTTTTCCAACTCTGATGATTTGTTGTGAAAACTGTATAAGATTCTTTTCTATATCCTCAAACAGACAGGGTCCTTGGGAGCTCCTTTCGAATTGTTTCATCTGTGAAGCTTGGCAAGTGTGAGGGATACGGTACCACTTGGCTGTAGCCATGATGTGTGTAGACAGGAAGAGTCCACACATGGAAATGACACGCCAAGGAAGTGCCAGGGCTTAACCAGACCCTGCATCCGGAGTCAGCACCAGGGAAAGGGAGGGAACCAGGCGAGAGCCAAGGAAGACGAAAGCTGTGAAAGTCATGGACAGAGGGAAAGGGAGCAAGCATAGGGCAAATCCCAGATAAAAAAGTAAAAAGCTATGCAAGCTCCTGATCCTGTTCTTGTGGCCTTGTTTAAGAGCATGCTTCATAAGTCAGACAGACAAAGACAAATATCATATGATATTGCCTGTAAGTGGAATCTTAAAAAAAGGGTACAAATGAACTTATCTACAAAACAGAAATAGAGTTACGGATGTAGAAAACAAACTTATGGTTACCAGGGGGTAAGCGGGGGGTCGGGGGGTGGGGAATAAACTGGGAGATTGGGATTGACATATACACACTACTACATAAAATCGATAACTAATAAGGACCTACTGTATAGCACTGGGAACTCTACTCAACACTATGTAGTGGCCTTTATGTGAAAAGAATCTAAAAAAGAGTGGATATATGTAATGTATAACTGATTCACTTTGCTGTACACCTGAAACTAACACAACATTGTAAATCAAGTATACTCCAATAAAAATTTAAAAAATAAAATATCTATGTTAAACAATTAAAAAAAAAAGAGCCTGCTTCAAACACTGGAAGAGGAAGCTCCAAAGCTGTTACCCAGAGAATCACACTAAAGTAAACCTTCAGATTCACTCATAATAATTAACTCCATGAGCAATTTTCCTTTAAGAATCTGATATTAAGTCAAAGTTGTGTACCTCTCTTCACCTCTATTATCTAGTGGCAAATGACAGAAATTTTATCATTTCGTCCATAAATATGTCAGTATGTATATAAAAACTGTTTTTTAAAAATAAGACCAAAATTATATCATCACACTTAAAAAATTTTTAATAATAATTTCTTAATACCATTCAATATCAAATTAGTATCCACATTTCCCCAACTGTCCCATAATTTTTGTTTGCTTTTACATTTTGCTTTTTCTAATCAGGGTCCAAATAATTAGGGCCCATGCATTTTAATTGGTTGATTTGTCTCGACCCTTTTTATTCGTAAATTCTCCCCTTTTGTTGAGTGGTAACAAGATAAAATCCGAGACCTCTTTAAATAATTGGGTCTTTCCAAGAAAATACAAGTTGTTTATTTCATCTTGTCAGCTAAGAAAAATAGCTGTAGGCCTCCCTCCAGGAATTAAGGGGGAAAAAGCTTGCTTGGAGTGACATGGTACCAAGGATGATAAAAACTGCCTACCTCACTCTCCTGTCATTCCTGAAATCTCCTCCATTAGACTCATTCCTTTATACTTCTAAAAGGCTTCTTTTAAACACTACTGCATTAAATTCCCATGTATTTCACATTCTACAGACAGGAAACTTTCATCTCTGATATTAATCTCTCAGTTCTTTGCCAGCACAATGTTTATAAATGTTGGCCCAGGGGATGACAGGCCTGGTGAGTCATCAAAGAGTCAACTCTATTCAGCAGAGTTTTAGTGTTGAGTGCATTTAAGATGTCTTCAAGTTCTTAGAAAATCCACATATTTATTACTTCGTGTGTAATGGCACATGCCAGAATAGAATGCTAGGTTTTCTATCTCCAGAGTGAGTTTTCGTACATTCACCTGAATAAATTTCCCCATCACTATCCAGTGTTTATTTCCTAACTTTCAAAAATTATAAAACATATCATTGTAGTTTTAAACTAACAAGCACTTAGAAACCATAAACTTCAGTTTTTCTTTTTTTCTCCTTCTTTGTAATGTTGCTATCCCTTTACCTTTGCCTGGATTTCTGGGTGACCTTTGTCTAAGAGTAGAAATGTGGCAGCAACCCGCAATACAGTGACATGCCAATTTTTAAGTCAATTTCACTGAGGTATAATTTACATAACATAAACTGCACCCATATAAGGTACAAGTCAACGATCTGATAAATGGCTACATTTTTGTAACTTCCACCCCAGTCAAGACAGATACTGAACATTTTCACCATCCCCCAAGGTTCCCTTATGCCTCTTTGCAATCATCTACCCCTTCCCTTGCCCCAGGCAACCAATGATCTGTTTCTATCAATAGAGCTTACTTACGCCTGTTCTAGAATTTCATCTAAATGGAATATACAGGATAGACTCTTGCACCTGGCTTCTTTAGCTCAGCTTAAGTTTTTGAGATTCATCCATGTTTTTGTATGTATCAATACTTGTTCTTTTTTATTGCTGAAAAGAATTCTATGATATGGATATATCATAATTTGTTTATCCATGCACCTTTTGATTAACGTGTGGATTACTTCCAGTTTTTGGCCATTTTGAATAAAGCTGCTCAAACAAATGTAAAGAAGTCTGGGTGAACATATGCTTTCAGTTATCTTGAGTAAATACGTAGGAGAAAAATTGCTAGTAAGTGTATGAATAACTTGACAGAAGACTGCCAAAGTGTTTCCCAAAAAGTTGCGTCATTTTACACTCCCACCGGTAATATATGAGAATTCCAGTTGCTCTAGGTCCTCACCAACATTTGCTCTGGTCAGTCTTGTTAATTATAGTTATTCTAGTGCATTTGTAAGAGGATCTCACTATAGTTATAACTTGCATTTCCCTCATGATGGAAGATGTTCAGCACGTTTTCATGTGCTTATTGGCTTATTCATATAACTTCTTTTGTGAAGTAGCCAAATCTTTTGCTTATTTTTATTAGGTTGCTTTCTTATTATTGTCCTGTAAGAAAAAAAATTGCCTCTTCTAGCTCATTTGCATTTCCATGTGAATTTTAGAATTAGTTGTGTACAATGTATTGCTTCCCAGTAATAAAAAGGAATGAAATATTAATACATGTAGGAATACGGGTAACTCTAAATAATTATGCTAAGTGAAAGAAACCAAGCAAAAAAAATGTATACTATTTTAATCCATTTATAGAAAATTCTAGAAAATGCAAAATAATCTATACTGATAGGAAGCAGAGAAGTGGTTTTCTGGGGATGGGTCATGGGAGAGGGGTTGCAAAGAGAGAGAGGAATAAGAAATTATTCAAGGGCACAAGGAAACTGTGCATATTCCAAACTGATATATATATCCAAACTAATGGGTATATTCTTGATTGTGATAGTACCGTGAGTGTACAGAAGTAATAACTCATCAAATTGGACATTTTTTATTTTTGCAGCTCATTGTACATCAGTCATACTTCAGTAAAGCTGTTTTTTTGTTGTTGTTTTTTGTTTTTTTTTTAAATAGACATTGCCACAATATAGAGCTAAAGAGAACTTCCAAAGAATATAGAAATAGAATGGTTTGGGGCTTCTCAACATCAACACTGACAACTAAAATACAATACAGAAATACATTCAAAAGTCTAAATGAGGGACTTCCCTGGTGGTCCAGTGGTTCAGACTTCACCTTCCAATGCAGGGGGTGTGGGTTCAATCTCTGGTCAGGGAGCTAAGATCCCACATGCCTCATGGCCAGAAAACCAAAACAGAAAACAGAAGCAATATTGTAACAAAGTCAATAAAGACTTCAAAAATGGTCCACATGAAAAAAAAAATCTTTAAAAAAAAGTCTAAATGAAAATTATTTCCAACATAAAATTCTATATCCTGCTAAGCAATAAAGAAGATGAAATTAAAATTTTAGATATGTGCAACCTAAACAAAATTAATTCACTTATGATTCATTCTTTCTCAGGAAGCTGCTATAGTTACTACACCATCAAAACAAAAAAGTAAATGAAGGAAAAGGATTATATGAGATTTGAAATTTCCTAGGCTCCAACACACAAGAGAGGTGAGGGGAATACTCTGCTGCCAGAATGAAAGCAGTGAGTGCAACATTCTAAAGAGCGAGAGTTGCAAATCAATAGATGCTCCAGGAGAGAGGTTTCTTTTTTAAAAAAATGAAACCAACATGAGACGATCTCATGTGTTTTATGATGTAGGAAATTGTATTGAGAGCCTGCTGGAGCAAGTGGGGAGAATTATCAATAGATATAGAGAAAATTAAGCAGTTAAGAATCAAACAATTATGCATTGTAAATAGCCTTGGTTGTACATTGTCAGTGTAATAAAAACAGAATCTTTGTATATCAAAATCATGTAGTTTGTATAAAATGTGGGAGGGATTTATTTACAGTGTGTTGTAATTTTATAAGGCCAAATATTCACAAGTTTTTAAAATTGTTGTCATGTTTATGTACACATCTGATAAATTTTAAATCATAACTTGGTAAAAAAAAAAAAAAGAATCAGACAATTATTAATGCCAGAGCTAACCAAAAGTTGCAAAAGAAAGGAAATATAACCATAGTATACTATGATTATGGTTCAGCAGTATATGATATTTATTTAATCATGATACTAAAAAAAAAGTGAATATTGATTTTTTTTTTTAATTGTGATACATTTCTACTGGAAGGAAAAGAAGAGGCATGGGGCAGAGTGAATTGTGTGTGCTAAATCCTCCTGGACCATAATAGAAAATACATAGATAATATGTAAAATTGATCTATTAAAAATAGAATTAAATACTTAGTTTTAAATTATGCAGATAAACACTAGAAAAATAAATAAATACAGTGCTTGCCTCCAAGAAACACAACTAGGGTTGTGGAGGGGTGGGACATGATACATGGGACTCTTCCTTTACAAATTATTTACCATTATTTGACTTTTAAAATCATTAGCATGGCCAAAGCAATCCCGAAGAAAAAGAACAAAGCAGGAGGCATAACCCTCTCAGACTTCAGACAATACTACAAAGCTACAGGAATCAAAACAGCATGGTATTGGCACAAAAACAGACACATGGATCAATGGAACAGAATAGAGAGCCCAGAAATAAACCCACACACCTACGGTCAATTAATCTTCAACAAAGGAGGCAAGAATATACAATGGGGAAAAGAGAGTCTCTTCAGCAAGTGGTGTTGGGAAAGCTGGACAGCCACATGTAAATCAATGAAGTTAGAACACACCTCTCACCATACACAAAAATAAACTCAAAATGGCTTAAAGATTTAAACATAAGACATGACACCATAAAACTCCTAGTAGAGATAATAGGCAAAACATTATCTGACATAAATCGTACCAATGTTTTCTTAGGTCAGTCTCCCAAGGCAATAGAAATAAAAACAAAAATAAACAAATGGGATTTAACCAAACTTACAAGCTTTTGCACAGCAAAGGAAACCATAAACAAAATGAAAAGACAACTTACAGAATGGGAGAAAATATTTGCAAACAACGCGACAGACAAGGGCTTGATTTCCAAAATACACAAACAGCTCATACAACTCTACAATGAGAAAACAAACAACCCAACCGAAAAATGGGCAGAAGACCTAAATAGATATTTCTCCAAAGAAGACATACAGATGGCCAATAGGCACATGAAAAGATACTCAATATCACTAATTATTAGAGAAATGCAAATCAAAACTACAGTGAGGTACCACCTCACACCAGTCAGAATGGCCATCATTAAAAAGGTGCTTTGGGGGCTTCCCTGGTGGCACAGTGGTTGAGAATCTGCCTGCTAATGCAGGGGACACGGGTTCGAGCCCTGGTCTGGGAAGATCCCACATGCCGCGGAGCAACTAGGCCCATGAGCCACAACTACTGAGCCTGCGCGTCTGGAGCCTGTGCTCCACAACAAGAGAGGCCACGATAGCGAGAGGCCCACGCACCGTGATGAAGAGCAGCCCCCGCTTGCCGCAACTAAAGAAAGCCCTCACAGAAACAAAGACCCAACACAGCCAAAACTAATTAATTAATTAATTAATTTTTTTTAAAAAAAAGGTGCTTTGTGACCACCTAGAGGGGTGGGATAGGGAAGGTGGGAGGGAGACGCAAGAGGGAGGGGATATGGGGATATATGTATACATATAGCCGATTCACTTTGTTATACAGCAGAAACTAACAATGTAAAGCAATTATACTCCAATAAAGATGTTATTTATTTATAAATAAATGAATGAATGAATGAATGAATGAATGGAGAAATAAAAACTCCAAAAAAAAATGTCTACAAATAACCAAATGCTGGAGAGGCTGTAGAGAAAAGGGAACCTTCCTACACTGTTGGTGGGAATATAAGTTGGTGCAGCCACTGTGGAAAACAGTATGGAGGATCCTTAGAAAACTAAAATAGAATTGCCATATGATCCAGCAACCCCACTCCTGGCATATAACCAGAAAAAACTATAATCCAAAAAGATACATGCACCCCTATGTTCACAGAAGCACTATTCACAATAGTCAAGACATGGAAACAACCTAAATGTCCATCAACAGATGAATGGATAAAGAAGATGTGGTACATATATACAATGGAATACTACTCAGCCTTAAAATATGAATGAAATAATGCCATCTGCAGTAACATGGATGCAACTAGAGATTATCATACTAAGTAAGCCAGAAAGGAAAAGACAAATACCATATGATATCACTTATATCTAGAATCCAAAATATGACACAAATGAACCTATCTATGAAACAGAAACAGAATCACAGAGAACTGACTGGTGGTTGCCAAGGGGGAGGGGTTGGGGGGATGGAGTGGGAGGTTGAGGTTAGCAGATGTAAGCTTTTACATATAGAATGGATCAACAACAAGGTCTTGCTGTGTAGCACAGAGAACTATATTCAATATTCTATGATAAACCATAATGGAAAAGAATATATAATAAAGAATGTGTATATATGTATAACTGAAGCACTTTGCTGTATAGCAGTAATTAACACAACATTGTAAATCAACTATACTTCAATAAAAAATATTGATAAAAAAATAAAATTAAAATTAAATAAAAACAAAACCATTAGCATGTATTTTTATTAAGAAGAAAAATTAGTTAAATAATTTTTTAAAGTGATTTCTGGAGATTGTATGCAAATACATTGACTTCTCAAGGACTCATCTGGTTACATATATTTTATTGAGTGTTTTTTTTCTATTTGTTACTTATCAGCCTGAATGAAGATTATAAGAGAATAATTTTGCTGAGGTCTTCTGGAAAACTTCCATGAAATGTGTTATATGAGTGTAGGAACTGATAGATAACATTTGTGCCTTGGTCAGGATATGAGTTTTTCAAAAAACCAAATTTTAGCTCTGATAATTTTCTCTATTATTTGTATTCTATTTCACTGATTTCTATTTTTGTCTTTATTATTTCCTTCTTCCTACTTAACTTGCTCTTCTTTTATTAGCTTCTTAATTTGGAAACTTAAATCCTTGATTTTAACTTTATTTTATAATATGGGTATTTAAATCTCTAAATTTCCTTTTATGTCTTACACTGGCTGAATTTCAAAATTTTGATAAATTATGTTTTCATTATCAAGTTCAAAATATTTTCTAATTTCCCTTGTGATTTTTTTCACTGAGCCATGGATTATTGATAGATGCATTATTTCAATATCCAAATATTTGGGGGATTTTCTAGATAGCATATTGTAATTGATTTCTAATTTAATTTCACTGTTGTCAGAGAATATATATGATTTCAATCCTTTTAAATTTATTGAGGTTTATTTTATGGCTCAGCAGATGGCTATTTTAGTAAATGTTCAAGCACACTTGAGCAGAATGAATATTCTGTAGTTTTGGGATGTAGTGCTTGGTAAATGCCAATTAGGTACATTTGATTGATAGTGTAACTAAGATTTTTATACCCTTACTGATTTTTTTCCACTTACTCTATCAGTTACTGAAAGAGGAATGCTATAATCACCAACTATGACTGTGAATTTGTCTTTTTGGTTTTTCAGTTTTTACCTCATGATTTTTAAGTTCTTTTATTAGGTACATACACATTTAGGATTACTGTTTCTTTTTGATGAATTACCCTTTTTATCTCTTCTAATACTTTTTGTCTTGAGGTCTGATTTATCTGATACTAATATGGTAATGTCAGTTTTGCCATGCTTACTGTTGCATGGTGTATTTCTGTTCTACTTATTTTCAGAGTGTGTTTCTTCTAGATATCACACACTGGGTCTTGCTTTTTTATCCAACTATAAAATTTCTGCTTTTTAACTGGACTTTAGTCCATTTACATTTATTGAAATAATCCATAAGGCTGGATTTAAATCTACCTGTTTGCTATTTGTTTTCCATTTGCCTATTCTGTGTTTTGTGTCTGTTGCTTGTTTCCTGCCTCCTTTTGGGTTAATTGAATATTTTTAAGTATTCTAAGTATTCTATTTTATTTTCCCATTGGCTTCTTAGTTATATCCCTTTAAATATTTAGTGGTTGCTTTCAGGCTAATATGTATCCTTAACAAAGTCTGTTTAGAGTCATATTGTACTTCTTCAAACTTCACACCTCATATCTGACCTTTGCACTTCCTACTTCATCCTTCCTACTTTATACCTGATACTTTTCACTTCCCACTTTGCACTTTACAAGTGTAATAAACTTACAATATAGTTCCATTTGCTTAATCACCCTTGTCCTTTTTGCTACTGTTGTCATACCTTTTGCTTCTACAAATGTAAAGTCCCCTTACAAAAATTATTAATTTCGCTTTGAAAAGTCCATTCACTTTTAAGAAAATTATGAAAAGAAAAAATAACACTGTCATTTAAATACACCCTCTTATTTACCATTTACCATTTCATTGCACATATGCAGCACAGTCTTCAGCCAAGGATTCAGGGCGAGCTCCCTCCTACTCTATGTGGCTCCTCCTCTCTACTGTCCTATTTTGCAGATTCCAGCCACTTCAGAAACCCCAAACTCTGATCTGTGTTTCCTCAGCTCATTAGGACTACTGTTCTCTGCTCAGATCCCAGGTCTCCACACCACAGTTGGGAAAATATCCCCAAGCAGAAAGCTGCAACCATATGGGGCTTACCTCACAAGTTTCTCTCAAGGATCATCCTTTGCATTGCCTAGTTTCCAATGTCTGATAATAGTTGCCTCACAAGTTTTTCCAGTTTTGTGATTGTTTATCACAGGAGGTATAATCCAATACCAGTTATTCTAATCACAACCCCAAAGCAGAATCTAGCCAGGATTTGAACCAAAAACCAAAAAATGAAAATATTCTCGGCATCTCTTTCATGTTCTACATCCAATTTTCCAACTCTTTAATATTCATAATTATGAAACATAAAAAGAATATAAATGCTTTATTTCATTAAGGAGTTTAACATATCAAACTTGCAAAAGTAAGCCAAAAAGAGCAACCTGGCCATTTGCAAACACTGTACTGCTCTGAGATGGGCCATTGAGGCTGAATGATCAGCCAGTAAGCCCTCCTCTACCACCACGGCCCACACCATCCATCAGAACTGGAGGCTTGTAGATTGAGTGGCTTATAGGGTCTGTTTTCAACTTTGCATAATGGAGGAGTCCAGATAGAAAAATAAACATTTGAGTCTGTAAGAGGCTACACTTAGAGTTGCACAGCATAAATGGCCTACTATTTTTGTAGAGCAGGAGAGTTAAAGGTCTATCAAAATGTATAGGAGAATAAACAAAAGGACAATAGTACCTATATTTGAATAGTGAATTTCTTAATTGGGCCTCTCATTAACCCTCTGAAAAAGGCAATAAACTGTTATCATTCCCATTTTACAAATGAGGAAACTCAGAATCAAACAAGATAATTGACTTATCCAACATCACACAGGTAGGTGATGACAGAACTCAGAAAGGCAGAGTCACTGTGAGTAAGTTTACCAATTATTCCCTATTACATTGACAACTCAGGCCAGCCCTGGGAATAGACAGTATACATAGCCAACTATGAGGTGCAATTTGAGAGATGTCAAATCATTCACTTATCATAGGGCCTAAAATTTCAGCATTAGTCATTCATTTCAGCATGAGCCATTGGTGACTTGTTAGATGGAAATCTAATTACCTTACATTTGTAGAGCAATTCACATTTTCCAAACTGTTTTACATCTAATAATACCTAATATTTATTATGAGTACTTTCTATGTGGTAGGCACTGTTTCAAGTGTTTTGCATGTATTGACTACTTTTATCCATACAATAATTCTAAGAGAGGGGTGCTATAAATACTTCTATCTTACATGTGAAGAAACTAAAGCATAAAAAGATTAAATATCTGGCCTAAGGTCATACAATTAGCAAGTAAGAAATTAGGATTTGAGTCTAGACCCAGAGTTCTTGCTTTTAACCATTTAACTATTTTTATGCTATTAGATCCAATCCAATGTCATTCAAGATAAAGGAATTATTAAATCATCTTTTACAGATGAACTAATGGAGATCCAGAAAATTTTAAATGACTCGTCCAAGGTTCCCCAACTAATTATTAGTTGACTTGATTAATCCTGGGAATCATGACTCCTAGTCAACTCTTTGGCATATACTAAGCCAAAAGGATTACTAGTTGATTCGTCATCAACAAAGAGAGAGACTGGGGCAAAGACAGTTACATTTTGATGGGAGCTAAAATAAGATATTATGAGAAGCCAAAAAGCAGCTTGAGAATTTTCAGCCTCTAGTTGGTGACAAGAAATATAAATTTCATTCTATGAGCATTTATTGAGTCCCTGTGTTCCCAGTACGGGAGTATATCCATGAACAAAACAAGCAAAAATCTCTGCTTCCCTGAGATTCACATTCTAGTGGAATGTAAGAAAATATTACTATTGATACAGAAGAATTATATTGAAAATAAAGAGGTGTGATATGAAGCAAAATTGAAAGTGAATTCAGCTAGATTTTTTTTTTTCAAATCTACTCCTTTAATAACTCACTTATTTCCCACGTGCTTCTTCCAGGAAATAACCCACTGATATGTAAAATGTAGGTGGCGTGAGATTTTTCTGAATACAATGTCAAACTTGTTGTTGATGGTGTAAATTACAGACTATCAAAGGAAGAGATTAAGTTCCCCCAAATAATAAGATGGATCAGATGGAGCTGTACACAGTTTTACAGCCTATTAGAGCACATGAAATCTTTGAGAAAGTTGCCCCGCCTTAAACAACAGAAGGTTTTGATGTATCAATAAGATATTCTAAAATTCTTCATTTTTAAAGTCTTCTTTTAGGTTATCAAAGGTTCTTGCTACTGAAAAGTGGAAGGCTGGCAGCCAGAAGAGGTGGGGACCACTGAGGGGGAGGAAGGCTGATGAACTAACCCTAGTCCTTTGCAAACTACCTTCACCATTATCACTTTAAGAGAGGTCTAGCTTCTCTAATCTCCACCTGGACTCACTTTAACAAACTCATCAGAACTGACCAGGGATGAATTCCTAGTTCAGGGTAGAAAAACCTCTGCTTTGATTCTGTAGCCCAAGTTGCTAGGCAGCAGCTGTTCCCATGCTGAGGGTGCCAGCTCTTGCTCTTATCAGCGGTTGTCAATCATGGCCAGCAGTAGGAGCCTCCATGAAAAGCCTATTTTTCTTCTCTCTTTTGCTAGCCCCATCCTCACCAATCTTGTGGGATCTCGCCTGGGCCATGCTTAACCTTCAGGGATTAAAGACTCCCAATACCCCTTCATTCCTATGGCTCAGGAAGGTGTTCCCCTCTCCCCCAAACAATGCCTCTACTCACCCAAGACAGCCTGAAGTTCCAGAGGGCTTCACTCTTTGGGCCCAAAGACTCTATCTTACATTGAAATGCAAAGCCAGCTCTCGTCATTGACAGGTTGGGGTGAATGAATTTATCAAACCATTTGCACTGGAAAGGTGGGTGTGGTAGAGACATGGGGAGGTGAGCAGAAGAGCACTTGGCAAGGAAGGTGGGGAGCAGACAGAGGAAGAGGCATTGGCAAAGGGAGCAAGGACTCCAGGAAGGGAAGCCGGGGTCACTGATGACAAATCTGTCAACTCCTTGGTTTCCCCAAGAGCTGGTCTTGTACTTGACAGCTAAGCCTTGGTCTCTCACGAATCAGAGCCTGAGCAGAATCCTATTGTCCAACCATCTAAATTAGGAATGGGATCCCTTTTAGGGATCAGCTCAACTAAAGGAAACTGCCTGACCAAAATCGCCTCTCCTTCTTAAGGGGTCCCACATCTAATGACTGATTAACACGGTGGGAGAAAGGCCAAGCCCATGACACCCCTGCAGTTTCATTCCATCTTCATAACTCCCCGTATGGTTGGATGAGGCATCTGTTAAGATTGCTTCACAGCTCAGTTTTTCCTCTGCTCAGTCTTGCTTCCTTTCCTTCCCTTCTACAGGGGATGATTTCAAAGGCATGCCCTAAAATGTCTGTATGCCAGTCTCCATCTCAGGGTCAGCTTCTTAGAAACATAAAACTGCAATAACTGGGCAAACCACATCTTATGCCGTTAAATAAATGAAAAGACTAGGATGTCTTGAGCTGCCACACAGGGCTGCCTTCTGCACTGTTTAGGCTGGAATTGGGAAATCTGGCTCAATAACATAAGTAGTCCAAACAGGCCCAGTCTTCCTTTGTCCCTGAGGGAGGTCCTAGAAGCTTAGCTTCTGAAACAGACAACAACAACAACAAAAAAGGTGATCCATTTCATTCAATAGACATTGGACAGAGTGACTTTAGGGCTTCTTTGAGCATATGTGATAGTTCAAAGTCTATCCCTCAAAGCAAAATTTGAACCATTTTATTTTCTCACATACTACTTTCCATTCACCCTCACTGACACTCAGCTGCTAATTTTCTGGTGAGCTCTCTATGATTATCTTTGCTGGTTTACGTTTCACTCCCTGAAACAATTTAATATCTCCTGTAAACTTAGGAACTTGACTACAGATGTCCTTTAGCCAGTATGTTCTTAGTCATGAGAAATCTAGTTCTGTTCTCATCCCTCTGGATTGCATTATTTAGACCTCTGTTAAGTACCCATATTCCTGTCTTTTCTTTCTTGCCTTTAATTTATATTATTTTTTCCTTTGCAAAATAATCCAACAAGTTCCATGATGATGCATGCTGGGGACTAAGAAAATGTGGGGAAACCACAGGGCTACCCTAAGATATATACTGATCCAGACATTCCATGGAAATATACACTGGTCATTAGTGATTGATCCCTGGTCTGGAAGCAAAGAATCTGGGAAGGCTTGTCCATATTTCCTCTTAGTCAGTGCTGCAGTGGGCTCTGAACGCCTTCACTGGCCCTGAATCTGCTCTATTTTCTGGTTATGACCTGACCAGTTTCAGCATCCTGGCTATGACGCTTTAGCCTTCCTTGGTTTGAATTCACTCCCGACGGATTCCAGGTAGACTCAGAAGAAAAGCAGGCCGCAAAGGTTCTTGTGAAATGATCACCTTTGGGATAATTATTATCCCAAGTTATCTTAGGAACAGTGAGATCAGTAATTTCCAACACAGACAGCAATGACACTGTGTAAAACATCACCATTGCATTCAAGATGTGATGCGTTGGCATATCCAGTGTTACTTTTCAAACATAAATACTTTAGAGAAAATCTTGGGATTCTGCTACTTATTAGAGACTGTGAGAAATAATGTGTGCATAATTTGTAATATCCCAAGGTACAAAAAAGCACCTATTCTGTCATATTGATACATGAAGAGCTGGGAAAGGGGGAATTTTATAAGGTATGAATATAAAATCTCTATTCTTCCTGGCTGTGAATCATCTCTCTAAATATAGATTTGCGTGTGTGTGCATGCACACAATTGTGGCATCTTCCCTGTTGACTCAAAAGATTTTATTTCAACTTTTCATTTCTAAGAAGTCACTGTTCTCTCCTATTCCTGTATGCCTGAGTCACTCCCCTCCCCACATTTGCTCCCTGTAAGATAACGAGACAGATTTACACAACCAAAGTACAGGGTATTTTTAGGAACAAGCTGCTAATGTTATCCCTTTTCATGGGAATCAAAACCACCATATCGTATCTCCAGACAAATCTTCTTGTCTAATGACCACCAAAAAGGCAGCATGTAATTCATGCATCTTGAATCATAAGTATTGAAAACTTAACTGGGATGCAATGCTTTGTTCTTGTAAATTTCTAGATATACTATAAATCTACTCAGGTCACTGGTAACAATAGGTAGGTAGGTAGTTAAATACATAGATAGGTAGATAGATAGAGACAGGTTTAGTTTACATGTCTGGATGTTTTCCTCTTTAGTCACTCTAAATATTTGACTTGGTAATCTACCTGTGCTTAAAATAGACTGTCATCTATTTTTATTTCATTGCTAATATTATTCCACAGGACACTCAATGCTCCATCACTACTTAGCATATAGCAATATGTATGGTAGTACTATATCAGGAAAAGCAGACTATTTAAAAGAAGTGTTCAGTTAAAGTGCTGAATTTAAACAGGTCTACAGACAAGGAGTTTTCAGATCTATGAGTGACAAGGATATCCTCTTGGTCTATGAGATTACTCACTTCTAACTACTAAGCCTAAATCATGAATACATGCAAGAACCATGCATTGACATAATTTTATAGATGGTCGCACTGAGACCTCCCTGCTCTAGGCAAATTCAATCCCTACTCTACCGCCATCCTGATAAAATAATGAGAAACCTGAACTCACAGGTTATATAGGTGAACCGTAGGATAAAGAACCTTAGGTCTGGGAATTCTTACTTTCTGTTAAAAGCAGAAGCGTCATAATTTCTTCCTTGCTCTTTCCCAGGAAGTAAAATTCCAAAGAAATGCCAATGAACTAGGATTTATTCTATGATTATGCATTATCAATAAAATTAGAATGGGATTGAATGATTCATATTTCATTCCACTTCATGCCATTTAGAAGTTTTCAATGACCATTTTCCAGTGTCATATTTTCCAGTGTCATATATTAAAAGATGAGATTCCTTTTTTGTTTTTTTCTTCCTTTCCTTTCCTTCCTCCCTCCCTTTCTCCCTTCTTTTACTGAAACTTATATGATTTCCAATTGCTAATTCTATATAGGCAAAGATAGCTACAAAGAGAAAACTTTGTTTAGACATGAACATTTTTGGTTACACTTGGAGCCGTTTGTTCTGGCATTTTCTGAATACAGCTGAAGAGACAGTGTGTCTATCAGCATCTGGTCTGTAGCAGACTGCCAGACTACAATGTTATTTCAAGGGTCTGGAGAGTGAACTAAAGAGTTTTCCCTTTCTAGTTTCATTTACTACCCTAATTATTTAGAAGGAATAAAGGGAGGGAGAATGCAGTTGCCATATGCCAGTCACTTTCATATGCAATAAAATTCTTTTTATTACCTTCGTTTGCTGCTTGGCTGCTTATTTGCTCTTGCTTTGAGGAATGAAAACTGATTTATAAAAGCCAAATATTATTAAGTTATCCCAGGCTCCCAAAGTTATTTTGCCTATTGAAACAATAATTTTCCTAAACATAGACAACAGAACCTTTTCTCTCTCACAATTTTTGAGATTCATCCTGCATATACAATTAACAACAATTCCCTAAATGTTGGCTTTAGGCATGGGGACATGTTTTAATTTGTAGGTATGGGTACACGTGTGCATACGTCAAGGAAGGAAGTCAGCTTCTGGAGATGCAAAGGACACAGACCAGTGGTCAACAGATCTGGGTTCTAGACTCGACTCTGCCATTCTCTTCCTGCCTGACTTTGGGCAAGCAAATTCACCTTGTCAAGTTTTAGTTGTCTCATATTTTAAATGCTTTATATCTACAATGATTTTCTACATTTCTCTGTGTATTCCTTCAGTTTTTTATTGTAAATCTTCATTGAATGTCATTGGCTCATAAGGACCCATGACTATCTTTGCTGAGGAAACTATACTTCATCAAAATAAAAGTTTTTGGGTTTTTTTGTTTGTTTTGTTTTTTTACTATTTATTGCATTTTCTCTTGAATTCTACATTAATATTATAATGACTCTTCTTTTTTTAACCATTTTGACTGAGGTATATTGACTCATTGGGAGTATCAACATGGAACAGCTTTATTATACAAATAACTGTTATGAGCTGAATTGAATAGATTCTTTACAATATTTCAGTCTGATCTTATAACTTTCAGTCTCTATTAGGTTATTGAAGTTCCCCAGTCAAAATATTGATCTCTTCCCCTCCTCGGAGCACATGCTGGAGTTGTGCTTGCAGTAGCTTGATAGGAAAGAGTCGGTGAGGGTGGGTGAAAGAGGGGAGGTCAGCAAAACATGTGTTATGCTCTCTTGCCCTCTTCATCATTTCTATGACTTGCCCTCCACTGGTAAAGGGGAAAACACTTTCTCTTATGTGACTGTGCAAGGGAAGTTACAGGACCTTTGATTTCTTGGCTGTAAATGTTACTCTCTTTTGTGAGCAACCACTAGTCAGAGGTGACAAGGCAGCTAACTCTTTATTGCTTTTCACCCTGGCTGAACCAGCTCACTATCTATAGACTTGGTGGGTGTAGGTAGGTGCCTACTGGTAAGAGTTTCAATCCCAAGAATCTCCCCTAGGCACAGGTAAGCCCTTGCAGATTCAAATGCATCCTCCCCTGATCCCCATATGGAACCCAGCAGTGTATGACATTCTTTTGATGTATGTTGACCCAAGCTACGCAGTCTCTAGCCAGCTCCACCTCCCAGCCTCATCTACAGTCTTTAACCCCAACTCTGGGGGGCTTGAACGGACTAAATGGATGTATAGTCTGAATTCTCAGGAACTCAGAAGGGAGGTCTCCCTGGAGAAGTCTCTTGTCCTCTCTCAGTTTGGCCCTTTCCTCACCTGGGGAAGCTCAGCAATCACTATAGCTTTCTGGACTTTCAATCAGAGAGCAAGGCATTAGTCTCCTTTTCATACAGAAGGAGGAAAAAAGCCCTCAAATTTTATAAATAATCCTATCTTTCTATCCTAGCTTTTCTTCTTTGCCTGTGGGAAGGAGAACTTGTCGAGTACTCCTGATCTTTACAAACAGGAGTATTTAGGAATACTTCTGGGTATTCCTAAAAGTAAACCTTCTAATCCCCCTCCTCCACCTTAAAGCCCTCTTCGTTGGAGGAAAGGAATGGGTAAGGCAGGAGTGTCAGTTCTACTGAAATGACATTTCTCAGCAAGCCTTGTGGGGAGATGGCTGGCACACCAGCTGGTGGTGCTCTTACAGCAGAATGAGGAGAGGTCAGTGATAGACCCAATCACAAGGAAAATGGGAATTGTTTTAAAATCCACGTTTCTTTCCACCTCTCTCTTTAAATTTTGTTTTAGAACTGCCTCTAATAAATGCTCTACATATAGATTGTAATTAATCTGAGAGTCTTTGCCATTTAACAGGAGAATTTAACTTTATTACACTTATTGTCATCATTGGCATGCTCAGTCTCACTTTCATTGTCCTTTTATATACCTATAATAATAATTGTAATTACTGTTATAGTTAATAATATACATAATATATATACTTAACTAAAACAGTAATTACAATTATGATTATATATATTACATATATATTTAAAAGTTGCTAGGAGAGTAGATCTTAAAAGTTTTCATCACAAGAAAAAATTTAACTATGTATGGTGATGGATGTTAACTAGATCATTTTGCAATATATACAAATATTGACTCATGTTACACACCTGAAACTGGTTTTACATCAATTATATCTAAATTTTTAAAAATAACACAAGTATTTAAGCCTATATAAAATTTATAACTAGTAGTTGCAGACATCAGGACAAAAAGCATCAATTAATAGAAATATTTGGAAGAATCTAAGATAATTCTGATTTTTTACTTTTTTGTTGATAAAAATTTGTATAATTGCTGTTTTGCCTAGGGAAATACTGAATTCTTTCTTTATACTTAAAAATTTTAATGCCACCAGTCTTCAACAGGTGAACATTTAAACAAACTGTGGCACATACATACTGTAGAATATTCCTCAGCAACCAAAAGGAATGTACTATTGATACAAGCAAACACTTGGACAAATCTCCAAGAAATTATGCTGAGTAAAGCCACTCCCAAAAGGTCATATACTGTATATGATTCCATCTACACAACATTCTTAATGAAAAAATTTTAGAAATGGAGAATGGACTGGTGGTTACCAGGAGTTAGGGATTGAAGGACACTGTGTAGAGGTGGGAGGAGGTTGGTGTGGTTATAATAGGTCAACACACAAAGAACCATTGTGGTGATGGAAATGTTCAGCATCTTTACTACAGTGGTGGATACACCAACCTACATATGTGGTAAAATTGTACAAAATACACACATACAAATCAAATACATACACATACAAATGAGTACAAGTAAAACTGGAGGAATCTGAATAAGATTGGTGGATTGTTTCAATGTTAATATAGTGGTTGTGACATTTTACTATAATTTGTGAACTGTTACCATTAGGGGGAACTGGGTAAAGGGTACATGGGATCTAAATTATTACAGTTGCAGATGAATTTACAATGATCTCAATATAAATTTCAGTTAAAAAAGATTCACCAGGATTTATATAGGTCTTGGTCCCTTTACATAAACATTTTCCTTTTACCACTGTGAATCACTTTCATTTTCAAACTAACCTTTCATAAGTTCATATGTTTGAAATTGTTGCTTCAATTCCACTAGTTCCAGCCTTTTATCCTGTCTGTATTTTCAGGTCTCTCCTCTTTACCCTCCACATCCATTATTCGCTTTTTTTTTTTTTTAGGATGTTCTTCTCTTAGTCCTTTTCCTCTGTATCCTTGGAGACTTTTGACATTGATTTGATTTTCTATAGCATTAATTCTTTACTGTTGATTCTGATTATTTTTTATTTTATGCTTACATTTTTACTTCCTTTGGACAGTTTTTATACAAGTCATTTTCCACCCATCATTCAATCAGCTCCTTTCCCATTTCAATATTTTATTTTCTTATCTTTTTTCCTTTGCTTCATATAGTCCACATTTTCCACATTTTTAAGAGCACAATATAAATGATTTCTACAATTAACTAGTTTGTTGAAGTAGGTCTTTATCAAAAGTTAGCTCTTTTTCACCCTCTAGAGTGTAATATTATCATCTTTCATGCTAGAGAGAAATTTTCTTTTGTTTTATGTTAAGTTTACTCAGCCCTAAGAAAGGAAAGTTGTATTGAGTTCCCAGCATTTGTCCATAAACAGAGTGTGTAATTTCTCTTTGTTCTCTTTTATTATTTGTCGAGCTACCATCAGAATTCTTCTCTTCATTCACAAGCTAAAAATCTACCTCCTAGGTAATTTTCTGGATTTTGTGCCTTTTACTTAGTATAAATTTGCAGTCCTTAGGAAATGTCTTTTGATCTTTTTGCCTGATTATTTTTCCATGAGGAGTGGAGTTTATTCCAGAATTCTTTGAAACCCTTAGTATTTCTTTCCCATTCAGAAACACTTCTTTCAGACTCAGTCCCCTGCCACAACCAAATTCACATCCCCAAATAAGTGTCCCAGCCATCTTATATTAACAGAAACTGTAGCTCTGAAGTAAGGAGAAGGGGGAATGTCCATGAGTCTGGCAACCCTGGGAAGCAGCTCTTGTATAATAAGGGGTCTCTGTCTCTCTCTCTCTCTCTGATGAGGTAGAGGGAGTAGCTCCATACTACTGACTCAGAGCTTCATTCTGAATATTAGTTGATAAATTAATGGTACTATTAATTTATCTGAATCACTTTCTATGGTTTTCAAAACAGTGGTGAATAATCCAGAAACTCCCATTAAGCATTTCAAGCAGATTACAACCAGATTCATATTTTCATAAAATTCATATTTTCTCAAAATTCAAAAGGCTACTCACACAACAGTGTGGGAAGTGAACTTGAAATGGGTGGAGAGTGAAAAAGCAGGAAGTCAAATTAGGAGGATATTGTAAGAGTCCAAGAGAGCCATAGCAAGACTTGGACCAGGGAAGCAGCAGTGAAGATGGTGAAGAAGTGAGAGATTCACGAGAGGTTTATGAGGTAGAATTGACCTGAGTGACTCTCCCTGTGGTAAGCAAGTTAGTTCAAGGTAAACAACTGTAACTGTGCGAAATGGAGAAACTGGAAGCTTCTATGTGACTTCTAGTGAGTACATTGGAAGGCTGAGCTGTTTAATTTACTGGGGGAGGAATGCTAATGCAGTAGACAAATCCGAAATCCTTCCTAAATGTGTTTACATTTTTTTCTTTTGTTTGTTACCAACCCTGAATATCATGTTTATTTGACTTTCAGTCACAGACAGGTAACTTTTTAAGGAAGTTTCTTTATTCTATGGTAACAAAGAGTGACTTTGTTATATCGTTAACTTGTCTTAAATGGGTAATCAAAACTGGAGAAATCACAGGATCAGGTGATGTTGTTGTCTAGGTTGCCACCAAGTGACCAAAATTCTGCATAGCAGACAAGGAGTCCTGAGGATGTCATAACTGAGAGTGATCCTGCTACTTAAAATTATGTGTGTTGGTACCCTCACACTCCAGTACATAAGGTGAATGCCTGCCAAATGCAATCCAATTACTAGTTGTGTGATTTTAGGCAAGTAACTTCATCTCAGTAGGCCTCGGTTTCCAAATTCATAAAATGTAAGACGTGTTAGCTTATTTTTAAGACACTGAAAATGCTTAATACTTCAGAGACTTGTCTTTTTTTTTTTGCAAACAGGCCAAAACAACTATCCAGAATGTGACACATATATTTTTATTTTTTAATTTAGTCACCAAAATCACTTGTTGTAAAGCTAACCTAAGGTCCTCTGAGTGACCTCAAATTTTGAGAGCTTACATTTAGCAGTTCAATCTCATTCCAGGTTCTCCACTGCTTCAAGTAATTGTCCATATTGTTAACTCTAGTGATTTTTCTAAAAGCCAAATCAAATAATAATATTCTATCACTATTCTAAACATTCCAGTTGATCTTTATAAACCTAGCAGTCATCTCCAAGATTTTAATTATTCATTCTTGTCTGAAAAAAATGAGTATGCAACTCCTATATATAATATACAATGTTAGTGATATATTTCATTATTTGATTACTATGCATGAACACTGCACTAATATGGTGATATATAAAACTAATATAAAAACAGAAATGTTTAAAGGGTGAGATAAAATCATGTTATTTTATTTACTGATTTCAGAAAAAAACATTTTTCTCTTGCTAAAATAATATTCAGGTCCTTTTAAAAGAGGTTTTAAAATAAGAAACAATAGTCTTTCGTATTAGCGTACATATTTATCACTTCAGGTGCTCTTGTTTTTTTGCATAGATCCAAATTTCTATCTGGTTTTATTTTCCTTCTACCTTAAATACTTCCTTTGAGATTTCTTGTATTTCTGGTCTGCTGTCAGTGAATTTTTTTCAGCTTTTATTGGGTTGGCCAGAAAGTTTGTTTGGATTTTTTCTGCAATATCTTACGGAAAAACCAGAATGCACTTTTTGGCCAACCCAATATATGCCTGAAAAAAATCTTTATGTGCTTTCATTCTCAAAGATATGTTTGCTGGTTATAGAATTCTAAGTTAACTGATTTTTTTTTTTCTTTCAGTACTACAGAGATGTAGCTCTACTATCTCTTTTTTACTTGCATTTTTTCCAACAAGAAATCATTCTTATCTGTTTTTCTGTATGTAATTTGTGCTTTTACTCTCTTTTAAAAGAATTTTCTATTTATCACTTATTTTAATCAATTTGATTAGGATGTGCCTTGGTGTACTATTATTCTCCTTTCATCTGCTTGTCATTGAGATTCCTGAATCTGTGGATATACAGTTTTCATCAAATTTGGAACAATTTCAGCCATTATTTCTTCAAAAAATTTTGTCCCCAGTCCTTCCTCTCCCTTTGAAACTCTAATTATGTCTATATTAAGCCACTTGAAGCTGTTCCATGGCTTTCATGCTCTTTAGTGTTTTAGTGGAAGAATTTCCACGCTATGTTTTCCGGTTCACTGTTTTTTTTCTCCTGAAGTATCTACTCTAGTGTTTATCCCGTTCAGTGTATTTTCATTTTAGACATTGTCTTTTCCATCTCTAGAAGTTCAATAAGGGCCTTTTTTCTATCACCTACATCTCTCCTAAAACTGCTCATGTTTCCCTTTACATACTTAACATATAGAGTATATTAATTGCAGCTATTTTAACATTCTTCTTCCTTAACCTATCATCTGTATTATTTCTGAATCTGTTACTAATTGATTGATTTTCCTCCTCATTGTGGTTTATCTTTCCTGTTTCTTTGCATGTCTGGAATTTTTTGGTTGGATGCTAGAAACAGTGAATTTTGTATTTTGGCATGCTGGATTGTTTGTATTTTTTCCAATACTCCTAAACTTCATTCTGGAATGCAGTGGTGTGCCTTAGAAATGGTTTAATCCTTTTGTAGCTTGATTTTAAGCTCCATTAGGCAGGACCAGAGCAGCCTTTAGTCTCAGCAACTAATCTCAACCAGGAACAATTTTGACCCTATGAGAAAGGGACATTTGGCAGTGTATGGAAACACTTTCAGTTGTCACAGCTACAGGAGTGGGAGTACTACTGGCATCTAGCAGGTAGAGACTTGGGATCCTGCTAAACATCCTATAATGCACAGGACATCCCCACACAACAAAGAATTACTTAGCTCCAAGCATCAATAGAGCCAAGATTGAGAAACCATAGTCTAGGGCTATTCTGGCTCCATTACCAAAACAACACCCTTCTGAGTGCTCTCTACCTAGCACTCAGATGTCCTGTGTATTAAGAGATTTCTCTGCTCTGGCCATGGGGAAGGTGAACAATTGCAAGCCCTGTGGGATATCCAAGAATTGTTTTCTTCACTCCTTTCTGGTGGCCTCAGGTAATTTCTTACACACTTGTGTGAATCAGTTTTCAGCTGAAGTGCAAAAGGACCCCTCTGCCAATTTCCAGAGCTCCGTCTTTGTGATGCACCTCCTCTCCAGTACTCTGCCCTGGCGGATTCTAGCCACTTGGCTTCTCTGAATTCTCAACTCCATCTCCTGAACACAGGGTGTCTGCCAGGCTCTGGGATTTCCCTCCCTGTGCTTTGGCCTGGAAACTCTCTCTGAGCGGTGAGGGTAAATGCAGGGCTCACTTCATTTGTTTCCCTTCTTGTAGGGATCACTGTTCTGCACTGTTTGTCATCCAATGTGTGAAAACCACTCTTTCATATATTTTGCCTGTTTTTTTGTTTTTACAGTCAAGTGATTTTAAAAACAGGTGGAAACAGAGGTTTTTGATCTTTGAGCAGTGGCTAATGTCCTAAGGCACAATATACAGTTAAATATATAAGGGTTCATCCTTAAACATACTTCAAATAGTCTTGGTAACTCAGAAGATTTTCCCCAACTTTGTGTCGGCTCTAGTTAGACTATCATTGTTTTTATCTCACTGGATGGCTGACAAAAGACCCATACTAGGAGGAATGTGTTGGCTCTGCTATTTTCTTGTGGTTGGTATTTGCTTTATTATCTTCAATTTGTTTTATCTATAAAAAATCTGTTTTTAATTATAGAAAAATTCATTCATATACAAAGGTGAAGAGGATAGCATAATGAACCTTGGCCTGCCCTTCACTCAGCTTCAACAATTAACAACTCACAGGCAATCTCGTCTCATGTATATTCCCACCCACTTCTCCAGCATCTTCCCTGACCCTGGATTATTCAGAAATAGATCCCAAGTATCGTATCACTTCATCTATAATTATTTTAGTTGTGTATATCTAAAAAAAACCCACAATTCTATCCCCACCTAAAAACGTAACAATAACTTCTTAATATCATGAATATACAATCCAGCTTCAAACTTTCCTGATTATTTCAAACTTCTTGGTTTTTTTGTGTGTTTATTTATTTGAATCAGCATCCAAATACTATTCATATATTGTGAATGGTTAATATGTCTTTTAAGTCTCTTTTAATTTATAGGTTCCCTGCTCCATATTTTTTTTTTCTCCTGTCTCACACTCACTGACTCTCTCTCCCTCTGCAACTTACATGTTAAAGAAACATAAATTTGTCCTGTAAAGTTTCCCACCACCTGGATTTTGCTTAGGGGTTGGGTATCATTTTAACCTATTCCTCAGTTCCCTATATTTCCCATAAATTGGTAATTACATGTAGAGATTTGATCAAATTCAGGTTCAATTGTTTTGCCGAAACTACTTCATGGGTAGTGTATAATTCTATCAGGAGGCACATTTTGTGATGCTAGCAGCCCTGGATAATCGTTGCATAAATGATTGCATTAATTCATTAGGGCTATGGTATTACTCTAATTCTATCATTCTTTCTTCATTTATTAGCTGGAATACATGTGTAAAGGCAATCTTTTCTTCATGGTTATATTCTAATTCTCTCATGCCTTCTTCTATTTAGTAAATTGAATATTTCTATAAAGTTAATACTTTTTAACTTCAACTATTTTTCCCCAAGGGGTAGAAATTGTACAGGAAAAAGGGGATACATGCTTAATGCTTTCCCTTTATTTACCAGTTCTCAAAGTAACGATTGCTCCCTATCATCCTCCAAAAGTAACCCCAAGTTTTTTGTATCATTATGATCTCATGCATCTAAACATATTTAATGTGTTTCAATCCATTGCACTTATTCTTGTTAATGCTCAATTTGTCCCATCTTCGGCCAGTGGGAGGCTATTCAAGTTGACTCTTGCAACCTTTTGATATGTCTCCAACCGTCCTTGATAGCTTCCTTGTTATCTAGTTTGACAAGATATTTCAGGCTTCCGTGATTTTGCTAAATAGAACCAGATGCTCTTCATAGGGGTGGTACCATTTTGCACTACGCCACACCAGGCCCCCCCCCCCCCCACTATATGATGCTGGTTTCCCCACAGTCTCACCAATAGAGTATTGAGTCAAACTTGGATTTTTACAGATCTGATAGGTGGGAAGTGGTATCTTGAAAAAATGGTAGTTTTAATTTGCATTTTTCACGGTAAGACTGATCATCTTTTCATATGGTTAGAAGCCATTTGCTGTGAGCTGTCTGTATACCAGTCCATTTTGCAAAAAGCTTCTTAGTAATCTGTGGTTTCTTTGCGAGACTGTCTTAAGCCATGTGTCTATTTTGTAAAGTCAGGTGGAATCCAACTTAGAGTAGCCCAGGGCAGCAGAATTTCAATGTGATTCCAGAGGGGAAACTCTTCTGTCAGCACCTGTCCTCTTGGGGACTGTCCACCAGGTAGAGTCACCATTGTTTCGCATACTTCAGCCTCTTATCTCTTGATTCCTCTGGACCCACCCTCTGTTGTATCTGACCCCACACCCACTCTCCATGCAGAAAGCCCTCCTTGTCAGGGCCTCCCTTCCGTTTTCCAATCTCAGGCCAGGAAAAGCACCCAAATCGAAGTTCAAAGAGAGAGCTGGGAGGCCCCAGCCCATATGTCAACCTAAGCTGACCAACGAGTGCTAAATAAAACCAATACCTAGATCACCATTTCACTTCTTATACTGAGAGTTCAATGGATCAGAACCCAGAGAGGAGGATGAACTATTGGCTTCCTAGATGTCATCGATAGTAAGTTTAGTTGGGCAACTCTAATCAACCAAATGTGATTCACTTGAAGAAAGACTGAAAGGAAAGTGAATGGTCAGCCTAAAACTACACTTAGCCTTCATAAATCCTGTGGAGAACTTATTTAAAATGCAGGTTCCAGGGCCTCTCCATTGAGATTCTGATTCTGGAAAATCTGTGATGACACCAGGGAATGTGAATATTTAAGTTCCCCAGTGAATTTAGATGCAGGTATTTTCAGACCAGACTTTGAGAAACAGTGACCTAGATGATAAAAAGGGGACATTTAGAGCACCTAAAGTTGCTGGGGTCATGTAAGCACTGCCCAGGGGATAGTCATTCTGTGTTGGCTACATCCCTGCTGTGACTGATGTAGCAAACCACCCTTGTTCTAGCTGTGGGCTCATCTACAACCTTCAGGCCACAATTCGACTCCCCTTGTCACTTGCCTGCAGGGAGAGAACCTACGGATCTGCTGACATGAAGACTCTGCTCTGTCGACAGCTGTCTTTCTCATGATAAATCAGCATATCGGCATTCACTTATATTTTTATTTCTGTGGCTTTGGTCACTCCTGAAAGCAGAGCTTCTCCTCTCGTGGTGCGGAGGGAAACGGTTTTTTGGCATGACAGAAACGGAGCCTTACTGTCAGCTGAATCGATCTCCTCA
The DNA here is from genome assembly GCF_965194825.1 of Balaenoptera physalus. Lineage (NCBI taxonomy): Eukaryota > Metazoa > Chordata > Mammalia > Artiodactyla > Balaenopteridae > Balaenoptera > Balaenoptera physalus. The sequence goes on along the minus strand of NC_138893.1, from coordinate 58,233,063 downwards.
CGCACTGACACGTCCAGAAAAATGTTCAGAACAGTAAATTCCTGCTCCTACCATCTGCTCTAATCCCAGCAGCGTCTACACTGCGCAGAGCTCCGCCCCCGCCCGGCCTTTGTTCTCAACTTCCAGGGCCACCCACGCCGTCATCCTTTCCCAGGGCCCTGGGGAGTCCCTCCCTTTACCGAGTGCTTCTGACTCCCTACCACCTCTCGTCTTTCAAATGCCTCTGCTCCTCTCTCTGATCTCTCTTTCCCTCCTGGCTTTGGGTCTACGTTGTCAATCATTCTAATCTGGCTCTTTTCTGTTCTTTTCCCCCCTCGTGGGATGGAGCTGCTGAGTTTCCAGTTCCTGCTGGTGGCGGAATCTGGTGGACAAAAGACCCCTTTCTGTTATCCTTGTTTAGTGCCTGACCCAGAGGAGCTGGCTGCGTGCGGCGCCCAGGGAAAAGAGAAAGGGGGAGGGAAAAACTCATCCGCCCACAGGGTTAAAGCCAGCTGCTCCGCTGTGTTCAAAGCACTCCAGTGAGTGTCACCCTGCGCTGTGTCTTGGCAGCCGGCTGGCTTTCCTGGGCGATATGTCGCTGTGAATCCTCTGAACCACATGCATTAGCACTCACATTGCATCGCTAGTCAAGGAAAAAAGCAGAAGAAAGGCTAAACTAGATTAGAGCAATCTTCCTTCCCAGGCAGTCCTGGGCTCTTAAAAGCAGCCATGACTGACAGGTTGCCCTTCAAGCTATTTACCTCAATAGGTTAGGGACAGCCCCCAAACAGCTGCTTTTCTTTAGTAACCTGTGATTTAAGCTTCTCCTTTATTCCCTCTACCAAACTGGTCATCATGTCCTGCCAATTTCTGTTCTAATTGTTCTAATCCTCATTATCTCACATCCTGGCTCTGAGAGGGTCTGATGTCTGTGCTGTCTTCCCTCAGCCCCACTAGAGCGCTTCTTGGTGGCTTTCTCCATCTCACTTGCTGGCTCAGAATCCTACAAGGACCATTAGATCCAGGCGCCCCTTTCCAGATCTCAACACCCTCGCTCCACCGGACCCCTCCCTTAGCGGTACACCCTTCTCCCTGTATTCTGGCCCAGCTTGGTCCAGTGTCCCAAGGCTTCACCCTCATACCTGCCTGCCATGCCCTCACATGTACTCTTTTCAAAATTCGACCTCTTTTTAAAATGCCAACCTCAAACCTGGCTCTGTTTCAAGTGCGCAGCTGGGATACAGTGAGAAGGCACTAGGCGTGGTGTCACAGGTCCCAACTTTCCAGCTTGGAGACCACTTCCCAGCCATGTGACCTTGGGCAGGTAACTTAACTTCTCTGAACTGCAGTGCTAGTAGACAATGATCATACTTCACAGGGTTTTCGTACTTTCAACCAGTTTGTTAACAACCTGAATTTGATGAGGGACAAACAGGAAACAGTTTTATTTTCCTCCAGCTCTTGCCTTCCACCATGTTATATCACCTCTCCCTTCCTGGCCCTTGAACAACAGATTTCTGGAAACTTTAGGTTACAAGGACAAGCCTCACTTCCAAATATCAAAAAGTACTATCCGGGCTTCCCTGGTGGCGCAGTGGTTGGGAGTCTGCCTGCCAATGCAGGGGACACGGGTTCGGGCCCTGGTCTGGGAGGATCCCACATGCCGCGGAGCGACTGGGTCCATGAGCTGCAATTGCTGAGCCTGTGCGTCTGGAGCCTGTGCTCCGAAACGAGAGAGGCCGTGATAGTGAGAGGCCCGCGCACCGCGATGAAGAGTGGCCCCCACTTGCCGCAGCTGGAGAGGGTCCTCACACAGAAACGAAGACCCAACACCGCCATAAATAAATAAATAAATAAAGACTTTCTATTTCACTGTCTTTATAAAAAAATAATAATAATAAAGTACTGTCCAATACAATTACAAACCTAAAAGCTTCTCCCCACCCCCATTCTTCCCACCAACTCAACTTGACTCGTGACTCAGGAACCCTTTCATTCCTTCTTGCTCTTCCCGCTCCTCTTTTACCTGATTCTGGGTCTTCCAGAGTCAGGGCAGGAGGAGAGAAAAATAGAAAAAATGTGGCAAAGTCTTTTCACTTAGCTGGCGCTCTCTTAGACACTGATGCCTCTGCCATGACAGAAGACTAAAGCCTGGCTCTCATGTGGGGTGCAGAGGTGTGGATTCTTTGGAGACCCCTCAAGGACCTCTGAACTGCACAGGCCCTTACGGCAGGTGATGCGTTCCCCGCCGGCTTCTTGATCCTGTGCCCAGCAGCACACACCCCCTTGGCTTTTTACGTGGGTGTCTCTCCTTGGCAAGAAGGCCTTTTCACTTCAGTGGCATCCCATTAAGATGGGAGGAGCCCACTTTTCTTCTCCAACATCTAATTGGCCCTGAAAAACCTTGTGTATCTTTGCCTTACCCGTACTAGGCCCACACGCTGTGGCCTCCACACTCTCTTCTCCGCCTGCCCTTGTGGGCAGCTGCAGCCTAGCACCCACCTTCAGAATCTCCAAGCAAAAAGCAGCTCAGCCAGCATCCAGCTGAGGCAGGAGATCCAGTCTCCTCGTTGCAACACCCCAATCATTCTTGGCTCGTACTTCACTGACCTTAGGGGAAGGTGGAGCACAGAACTTAGCTCTAAGTCAACGAGTCAATACCTCTTCTGCCTCAATGACATTTTCAGCTTTCTCTCTCTTCCAGCCTTCTCTTTACAAAGACTATGGATGGGTAACGGCAGCCAGGGATGAAAGACCAGTTTGTCAACGTCTCAGTTAGTCTTGCAGGGATGTGTCTAAAAACTCCAGTTAAAAATGTGGGGCTACGGCTTCCCTGGTGACGCAGTGGTTAAGAATCCACCTGCCAATGCAGGGGACACGGGTTCGAGCCCTGGTCTGGGAAGATCCCACATGCCACGGAGCAACTAAGCCCGTGCGCCACAACTACTGAGCCTGTGCTCTAGAGCCCGCGAGCCACAACTACTGAGCCCATGTGCCACAACTACTGAAGCCCGTGCGCCTAGAGCCTGTGCTCCGCAACAAGAGAAGCCACTGCAGTGAGAAGCCCCCGCACAGCAACGAAGAGTAGCCCCCACTCACCGCAACTAGAGAAAGCCCACGCACAGCAACAAAGACCCAACACAGCCAAAATAAATAAATAAATAAATAAATCTATAAAAAAAAAAAAGTGGGGCTAATTAATAAAGAATGAAATACTGCCATTTGCAGCAACATGGATGGACTTAGAGAATATTATGCTTAGTGAAAGAAGTCAGACAGAGAAAGAAATACTATATGATACCACTTACACGTGGAATCTAAAAATTGACACAAATGAATGTATATGCAAAACAGAAACAAACTCACAGACATAGAAAACAAACTTGTGGTTAACAAAGGGGAGGGTGGGAGGGGGGACAGTTTAGGGGGATGGGATTAACAGATACAGACTACTATATATAAAATAGATAAGCATCAAGGATTATAGCACAGGGAATTATACCCATTATCTTGTAATAATATACAAGATATATGTATCTTGTATAATGGAGTGTAACCTGCAAAAATACTGAACCACTATGCTGTGCACCTGAAACTAAGACAATATTGTAAATCAACTGTACTTCAATTTTCTTTTTTTAATGTGGGGCTAATTATCATCCATTGTTCTCAGATTTGTAGGCCTTATCTAAAAGTCCAAGACCTTAGGAAAAGTCCCTTTCAATATTCACCCTATGTAGAACAAAGCAAATAATGTAATATTCCCTACACAGAGGCTGGCATAGTATATACTCAATAAATGGTCATTGTCATTGTGATGTGGCTATCCTCTAAGTATGGTAAAAATAGCATATACACATGAAGTAATCTGATGCTGGTGCTCTGTCAACTTTGTGTAATATTTGTTATCTCTGCACTGCAAAATGAATCTATTGTATACTATCTATTCAATTATTCTTTCATAGATATATGCATTGGAGTTTTAATTAGAATGTAAACTTCTTGAAAGCAGTAGTTTTTTTCTCTATTCCCCATAACATCAGAAATGGGGAGGAGCATGTCATAATTGTTTAATATTGTTGATTAACTTACTCTCTCACTTTCCCTTGTTTGATCTTCAATGGTATTCAATTGAGAATTTTATTATATTTTTCTTTGGTGATTTTCTTATTGTTTTGTGGGTACATTTTGCTATACCGAGGAAGCTATAAATTTGCTGAGTGTACATGTCAACGTATTTGCTTCCTTGCCATCCCCTGTTCAATCTAATCTAAGAGCAAAGGTGAATAGAAAGGAATGATAGAGCACAGGTTGCAGGAAAAAAGGTGAGGCCCTGTGAATATTTTGGATTTAATATAGAGTTAGGTCATTAGTGACTTCTAAAGAATAGTTTGTCTTAGAGATTCCTACAGAGAAAATCAGACTAGTTGAGGCTGAGGATTGTAAGCCAAGGGCAGCAAGTCTACTTCAAACTTAAAGGAAGGAGAGAAAGAGAAGAGTGCCTGCCAAGAAAAATTGGGCCAAGGGAGGATAAGGGCTTGGAGCAAGTTGGTAAGTCAAAGGCAAGGAACTGATGTGGCCTGTCTCAGAGGCGGCAAAGGGACCAGCATTGAGAGCCTAAGCAGAGATTGGTCTAGAACAGATATTCTCAGCTGGGGGTGATTTTGCCCCTCAGGGGACAGTCGACACTGTCTAGAGATATTTTTGATTGTCATGACAGGGGGAACTATTGGCATCTAGTAAGCAGAGTCCAGACAAGCTGTTAAGCATCCTACAATGCACAGGACAGCCCACCCACCTTCCCTCCAATGGCAAAGAATTCTCTCACCCCAAATGTCCATAGCGCCAAGGATGAGAAACCTGGGCCTAGAGAGAGGCCAAATGTTAGCATGAAACGGACATCCATTAAAAGCAGCACAGGTAAAACTCAGGGGTTATTGATGGGATTCAAGGGAATTTCCCGGAACCTAAGTTTGGAGGTATAGCTTCATAGGAACTGGAAAGTGATTTGGAAGACGTTCTCTCCCTCTTGCTCACTTTGGGGTCACAGCTCTCTGCTCACCTGCCTGACCACCTCTTTCCACTCTCTGCTTCCCCCGCACGCAGTTTGTGGTTCAAGTCTGCATATAGGTGTGAGTTGCAATCTTTGTGCTTTTTAATTTTTCAAAGGGAGATCCAGATTGGCCAGTCCTGGCCTATGAAAGGTCTGGCTTTGAGTCAGACTGTAACCAACTATGGCCAGAGGGCAAGAGCCTATCCACTGTCTGCTCAGCAGGGCTATGCCAGGCAATGCAAGAAGTTATTTCCTCAAAGATATAAAGAGAAAACAAAACAAAACAAAGACTTTTGAGGCTGAGGGAAGAGAAATCTAAGGAGTTCAAATCATGTAGCCTGAAATCTTGATAAATAGATGGCCAGGTCACCTGCCATGAGTGACCCTCTGAAAACAGCTTGGAAAAATGCTTCCCTTTTCTTGGGGGAAGGGGGGGTGTCCGTTATCAATTTATTGCCTCTCAGTTCCAAATACACTCTTCATTACCTGATCTGTGATAATGCAAATGGACCCTGAGTGTCTTTCCTTTGCCAAAAGGACAGTGTTAAGCTTTATCAGCATAGGACACTGGAGGGACTTTGTAGGAGGAAGAGGCTTCCCTTTCTAGTTCTAGTGTTTCCATGTGCTGGTTTTTTTTTTTTGTATTTGTCATAATACAAAGCTGTAGAGGCTGTGGAGTGTAGAGCATTACTGGCACTCCACCTCTAAGTGCCCAGAAATGCTGTCCCTTGGCAAACTTGCAGCCCAGGCCTAGTGACCACCTCATCGTGGCCCTCCTGATGTATGTAACTTGGCATGTAATTTATTTATACAGACACACCCACCCAGCCATATTGTTAGACACAAAAAAATGACATCCATGTGATGTGCGTGTGTGTTAGCAATCATCATCTCTATGCTGTGGGATTATGGGTAATTCTTATTATTACATCTATGTCAGGAATCGAGGCCAAAGATATGACTTCTCAAATTATCAAAGATAATCTACTTTCTCCTGTCTTTTGGAAACAAAAATCCCCCGGGTTAAACTGGTATATGTCAGTAGACTAACTGCCCTCATATAAGTGCACAGAAATACTAAACTGAGCTCTTACATTGTTTTGGACTCCACGAAATACACAGAAATAGAGCAGTCACTTCAAGTCTGCTATTTACCTGCTACCAAGGACAATGACAAGCCAACTGGGAGGATATTGTACATAGAAAAATACAATTTTTCTTTCTCAAAACTTGGGAGGTAGGAGGAGAAATTAAAAGGAATGCAGAATGCAAGAAAATAGGGGTAATTATATGTGTGAATGTGTAGTTACTTATTCTTTGGGGGCATTTCATTTTGCCCTTGCAAATGTATATTCTGGAACCACACAGGATGATTGGTATATACCCTGAATCTCTACCTTAATTGCCATATTGATTTTAGTGTTCCACAAAGGAAAACCCCAGGAGAGAGAGGGGAGTGGTGTATTGGGGATGGGGGTTGCATTCGCAACAGTAATTCTCCTAAAATACTTGTTAAGCCCAAACTCTCTGCCCTCTTTCTGTGGGTTAGAAATGTTTGTCCTTAATGCCAAAGTAAATTTATTCTTTGGCATTTAAAAGAAACACCCAAGTAACTTAATCTCAATGTGTTAAATCAATTTCAGTTTCTGGGAAGTGAAGGAGTGTATGTACATGTGTGTATGTAAACCCTTTTCCAAGTCTCTTGGATTGTACTGACACCATTGTTATTTCTTGAGAATATATCCTTCCTAAGTCACCCACTCGTGTTTTGAAATTTGTCAGGATTTGAAATAATTTAATGCTAAAATTATCCTTGGAGGAAAAGTTCTACACACCAAACGTTCACCCCCAAAAAGGACTCTAAAAATGCAAGTGTTTGGTTGTTCATGCCAGGAATCAAGGCTGGAGAAGAAGTGAATTCATCCCTGCCCAAGTTAGGGAGGGAAAAAATCTGCTATGTCTCTTACAGCACAACTCCATCACCGTCGTGGCTTGGAAGCCTGTTCATCATACTGCTGTGGTGCTCATTTACCTCACAACTGGCACTCTAATTTTTGAGCGCTCCCTTTTCAGCTAAGCAAAAGGAGAAGTGAATCTAAGATGTCCACATCCGCTGAAGAGCTGGGTTACATGGATGGGATGGGCAAAGACAGAGTGAATAAATAAGCCATATTGTTATCTAAGCAACTGTTGCCACTTTTTAAGGTAGTTTTTGTCATCTATAAGATGCATGGGTTTCTTTAAGGAAAAATTCATCACAGGAATATCTGTGTATATAAAATAGTAATGGCACCATGACTCCATGGACAATTATCCCTACTCTGATTAGGGTTAGAGAGACTGGTGACTTAAATAGTTTTGTTTCATCTTTAATTGGAACATGGCTAAGTGATTTCAGAGAGAGGTAATGGTTTTTCTAAGAAACTTCAATTACCCGGGCTACACAGCCCATTCATCTCACAGTACCGCGTCCAACGTACACATAAGTAAATGACTAAAATATGACAACCTAGAAGATTTATTTTGACCACAAGTGTGGACTTCAGCTTCTAGCCTCAATAATTTGTGTTTTCTCTTCCTGGAAAAGTCCCCCTCCAGCACCCACCTCCACCACCCTCTCCCTCACCTTTGCACCTTCCCTTCCCCCCAACCCCCATGCATATTTTCTCTCATTATTCACAAGAGAAACTCTTATGTATTCTTCCTGATTCACTTTACCTGCCCACCTCACCCCAAGGATCAACTTAAATTAAGTGCCCTTCTGTGCTTCTTTAGCACCTTGCACCTGTATCACAGCACCTATTAAACTGAACTGCAGCTGCTTTTCTCATCTGCCTCTTCCCACCTGACTGAGGGGGCTTCTGGAGGGCAGGGATTTAGTGCTTTACTCACAGCATTTTATTTGGCACAGAGTAGATTCTCAGTCAATGGTGGTTGAGAGATGTTGAGATGCCCTCCCTCACAGGGTTGGCTGAGGATTCAATGAGATGAGGCATTTGAGACTGAGTTGCAAATGGTAAGGCCCTGTCAGGATGTTAGGTGGTTTTGGCAAAACGGAATACATGTAAAAGTTGTTCTACGGTGCTCAAGTTTAAGCAGAAGTTTGGAACAGCTTATGCTTATTAAAGTGAATGAAGGGCGTTGGGAAGGGAATGAATCTCTACTGATCACTTTCTCTGTGCCAGCCACTTTTCATGTATTCTTATTAATCCCTCCAGTAATCCTGGAGGTAGACGTTAATATCTCAATTTTACAGATGAGGAAACTGGAGCTCAGAAAGACCAAGGTACTTGCCAGTATCACACAGCTAGAAAATGGCAGAGCCGGGATTTGGTCCCAATCTGTCTGCCTTCAGAACCCAAGTTTGCCCCCTACAGGATGCTGCTTTTGCAAAGGAAAGAATCTTGGGTCATAGATTATAGATAATCACACCTCCCTCCCTCCCCCATTCCACAGACCTGAGGAGCAGGGGCAGGGGGAGGGGGGAAATGGGCACCAGAAGAAGCTGTCTAAGGCATGCATCTCAATGGTGGCAGAGCTGGGGACAGCCCAAGAATCTGCCCAAGTGTTGACTAGATGTCCAGAAGCCAGAAAGGTGCTGCATTTTCTGCACAGCCAAAGATATACCCACAAAGTCAGTCAGCAAATCCACAAAACACTGGAGTCTGATAGTTAAGTAATCGTATTTTTTCAAGCTCTGATTTTTTTCCCCACAAATTGAGGACATAGGAATTTTAAAAGGGATGGTAAAAGAAAGTATTATACATCCAGGAAGGGGAGGATGGGAACTATAGTGTTTATTAGAACAGTGATCTACATTATTAAGAACACATCACTTATAATTTATTATAAAATTGTATTATATATGTGATATATTATTGTTAGAATCATAATAGGTATAATCATGGTAGAGCAAAATCTTGACTTTAATATAGATGCCTATTTGATTTAGTTTATCCCAACCTCTCTAATATACAACCTGCAGGAAATTTGTGAAGTGTTTTGTGAGTATATGTGGGTATGCAGCATTATAACAACAGGATGAAGCACATTTGAATCTCACATGAAAGGCAGCTAGCTGTCACCTGAGCACATTATGCATTTTAATAGTTAATAAAGGACCAGCTTCCTTTATTCAGGCTGCTCCTTCAATCATGAAGCAACACACACACACAGAGGTCTGGAAAACACCTATGCATTTTTCAAGGTGCTTCTTAAGTGTAATTTGTTTGAAAAGCCCGTCCAGACACACTTAAGGGGAATTGGTTACCTTCTCTGCGCACTCATAGTCATTGTACGTACTTCTCCTGTAGTTTCTTTTCACACTATGCTATGGTTAAATACCTCTATTGCTAGACCAAGAGCTCAACAAGAGTAGAAACTGTGTCTTAACATCTCAGGATTCTCAGAGCCTACCTCAGTGCTAAGTATACAATAGATGCTCAATAAATGTTGAATAAGACTAAAAGGAAATGTTTATTGCACTTATACCCTCATGATACCACTAGAGGGCAATGTAATCAAGAGTACTAAACACCACTGACGCAGTTCCAAGATGAATAAGGAAAGTAGTTTTTAAAAAGTGTATATTATTTCTCAGACGTTCTTTGTAATTTTTTGTCATGTCTTTTCATCAATTCTGTATTTAAGTTTGAGGAAGCACTCCACAAATGTAAAAAGAACCCTTGAAACGGGCTAAGTGCCAGAGTGCAGAGTCTAGGGATTAGTTCCCTGACCCGGGGAGAAGAAACTACCAGCTACAAGCGTGACTGGAGACGCTCTTACTTCCTCTCAGATATGAAGCAGCTATTTGATATTAGTCCTGTATCTTTTCACATTTTAAAATGCTTGATCCTCCACATTAATCCCAGGGTAAAGTTAAGCATCACTGCATGTAAGAGAAAACTGAGGGACAGGGGAACAAGTGAGTGCTGAGAAAATACAAATCAAATGCAACTTTCAGTCTAAAAAGTTCCCGCCTATTTATTTCTGAGGCATAGCAACTCTACAGCTGGTTTTCCTTCTGTTTACACATCAGGCCATAGATAAGGCAAGAACTCAAGGGGCAAGTTTCTAATGAGACATCTCTTCTGGAAGATGTAAATAAACTTCGGAGGAAACTCCACTCAGTGGTCGTTGTCATGGTACCAGATGAAGCTTCCTCCATGAAACATTTTTGCCCCTTCCAGCTTCAAGTGAGCCCTCCACCCACTTCCCTCCCACAGCTCTTTGTGACTCCCTAATAGTTCCCCTCACATTCTACCTAGTGTTGTTTGTATGTGTGTACAAGCCTTAGCTCCCCTCCTACACCGCAATTCCTCCGGGATCAAAGCATGTTTGCTCATCCTCATGATCCAAAGAGTGTCTATTAATATCTTACATATAGTCGGTGTTCAGTAAATTTCATTTAATTAAATTGAATGGAATTGAGTTCGTGTTCCAATAACTGTGAAACTGAAGCTGCTTTTTTTAGTCTGTTTCCACTTTCCCTTCACACAGCTGATTTAGCAGTAGCACTTATCAGTTTTAAATTTGGAAAGATTTTTGTTTGATTAAAAAACTTCTTAGTATAAATATTTAGAGCCAGTACCATGATTTAGCTAACAGTTACAGACTCATTTAATCTAACTAATTCCCCTCATCTGTATAGTTAGAGGTGGGGTGTGGACAAACAACATGTTTTCTTGAAAACAGATTAATAACTGATGTCTTTTTTTTTTTTTTTTTTTTTTTTTTTTACTACTTTCCCCTGCCCACGACGCCTATGATTTGAATCATCTGGCCAATCTAACTTCATTTACAATACAAATGAGTTTATTATTACCTCTCTAATGAGTTCAAAACAAGTAATTGGCAACAGCTGAATAATTGTTGTTATAATACTGACTTGATATAATCCTAGCCCAAGTCATTTATTTGTTTTTTCGAAAAATGTTTATTAAGTGCCCACTGGGTATCAGGTTCTGTTCTCAGGGATAATGGTGAACAAAAGAGAAAGCATCCCTGCCCAAGTGGTACTTGTATTCTAGTGGGGCTAGAAACAGAGAAACGATGGTTATCAAGATCAAGTAAATCTGTACAGCAGTATTTGATAATAAATGTATGACAATGTAGCCTTCTAAATATTTGAAATAGCCTGTGGTTTTACACTGTTTCCTGTGTCTAAAGACCTCCTTTGTCCAGGGAACTAGGGCACTAGATGCATTCTGAGGTTCCTTCTACCTTAAATATTCTGGTCGCATTTTTCCTGACTATATCAGTTTTCTATTGCAATGTAAAAAAATAGAACAAATATAGGGGTGTAAGACAACACCCATTTATGAACTCACGGTTCTTTAGGTCAGAAGTCCAGGTGGGCTTGGCTGGGTTCTCTTCTTAGGGTCTCACAAGGCTGAGGTCGGGGTGTCGGCCTTGCGTGGAGGCTCTTCTGTGGAGGCTCTGGGACGATCTCACTTTTAAACTAATTCAAGCTGTTGGCAGAATTCAGTTCCTTGCAGTTGTAGGGCTGAGGTCACTGTTTCCTGGCTGGCAGTCACTGGGGCCCCTCTCTTAGCTCCTTAAGGCTACACATTCCTTCTCATGGTCTCCTCCATAGTCAAAGCCAGCAATGGCACACGACATCGTACTCACACTTTGAATCTCTCCAACTTCTGCTGCCAGCCAGGGAAAGCACTCCGCTTTTCAAGACGCGTATGATTCGATGAGGTCCACCTGGAGAATCGCCCTATCTTAGGGTCAGCTGTGTCACATAACACAATCACAGGAGGGAGATAGCTTCACATTCACAGGGGCTGGGATTAGGGTGGGATATTTTGGGGGAGCATTTCAGAAATTCTGCCTACCATACTGACCAATGGAACTTCTACCTCAAGTAATCAGCCTTTCAGAGACCTCAGTTGCCAGACAGAAAGATTTCAGACCTGTGCCACAGATAAGGTTTTTAGAATCATATAAGATTATTTTATTTAATCAAATAGAGGTCTTTTAATAGTGCATGTTGGAATTTTATAGAAAACTTTTTAAGATTGTTTTGGTCCCTTTTCCTTCAGGTCCTTTCCTTAGAAAATATCTTTTTGGGAAAGTAACGGGTTAATCACAGATACAATGAGTACCTTCAAGTAAAAAGAATATTAATATTAATGAGTTGTCATTTATGGAAATCTTTTTATACCTAATCCTCCAAGGTATGAGTTAATAATCAATACAATTTTCTTTTGTCCATTTTGATTTATGATTCATTAAATTTTAGTATTTCACTATCTCATCAACAGTGAGATATACTGTAATAGGGAAGAAACTTCGTATTCTATTACAAGTTAATCACTAAAGGGATGTTGCCTATGAGCTTAAATTATACATAATAGCCCATCTCTGGGAACCCTGCCTCCCAGGTAATGGACGTTAAGCTAAAATACCTTTGCTTAGCTTACAGGAAACATCCTGACCAGGCCCACCTGTGAAGGCCTACAGGGAGGAAGAAATTAACACATCCCCTCCAGAGGCTGACCAGAACCTGGAAATGTTTGACTTCACTCCCTCCACTTTTAGTATAAAAGAAGCCTGAATTCTAACTCAGGCAAGATGTTTCTTTGGGACACGAATCCACCATCTTCTCAGTCTGCTGGCTTTCCGAATAAAGTTGCTACTCCTTGCCCCAGCAACTCGTCTCTTGATTTATTGGCCTGTCATGTGGTGAGAAGTGTGAGCTTGGACTAGTAACAATATCTGAAAGGGCAACATGGCAATAATGGTGCATAGCAATTTTATGCAGTATTTTTCACTTTAATGGAGTTGAAGAGTAAAGGAACTCTTAGCTTTGTTTAAATTTTCTGATCTGTTGACTATTTAAGGTGACAGTTCAATCTTCCCTAAGTAATGATTACTTAAAACTCATTTTCTCCAATTTACCACATGAGACATAACAATTGTAGTCATTGTGGTTGCAGTGAAATCATTTCTTATGCTAGCAGAGCAGAAAATGTATGATTTTAAGTTTCAAAAATCATTTATCCTTGATGGATGCATTATGGACAAATGAGTCAAAGCTTCAAAACACAACTCACTAAATATGATTTAGTTAAACATTTTTTATTAACCTACATATTTTCCTTAGTTTTCAAAAGTAAGCTTATGAGGCAGACACCTCTACTCTCTGAAAATGATACCTATCCAAACGTATTAGACTAGGTTCATGGCCACCTACTTTAAAATCACCTGGAGTAGCTTGTTTACAATGACGATTCCTGGGGCAACCTCACAGTTACCACAACAGCTAGGACTTATTTCACTGCAAGTAATGACAACAACTGAACAACAAACAAACAAAAAACACCACAAACACACATACATACACACACATACACTGTTTCTCAAAAGAAACAGGAGTTAATGAGCCAAAGAAATTGAGTGGCTCATCAATGTCATTAACTATTTGGTCCCTTTTTTCCCTTCTCTGCCCTCCATGGGGTCAGCTTTATTCTGAAGAGCGGTATCCCTAACTCCCTGGGAACTCGCTTATTCTACCACATCTTGGAAGAGAGATGGTTGTTCCTGTAAGTTGTCTATGTAAGAACACATCCTCCCCTAAAAGTTCCCATAAAACACTTCTTCACCTCTTATTGGGTCAGGTGCCCATTCCCAAGCCAAATACTGTGATGGAGAGATGGGATCGTGCTGATGAACTCGGAGCAACGTGCCGGCCCATACAACCAGACATGGTGACGCGGTCTCCTGAAGCACACTGGGTGGGGATAGGGAATGTGTATATGAGGAATATGTATTTACCAAAAGATGGGGAAATGGTTATTAGGAAGACTCTACAACACCCACTATACTTCCAAGACTCTACAGGCACAAAGGTGGTACATTCACATTCTAGAGATTACCATTCTGTTGACTACAACATGAAGGCCTACCCTTCCCCCATTCCCACCTGAGGATTTTGGAATTTGACAGTCTTAATCTCTGGGTGAAGTCTGAAAGTCTGCATTTTAAAAAGCTACCAAGAGAGTCTGCTACACAAAAGTTTGGGGACCAGGGCACTACACTGTGAACTTCTGGGGATAGTTTCATAATCTTGTATCCTAAGCGCCCAGTCCAATATGTTGCCTGCTGTATAGTGAGTGATCAGTAATGTTGGCTAATTGGTGATTGAATTATCAATTTTATCAACCAGATAAAGGTGGTCATGTAACCAAGCAGGACCCTATAAGGCCTTCCCAGAATAAGCCCCCATGCATGTCGTCTGGCTGCCTTTTGTCTGTAGAAAAACTTTAGTAAAAGAATATAATCAGGGCTTCCCTGGTGGCGCAGTGGTTGAGAATCTGCCTGCCAATGCAGGGGACACGGGTTCGAGCCCTGGTCTGGGAGGATCCCACATGCCGCGGAGCGACTAGGCCCGTGAGCCACAACTACTGAGCCTGCGCGTCTGGAGCCTCTGCTCCGCAACAAGAGAGGCCGCGATAGTGAGAGGCCCGCGCACCGCGATGAAGAGTGGCCCCCGCTTGCCACAACTAGAGAAAGCCCTCGCACAGAAACGAAGACCCAACACAGCTATAAATAAAATAAATAAATAAAAATAAAAAAATAAACAGGAGCTGTTGTTAAAAAAAAAAAAAGAATATAATCAGAGAAGTGAGAAAATGCAGAAAGAAAGGAAAACAGTAAAGCAAGACAAAATAATAATACTTTAGCCATTAAACAAAGTCAAGGACCTTTAGTTCTTCCTCAAGGACTACAGATACCATTCTGAGCCGTGTCCTTTGAGCTGTTTTGCAGATACTGAAACCCCCCACCAGGTGGAAGAAGTTAACTGTATGCTGCCCACAAGCACGCAGACCCCCAGACCCATTGGAAACAGGAGGTTGATGATGCTGATTCCCAATTACCTCACCACCAACCAATCAGAAGAATGCCCATGGGGCTTCTCTGGTGGCACAGTGGTTAAGAATCTGCCTGCCAATGCAGGGGATGTGGGTTTGAGCCCTGGTCCGGGAAGATCCCACGTGACACAGAGCAACTAAACCCGTGCACCACAACTACTGAGCCTGCGCTCTAGAGCCTGTGAGCCACAACTACTGAGCCCATGTGCCACAACTACTGAAGCCTGCACACCTAGAGCCCGTGCTCTGCAACAACAGAAGCCACCACAATGAGAAGCCCTTGCACCACAAGGAAGAGTAGACCCCACTCGCCGCAACTAGAGAAAGCCCACACGCAGCAACAAAGACACAACACAGCCAATAAATAAATAAATAAAATAAAATAAAAGAATGCCCACGAGCTGATCACACACCCCACAAACCCCTTTCCTCACCCTGTCTTATAAACCTTTCCCTAAAAGCCTTCAGGAAGTTCGGGTCTTGGCACTACTTGCCCTGGACTCCTTGCTTAGCACACTGAAATAAAGCTATTCTTTTCTACCTCACCCAAAACTGTCTCCAAGATTTAATGCAGCACCGGGGTACAGAGGCCAAATTTTGGCAACAGTCAGGAAGGCCTTCTAAAATTAAAACTTTCAGTGGCACATTATCTACAGTGGGAGATAGCCGAGGGCATTGACATTCATCCTGGCTTTTCTGGGCTTATAGACTAGTGTCCCATCTGCAGCGATGGACAAAAGAAACTAACGCTATGACAGGGCCATCACAAAGAGTACAAATTTGTCGTTAGAAATGGGTTTCCAAAAGAGGTTTGTAATCAATATAACTATAAAAGCATTTGAGTATCAAGGTAGTCATGGAACTTCTTGATTTTCACCATGAGTTTTTTACCATGTATTAATACTTCTACGTTGACAGCACTTTTTTTTCAAGTAGATGTTTTAGTGCCATATAGCATTCTGTCACAAAGCAAAGCTCCTGCATGGTGAAAAGAAGTCTCAGAGATAAGAAACAATGGTCCATGATCATCAGAATGCATTAGCACAGACCCTTAAGCCAGGAACTCCTTGACATTCTGGAAGGTGTCCTCATGTTGGCAATCCTCACATCACAGGGTACCTTTATCCTGCCACTGATGAAGTGACTCAGGGCTTCAGCTTCCTATGAAGAAAAATGTGATAGAAATAGAGTCATCCCAGGAAGGTTTAATGCATCTCTTTTGTTTTTGGAGGAAATTTACCATGTGAGTGTATCCCCCAAGTGCTAATGCCTCCACCTAAACAGCGATACTGGGAATCCCAATTTCATATTAGCCTGCCCTTCAGAAATAAACTCTAATACCTAATATATTTAAATAATGTAAGATTTACTCAGATCTTTCCAGAATATCCTCTGTTGCTCTCCTGATCAAAACATGACTGTAACATAGTAACATTTGCAGAGCCTCCAAAAGCAGCGTCTTGGTGAAACATTTAACATTCATCCATTCAAAAATGTTTGTTGAGCCTGTGGGCCAGGAGGTTGCAAAAGGCTGGAGATCCTCTGTATCTGTCCTCAAAAACGTCTAGAGGCAAGAGAAATTGTTAGCCAGAGATGCTGAACTTGGATTGCCACCTTAATAAAGGATGATTATTTCAGTATCTGTAGTAGAAAATGTTCCATTAGGAAATCAGGCAAGAGAAAGGTGCTGGGTAAGCCTTCCGTAGCCATCCTTTATCATGGCCAAATCTATGAGTTTACAACATCCTAAATGGTATACAATTACAGGACCTCAAAAGGAATAAAATGCACATCTGTTCCTGCCAGAAGTTTTTTTTTTTTTTTTTTGAGCAACTATGCTGTGCTTTGTGGGAAGTAAAGAGATGAATCTGCACAGTCTACTAGATGATTCCTTAATTTCCGCATCTATAAAATGGGGATGAGTTCCTATTCTATGGCAATATTAAAAGTAGATTCCTAAGGAGAATACATGAACCTATCCTTGGAAAGTGCTTAGCAGATTATCTATTACCTAGTAAGAGCTCATTAAGTTAGATTTATTAAAATGCACTGTAATTCAAAAGGCACTTTTGTTTGTTTTCTCATTTTGCTTCACAACATCCATGTAAGGATCAGGAAACTAACTCAAAGTTAGTTAGTTTAATTAGTTAAAAACTGGAAGAACCAAAACTAAAAGCCAGTTTTCATAACTCCTAACTTAACTCTTTCCAGTACCTTGAGTTGAAATATAGAGGCATCTTTTCTAACTCTGAACAATAAAGTTCACGCTTTTATAAAGGTTACTACAATTTCCAAAAATCTTAGAATTAAGATGAGACATTTTACTTGATTAGGGTTGTGTCTTTATAACTGAAACAACAGGTTAAACCAGTAGAAATTCAACCAATTAACTAGTTTTGGGATCAACTAAGAAAAAAAATTGTGGGTTCGTATGTGTGCAAGCTGAGTGTAAAAGAAATGTGTTTAGCTACAAATGACAGAAAAACCAAATATAGACAATCCAAGCTGGTATATCAGTTCCCCAATTTCATGAATGTTCCAGAATCCTTCTGTCTTCCCACTACACTGTCCTGAGTCCTTTGACATTCATCCTCATGCTTGCAGCCTCATGGTTATAAGACTGCAGCACCATATACACACATCATATCCTCACTTCAGGCAGGACAAAGGTAGCAAAAACTTCCCCTAAACCATTCAGCTTACACCTCATTGGTCAGAATTATGTCACGTGCCCACCTCTAGCTGCAAGGAATTCCAGAAAAGAAACCACTCTTAACTGGGCATATTGCCATGCCAAATTAAATCAGCGTTTTGCTAGCAACACAAAAAGAAAGAATGAATAACAGTGTCTGCCATTCTGACTTGTTTTGCCGTCTTCAGCAACCTTAGGACATACAGAGTTGCTGTTAACTTAGACTCATGAAAATTTGAAATAGGTGCATCATGCATGGAATTATAAATTAATTAATTAATTAATTAAAATTATAAATAAATGCATGCTTTTATTGACATTTATTGTTTTATTTATTTTTGTCTCATGTGTAGAAAGCAAATGTAAAATTGGGATTAAGATTTAGATGAGGTATAAATATATGTAGATATATTTATCTCTTTGGATATTGTTATTTCTTTGGAAATGTCTAAAGAGGGCATCCAAAACCAACTTGAAAACATATACAGACATTTCAACTTTACTGCCATTAACACTTTCTTCTCCGTAGCACCAGATTAAGGTCATTTCTACATAGCACTGGGCTAAGACAAGACGTAGTTAATCTCATCAACTTCTGAAAATGCAAATTTCTGTGAAAATAGTAAAGAAAAGAACCCTCTCCCCCCAAAAAAGAAAGAAGCTATTTAGTCTTTTAGGCTTAGCCATTTAGAGCTCGTTTAGACCTGCCCTCATCATTTGGGAAATGTTTGCTTGCATATATTCTGAAGCATGAAGTTAAGATATATTAAAGTTTATTAATAAGGGTGCCACTAATTTGGGGCTATTCTTTTCAAGTTCACACTCTAGAGCTGTGCTGTCCAATATGCTGGCCACTACTCACATCCAGCTACTCAAATACAAGTTAACTAAAATTAACTACAATTTAAAATTCAGTTCCTCAGTCACGATAGTCACATTTCAAGTACTCAGTAGCCACATGTGGCTAGTGGCTACATATAGGACAGTACAGATAGAGAACATTTCCACCGTTGCAGAAAGTTCTATTGGACAGCACTGTGCTAGAAGATCAAGACTTTTTTAAGAGGCAATACCAGAACAAATCATCTAAATCAGTGCAGCTCAATAAAGAAGATGTGATATATATATAGAGGTATGTATGTATGTATATATATATATATATATATATATATATATATATAATGAAATATTACTCAGCCTTAAATAAGAATGAAATAATGTCATTTGCAGCAACAAGGATGGACCTAGAGATTATCATACTAAGTGAAGTAAGTCAGAAAGAGAAAGACAAATATCATATGATATCACTTATATGTGGAATCTAAAAAATATGATACAAATAAACTTATCTATAAAACAGAAATAGACTCATAGACATAGAAAACAAACTTATGGTTACCAAAGGGGAAAGGGGATGGGAGGGATAAATTAGGAATTTGGGATTAACAGATACACACTATCATATATAAAATAGGTAAACAGGAAGGACCTCCTGTACATCACAGGGAACTATATTCAATATCTTGTAAAAACCTATTCTTTTCTAATGGAAAAGAATCTGAAAAAGAATATATATACATATATATATATATATATAAAACTGAATCATTTTGCTGTACACCTGAAACATTGTAAATCAACTTCAATTTTAAAAAAAAAGAAAAAAAAGAAATAAGTGCATCTCATCACTTGAAGCATTTTTGTCATTCCTCTTTGGAAACTGTTTTCAGAGCCCCTTAAAAGCCACATTAAGAAAACATCTTATTTTCCTTTACTCTGAGTTTACTGAGTGCCTTCTCAACAGCACACTCCAGATAGTGTGCTACATGTGGGGATTCAAGGTGCAATTAGACATGGCCTTTCCCCTCTCTGCTATGACCTACTGGGGGAACAAATAACTATAATGTAGTATAATAGGTGCATAAATATGTGTGTACAACACTCTGGGAGCAGAAAGAAAGAAACAATTGATTCTAGTTAGGACATTAAGAAAAGGAGCTCTTTATAAAGAATTCAGGTGACTGTTACACTAGGGGTTTCAGAGTTTTGCTTTGAGACATCATTGAAGTATTGTTAAAGAAAGGTCTGACAATAAGTTATGTATTTTGAAAAGGTCATTCTGGTAGCAATAGGAGCAGGTAAAACACTGAAGGCAAGACCTGTTGGAAAGCTATGGAAATAATTTGGGTTAGAGATGTTAAGGGATTGACTAGGTTAATAGCCATGGGAATCCACAGAGAAAGAACAGATTCAAGAGAGGTCTGATTCAAAATATAAAGTTTGATCATCATCCACTCTATTCCTCAGTCTTGGCCCTCCATAACATTGAGTAATTTTTAAAAATTCATCCTCTAAAGATAGATCTACCACACCACTGGGGATATTCTCAAGAATGAGTTGCACAGATACAAAACAGTATTTCAGGATGTTCTGTTTTTATAAAAACAAAGCAAGAAACACCATGTGTGTGTTTAGATAGATAAATAGATAGACAGACAGACGGGAGATTTTGTAAAGATACAGACCAAGGTCTTAGTGATTACCTGAAGTTGGGAAGGATCCAGAGTTTATTTTCTTCATTTTGCTAATCTGTATTTTATAACTTTTTCTGTAATGACAATGTATTGTTCATGTAATAAAGACAAGCTATCTTTTTTACTAGTAGTTTTTAAAAGCCACAGCAATTAAATCTAAGGAAGAGTTCTAACAATGTTTTTCAACAATGTCAACATGGCTAAAGTTCATTTCTCCAAGTTTACTACTTTAGAACAACACTCAGTTGAAATGTGAAAAAGATGTTTTCTTTAAAAAAAAAAAGTTCACAGCCCTGAACCAAGATGGCGGAGTAGAAGGACGTGCTCTCACGCCCTCTTGCGAGAACACCAGAATCACAACTAACTGCTGAACAGTCATTGACAGGAAGACACTGGAACTCACCAAAAAAGATACCCCACATCCAAAGACAAAGGAGAAGCCACAATGAGACAGTAGGAGGGGTGCAATCACAATAAAATCAAATCCCAAACTGCTGGGTGGGTGACTCACAAACTGGGGAACACTTATACCACAGAAGTCTACCCACTGGACTGAAGGTTTTGAACCCCACGTCAGGCTTCCCAACCTGGGGGTCCAGGAATGGGAGGAGGAATTCCTAGAGAATCAGACTTTGAAGGCTAGCGGGATTTGATTGCAGGACTCTGACAGGACTGGGGGGGAAAAGAGACTCCACTCTTGGAGGGCACAGACAAAGTAGTGTGCACATTGGGACCCAGGGGAAGGAGCAGTGACCCCAGGGGAGACTGAAAGAGAGCTACCTGCTACTGTTGGAGGGTCTCCTGCAGAGGTGGGGGGCAGCGGTGGCTCACTGTGAGGACAAGGACACTGGCAGCAGAAGTTCTGGGAAGTACTCATTGGTGTGAGCCCTCCCAGAGTCCACCATTAGCCCCACCAAAGAGCCCGGGCAGCCTCCAGTGTTGGGTTGCCGCAGGCCGAACTACCAACAGGGAGGGACCCCAGCCCCACCCATCAGCAGTCAAGCGGATTAAAGTTTTACTGAGCTCTGCCCACCAGAGCAACACCCAGCTCTACCCACCACCAGTCCCTCCCATCAGAAAACTTGCACAAGCCCCTTAGATAGCCTCATCCACCAGAGGGCAGACAGCAGAAGCAAGAAGAACTACAATCCTGCAGCCTGTGGAACAAAAACCACATTCACAGAAAGATAGACAAGATGAAAAGGCAGAGGGCTATGTACCAGATGAAGGAACAAGATAAAACCCCAGAAAAACAGCTAAATGAAGTGGAGATAGGCAACCTTCCAGAAAAAGAATTCAGAATAATGATAGTGAAGATGATCCAGGACCTCGGAAAAACAACGGAGGCAAAGATCGAGAAGATGCAAGAAATGTTTAACAAAGACCTAGAAGAATTAAAGAACTAACAAACAGAGATGAACAATACAAGAACTGAAATGAAAACTACACTAGAAGGAATCAATAGCGAATAACTGAGGCAGAAGAATGGATAAGTGACCTGGAAGACAGAATGGTGGAATTCATTGCTGTAGAACAGAATAAAGAAAAAAGAATGAAAAGAAATGAAGACAGCCTAAGAGACTTCTGGGACAACATTAAGTGCAACAACATTCGCATTATAGGGGTCCCAGAAGGAGAAGAGAGAGAGAAAGGACCCGAGAAAATATTTGAAGAGATTATAGTCGAAAATTTCCCTAACATGGGAAAGGAAATAGCCACCCAAGTCCAGGAAGCACAGCAAGTCCCATACAGGATAAACCCAAGGAGAAACATGCTGAGACACATAGTAATCAAATTGGCAAAAATTAAAGACAAAGAAAAATTATTGAAAGCAGCAAGGGCAAAACGACAAATAACATACAAGGGAACTCCCATAAGGTTAACAGCTGATTGCTCAGCAGAAACTCTACAAGCCAGAAGGGAGTGGCATGATATACTTAAAGTGATGAAAGGGAAGAAACTACAACCAAGATTACTTTACCCAGCAAGGATCTCATTCAGATTCGATGGAGAAATCAAAAGCTTTACAGACAAGCAAAAGCTAAGAGAATTCAGCACCACCAAACCAGCTCTACAACAAATGCTAAAGGAACTTCTCTAAGTGGGAAACACAAGAGAAGAAAAGGACCTACAAAAACAAACCCAAAACAATTAAGAAAATGTATAGGAACATACATATCGATAATTACCTTAAACGTGAATGGATTAAATGCTCCAACCAAAAGACACAGGCTTGCTGAATGGATACAAAAACAAGACCCATCTATATGCTGTCTACAAGAGACCCATTTCAGACCTAGGGACACATTCAGACTGAAAGTGAGGGGATGGAAAAAGATATTCCATGCAAATGGAAATCAAAAGAAAGCTGGAGTAGCAATACTCATATCAGATAAAATAGACTTTAAAATAAAGAATGTTACAAGAGACAAGGAAGGACACTACATAATGATCAAGGGATCAATCCAAGAAGAAGATATAACAATTATAAATATATATGCACCCAACATAGGAGCACCTCAATACATAAGGCAACTGCTAACAGCTCTAAAAGAGGAAATCGACAGTAACACAATAATAGTGGGGGACTTTAACACCTCACTTACACCAATGGACACATCATCCAAAAAGAAAATAAATAAGGAAACAGAAGCTTTAAATGACACAATAGACCAGATACATTTAATTGATATTTATAGGACATTCCATCCAAAAACAGCAGATTACACTTTCTTCTCAAGTGCGCACGGAACATTCTCCAGGATAGATCACATCTTAGGTCACAAATCAAGCCTCAGTAAATTTAGGAAAATTCAAATCATATCAAGCATCTTTTATGACCACAACGCTATGAGATTAGAAATGAATTACAGGGAAAAAAAACGTAAAAAACACAAACACATGGAGGCTAAACAATACATTACTAAATAACCAAGAGATCACTGAAGAAATCAAAGAGGAAATCAAAAATACCTAGAGACAAATGACAATGAAAACACAATGATCCAAAACCTATGGGATGCAGCAAAAGCAGTTCTAAGAGGGAAGTTTATAGCTATACAAGCCTAACACAAGAAACAAGAAAAATCTCAAATAAACAATCTAACCTTACAGCTAAAGGAACTCTAGAAAGAAGAACAAACAAAACCCAAAGTTAGCAGAAGGAAAGCAAACATAAAGATCACAGCAGAAATAAATGAAATAGAAACAAAACAATAGCAAAGATCAATAAAACTAAAAGCTGGTTCTTTGAGAAGATAAACAAAATTGATAAAGTATTAGCCAGACTCATCAAGATAAAAGAGGGAGAGGACTCATATCAATAAAATTAGAAATGAAAAAGGAGAAGTTACAACAGACACTGCAGAAACACAAAGCATCCTAAGAGACTACTACAAGCAACTTTATGCCAATAAAATGGACAACCTGGAAGAAATGGACAAATTCTTAGAAAGGTATAACCTTCCAAGACTGAACCAGGAAGAAACAGAAAATATGAACAGACCAATCACAAGTAATGAAATTGAAACTGTTTAAAAATCTTCCAACAAACAAAAGCCTTGGACCAGATGGCTTCAGAGGTGAATTTTATCAAACATTTAGAGAAGAGCTAACACCCTACTTCTCAAATTCTTCCAAAACATTGTGGAGGAAGGAACACTCCCTAACTCGTTCTATGAGGCCACCATCACCCTGATACCAAAACCAGACAAAGATACTACCAAAAAAAAATTACAGACCAATATCACTGATGAATATAGATGCAAAAATCCTCAACAAAATACTAGCAAACAGAATCCAACAACACATTAAAAGGATCATACACCATGATCAAGTGGGATTTATCCCAGGGATGCAAGGATTCTTCAATATATGCACATCAATCAGTGTGATACACCATATTAACAAAATGAAGAATAAAAACCATATGATCATCTCAATAGATGCAGAAAAGACTTTCAACAAAATTCAACCCCCATTTATGATAAAAACTCTCCAGAAAGTGGGCATAGAAGGAACCTACCTCAACATAATAAAGGCCATATATGACAAACCCACAGAAACACCATTCTCAATGGTGAAAAACTGAAAGCATTTCCTCTAAGATCAGGAACAAGACAAGGATGTCCACTCTCACTACTATTATTCAACATAGTTTTGGAAGTCCTAGCCACGGTAATCAGAGAAGAAAAAGAAATAAAAGGAATACAAATTGGAAAAGAGGAAGTAAAACTGCCACTGTTGGCAGATGACATGATACTATACATAGAGAATCTTAAAGATGCCAGCAGAAAACTACTAGAGCTAATCAATGAATTTGGTAAAGTTGCTGGATACAAAATTAACACACAGAAATCTCTTGCATTCCTATATACTAATGATGAAAAATCTGAAAGAGAAATGAAGGAAACACTCCCATTTACCATTGCAACAGAAAGAATAAAATACCTAAGAATAAACCTACCTAGGGAGACAGAAGACCTGTATGCAGAAAACTATAAGACACTGATGAAAGAAATTAAAGATGATACAAACAGATGGAGAGATATACCATGTTCTTGGATTGGAAGAATCAATATTGTGAAAATGACTCTACTACCCAAAGCAATCTACAGATTCAATGCAATCCCTATCAAATTACCAATGGCATTTTTTTTACAGAACTCGAAAAAAAATCTTAAAATTTATATGGAGACACAAAAGACCCCGAATAGCCAAAGCAGTCCTGAGTGGAAAAAGAGGAGCTGGAGGAATCAGACTCCCTGACTTCAGACTATACTACAAAGCTACAGTAATCAAGACAATATGGTACTGGCACAAAAGCAGAAATATAGATCAATGGAAATTGAAGATAGAAATCCCAGAGATAAACCCACGCACTTATGGTCAACTAATCTATGACAAAGGAGGCAAGGATATACAATGGAGAAAAGACAGTCTCTTCAATAAGTGGTGCTGGGAAAACTGGACAGCTACATGTAAAAGAATGAAATTAGAACACTCCCTAACACCATACCCAAAAATAAACTCAAAATGGATTAGAGACCTAAATGTAAGACCGGACACTATAAAACTCTTAGAGGAAAACATAGGAAGAACACTCTTTGACATAAATCACAGCAGTATCTTTTTTGATCCACCTCCTGGAGTAATGGAAATAAAAACAAAAATAAACAAATGGGACCTAATGAAACTTCAAAGCTTTTGCACAGCAAAGGAAACCATAAACAAGATGAAAAGACAACCCTCAGAATGGGAGAAAATATTTGCAAACGAATCAACGGACAAAGGATTAATCTCCAAAATATATAAACAGCTCATACAGCTCAATATTAAAAAAACAAACAACCCAATCTAAAAATGGGCAGAAGACCTAAATAGACATTTCTCCAAAGAAGACATACAGATGGCCAAGAAGCACATGAAAAGCTGCTCAACATCACTAATTATTAGAGAAATGCAAATCAAAAGTACAATTAGGCATCACCTCACACCAGTTAGAATGGGCATCATCAGAAGATCTACAAACAAATGGTGGAGAGAGTGTGGAGAAAAGGGAAACCTCTTGCACTGTTGGTGGGAATGTAAATTGATACAGCCACAATGGAGAACAGTATGGAGGTTCCTTAAAAAACTAAAAATAGAATTACCATACGACCTAGCAATCCCACTACTGGGCATATACCTAGAGAAACCCATAATTCAAAAAGACACATGCACTCCAATGTTCATTGCAGCAGTATTTATAATAACCAGGTCATGGAAGCAACCTAAATGCCCAACGACAGACAAATGGATAAAGAAGATGTGGTACATATATACAATGGAATATTACTCAGCCATAAAAAGGAATTAAGTTGGGTCATTTGTTGAGACATGGATGGATCAAGAGACCGTCATACAGAGTGAAGTAAGTCAGAAAGAGAAAAACAAGTATCGTATATTAACACATATATGTGAAACCTAGAAAAATGGTACAGATGAACCAGTTTGCAGGGTAGAAAATGAGACACAGATGTAGGGAACAAACGTATGGACACCAAGGGGGGAAAGCCGTTGGGGGGTGGGTGGGTGGGGGGTGGTGTGATGAATTGGGCGATTGGGATTGACATGTATACACTGATGTGTATAAAATGGATGACTAATAAGAACCTGCTGTATAAAAAAAATTGTTCACTAATTCATAGCTTTACCTTATATAATTAGGGTGTTATTTATAAACCACTTTTAACCAACCTGTCAGAACTTACTTTGCTACCGTTCACTGTAGTATCACTGTATATAATTACAGTAGAATGTTATCTATAATTTATACCCTTCATTACCTTGTAATTTGGTCTTTGCTTTTCTTTCACGGATACAACCAGATCTCTAGCTTCCCCACCCTGCCCCCAAACTCCTATACCCTATAGGCATATGAATGAGCTCACATTCTCCTCCTGGACTTAGGAAGGTGAAATGTTTCTCCTGCCTCACTCCCAGGTTTTCCTGGGCTAACGGGTTTGTACTTAAATGCCATCACTGTTGCACTTTTTGCTGACACTTGGCAGAGCTGAAAGGCATCTTCTGCACACCTCTGTACAGAATGACCAGAGCTCTCTGTATGTCCTGCACCACGACCCTCTCACTCCTACCTGGGCCTTCAGAAGCATGTTGGTGGCAGGTAGGAGTATGTTTCTCAAGCCCACTGGAGCCATCACTCTGCAGCTTTCCAGCAGCCCCTTTCCCACTCTCCAGCCTCCATCCTGGAGCCCATCAGGATGAAGAAGGGATGCAGTGGTGCATTGAGAGCAAGGTATTTAACAGGAAGTAAAAGAGAACATCAACGAATTATCATTTTTTTGTATGTAACTCACAGGTGAATTAATCAGTGGACTTGTGTAGAAGTGGATTATCTATTCTGGTGCAGTAGCAGAAATTAAAATTTCTGACTTGCCTTGTTTTGCCAGTATTAATGCATTTTGTTCTATTGAATGTGACACGTACAAACTTTTATTTAGTCTCACACATGAAAAGGGAAAGCATAAGGCATGTAATTCACGTGGTTTCTCATCCAATCATTTAAATCACAGATTACTAAATCTAGTTGAAAACTATAGAAAAAAGGATACAGTTGTTCCTCCAACCAAGGGGGATTGTTTCCAGGGCCCCTGTGGATACCAAAATCCAAGGATGCTCAAGTCCCTTATAAAATGTTATAGTCTTTGCATATAACCTACACATATGGTCCCACATACTTTATTCATTTATTTTTTAATAAATTTATTTATTTTTGGCGGCATTGGGTCTTCATTGCTGCATGTGGGCTTTCCTCTAGTTGTGGCGAGCGGGGGCTACTCTTCATTGCAGTGCATGGGCTTCTCATTGCGGTGGCTTCTCTTGTTGTGGAGCACAGGCTCTAGGTGCGCGGGCTTCAGTAGTTGTGGTGCGTGGGCTTCAGTAGTTTTGGCGCACAGTCTCAGTAGTTGTGGCTCGCAGGCTCTAGAACGCAGGCTCAGTAGTTGTGACTCCTGGGGTTAGCTGCTCCGCGGCATGTGGGATCTTCCCGGACCAGGGCTCGAACCCGTGACCCCTGCATTGGCAGGCGGATTCTTAACCACTGTGCCACCAGGGAAGCCCCCCACATACTTTAAATCATCTCTAGATTACTTATAATTCCTAATACAACGTAAATGCTATACAAATAGTTGGTGGCAAATTCAAGTTTTGCTTTGTGGAACTTCTGGAATTTTTTTTTCTAATATTTTCGATCGGTGGAGGCAGAGCCTGTGGGTGTGGAGGGCTGATTGTGCTATTTTCCCTACTATTTGTTCTATTAACCTAGCTTCACAGTATAGACTCTCTTGAACTGTAAAGTCTTCCGTTTATAAAATAACATTTCAGTTGTTGCTGTATCAAAAGATCAGCACACTGACCTGCTAAAAGCAGGAAATAACTGTATGTTCCTCCCTATAGAATGAGTATTTCAGAGGTCTAAGAAGGAAAGAAAATCCTGAAAAAGAATTCAAGAAAAATAGAAAGGAGAATGCTTCAAAGTAATGTGTCCACATCATTTCCCTCCAAGGCTAATTAGCAATGAAATACTTTTTGCCGACTATATGGCACTTCAAACCTTTTCCTAATGAACGTTTAAATAGGTGATGACAGCAACTATAGTAAAACTAGAAAGCCTTTCTACAAATGAACGTCAGAATTTACAATTTAGAAGGTAATCTGGAATACTAATTATTATATTCATTACATGGTTTGCTTCAGATCTGCTTGTTACAAAGTCTGGGCTTGAAAAACATGCAACCTCATTTCACGATGCACTGTAACTAGTACTTAGTTATGCTAATAACTCGGAATTATGTAAAATAATAGATAACCCAAACATCGTCCCAAACATGTTTCAGATATATTTTTGGTTATTTGGATCTGGGTATCCTTGATCTGAAAATTCACTCAATCTCAAGTAATATAACAAAGCCGCAACCGAAAAATCTGAAGATGTGAATGTCAAGAAATTCCCTATTTTTAATAGGCGATGCAGCGCATTCTTGCTCTCTCCCTTCCCTTAGATCAGCAGGTGTCTCCGCAGCTCCAGCAGACTGAGACAAGCAAAAGGAGGGGCGGAAAGGAAAGGAAATGTCTATGTGGCTTCATCGTGGGGGTGGGGATGGAGGCGGGGCTGGGGGTGGTTTAGTATCATGATTAAAAGCTTTCCTCCTCGGTTTTAAAGTTCGTTCCCATATTAATGATGACATTAAGGACTATGCGGCAGAGCTTGGGTCTGTCCATCTGTAACTTATAAAAGGAAGCGATCGGAGGCAGCAAAGGGATGCAGGGAGAGAGCGAGATGTAGGCGCGTGGGGACGGGAAGGGAGAGGCGGATTTGGCAGTCCAAGTGGGGACGAGAGGAACAGGAATGGAAAGTGTGGCCTGGCCGTCCCACCCAGCGGTGCGGAAGGTGGAGCCCACGACGTCTCACTTCCCTTCCCCCCACCCTAGGCTTTTCCTTTGTAGGTGGGGGATCTCTGGGCATCTAGAAAGGGTCGGTCGACTAAAAAAGGATGCGCAGGCTCGAGACCTCTCTCCTGGGGCAAGCGGGCGGGTGGGCGGCCAGGGGTGGCAGGGACAAGCAGCGGCCCCAAGGCGACGGCTTTGCGGGCGCTGGGGAGGAAAAGGCCACCAGCCTAGATCCCGCGGGTCTACGCGCCCCAAGTCAGGGCCGTCCGTGCAGAGGAGGCTGCCGCGCTCGCCCCGCCCCACAGGCGCCACTCGGGCACGCTCTATCCCTGCGCGACCCTTTGCAGGCCTCGCCTTGTCCCCCCAAGTCCCGAGCCTCTAGTCCGAAACCCCTCCTTGCCATCTCGGGCGACAGTCCGCTAACAACATGGCGGCGCAGCGGCGGCGGCGGCGCCTCCTCTCCTGGCCCCAGGGGTTAGCGAGGGCGGCCGCGGCCAGCGTCCCGGACGCGCGACCCGCGAGCCCAGCAGGAGGCGCGGCGGGGGCGATTGAGGCGAGCAGCTGTCGGGAGCGGCTGGCGGGTGGAGCGAGCCGGGGGCGGGGGCGGGGCATCCGGGCGCGCGCGCGGAGCGGGTCCGCGGCACGGGCGCGGGCGCGGGCGCGGGCGCGGGCGCGGGCGCGGGCGCGGGCGCGGGCGCGGGCGGGGGCGGAGCGGCGGCTGAGGTTGGACGCGGCGGCGCAGAGCCCTCTCGCGGCCGCGGCGGCAGCAGCGCCAGCCCCAGCAGCAGCCCGGCCGCCGCCGCTGCCGCTGCCGCCGCCGCCGCTGCCGCCGCCGCCTAGCGCTCCCGCTGCTCAGCCTGACATGAGTGAGGTGGATCGGGTGCCCTCGCCCGCCGCGCCGCCGGCGGTGGCGGCGACTGCGCCCGAGGAGAAGAAAGGGAAGGAACCGGAGCGCGAGAAGCTGCCGCCCATCGTGTCGGCTGGCGCCGGTGCGACTGCGGTAGGTGCCGGGCGGGGGCCGCGGGGCGCCCCGACGGCAGGTCGGGACGGGGGGAGAGGGGCGCCCGGAGACCCGCGTATCCTCCGGGGAGCCCCGGACCCGCCCGGGGAGAAGCGCTCAGGCTCCCCTTTCTCGGGCCGAAATCAAAGAGTTGTGCCTCGTGGGCAGCCGTGATCACTGCGCTATCTGCACCTTCCACCCTCGGGAAATGTCGGGGTGGCCGGATACGCTGGCTGTTTTCGGTTATTTTCTGGCTTGGGGGGTTCCCACTTTCTCTGCGGAAATGACCAGCATCTTGGAGTCAGCATCATCTATTGGATAAGGATAAGGTGTCAGGCAGGCGGGAGTGGGTTTTCCGCTGAGCTATCTGCCTGTCTTGGGAGAGCGAATATTTCCCCCTTTTCCTCGGTTTTCTTTCCGTTCCCCCTTCAGATTGAACAGGCTCTGCGGCGAGTTTCCACCTAATTGTGACCTTTCCGTTGCTGTCAGCCTCGATGGTGGTTTTATTTTTCATATGATACAGGCGTGTGACGTAAGGTGGGGAAGCTTTTTTAACCTTTTATTTAAACTCAAGTGATCTAAGCTTCACGGGGATGATTTCCCAGATGGATTTTTTTAAGGATTATTTGGAGAGCGCTCTCAGGCTTCAAACTACATATTGCCAGATGATGTAATGGGACAGCCTCCCTTCCCTGTTTCTACTGGTGGTTTTGACTGTTTACTTTGGAGCACACACACAAAATTAACCTCTGATTTTTGAGATTTTTATTTGACATCATATTTAAATACTTCTTGAAACTTTAGTACATTTAAAGCGCATGACTTGTCACGCAGCCGTGCGTGACAAAATAGTAAAAGTTTAGAGACCATGGTACATTTTGTTTATTCCTGCTTGCAATTCATTTCTTAAAACCTCCCTCTTAAATGACTAAGAACTTACTAAAATAGCTCACTCTAAAGTATTATAGGAATAATGTTTTGATTTGGTAGGTTTTTCGAAAATGTCTAAGGACTGTGAACTGGAAATTGTTAGAACAAGCTCTTTACGTTAAATGAGCACAGCAGAGTGTAGACAGTGATAAAATGACACTTTAAAAAATTACTACAGTTGATTGATAAGTTGGAGTTGCAGGTAGAAATTACCTTGGGAAATGCTTTGAAGGAATTTGTCACCCAACTGCTTGTAGACCCAGTTTTTGCTGTTGGTTTCCTGGGCTTTCAGAGCCTATCTGGGAAGTTCTTAACTGGCAAATAGGCAGTGTTTCAACAGTTCATTTCTAAGTCAGTTTAAAACAGTGAATGCATACATGCTTATAGGAACAGTTATGTGAATGGGTTTAGGTCCTGAAGTAAGCACGCTCCCCCAAACTTATTTATTTCTGTGTAATTGAAAAATTGAAGGCTTGAAATAAAAACTTGGAGAAATTGATACAGTGTGGATGGATACAGGTCTACAGACTGTTATCTGAAACCTTGGGGCTTTGAAATTCAGAGTTCTTCGGATTTTAGAAAGGTAATTCAGTACATATATCATGTATAACATCCACATTGGGGTCCTGGCCAGTTCCCCATAATTAAGCATATTAACAGCTCTGCAGTGAAATGTATGCGTTGTTCACACCAAATGAGGTAAGGTCTATCAGTAGCTTCCTGTCAGTTCAGCTCAGGTTGGATTTTCAGAGAGTTCAGATCAGGTACATGTTTTATTACCAAATAAGCTCTTTCAGTTTTAAGAGCTTAGAGGATTTTGGAAGTGTAATAAAGGAATATGGACTTGTACTACTAGACAAACAGAAGAATAGAGTTCAAGAAGTTTTTTAAGATCTTGAATAAAACCTTGAAAAGACATAGGTTAAATCAGAAGAGGACACGAATGAATAGAAACACCTGAGATTTCTGAAGGCAGTTTCTGGTGCCTTACAAGCAGGGTTGGTAGCATTGTTTTTTTTTTTTTTTTAAGTGACATTCAAAATTTAAGCCTCTTAGAAATGACAGAGGTTTATCATTAGCACTGATGTTCTGAGTCACATCAGGAGAGAAAAGGACTTAGGTTTTGCAGCAAGAGTTAGGAGAGCAAGGGAAAGATGAGCAACTTATCGATGATGATATGTGGTGTGTGTTTGTCAAAGAGAGATTTCTAGAGCTGGAATTCTGAGCTATAGCAATGTAAAGCCTTAGTCAAGAAAATCTGTGCTTGGTCCTCCAGAGGGCGAGAAAACCAGGGAGCTGGCACAATGTCCGAATTCATCTGTAGGTGGGGAATGCCTTGGTGTGGGGGGCAGGGAAAGACAGCTTGTGGCCTGCTTGGTTGTTTTCCAGCCTCCATGTGGATCAAATAGAGCTTTTGGAGGTTCGCTTAGGAACCTGATTGCCATCAATAACTTATCTCTTTGAACCATTTTAGTGATTTTTCCTTTTTGCCCCAGGTTAACAGCTCTGCCTATGTAGATTGAGTTTATGACTCAATTACTGTAGCCCTACGGTACTAGCTTTTTCCAAAAATCATTGTATCACATTTCTGTGAGAGTTTGGAAATAGAGTGACGGTTCCCTGAAATAAGTAGAAGGTCAGGTTATGATGACCCTAATTAAGCTTAAAGAGTTGGGATTGTATCCCAAAAATTTTTTAAAAGGTGCAGGGGTGGGATTGAGGGTGCAGGAAAGAACAGGCCTAACATGATTAATCGATCCTAAGACCGCCTAAGTGTGCAGGAAGTCCATTCTAGCCAGTAAGTGCCTAACACGGTGGTCTCAAACCTGGCCATCATTGCCCAGGCCCAAATGCAGGCCAGTTAAATCAATTTCTGGGAGTGGGGCTCAGGCATCTTTTATTTTTTTAATTCTCAGGTGTAGCTAAGATTGAAAACTGACGCTCTGTGTAGTGAATTAAAAGCTCCTTGGAGTCTGTATTTTAAGTACACTGCCCCAAGTCTGCTTAGTTAATAGAGCAGCATTTGAAATGGAGTAGTGAAAGGTATGGATTAAGTGAATGAGGCACAGCAGAAATCAGATGTAGTGGGGAATTGAAAGAAATGGCAGTAAAGGTGCTTCTAGTTAGAGATGCTCACAGGTGCAAGATAGAGCCCTCAGAGGCCTGTCAGCGTTCGGGGTTTGGCCTTGCTGCTGTGGAGAGGTGATATAGGCTTACAGAGCTAAGGGGAATAAGGAATATGAAGGGCTAACGATGTGAATATTTACTGAAGTTGACAGATTAGAGTGGAGAAGAATATTATTAATTAGTTGCTGCTGTAATACAGAAGTTAGAAAAAATTGGTGAATGGGGAAGAAGAAAAGGGTCAAAGGAGGAGCAGATAATAGTGATAAGTGAGGATGAGTTTGTCTACTTCATCATTTAAATCAGGTGAGAAGAGAAAGGGAGCTTCTCCATGGCATAGGGTTCAAGAAAGAGCTAGACTTTACTTAGGTCAGAGAGGTGAAAGGAAACGGAGGGCATCATTTTAGGATGGTAAAGGGAAGTTTGCCCACAATGAAGGTCAGGAGACTTGTCAAGCAGGGGGAAGATGAGAGCAAGGCTTAAGGTATGTGGAGAGGATTTGGTAAGAAGTCGATAACAAGAGTGAGAAGTTTGTACATGTTGTGTCAGGAGTGTGTAAATGGGCTTGCTGGAACCTCTGGGCCAAAATGTAACTACCAGATATTGAACATCTATTATGTTGAGCTTTGGGCTAGATGCTACAGAAAACACAAAGTTTTAAAAAAAATAAAAAGATTCCTGCCTCAGGGTAGGCAGGGCTGACACATGAAAACACAGCAAAGCAAAGCAATGTGTAAAAGCCACCATGTGCCATAGAAACAATTTGCTCTATAGGAGATCAGAGAAAGAAAATCAGTGTGTGCAGAACTGTGAAGAAAGGCCTTAAAGTAAAGGTAATTATTTAGGTTGGCTGGCCATTGAAGGATGATAGGATTTGGATGGGCAAAAGCAAGTGGGAAAAGTAATCCAGTGGGGAAAACAATGTGAACGAGGCTTAAAGGGAAGAATTAGGGAGTAATAAAGTAAGCCCAATGGGAACATGCTGGCAACTTGTGGGAGGTAAGTGAGATTGCATGGGGGCGGGACCAAATCAGCAGGTGGGGAAGTTGGGACTTTTTTTTTCCTGTTCTTAGCAGGAAACCATTGAAGTTTCTTAAATAGAAGAACAACATAATGAAATTAGTGGTAGTAATTAGAGGTAGTTAGACTGGAGGAGGAAGGAGAAAGAGGGCAAGGAAGGAGCTCTGCAGTTCATACTGGAGATGATGGGGCATCCGCTAGAGTTGTGGCCATGTGATAAGGTATAAGGGAGGGAAGAATCCACACGAAGTGGAATCTAGTGGAACCTAGATAACAGGGATGAAAGAGAAGGAAGATTAATAAAGAAAAAGGATTCTAAAGTTTTCAGATAAGTTCTCTCAGAGAAAAACATTTACGTAAAAAGGCAATCCAGCCAACAGCATTCCAAATAAACGTGTATGTGTGAACTTCGATAAAACTTGCCCATCTAGGTGTTTGGAACAAACTTATTTTTGGAAAATTTTGTACCCTTTTTAAACGAGATGAGATGGGAAAGAATGAAGGCTATGGTGGTAAAAGTGTCTTAAGCAATTTAATAAACCACAGATATTACAAAAATGCATGATTTATGCATATGTGTAATACATATAAATAATACAAGTAATTGCCACTATTTACTTCAGTACCTACTCTGTGCCAGGCATTTTCCATGTATCTTTCATCTAGTCAGTTAGTGCAACCAGAGCCAATCACCTAACTGCTGTGACCATGAGGAAGATACTGTTCCCACTTAACAGACAGGAATCTGAGAGTCAGGTTATGTGTAGTATACCTTGCCAGAGGGTAAAATGGCTAGTAAGGGGCAGAGCTCGGTTTCAGTTGAGACTTTTCTTGCTCAAAAAAATGCCATGCTCTTTGCCTTATTCCATGTACTCTGTATCTGTGGTCAGGGACCATGTGGTTCAAAGAACCCGTACCTATAGCAGTATTTCCTAGTTTAGAAAAAAGGATGTGGCCCACTGACAAATTTGTTCAAAACTTTGTTACTAGAGATAGAACTGTTACGGGAGAGAAATATGTATTCTAGAATATCTGATAATATCAGTTTTAATTATGGTATGAACGTATCATTAAATTCTATGTAAAATAAAGCAATCTCATTAAAGAAGAGTGATCAGAGAGTCATAAGACACAAAAAGGGAGGGCTGTCGCTACATAAATACATAACCAAGGTGTGTCTAATTTTGAGTGGGTTGTAAAGCCGTCTGCCAACTTTTTTTTTTAATTGCAAAGCCATATTGTAGTTGCCTACTTATCCTCCCATTCAAAATTAACTCAGGATGTTAGGACATGAATAATTTGACTATAATTACAGTTGAAGAAAAATGGTCATTTTAAGTTACAAACCAGGGGCTTCCCAGGTGGCGCAGTGGTTGAGAATCTGCCTGCCAATGCAGGGGACACGGGTTCGAGCCCTGGTCTGGGAAGATCCCACAGGCCGCGGAGCAACTAGGCCCGTGAGCCACAGCTACTGAGCCTGTGCGTCTGGAGCCTGCGCGTCTGGAGCCTGCGCGTCTGGAGCTTGTGCTCCGCAACAAGAGAGGCCGCGACAGTGAGAGGCCCACGCACCGCGATGAAGAGTGGCCCCTGCTCGCCGCAACTAGAGAAAGCCCTCGCACAGAAACGAAGACCCAACACAGCCAAAAATAAATAAATAAATAAATAAATTAACTAATTAAAAAAAAAAAAATCCGCCTGCCACTGCAGGGGACACGGGTTCGAGCCCTGGTCTGGGAAGATGCCACATGCCGCGGAGCCACTAAGCCTGTGCGCCACAACTACTGAGCCTGCGCTCTAGAGCCCGCAAGCCACAACTACTGAGCCCGCATGCCACAGCTACTGAAGCCCGCGTACCTAGAGCCCGTGCTCCTCAACAAGGGAAGCCACCGCAATGAGAAGCCCGGACACAGCAACGAAGACCCAACACAGCCAAAAATAAATTAAAAATTTTATTTATTTATTTAAAAAAAAAACATAAGTTATGAACCAGAGAACCTCTAGAAGTGTCCAGTATGATACTGCCTTGCTATTTGTAGCTCCCTTTCTATAAAACGGGGAAAACAGTAATAGAACTTACCTCACAGGGTAGATAAGAAGACTAAATTAGTTAATACACATAAAGTATTCAAGAAAGAGCCTTGACAAAGTAAGCATTCACGTAAGCCAGCCAGCCCTTTCCCATCCTGTCCTATGGCTTCAGTACTTTCCTTTACAAGCTTTCTTTTTTGGCTGCGACTTGCACGCATCTTGCGGGATCTTGGTTCCCTGACTAGGGGTCGGACCCGGGCACAGCAGTGAAAGCCCCGAATCCTAACCACTAGGCCACTAGGGAACTGCTTTACAACCTTCTATATCAAGCCTCAAGCTCTACAGATACTACCTTTATCAACCTGACTCCCTCCTCTTCCTGCACCACCCCCCTCCCCGCCCCCCACACACACGAGCACTCTCTGAATTAAGGGATGTCACGCGCTCTCTGAACTCTTCGGGGCTGGGGTATGGTACATATGAATTTTTCTGAAAGGGGAAAGTAATGGCTTCAGAAAGGGGTACTGCTCACTGTTCCAGTGTAGCAGCTTATTTTGGCATAGTGTTTGGAAATTAACTTGCTTATATTTACTTGAATTGAGGAAGAGAGAGTAGCGAAAGATCAACAGAAGATGAGTGAAGAAGTAGGTGGAGCTGAGAAAGCTCTGGAAAGTTTGGATTTTTCTACTTTTTCTCCTGTGATAAGGATCCCTTCTTGCACTCTAAAAATGTTAGACTGCTAAGCCTTATATGAATAACTAGTTGTTCTTAAGTTGATATTTATAACTTGGTGACAGTTTAGTAAGCAGTCAAAAAACATTTTGCAGGGAATAATTATAATAAATGTCTGTGCCTTTTAAAAATAGAAATTACTAAAATTTTACTAATTCAGCTTAATTCAAAAGTCATTGTGAAGTTTGAACCTAGTCATTAAAGAAAGCTGTGTTTCGAATTAACTTGGTTTTTGTTTTTTTTTTATTTTTTATTTATTTATTTATTTATGGCTGTGTTGGGTCTTCGTTTCTGTGCGAGGGCTTTCTCTAGTTGTGGCAAGCGGGGGCCACTCTTCATCGCGGTGCGCGGGCCTCTCACTATCGCGGCCTCTCTTGTTGCGGAGCACAGGCTCCAGACGCGCAGACTCAGTAGCTGTGGCTCACGGGCCTAGTTGCTCCGCGGCCTGTGGGATCTTCCCAGATCAGGGCTCGAACACGTGTCCCCTGCATTGGCAGGCAGATTCTCAACCACTGCGCCACCAGGGAAGCCCTTAACTTGGTTTTGATCCAGACGTTTTTATTAAAGAACAGTAAATTGGTTGAGAATTGTGACTACCTCAAATCACACATTTTAAAAGTAGTATTTTATCCTATAATGGTAATCTGCTGATGCAATTTCTTTTTTTCCCATCTTGTCAACTAAGTGAATAAAATCTCCCAAGCCACTTTGCCTTTCTGATAAGCAAACACTGAAATTTCTGAGCATCAGGACTAACATTTCTTTTGTATTAAGTAGAGTTAGTTTTCAGTTATCTATAAGGTCAATCGCATTGTGATTTTTTTTTGAGTGTTAAAATTTTGTTTCAGAATCCACATCCTTCCTAGTCTCCTTTGAAAGATGTGGTTTATATCACTTAAAGAAAGCAATTTCACTTGGGCTGGTGCTATTTAGTTGGGGAGGGAGATTCTTCACACCTTGAAAGTAGCCAACTTTTCACATCTTAGTAGAAGGATATAGAGCACTGATTTTATAACCTAGTATCCTAATAAGGAACTGTGAAAAAACATACAAAAAAGAAGAACAAAATATCTTTACCCAGGAACAGGGCCTAAAATAGTCTCCTTTGTAGACTCTAAATACAGTTAAGGCCTCTCATCTGGTGTGGCCCTAACTGGTAGTTTAGGTCAGTTTATTTTAAAAGTTGGTAAAGCAAAGTATATTCAGTGCTTTTTATTTTAACTTAAAATATATAAATGTACATTTGTTCACCAATCTTTTGACATAGTAACACTTGCTCAGTATCTCAGGAAGCCACTCAAGTCTTTTGTAGTTTTTCTATGCATCATAGGTATTCCCTGGACTCATTGAGACTGAAGTATCCCTGCTTTATATTAAGAGCACTTAATGTATTGCCGAACTATTCATCTTTGGGTTTGATAAATAAATTTCATTGAGGGGTGACCAAAGTGTACAGATTGCCATTGTCCCTGTATACATATCTGAAATGACCAAAGCAAGAAACTCAGTTTTTATTACTTCAGATATCTTTGATTCTTCATCTATATTTTATACCGTATTTAAATTTGCTACCTGTCCAGCAAATCTTTTCTTCCAGAATGATGCAGGGAAATGATGAATCAGAATAATAATTCTGTCCTAATTACTAAGATTGTATGTTGGATTGGATCCAGTTTAGGAAAGTATGCTTTCATTTATATCAGCTCTGTCCAGTAGAAATAGAATGTGAACCACATACGTAATTTAAAGTTTTCTAAAAGCCACATTAAAAAGAATAAAAATAAAGACGTAAAATAAATTTTAATAATGTACTTTATTTAATACAGTATATCAAGAAACTTACCATTTCAACATTTAATCAATATAGATGCTTAATGAGATATTTTATCTCTTCTTCGTACTAAGTCTTTGAACACTGTGTATTTTACACTTACTAGCACATTTCAAGTGCTCAGTAGCAAATGGTTATATTAGCGCAGATTTAAATGTTGTCTTCTTGTTCTCCCAAGATTTCTTAGATTCATTCTTCGTTCTAATTACTGTTTATTCCTACTGCAGCAGTCCTCAACATGTGGTCCTCAACATCCTTTTAGATGTCCATGAGGTCAAAACTACCTTTGTAACGATACTGGGATGTTACTTGTGTTGTCTTGTTCTCTCTCATTCTCTCGAGTGTACGGTGTAGTTTTCTGTGTGACACATGATATTGCAACAGATTGAATGCAGAAACAGATATAAAAATAGATTTGCAAAATGTAAACCATGCCACTCTTCTCACTGATTTTTGTTTGGGAAAATAGTTGTCCATAAATGGGTTTATTGCTATTTTAAAAGGAATTGTACATACATAACAATAATTTTTTAAAATGCAGAGAGGTCCTGAAACTAGAAAGTCTGAGAACCACTATGCTATTGTGTGTAGAATTTCCTTTGTATTATTACCATTAATGCTTTTTATTTGATATTACTGATGACAGATATTCTACATAAGTGAATTTTCCAACTAGCCAAGTGTTGTTGGACATTTTAGAATACCCAGTCATTTATTGTATGGAACATTTTCTGAAATAACATTATGTACATCTCTTCTCAAATAGAAGATACTGAACATAATTTAACATATCCTGGTGACTGGATCCCCTATGACAACTTTGTACAGCCGACTAAACCAAAGAGCTCTATGTAGAATCCATCTACCTATGCATTTGTGTGTGTTGTCTCTATAGTAAATAAAACTTCTGCCAGTCTCACTTATCTAATAGCTAGAATGCAACATTAATTTTTACTTGGTATGATTTAAAATGCTAGCATTTCCAGCTGTTTGCAAAGCTAGTAGTTTAAAATATGTTGTGAATAATGAATTTTGTAAACAGTTAAAAAAATTTTACTTCAGAGACTCTAATATAGTGAGATATTATGACTTGAAAAAGTGTTTCATGATGGAACAGAGCCAGCAATTATTCTTTTATCAAAGATTGGTTTAGGGACTTCACTGGCATGCATTGGTTAGGACTCCACGGCTTCCACTGCAGGGGGCAGTTATAGCAAGGAATGATATACTTTTTCAAATGTACAGGTTATTTTAATTTTATTTTTCTAATTAGCTAGTTCTGTGAACTTGAGCATATTGTTTTAATTTACCAAGATTATGCAAATTATGTAATTTACAAAGACTTTTATAGAAAAGTATTGCATATCACTATTTTATTAATCTCTTTCTCCAATTTTCTCTGTCCTCCTTGGGAATCTACATTATAAATCTGTTAGGGATTAGAACTGATAGTTGTTAAATGGCTTTATTGATTGAATCAGTTACTTGTGGGGTTTCTTAAAAATTATTTGAAGAGTCCACAAGTGAACAAAGCAATGTTCTTTGAGATCTCCTTTTGTTAAGAAGGGGTAGAGGAAGGGGGAGAAAAATAAAATAAAATATTGAGTCTTTCCCAGATTGCTAGAATATCAAAGATTTTCCTAAAGTACAGTTAGTTTTTCTGCTTATGTTAATTTCCTCTGGTTAGGTGAGTTGCTCCTAAAGCTATTATATTTCATTCAGCATATATCTATAAAAGTAGAGAAGATAACATCAACCACAAGAGTTGTGAAAACAGGCTGATATATGTAACATACTTCCTATCGCATGATAAATCCTTAATAAGTGATAGCTACTGTAGTGAGAAACTCTGAGCTATAGTGGTTTAAGAATACAGACATTAAGGTTATTCAGACTAGAGTTTGAATTCCCACTTCCCAGCTCTGTGAACTTCGGCATGGTACTTCAGTTTCCTCATTTGTAAAATGAAGTGTAAATATGCAACTCATAGGAATGTTGTATTAAAGCACCTAATATAATAGTAGGCATATACCTAGTACTCAATACATGACTTGTTTTAGTGTGTTATTATCATAGGAGTAACCATTTGTGGAACACTCAGCGTGTCATATGTTCTGTACAAGACCCTAGATGACGTTGTCTGTGATTCTGAAACTTCAGATTCATATCCTACATCTGTTAGAAGATGACTTTATTTCAGTTGGGCAATATGTTTAACTTTTTTTAGGCTGGATCATGTAGCCTAATCCTAACACAGAAATATTGATTCAGACTTTACTGAGCCTAAATCTAGCCAAGAAGCAAGCAAAAACAAATAAAGCAAACAAACAAACAAACAAAAAAACCCAAATTCTTTGAGCAGCCAAAGATGTCACACACACAAAATCGCATATGTACTTTCCTTATGGAAGCATTCCTCAAGTTCTCATTTAGTGCCCCTCACATCTCTGTTGCTTTGTTAGCTGAATGACTTTAGGTGAGTCTCAATTCCATTTTCCTCATCTATGAAATAAAGGAGTTAAATAACTAATTTCTAAAAGTCTCTTAAGTCCAGAAACTTTTAAATTCTATGTGTATAGTATCTGAATTTTTTTTCTGGGTTATTTTTCTATACTAATCTCTTAAAAAGAAAAACAATAAATTTACTCTGAAGTGTAGGATCTATGCACAGGATTCCCTGGACGTCAAGCTCTGTGATGAATAAGGAATTTCTAGTCCAGCATGAAGGACCAGTGTGAGACCAATTATAATTTCAGTGGAATAATTTAAGTAAATCACAAGTATAAATAAGAGTGATTGATTTTTGTGGAAATGGTGACCACCAGAAAAAGCTTTGCAGAGAAGTTATGATAGAATGGGTTAGGCTGCATTTACAAGGTAGTCCCAAGTTTCAGTGTTTGAAAATTGTAAAGCTGCATTTATTGCTGATGGTATAATCTAATGTTGGTCAGCAGTGGCTCTGCTCCACATAGTGATTCGGGGACACAAGCCAACGAATGCTCTAGTATCTCAGCTTGTAGCCTCTGGGATTATTACAGTGGAAGAAAAGAGAGAGGAACTGGAGATTGGCTCACCAGCCTTAAATGCATTAGTACTTTCTGGTCCACAAATGGCAGACATCACTTCCGCTTCTGGCCTATTAGAATTAATCAGATGGCTCCATTTAGCTGTAAGAGGGTGGGCGATGTGGGAGAGTGAATATTTGGTGAGTGTAAATGTTTTTGCAACATGGCATCTGAGTTGATTCTAAAAAGCTAAGTGGAAATCAGTCTGGTAAATGAGGAAGGAGGAAATGAAAAACTCTCTACT
This sequence comes from Balaenoptera physalus, assembly GCF_965194825.1. Lineage (NCBI taxonomy): Eukaryota > Metazoa > Chordata > Mammalia > Artiodactyla > Balaenopteridae > Balaenoptera > Balaenoptera physalus. The sequence continues at coordinate 58,191,001 of NC_138893.1, read as the reverse complement.
CTGAAAGCAAAGAAATTACGTACCTTTAGTGTAAAGAAGTGAATGTTAGGAAAGAAGTTAACTACTATATTCAATTAAGCGTCTGGAAGCTGGAATATAGTGTAAGTTGGAAAGGGCCGAGAGCTGAGAATAAGCCCTGAGGTAGCTTTATAGCTGAGTATTAATGTGAATTTATTTATAATTATAAAGTGCTGATTAATTACATAGTATGAATTTTATAGTTATTATTTTGTGGAAAGTGTGTTAATGGATAGATTCTATGCTATAGGAAGATTGCTCTGTTATCTGCACTTAAGTGCCTAGCCATATTTTTCTTAAGTCCCCTTACACCCAAAGTCCAATCTCGTGTTTAGAGAAATAAATGAACTCTAAAAAGTTTATCTTTTGACCTGAGCTTTTGAAGTTGCATCAAGACAAGAAAACCTTTAATGAATCAACCTGCGAAGTATCATATGCATGTTAACTACTGAAAAAATATTTGTGGAGGTCACAAAAACAGTGTTACCTAAATACCAAGTTAAAATAGCAGTTAACATGAATGGAACATGTACTGTGGACAAGGAACTCTGCTCATTGTTTTACACGCATTATCTCAGTTAAACCTCACAGTAACCCTGTGAGGAAGGTACTGTTATTATCCCCATTTCCAAACTTTATCAGCCTGTAAGCAGTTAGATGGCATGACTGTTTTCCTTTTATACTTAAAGCAATTTGGTCCTGGAAAAGGTAAGTCAATAATATATACAGGTTTTATCCATCTCTATCTATCGTGCATCTATCATCAGATTAAAATCTCTATTTTAAATGTTTATTTAAACATTTTTGCAGTAAAATAATTTAAATAGAGTGACTAGGAATTATGCTGCAATGTTAACTTTTCTGTTTTTAGGGTTTGGACAGGGGATCCAAAGGCCAGATTTCTACTTTCAGCAGTTTTATTTCAACTGTTAACCAGAAGAAAGAAGCCGCTGAAAACAGAAGTTCACCTACACATCTTGTTTTCCCTAACATCAAGAATGGTAAAAAATTTTTAATTTTAAAAATTAATGTAGTTACAATTATTTAAAGTATATGTAGTACGTGTATCTTGGCGCAAGTATATTATTGAACTATTAAAAAGTAGATTTTAATTATTCAGTGTTGTTCTACTAGGTCTAGTTAGTTAATACAATAAAAAATAAGCTATAAATATTTACAGAAAGGAGCAAAATCATTATTTTTAGGTAATTGTTAACCTAGAGTAAGAGAATGACATACAAAGCTCATGAATAAGAAAGTTTGGTTAGGGAGCCTGACACAATATAAACATACAAAAATTCAGTAGATTTCCTTTATTTGAGCAGTAATCAGTCAGAAGAGTTGATGGAAAATATATGAAATATTTAGAAATAAACCAAGGAGAAAGTGAGCAAAACCTATACGAAGAAAAAACTATGAAACTTTATCAAAAGACTAAAAGGTGGTTTGAATGGAAAAACTTAAATATCATAGAGATGTCAGATACACCCAATTTACTCTCTAACATTTAATGAATTTTTCAACAGTTTTTTGGGGGGAAACTTAAGAAAATGATGCTCTATTTGATTCATAAGAATAAATGAGAGGATGCAAGAAAAAATAATGAGGGAACCCATTCCTTCTTATTACTATATATTATAAAGCTGTACCAATGATAGGACTACCACCAAGATAGCCAAATACATGGAGATGGATCAGTAAAACATATTGTATATAAATGATATTAAATTATTCAAAAGATAGAATTAGGCCAACTAGCCAACTTTTTGAAAATGGTAACTTTAGATTTTTAAAAACTACAAAAGTACCAGAAGAAAACACAGGAAATTGTTTTTATAATAAAATTCTTGGAATGATAACAATGTGAACAGCCATAAAACAAAAAAGATTGAAAAGTTTGAAGACATAAGAAAATTTAAAACTTCTATAGGAATTTTAGAAGGCCATAAACAAAGTTAAAGTAAGATGTCATAGTCAGTGAAAACAAATCCTTGAATCAGAGATCATTAATAAATCAGTAAAATGAACATTTCATTAGGAAAAAAAGACAAAGGGTATGAACAGACCGATCAAAAAAGGAAATATGAATAATTAATACACGTGAAAGGATGCTCAGTCTCACTAGTATTAAAGGAAGTACAGATTAAAACAAGGAGTTAACATTTCCCTACTCAGTGGCAGAGAATGAAGGCATGTGTATCTGTGGGGTTGTCTAGGGAGTGTGAAAATTGGCACTTTTATGAGTAGAGGGCTTGGAAATTGATACAACTTTTCTGGAGAGCAAATTATTTGACATACATTCAATTTTTTAAATGTTCATATACTCGCTGACCCAGTGTTACATTTCTAGGAATTTATTCTAAGGAAATAACGTATGTTGAAAGACCTATGGAAAGAATGTACATTGTTTATAATAGTGGTATTTGAAGCAATCTAAATGAATTGGTTGACTAAATTATATGGTAATCCATATTGTAAATACCATGCTTTTATTAAGAGAAATGTGACAAGTATATAAATTTTCTAGGAGAAATACTTATAATACATTGTAAAATGAAAAATGCAAGTTACACAGTAATAGGTAGAATATGACTCCAATTTTTTTAAGTGTGGGGAAACCTTTTATACTTCTTTGAGCAGAATAAAGAAGTATGGAAGGATGCCCACCAGCCTGTTAATGGTTTCCTCAGGAAAGTAGGATTGGGTGGATATTATTAATATGCTCTATTTTTTTATACAACTCTATATTGTTTTATCACAGGGAACATATACTACTTGCATAATTTTAAGTGCCCCTTGCCCTGTAATGAAACAAAACAAATCTGCAAAGGTTTAAATGTCCCTCACACCTGGACAAAAAAAAACAAACCTCAGAATGTTTAAGGACCTTGTTCCTGGTAAATTGCTGTGTCCATAAGCTGCACATGGCATAAATTATTCTTGCACATATTTTCTGTTGACACTCCAAAGGATTGCTAGACCTATTCTACACTCTTGCAAGTTAGTATTTATATTGTCTCATTTATCAACCTTTGCCTTTGATAATTTCTTCCTTCTTTTATTTATTTTAATTTTTTTAGATTTTATTTTATTTATTTTTTTATATAGCAGGTTCTTATTAGTTATCTGTTTCATACATATTAGTGTATATATGTCAACCCCAATCTCCCAATTCATCCCACCACCACCACCACCCCCACCCCTGCCCCACTTTCCCCCCGTGGTGTCCATACGTTTGTTCTCTACATCTGTGTCTCTATTTCTGCCTTGCAAACCAGTTCATCTGTACCATTTTTCTAGATTCCACGTATATGCATTAATGTACGATATTTGTTTTTCTCTTTCTGACTTACTTCACTCTATATGACAGTCTCTAGGTCCATCCACGTCCCTACAAATGACCCAATTTTGTTTCTTTTAATGGCTGAGTAATATTCCATTGTATATATGTACCACATCTTCTTTATCCATTCATCTGTCAGTGGGCATTTAGGTTGCTTCCATGACCTGGCTATTGTAAATACTGCTGCAGTGAACATTGGAGTGCATGTGTCTTTTTGAGTTATGGTTTTCTCTGGGTATATGCCCAGCAGTGGGATTGCTGGGTCATATGGTAATTCTATTTAGGGTTTTTAAGGAACCTCCATACTGTTCTCCATAGTGACTGTATCAATTTACATTCCCACCAGCAGTGCAAGAGGGTTCCCTTGTCTCCACACCCTCTCCAGCATTTGTTGTTCATAGATTTTCTGATGATGCCCATTCTAACCTGTGTGAGGTGATACCTCGTTGTAGTTTTGATTTGCATTTCTCTAATAGTTAGTGATGTTGAGCATCTTTTCATGTGCCTCTTGGCCATCTGTATGTCTTCTTTGGAGAAATGTCTATTTAGGTCTTCTGCCCATTTTTTGACTGGGTTGTTGGTTTTTTTAATACTGAGCTGCATGAGCTGTTTGTATATTTTGGAGATTAATACTTTGTCCGTTGATTCGTTTGGAAATATTTTCTCCCATTCTGAGGGTTGTCTTTTCGTCTTGTTTATAGTTTCCTTTGCTGTGCAAAAGCTTTTAAGTTTCTTTAGATCCCATTTGTTTATTTTTGTTTTTATTTCCATTACTCTAGGAGGTGGGTCAAAAATGATCTTGCTGTGATTTATGTCATGGAATGTTCTGCCTATGTTTTCCTCTAAGAGTTTTATAGTGTCTGGCCTTACATTTAGGTCTTTAATCCATTTTGGTTTATTTTTGTGTACGGTGTTATGGAGTGTCCTAATTTCATTCTTTTACATGTAGCTGTCCAGTTTTCCAGCACCACTTATTGAAGAGACTGTCTTTTCTCCATTGTATATCCTTGCCTCCTTTGTCATAGATTAGTTGACCATAGGTGTGTAGGTTTATCTCTGGGCTCTCTATCCTGTTCCATTGATCTACATTTCTGTTTTTGTGCCAGTACCATATTGTCTTGATTACTGTAGCTTTGTAGTATAGTCTGAAGTCAGGGAGTCTGATTCCTCCAGGTCCGTTTTTTCCCTCAAGATTGCTTTGGCTATTCGGGGTCTTTCTTCTTTTATTTACATACACACATACAAGCATATTTCATTACCTCAGTCTTACTCTAAGGAGACACCAGTGCCCGTATGTCACAGTCCTGCAACCCACAACAAAACAAACTTATAATTGTGATACCATTATACCATAAATAAATAAAATGAGCTTATTTGATGGGGGAGAGGAGTTGAGAGAGATGATTTCTATTTTAGACATTAACTAGATACTAACTCTAACCTTTATTTGTATAATATTTACAATTTAGGGAAGCCTTTCATGTAATTTTCTTTGAGCAATCACATAAAATAGAATAGATATTAGAATCGTTGCCGTATAGTTTTCTGTTGCTGCTTAACGAATTATCACAAACCTAATGTCTTAAAAACAACACCATTTATTAGCTCACAGCTCTTTAAGTCAGAGGTCTTGGTGGGTGTGGCTGGGTTTTCTACTTGGGGGTCTCTCAAGGTGGAAGCTGGGCTGGACTCTGGGGAAGAATCCTCCTCCGAGGTCCTCAGTTGCTGGCAGAACTCACTGTTTGCAGTTGAGACTGAGGTCCCGTCTCCTCGCTGACTGTCAGCCAGGGCTGCTCTCAGCTTCCAGGGACCCTCACAGGTTGCCACAGGCTGCCCCCAGGCCCTTTGGCGGTATCCCAGCCTACTGTTTCAGGGCTGGCAGCAGGATCCCTTGTGTCCAATCCCCTTAGTGCTTCCAATGCCTCTGCCTTTGCCTTCTGCAACCAGTGGGAGAAAGCTCTCTGCTTGTAAAGGCCTCGCATTACAAGGTTTTGCCTACCTGGATAATCTCCCTATTTTAAGGTCAACCAGTTAGTAGCCTTAATTATATCTGCACAACCCCTTTTGTCATGTTATGCAAGGTGATCAGGATGGAACACCAGGAGGCTGAGAATCGACCAGCCATCTTAAAATTCTGCTTCTCACACCCATAAGAAAATTGGGGCTCAGACGGGGTAAGTGACTTGGCCACAGTCATGCTGCTAAGTGACAGAAGCACAATTCAATCCCACATTTTCTGACAACAGAACTCTTGTTCTGAGAGACAGAGGAAACTCCTGATTGACTTGTTTCTCTTGCCTGATTAATCATATCACATTAATCACACAACTCTAATTACATCATCTCCATACTCCCTAGCTTCCAAAATTAAATAAAAATTTTTCACCTTGACACGCAAGGATATTTGTAATATGACAGCTTTTCAACTTTATCTCCCGTCTTTCTCCTACATACTTACATTTCAGCTATTCTCCGGGATGCCTCACACCTTTTTACCACAGAGTTTTTGCAGTGTTTTCCCACTGCCTGGAACACTCTCTCCCCTCTTCTCTACCTGTCAGATCCTGTCTGTTCTTCAAAGCTACCTTTTTACTAAACCTTTACTGATTCTCCCTAACCAGATGTAATTCTTCCCTTCTTACAATTTAGGAGTTTTTTTCTCACCTCTTTTAGTCTCTCAACGTTGTGTAGTATCATTTGTGTACTTTAATCTCCTAGACTGTATGTTTCAAGAGGGAATAAATACCTTTGTAACCCCTGCAGAGCCTAAGGCAGTCCCCTTGTTCATCAGGGGATCTTAGCAAGTATTTATCGCATAGGGTGAAACAAGAGGGAACTCGGGACTGGAAAGAGCTGTGCGAGTGGACGCACCAGAGCAGTAACAACAGCAGCTACACCAGCGACTTCATATAGTGCCCACTGTGTGTCGGGCACAGTTCCAAGCACTGTACACATATAGACTCCAGTAGTCCCTACAGCAGCCTGAGATCGGAATTATTTTCCTAGTCCAAGGGTAAGGAAACTTAAGCCACAGAGAGTTGTTAAGTGCTTGCCCTGCATGAATTTATGTAGCTAATGAATGGCAGAGACAGAAAAAGGAAAAGAGAGTCAAAGGTAGTTTAAAAGAAGGAGAGTTGGTAAAAAGAAAAGGAAATGAGCCCGGAAGGAGCTAAGAGACCCAGGTTGTGCTATGACTTGGAAATTCAAGGGAAAAGAAAGTTTAAAGAAGAGGATTTAGTCAATAATGCCATTGATAAGAGAGGACAAGATGAGTAAGCCCTGAGGCAGAGCCAAGGATTTGTTGGTTAATGTGTTTATTGGTGACTTTGAGAACAGTTTTCGGTAGGATGGGATGAGGTGAATTCAAATTGTAAAAAGTTAAGGGGTAGATCTAATTAAGGCTACTAATTGGTTGACCTTAAAATAGGGAGATTATCCAGGTAGGCAAAACCTTGTAACGTGAGGCCTTTACAAGCAGAGAGCTTTCTCCCACTGGTTGCAGAAGGCAAAGGCAGAGGCATTGGAAGCACTAAGGGGATTGGACACAAGGGATCCTGCTGCCAGCCCTGAAACAGTAGGCTGGGATACCGCCAAAGGGCCTGGGGGCAGCCCGTGGCAACCTGTGAGGGTCCCTGGAAGCTGAGAGCAGCCCTGGCTGACAGTCAGCGAGGAGACGGGACCTCAGTCTCAACTGCAAACAGTGAGTTCCGCCAGCAACCTGAGGACCTCGGAGGAGGATTCTTCCCCAGAGTCCAGCCCAGCTTCCACCTTGAGAGACCCCCAAGTAGAAAACCCAGCCACACCCACCAAGACCTCTGATGTAAAGAGCTGTGAGCTGATAAACCTCCCTGTGAGCTGTTACCACTAATCTGGTAAGAATCTAGGGGCAGTGTAGACAGCCTTTAGAGTAGCTTGAACTGGAAGGAAGAAAGAAAGAACAGTGGAATCTTTTTTTTTTTTTTTAAAGCCAAGTCAGATAAAAATTTTTTTTTAACATCTTTATTGGAGTATAATTGCTTTACAATGGTCTGTTATAAAGCAGAAACTAGAACAGTGGAATCTTGCAGGGTAGCGTGGTCAAGCGAAAAGATCTGACACAGGGAGAGGTTAAAGTTGCAGTAGGAACATAAAATAATAAAATGAACAGAGAGAATAGAGAAGTGGTATAAGAATAGGATCCAGGATGAAGACAAGCATAGGGGTTGAGGTGTTGGCTCCAGCAAGGAAAGAAGGGCACTTCTTGCTCAGACTATGGACTTGAGGGAAGAGAGCAAGTAGGAGAAGGAAATGGAAGTTTTTCTTGCCATGAGTTTAGTCATCTCCTTGGAGAATGTGTTAGTTTCCTAGGGCTTCTGCAACAAAACACCACAAACTTGGTGGCTTAAAACAGTAGAAATTTGTTCTCTCCTGGTTCTGGAGGCTATAAGTCTAAAATCCAGGTGTTGGCCGGGTTGGTTCCTTTCGAAGCTTCTGAGGGAGAATCTGTTCCATGCCTCTCTCCTAGCTTCTGCTGGTTGCCAGCAATTCTTGGTGTCCCTTGGCTTGTAGATGTCTCACTGCAATCTCTGCGTCTATCTTTACATGGCCTTCTCTCCTGTATGTCTTTCTGTGCCCAAATTTCTCTCTTCTTGTAAAGACGCCAGTCCCTGGATTAGGGCCCATCCCAATCCAGTATGACCTCATCTTAATTCAGTTACAACTACAAAGACCTTATTTCCAAATAAAGTCACATTAACAGGTCCTGGGGGTTTAGGACTTCAACATATCTTTCTGGCTGACACAGTTCAGCCTACAGCAGAGGGTTAGAAACCTTATGAACACTGAATTGTCTGCTAAGGAGAATGACAGGGAGTCAAAAGGAGAGGATGCATCGCCATAACCTTCTTCGTTTGGGCTGTTTGTTCAAATTCCTTAGCTTTTGATTCCCACTGACGCTATACTCCATTCTTTCTACACTGCTGCTATCTTGATCTCTGAGCCCAGCTCACCAGCGTGTTGCCCACCCCTGCCTGTCTCCTCCCTGGGTGCACGTATTGACTCAGAATGTGGTCCACCTACTTGGGCTCCCGCCACTTGTCTGCTTCCCTCTCATCTGTTTCATTATCGTGGAATCTGGACTCAGCCCGACCCTAAACTTGGAGTATTTGTATATATGTCACTCTATAGGAATAGGCCTTTTAGCAGACTTCCTTTACCATGTTGGAACTCCTAGTGCTGACTTCTCCTAGCTGTCCTGTCTGGATGCTGCTTGAATTCGGCATGGAGTTCATATGTCAAGGGTGCTGCAAAAGAAGTCTTTTATTGAGTGGGAAGTTAGACAAAGTCTTCCAAATGTAAGCGTGTTTATAATTCCTTGATCTTTTGCGAAGCCTCTCTTGCCAATAAGATTGTTTCCTCAAAGATGCCTCATTCTTGGCATTTCTTACAATTTCCCTCCCTCTAGCGGGACCTGTGCTGGGTATTCTCTAACAGCTTGTCTCCCCGTCTGATCTTCAAGTGGTATTAGAGAAGCTGCAAAAGCCCAGCGTGGGTTTACCTAACAGCTGAGGGATGCCTTTCCTCCCTGTAGATCACATGACTAGGTATGCCTCTCGAGTTGGCTGTCCTTTGAAAGATCAGAGAAATGTGGGAGTTTTACCTACTATAGCAGCTGCTGGGGATGATACATCTTCAGAAAAACAATGTAAATGGTAAGTAATGGTGCGGGGTGGTAAGCACTACATCCTCTCTTACTCTTTTGTACCTTCCTTTCTACAGTGGTTACGCTCCTGTCAGATTATTTAAAACATCTTTAAACAGCACAGACCATCTTTAAAGGAAAGGAAATAATTCCTCTCTAAACCTTTTAAAATATCTTTGCGCTCTTGGTAATTCAGAAGGAGTTGACGTTAACTCTGACAGTGCTCCGGGGCACTGTTCCTCTCCCAGCTCAGTCTGTTTTATGAGTTTACTCTAGAAGAGCCCTGAGGTGACGTAATGAACTGTGCAGTTTTTACACACTCTGGAGAAATGCGTCCCATGCTCTTTGCTGCTCTGAAAGAGCCAAGAGAACAGAGTGGTCTTCAGCTCAGATGGTGCTGGATCTGTGTGTGGTGGGATGCTGTGATCTATTCGCAGGTGAAGTACCACAGAGTTTTCACAGTTTCTCCAAAAGCAGCTTTAGAGGCAGACAGGGAAACAAACTGTGAGAAGAAACCCAGCACAGGACTTGCCATCTGGGGAGAGAAAAGTACTCACAATAACTGCTGTAGGATTTCCATCTTAGAAAAAGTATCTCCAAGGCCTCAAATGACCCCATTTCCAGGATTCCTGGGAGAATGAATTGATTTTGGACTAAATCTCCAAGATCCTTTTGTAGGTCAGAGTCAGTAATCTTGGACTTAGCTTTTCTTAACCATGCCTATGGGAGCGATATATCTGTCAAGAGCTTAGAGTACCTTGCTGCATTGATTTGTTGATTCATCTGTCTCTTTACTAGTCTATAAACTCCTTAAGCTTCTTTTTAGAGAGGGAAAAGCCTAGTCTAATTTTTTTTTATATTAAAGTTAATTTTTTGAATGGATAGCACACTTCTGTGTTTCAAAAATCAAAACTATAAAATTAGGTATGTTTCAGATGTCTCACTTTCACGCTCTTCCCTGCTGTCTTCTGTATTCTTTCCTGTGTTTCTTTATGTAAATGAAAGCAAATATAAATATTCATTTTGATTTTCCACTTTATCTTAAAATAAAGTAACTACCTACACATTATCCAGCACCTTGTGTTTTTTCTTAATGTACCCTGGATATCTTTCTATGTCAGTACATAAAGAGCTTCCTTACTCTTTTTTTATAATTATATTCCATTGTATTGGGCTTACTAAGATCCTATTAAAATAAATTAGTTGTTTTTTTTGTCTTTTGCTATTGTAAACAATGCCCCAATGAATGGCTCTGTACATATGTCATTTTGTTCCTATGCAAGTTTATCTGTAGGGTTTCTTAGAAGTGGAATTGTTGAGTCCAACAGTAAGCGCATATGCAATTTCTGTGTATCTCCAGGATCCAGTGTCCATGGTACACAGAGTCTTTACTCAGTAAATAATTTACTGAATGAGGAAATATATGGGAGGTACTTTTTCTGGGTTTCTGGCCAGTTCACCCTGTAACCTATCTCAAGGCTACAATAAATTCTCTAAGATACGTCCAGTATAGGGCATCTATTCTATTAGAGATAACCTTGTATAAAAAGGACTTTTGAATATTTTTATAACTAGACCCATAAAAGAACATTTTATGTATGCTTTCATTGTAGTTTTACAAACACACACACCATTGAACTTAGTAAAAAGTACATCTCCAAACACTAATGAATGTGTCACTTTATTTGGCTCTGATGGCTAAAGTCCTGTGAGTCAGAGTGGGGTTTTTTTCCCCTTCTTTCTTCCTTTCTCTCTCCCACCTTCAATTTTATTTTTTGCCAAATGTTCAGAAAAGTCATCCTATAGACAAGGATGTAAACACCACCTGTTATGAGTAATCCACTCTGGTCTCTCCCTGTTTCCACGGCTTGCCACTACTGAAGTAGTCAGAAGCAGTACAGAGTACTGAACTGCTAGAGGGATCCTTCAAATTGTAGCTCGCTTATTACCTGCCCAGCACTCACAGGTTGTCAATTATGATACTAAATAAGAACTGCGTCTTTGAGTTTACTACTACTGGTAGCTGTCATTAGGACCTTAGACGTTAAACCTAGCCCTCGAGACCCTTCGTTTACTCATCTATAGACTGAGAAAATGGGGAATTATGAGTTGTAAAATATCTTCTACACCTGAGTTTTTTGACTTAAAGTGTTAATTTGCCAACATACTGATTTTGTTTGATCCTTGTTGAGTTTTGTTTGACAGTTCATAGTTTACTAGCACCTACTTCCATGTAAATTTAGGATTCAGTTTTGCTACTTGTTTTTATACATGATAGAAAGTTCAGCTTTATTCTGTAATCTAGTCATACAGCATTCTGCCACATTTTTCATCCGCAGAGAACCACTGAAGCTGGCCCAGGTTCAAAGGGAAAAGAATTAGACTCCATCTTTTGATGGGAGGAATATCAAAGAATTTATGGACATATTTTAAAACTACCACGTTATGTGAATTGTAAGATGCAGATCCAGAAAGAGAAGCCAGGTCTTTTGAGGCTTATTTCAGAACTTTTTCCTTTACCCTGTTGTAGTGCAGGAGGTTGTAACTAAAATCAGGTGTTTAAATGACATATTCATGTTAAGTTTCCAGGCTCCTTCCATTTTTCTATTATAGGTCATTATATTATATTGAATAATAGAGAATTTTTACCTTTTTTGGTTGGTTTATAAGTCCTGTCCATTTTGTTCTTAAAAGTTTTAGAGGTGGAAGTTAGAAATTATTGAACCAGTGGTTTTCAAACCTATTTTTGTTACTTTTATTTTCGGAGCAAAACACATTTTGAAAAACAATTTTTCTCAGACCATCAGCATATTAAGCAGAGAAAAGCTGAGCTTCCCTGAGTAGACACATAGACACAGCACCATTCCCCTGAGGTGGCCCTTGAAATTCTTCTTAGGAGCCTTGGGAACAACAGACTTAGGCCATCTGTTTAATTTTATAATGTCACAGCTGAGGCCCAAGGAGTTTCATTGACTTGTCCACGGTTATGAAAGTTAGTAACCTAGCCAGCAACAGGACCTAGGGCCTTACTTCCAAGGCTGGTGCTTTTTCCATTACTTATTACTTATTTAATTACAAATTATTTGGGATGACACTTAGGGTATAGCATTTTGCAACAGTGTTTCACCAGCAGCAAACCTTTATATCAGTGTTTCCTCTCCAGCAGTAGGGGGTTAAGGAACAGAGACCCAGGTTCCTCCTATTGAACACCTAACCTACATAGAGACTCTTGTTACCTTTGGTGCTGCTCTCACTACCTGTGCTGGCCGACCAGGAACTGTCTTCAGTCTCCTAATCATATGACCAGTTTACAGCGTCAGTCTTCATCCTGGTGGTGCAGCTGTGGAAAGCTACATATTACTCGTCTCCAACCAGAGTCAACCTGCACTAGCTTCTTGAAAACAGTGAGCTGGTAAAATCTGGCTAATAATCTCACACCCATATATATCGTTATATTATGATCTTCACATTTTTAAAAATACACTACCAGCCCCCACCATAACCCTTATTTTTCTTGCTTGGCATTAAGTGTTTTACTTAATGTTTCTAAGCAACCAACTAAAATTGGCAACACTACATTAAAAGAAAGGGAGAATGATTACCGTTTATCAGTTTAGCACAGAGTAGTCCCAAGTATTGGCTGAATGAAACCTAAATGACAGGTTCACTGGTAAATATATTTTGACTTTTTTCAGCGTATTACGATATTCTGTATTGCAGAGAAAGCTGCATATGACAGAACAAAGATTTGCCTGTTCTATTTATAATATCGGTTTGAGATTTAATTAATCCTTCATCACCACAGTTATTGATTTTCTCTTTTGAATTAGATTTTAATAACCATCTGCGAGAACAGGCTGAAAGCCTGTCTCTGGAAACAATGCCTTGATATTCGGGGACGTGAGAGCAGCTGTGAGCTGTTATTCTTCCTTTCTTAATAGCTGAATGTCACATCCTGTAGATTGGCTTTCATTCACTAATGTGAGCAAAGGATTCTGCCTTTCTTTCTGACTCAAGTCCTATTAACGTAGTACGTTAGCATTCTGCATTACTCTTCAGTCCAAGTTACCTTCCAAACTAAAAATAAATTCCATCTAGGCCTCTAATTCTAACCTCACCCTATAATCCTCTCGGCTTTGGCATTGCGATTTCTCTTATGTAAGAATCTCCCCACTCTCAGTCTTTGCCAAAATCCAGTTCTCTTACTAAATAAAATTTCACTCTTCCACCTCAGTATGGTATTAATAAAAATGAGTGGGTATAAAAATGTGTATATATGATCTATGAGTGAATAAGTTAATTTATATATGAATGAGTTTGTTTGTTTCTAATAGTGGGTGTTTATAGCCAGGTTGAGAGAGGTGTGCAGGAAGGGATAGGAGAGGGTAAGCCTGGTGAAGAGGAAGAGAAACTGTAGAGGAGCCTCAAAATATAATAATAAAAGACTGGTGTTGGAGAGAGGTTCTTTTCTGCAACATTCTTTCCCTTTAATAATGATTGCCAAACATAACCCATAACAAATAATTTTCAGAGATACCAAATTTTACTCACTAATAAATTGAACTTCTGTCCAATTTGTGCTTAAAGTACAAATTGCTAGAAATTTATTTCTAAGTTATTTCCATATTTAATAAAGGATTTAAAACTCAGTTACAGAACTAAATTAAAGAAATTTAATCTTCTGTTTTATGTTGTCAACTTCATTGTTCTCTCCTTAAACCACTGAACAACATTTCTCAGTGTGATCCTCAGACTTGCATGTTAGAAATGCAGATTCTTGGGCCCCACCCCAGACCTACTGAATCACAAACTTTGAGAGGGCCTAGTAGTCTTTGTTTTAGTTCAACAAGGTCTTCAGGTGATTCTGACAAACAGTAAAATTTGAAAACTGTTGCTGTTGAGTATAAGAAATTGGCATCTCTGTACTATCTTCTAATGTGAAAGGTTATTTTAAAGATACTCTTGGAACTTCCCTGGTGGCACAGTGGTTAAGAATCCTCCTGCCAATGTAGGGAACACGGGTTTGATCCCTGGTCCGGGAAGATCCCACATGCCACGGAGGAACTAAGTTCATGCGCCACAACTACTGAGCCTGTGCTCTAGAGCCCACGTGCCACAACTACTGAAGCCCGCACACCTAGAACCCATGCTCCGCAACAAGAGAAGCCACCGTAATGAGAGGCCTGCGCACCGCAACAAAAGAGTAGCCCCCACTCGCCACAACTAGAGAAAGCCCGCGCACAGCAACGAAGACCCAATGCAGCCAAAAATAAAATTAAATTAAAAAAAAAGATACTCTTAACACTAATAAAATTTGAAGTCAGTGATAGATCCAAAGTTAGCTGCTTGATTGGGAGAGTGAATAAGGAAGGAAGGAGGACCTTATAGCTGTGTTACTGCTGTGATGATTGATGATTCTGTTTGCTTAGTAGAAAATATATTCTGATTACATTAGAATGGAATTAATGGAATTACATTTCATTATTGTAGAATTTAGAATCTATAGAATATTAATCTATTCTATTGGTTTGGAAGTATTAATACTTGACAAAATACAGTAACCAAAGTAAAATGCTTAGTGGATAGGCTCAGCAGCAGAATGGAAGAAACAGGAATTAAAGAGCTGGAATATAGAACAATGGAAATTACCCAGTCTGAACAATAAAGAGAAAATAGACTGGAAAGAAAAAGAGAATCGTCTCAGAGACCTGTGGGACTATAACAAAAGACATTACATTCTTTTTTTTTTTTTATCATCTTTATTGGAATATAATTGCTTTATAATGGTGTGTTAGTTTCTGCTTTATAACAAAGTGAATCAGTTATACATATACATATATCCCCATATCTCCTCCCTCTTGTGTCTCCCTCCCACCCTCCCTATCCCACCCCTCTAGGTGGTCACAAACCACAGAGCTGATCTCCTTGTGCTATGCAGCTGCTTCCCACTAGCTATCTATTTTACATTTGGTAGTATATATAAAAGACATTACATTCTTGTCATTGGAGTCTTAGAAAGAGAGGAAGAAGATGGTAGGCTGAAAAAGTACTCAAAAAATAATTGAAAGCTTCCCATATTTGGCAGGAGACATGAACCTGTAAGTTCAAGAAGCTGAGCAAATCCCATACAGGCTAAACCCAAAGAAATCCTCATCAAATCATATCATAATTAGACCTCTGAAAACTAAAGACAACAGCAACAAAATGTTTAAAAGCAGCCAGAGAAACAGGATACCTTTACTGCTAGGGGAAAACCTTTCAAATAACAGCAGATTTCTTATCAGTAACCCTGGAGGCCAGAAGGAAGTGGCCGGGAGAACTGCCAGCCCAGAATCCTACACCTGGTGAAAGTGTTTTTAAGGAATGGAGAGGATATCAAGACATTCTCAGATGGAAGAAAACAAACAGAATTTGTTGCCAGTAGATGGTCTAAAAGAGTGCATTAAGAGGTTCCCTAAACAGAAAAGAAACAATAAAAGAAGGAACCTTGAACATCAAGAAAAAGAAATAACATGATAAGCAAAAACTAGGTAATACGATAGACTTTCCTTTTCCTTTTGTATTTTCTAAATTATGGTTGACAATGGAAACAAACATTATATAACACTGGTATGGTTCTAAATGTATGTAAGTAAATACTTAAGATAATTATAAACAGAGAAATGTAAAGAGATGTAAAAGCAGGTACAATTTCTACACTTTACTCCAACTGGTAAAATGATGACACCGTAGACTAAAATAAGTTATGTGTATATAATGTAACATCTAGAGCAACCTTTCGGTAATGCTACAGATAAGTCAAAATGGAATTCTAAAAAATGTTCAAGTAACTCACAGGGAGGCAGGAAAAATAAGAACAACCAAGTAGAAAACAAAAATATTAAATGGTAGAACTTAAGCCCTAACATATCAATAATTATATTAAATGCAAATGGTCTAAATACATCAATTAAAAGACAGAGATTGGCAGAGTAGGTTAAAGACATGCCCCAACTATATGCTGTCTACAAGAAACTCAATTCAAATATAGCAATATAGTCAGGTTGAAAGTGAAAGGATGTAAAAAGGTATACAGTAATGGCTATATTAATATCAGATAAAGTAGACTTAGAACAAAGAAAATTACTGGAGGCAGAGAGGGATATTATGTAATGATAAAAAGGATGATCATCAAGAAGATATAGCAATCATAAATGTGTACATACCAAACAATAGAGTTATAAAATATGTAGAGCAAAAACTGGTAGAAATGAAAGGAGAAACAGAAAAATTCACAATTGGGTGTTGAAGTCCCTAACTGTAACTGTGGATTTGATAGACCTAGACAGAAAAATCAGCAAAGATATAGAATATAGAAGAACTCAACAGCATCATCAACCAACAAAATCTAATAGACATTTATGTTCCACCCAACAACAGTAGAATACACATGCCTTTCAAGTGCCCACAGAACATGTACCAACACCAGATCCTGGACCATAAAACAAATCTCAATAATTTTTAAAAATTGAAATAATGCAGGATATGTTCTCTGACCACAGTTGCATCAAATTAGAAATCAATAACAGAAAATAAAAGGAAAATCTCCAAACACCTGGAAACCAAACAACATACTTCTAAATAACCCATGGGTTAAAGAGGAAGTCTCTAGGGAAATTTAAAAAAATGAATGGAACTGAATGAAGATTAAAATACAGCATATCAAAATACTTCTAAAGCAGTTTGGAAAGGGGAAATGTATAGCAATCAATGCATGCATTAGGTAAAAGGGAAAGTTTCAAAACCAACATCTAAGCTCCCACTTTAAGAACCTAGAAAAAGAAGATCAAAATAAACCCAAAGCAAACAGAAGGGAGGAAATATAAAGATAAGAACAAAAAATCAGTAGCAAAGACAAAAGAGAAAAATCAGTGAAACAAAGAGCTGGGGTTTTTTTAACAAATGAATAAAATTGACAAACCTCTGTCATAAAATTGAGAAAAAGAAGACATAGCTCATCAATATCACAAATGAAATGGGATATCACAACAGACCCTACAGGCAGTAAAATGGATGGGCGGGGGATGCCACAAACAACTCTGCATAAATTTGACAACCTACATGAAATTGACCAATTCCTCCAAAAAATACAAACTACCACAACTCACGCAGTACGAAGTATATAGTTTGAATAGCCCTATAAATATTAAAGAAATTGAATTCATAATTTTAAAACTCTTAAAAAAGAAATCCAGGTCCAGACAGTTTTACTGGAGAATCTACCAAATGTTCAGAAAAGAATTAACACCAATTTTATCTAATCTCTTCCCAAAGTAGATAAGGAGAGAACACTTCCCATATCATTTTATGAAACTAATGTTACTCCAACACCAAAACCAAACAAACATAGTAAAAAAAAAAAAAATTATAGACCAATCTTTAACAAAATATTAGCAAATAGAATTCAGCAATATATAAAAACAATTATACACCATGATCAAGTGGAGTTTATTCCAGAAATGCAAACTGTTTCCATATTTGAAAATCAATCAATGTAATTTACTATATTAACAGTCTAATAATACAAATCACGTGATTATATCAAAAGCATTTGACAAAATTCAACACCCATTCATGGTAAAAAAAAAGACAAAACATAAAACAAACAAAAAAAAAAACAAGAAAGTCTCAAAAAATAGGAATAGAGGAGATCTTCCTTAACTTGGTAAAGAGCATCTATAAAAAATGTACAGCTAACATTTTACTTAATGGTGAAAGACTAAATGCTTTCTCCTTTTAAGATTGGGAACAATGCAAAAAATTTTCTGTTCTCACCACCCTTATTCAACATAGCATTGGAAGTTGTAGTCAGCAAAATAAGGCAAGAAAAAGAAGAGACATACAGATCAGAAAGTAAGAAATAAAACTGTCCCTATTTGCAGATGACGTGATTATCTACATAAAAAAAATCCCAAGAAATCAAAAACAAAACTCCTAGGACTAATAGATGAGTTTAGTAAGTTGAAGGATATAACATACAAAAACCAATTGTGTTTATGTTAACAATAAATACATGTACAGTGAAATTTAAAATATATATCATTTATAATCACATTAAAAAATAAAATACTTAAGTATAAATCTAGCAAGCATTACAAGACTTATATGCTAAGAATTACACATTGCTAATGAAAGAAATTTTAAAAGACTTAAGTAAGTGGAGAGACATACTGTGTTCAGGGATGGGAAAACTAGATGTAGTAAAGATGCCAATTCTTCCCAAATTGATATACAAATTTAACATAATTTGTATCAAAATCCCATAAACCTTTTTTTTTTTTAGCAGCTATAGACAAGATTATTCTCAAATTTATGTGGAAGGGCAGAGGAACTAGAAAAACAAAAACAATTTTGAAAAAGAATAAAGTGGGAGAAATCAGTCTACCTGATTTCAAGATTTACTATATAGCTACAAGTAATCAAGACTGTGAGGTATTAGTGGAGGGATAAATACAGGGATCAGTGGAATAGAATAGAGAGCCCAGAAATAGACCCATGTAAGTATGCCCAGTTACAATTTGACAAAGGAGCAAAAACAATTCAATAGAAGAAAGATAGCCTTTTCAACAATTGGTACTGGAGTAATTGGACATGTATAAATATCGACCCAGATCTCACACCTTATACAAATATTAACTGAAAATGGATAACTGACTTAAATGTAAAACTATAAAACACTTAGGGGAAAAAAACAAAACAATAGGAGACAATCTTCAGGATCTAGGGCTAGAAAAGAGTTCTTAGTCTTGACACCAAAAGCACAATTCATAAAAGGAAAAAATTGTAAAATCTGACTTTTTGGTGATGGCCATTCTGAGTGGTGTGAGGTGATACCTCATTGTGGTTTTAATTTGCATTTCTGTAGTAATTAGTGATACTGAGCATCTTTTCATGTGTCTGTTGTCCATCTGTGTGGCTTCTTTGGAGAAATGTCTATTTAGGTCTTCTGCCCATTTTTTGATTGGGTTGTTTGTTTTTTTGATATTAAACTGTGTGAGCTGTTTGTATATTTTGGAAATTAATCCCTTGTCAGTCACATTGCTTGCAAATATTTTCTCCCATTTCATAGGTTGTCTTTTCATATTATGGTTTCCTTTGCTGTGCAAAAGTGTTTAAGCTTTTAGGTCCCATTTGTTTATTTTTGGTTTTATTTCCATTACTCTAGGAGACAGACCCAAAGAAATCTTGCTGTGATTTATGTCAGAGAGTGTTCTGCCTATGTTCTCCTCTAGGAGTTTTACAGTATCCAGTCTTATACTTAGGTCTTTAATCCATTTTGAGTTTATTTTTGTATATGGTGTTAGAGAATGTTCCAATTTCATTCTTCTACATTTAGCTTTCCCAGTTTTCCCAAAACCACTTAGTGAAGAGACTGTCTTTTCTCCATTGTATATTCTTACCTCCTTTGTTGTAGATTAATTGACCATAAGTGTGTGGGTTTATTTCTGGGCTCTCTATCCTGTTCCATTGATCTATGTGTCTGTTTTTGTGCCAGTACCATACTGTTATTACTGTAACTTTGTAGTATAGTCTGAAGTCAGGGAACATGATTCCTCCAGCTCTTCTTAAAAAACTAAACATGCAATGACCATTTAACCCAGCAATTGCCCTCCTGGGCATTTATCTCAGAGAAATGAAAGTTCACCCAAGAACCTATACATGAATGTTTATAGCAGCTTTATTCATAGTAACTCCAAACAGATGTCCTTCAATGGGTGAATGGTTAAATAAGCTGTAGTACACCCATGCCATGGATTACTGCTCAGCAATGAAAAGGAATAAACTGTTCATACATGAAACAACCTGGATGAATCTCTGGAGAATTATGCTGAGTAAAAGAAAGCCAGTCCCAAAAGGTTACATATATATGATTCTGTTTATATAGCACTTTTGAAATGACAACATTATAGAAATGAAAGAACAGATTAGTGGTTGACAGGGATTAAGCAAGTTGGAGGCAGGGGGAAGTAGGTGTGGCTGTAAAGGGCACCATGAGGGCAACACGGTGATGAAATGTTCTATATCTGACTGTCTGTGTCAGGGGTACATGGGATATCTCTGTATTATTTCTTACAACTACATGGGATTCTACAGTTATCTCAAAATTTAAAAAGTTTAATTATAAAATTAAGTATGGTAACTCTAGAAGTTTAGGGAAAAACAGTTTTTTGATCCTCAGATGTACAGAATTTGATTAATCACAATTCTGGTTCATGACACTGACCTTGGTCCATGCAGAGCTCTATTGGTTGCTTTATTTTAATAATAGGGATATGAAATAGTATAATATAACATATTACAGTGTCATAGTTTATTTCCACTGAATGCTGTGTAAATACAGTGTTGTCTAAATAAACCACAGTGTATTCAATTCTCTGAGTCATGGATAATTGGATTATTTTCAGAATTTTTTTTCCTGAAACAATACTTTTGTGAATATTCTTGTATATGTCTTCTGATATACTTATGCAAAATTTCTCTTGGACATTTGTTTAGGAGTGAATTGCTGGAAATGGTTATCTTTATAAGATAATGCCAAACTGCTTTTCAGTTTTTTAAAGTGTTTGTGGAAGTTAATACTCCTACCAGCAATACGTGAAATATCAAATTAATCTACATCCTCTCTAACACTATCATACTTTTTAATTCTTGCCAGTTGAGTGGATATAAGATTGTGTCTCATGTTCTTTATTTGCATTTTCTTAATCACTAATGAGACTGAACGTCTTTTGTTGTGTGTATGGTATATGTGTTTCTTTCTCTAGAATGCCTGTTTGATTCTTCTGCACATTATTCTATTGGATTATTTCTCTTTTTCTCAATGATTTTTAGGAAATATCTCTCTATTCTTAGTGCTCATCCTTTGTTGTATGCGTTTCAGATTTTCCCTCCAACTTGTGACTTATATTTTTAATTCAAGATATCTTTGATGATCAGAAGTTTTTAATTTTAACATAGTCAAAAATGTCGGGTTTTTTATAGTTGCACTTTTTAGTTTCTCTTAAAGAAACTTTTCTCTGTCCCCAAATCAGAAGGATTTTCCTATTCCTAGTTTTTAAGGTATGAGATAGGAATCCAACTTCATTTTTTCCCCATGTGGTTAACCATATTTTCAAATCCTTTCTCTCTTCCAGTGATCTGCCGTATATTTCATATATTGAACTTTCATGTGTGGATGGATATGATTCTAGGTTCTCTAGTCCACTGGTCAACTTATCTAATCCTGTGTCAATAAAACACTTCCTTAGTTACTATAAGCTCAAAATTTTTGATATCTGGTAGAGCAAGGTCCCCACTTCTTACTCGTGTTTCTTTAGAAATGCTTTAGCTATTCTTGTGCACTTGGTCTTCCATATGACTTTTAGAATCAGTTCTATGACTTTTAGAATCAGCAAGTTCCAAAATATTGCTGGGATTTTTATTGAATTGCATTGAATCTGAAGAACAATTAAGAAAAATTGTCTTCTTTATGATGGTCAGCATTTCTAGCCATAAACATAGTATTGCTTTCTATTTGTTTAGATCTTTTTTTCAATCTCTCAACAAAGTTTTAGTATTTTCTCTACAGAGATTTACAACTTATTTATTAGTACTTAATTTTTAATAGTTCTACAAATTTTTAGAAATTGTATTTTCTAGTTGTTTGTTGCTGGTGTTTACAAATGCAGTTGACTTATGTATTGATTTTTTTTAATCCATCCACCTTGCTAAACTCCTCTATTATTTCTAATTGTAGATTCTTTTGGATTTGTCTGTGTTTATAATCAAATCATTTGAAAACGACAGTGTTTTATCTTCCTTTCTAATCCTGAGTCTTTAAAATCTCTTTTCTGTCTTTATACACGCTAGGACCTCCAGCACAGTGTTGAATAAATGTGCTGATAGTACCTTTATTCCCATGTTATTCCAGTCCTTATTTAAAAGAGAATGTTTGTAATATTTCTCCATTAATTATGATGTTTGCTGTAGTTAACTCACTTTGTCCCCTTCAAATAGAATATAAATTTTTTAAAAAACAAAATTTCATAATATATGGACAGAGTTGTTTTCAATAAATTATTCATATGAGGAATTGTTAAGTTTATATTCCTTGACCGCAATGGCACAAAACTAGAATTAATAATAGAAATTTAAGCATACTGGCTGAAAAAATTTTTTAAATAGATTCTTTAATTTCTACATTAAAAAAATTAAAACTGAACTTATAGGTTTAGAAAATAGCAACTATGAGAATACTGCATGATGAATTATGAGATAAGGCTAGAGCTGTATTCAAAATAAAAGTCAAGCCTTTAATATTTTCACTCTGAAATAAAAGAGGGAGAATTAATTAGCTTCCAGTGTTGGATTGCGCCAGGGCTCAGTCCCCAGAACTCAGTTCTCAGGCTTCTTCTCTATTTACAGTCTCCTTAGGAATCTCATTAATCGAGCATTTTAACTGTGAGCTATAAACCTTCACAACTCCCCTGAACTCAAGATTCATATCTACTCAACATCTGCATTTGGATGTCTCATGAGCATCTTACCTTTAATGGGGCCAAAAGAAAACTTTTGACTCCTCCCCCAACCCCACTGCCCCCTGCCAAAAAAAAAACTTTCTCTAGTGTTCTAGTGTTCTCCATTTCAGTAAATGGTCTCACCGTTCACCCAGTTGGTCAGGCTAAATTATCAGTCATCTTTGGCTCGTCTTTCTTTTAACAGATTCTGGCATTTCTACCTTTCTGCCAGTATACCTTCCAACAGCATATGCTATTAATTCTATATGCAGAATATGTCACAAATCCAACCATTTCTCATCAGTTCTACTACCACTGCTCTGGCCCCAGCCACCAACCATCTCTCACCAAGCCTACTGCCTTACCAGGTATTGATAGATATTATTAAACTATAGTAATTGAAATTGTTTGGTACAATAATAAACAGGTCAGTGGAATCATATGCATAGCCCAATAATAGACCCCAGTATATAAAAGAACTTAATATATGATAAGAGTATCAAAAAACATTGTGCAATGACATAACTTTCATAAACGATATTCTGAAATGGGCCATTTAGGGAAAAATACTTATATTTTATATTGTATGACCTCTTATATAATAAAATAAATTCTAGAAATGATAGAGAACATTTATTGAGCATTTACTATTTGCCAGGCAATGTGGTAAGTGTATCCTTCACAAGTACTATAATGAAGAAAACAAATTAAAATAGATACATGGTTATCTGATCTCTAGAGAGGGAAGGCTTGGCTTACTAATCATAAAAAATACTAAAGGAATAGGTTGATAAAATTAACTAATACAAGTATTATTTAAATACTTTTCTGTTTTCAGAAATAAAATTAAAAGGCAAAAAGATTTTGTGAAGGTAGCAGCAGAAGCAGCACTGTTTTTTAATCTCCCTGAATCCCCAGTGAAACATGCACACCACCTATGTAGCAGAATTAAACATCATGGACATCATTTACCACAGAATTAGCTCATAAAATGTTCCCATAAGCCCCAAAAGATAGCAGGACAGATCACCAAAATCAGAAGATGTCCATGGTGTAAGCAGAAGAAAGCATCTGGGCTGTTTGATGGACCCGAGAACAAGAGAGCTTAAGAATAAGCAACAGGTATTCATTGGAAAGCTCAGGAGCCCAGTTTGAGAACAAAAGCTGAAACTGGGAGGGATTTTGCCAAGAGCAGGTGAATGCAGAGGGCCCATGCTGAGATCTGAAGGGAGCAGGTAACCCCTGTGAATTCTCCAAACTAGGGATCCCTTCCGGGTCGGGAGGGGGGGGTGCATTCTGAGATTAGAATAAAATTTGAGCAGCACTGGGAATAAAGATTAAGGACAGAGATCACCTGAATAAAAGTGGAGGAGGGAAACAGGGCCTGGAAAGCCCAGAAAGAAGCTACCATGTATTTGAGTTCTACATAAAAACAAAAAAAGGGGGAGCTACACCTCCTTCTGAAAGTTTGGGAAGATTAATTTCAAATAAAATTGGCTACAGAAAAGAAACAAGGTCAAATTCTATAATTTTTAATTACAAAATTGTATTGTAATAAAAAAGAATAAGAAGCAGAATAACAGCCACTTGAACAATGGGAGCACATCAGAAACACATGCCCACAAAAATAGATAAAATACTATGTCAAAATGAGCTAAAGTTCATTAAAATGATATGACACTTGAAAGAATGCCATAAATCAGAATTGCAAAAAATGAAAAATGAGGTGACAATAAAGGAAATAATTAGATTTTTTTTTTAATTTTAGAAATAAACTAGAAGGAACACAAAAGCAAACAAATGTAACAGATAATGCCTTAAGAGAACTAGAAGATGAGAAGAAGGAAATATTTAAAATTTTTAAAAGAAATGAAGAAAGAGATAAAAAGAAACTGAGAGAAATTAAAATTCGAATAGGCAGAACAAGAAGGGGCTGGTAGCACTATTCCTTGACTGGTTAGTGGTTTCAGAGGTGTTTGCCTTACAGTAATTCATTAAGCCATACATTTGTTTTGTGCGATTTTTCTGTGTTTGTTTTATTTTACAATTATAAGGTTATAAAATGCAACAAAAAGGCAAACAATGAACTGGCAGATATTTGGAAAAAAAGAAAAATACATAAAATGTTCATGCAAATTGATGATAAAATGCTAAAACTCCAATAAAGAATTGCAGAGAATGTAAATAAATGATTTACATACACAATTGACCCTTGAACAACATGGCTTTGAATTGGGTGGGTCCACTTACGTGCTGATTTTTTCAATAAATTTCAATAAATACATAGTATAGTACTACAGAATCTGTGTTTGGTTGAATCCGCAGATGCTGAACCACAGATGTGGAGGGCCAACTGTAAAGTTACGTGGGGGATCGGTGCCCAAACTCCACATCATTCAAGGGGCAAGTGTATTCAAAAGCTAATAAACACTAAAAACATCTAGTCTCACTGAAATAATCCCTGAAAGAAAATTTATGGGAAGGGAGGAGATGAAAGAAAAACTCTGTATTGTATCTATAGATAACTTTTAATGTCAGATACAGCCTAATTTATCTGCTATGGGTGAAGTTGGGTAGGTGGCAACAGACCCTCCAGTAAGTGCCCTTCAGTGTGCTGGGTTTTTCTGTTATATGATCCCAAGGGAATGCAATACAAAATAATCCTTTGTTTTCTGTTCATGTTGAGTTAGCCTGGCACTTTATAATTTGGAAAAATTTTATGATTACTTACATTGAAAGCTTTTTTATCCTTCACAGTGAGAGACCTACCACCAATTTGCCTTGATGTTAGACAGAAACAGCGCATCTCTATAGATGCTTTATCATCTGAAATGAAGACCCCAGTTCTTCCAGAGCCCATCCTTCCCGTTCAGCCCAAAACCATGAAAGACTTTCTGTAAGTTTTGGCTCACTGTTACATGTAGGCATATAGTCATCTGCATGTCAGCACTTTACCTAATTTAATATTTTTGTGTGAGAAATTAATTGAACTTGTGGCTCATTATAAGGTATTAGCCAAGAGTGAAGACACAAAAGACTAGACGTCTCAAGTTGAAGGTGAAAACAAACATATAATTAACCGGTAAGGGATAGATAATGTTGCAGCAAAAGACACTAAATAAGAGAAAATCAGTCAAAACAGGCAAGAGAGACTTCCCTGGTGGCGCAGTGGTTGAGAATCTTCCTGCCAATGCAGGGGACACGGGTTCGAGCCCTGGTCTGGGAAGATCCCACATGCCGCGGAGCAACTGGGCCCGTGCGCCACAACTACTGAGCCTGTGCGTCTGGAGCCTGTGCTCCGCAACGGGAGAGGCCGCGATAGTGAAAGTCTCATGCACCGCGATGAAGAGTGGCCCCTGCTTGCCGCAACTAGAGAGTAGCCCCCGCTCACCGCAACTAGAGAAGGCCCATGTGCAGCAACAAAGACCCAACACAGCCAAAAATAAATTAATTAATTAATTAAAAAAAAAAAAAAAACAGGCAAGAGGAGGTAAAGGTGGTAATAAAATAATAGAACGTGTCCTTTTTAAAAAATGAGATTTCATCTACTATGTGACATATAAATCATAAAAACCATGTTAGTAGTAAAAACTACTAAAAAAACCCAAATGGACACTTGAAGGACTAAGTGGGAATGAGAAAGTAGGGACAGAATGTAAACAAAATCTGTCAAGAAATTTGGCTATGAAGTGAAGGAAAGGAAGAGTGATAATTGTAAGGAGCATGTCAAAAATGAACTTTTTAAAAAGCAAATAAATGGGGAAGTTGAAGCTGGATTAATATCTTAATCCAATTAAGAATTATAAATTCATAAGCTACCTTTACATTAACTGGAACATATTTCTGTATTCAGCTTCATTATTTCAAGTTGCATGTTGGGTGACATTTATCTATAAAGAATTAATGCTATTTTATCTGAATAACATTTTTATCTGTTATGGCTAATAAATGTTTTTATTTTAGGGAAGATGTAGAAAAAGCTAAGTCATCAGGAGATTGGAAAACAGTACATGATTTTTATCTCACAATGTTTGATTCTTTCCCAGAATTAAATGCTGCATTTAAGGTAATAATACATAAAGCACATTTTTCACTTTTAGTTTAAATTTTCCAAAAAAAGATACTATAAATTAACCTCTTTTTCTACCCAGTATTAGCTTAAGCAGCTGTTTAAGCAAACATAAATAGGTATTAATTCTGAAGTTGTATGTATCACAAATAAATATTACTTAAGTGATATCTTAAAGATTGTTTTTATTTGTACTAATGGTAATGTTTGACTCCATTCTTTCAGTTTTAAAAAAGAAAGTTATTAAAATAACCCTTATATATTTATTTTTATTTTTAGCAATTTTGCCCGAACAGTCCTTTTTTATCATCATACTAAGAATATTAGAAATTATGAAGGAATAGTTATGGTTCAGATATTACTTAGATTAGTTCTTAAAATGTTATATACACTTGGTTCTTTAATTGAATTTGCAGAAAGATGCCTCTGCCTCGTTTAATACTATCGAAGACTCTGGGATTAATGCTAAATTTGTGAATGCTGTATATGATGCCTTACTTAATACTGTAAGTATTATTTATGAACACATGCAAATAGCATGATTGTTTGACTCTTCTGTATTTTAAAAGCAGCCACACAAATATTGTAAAACTCACCTTGTAACATAATTACATGAGAAACTCTGGTATAATTTTTGGTAAATTTAGTTGAAATTCTCAGAGGGTTAGATTATTTTATTCTTATATTTTTCTAATTAAATGAAAATTCAGTAGAAAATACTTTTACGTTCAGTCCTTATTTAGAAAGGCTTGCTAAGATAAAAATCATGCTTTACTGACTCAGCAAAAGGAGGTAACTTATTTGGTTGTATTGGAATTACATTGAATCTGTAGATCAAATTTTAGCATGTATCAGAATCACAGAAAAGGCTTCTCAGTATTCCGTAGGTCTAGGATAGAGCCCCCAAATTTGTGTTTCTAACAAGCTCCAGGATATGTTGATTCTCCTGATCTGGGGGCTCTCTATGGCCATGTGAGTTTGAATTTCATTGTAATTATAATTCAAAGTCATTGAAAGATTTTAAGCTGGGAACAGAGGGATGACGGACATGATTTATAGTTTAGAAAGATCTCTCTGGATGTTATGTGGAGGATGGTCTATAGTGGGGCAAGAGAAAGGAGTTAGGAAGGCATTGCCGAAACCTAAACGAGGGTCAGTGTTTGGCCTAGGGTTTTGGCAGTGGAACTAGTGAGACACATTCAGACTCTGAGTATATTATGGAACAGAGCTAAACATACTTCTGTAGATTGGATATGGGACTTGAGGGAAGAAGGAAACTGAGTGGATGGTATTGCCATTTAATTAGATGGATAGGGCTCAGCCATCAGCAGAGAGAAAAAAGGTGTTTCAAGGAGGTAATAATTAATCTTGTCAAATGCTGCTGAGAGATTCAGTAAGATTTGGACAGAGAATTGAGCACTGTCTTTGATAAGGTGAATAATTGATGACTGACTTTAATAAGAGCCGTTTCCGTGGAGTTGTGGAAACAAAGCCTACTTGGAATGGGTTGAAGGGACCATGAGAGGAGAGGAAGTAGAGATAGTGAATACAGACAGCTCTTGGAGAGTTTTGCTGTGAAGGGAAGCAGAGAAATGAAGGGTTAGCTGAAAGAGTACATGGGTCCACATGAAAGGTTTTTAACATGAGCAATATATTAGGCAGGGTCCTGGCAGGAAACAGATGACACACTCTAACTGGCAACCTGGAGAAGCCTGTTTACAAAAGTGTTAGCAGAACAAGGGAGGCCCTCGGGAGTAGCACAGTAGAGTGAATCTGGAGGTGAGCTGTCAGAGAGAGGGCTGTCTTACAGGAGATGAGGGGCATAGCCAGCCCATGGTGACCTTGCAGGGAGGGCGTTGAGGGAATAAATACCCCAACTTTCCTCTCTTCCCTCTTCTGTCAGTGTTCCCTATGGCTGAATCTAACCAGAAGGCCAAAAAAGGCAAAGGAGTCTGGTTGATGTAGTCCTTAGTAGTCAGCCTCTTAGGGCATAGATCAGGGTGAAGAAGCATGAAAATGTAGAGACACATCCGTGCAGATGGTATTAGGATGTAGTGTTCTACTGATGGGAACGACCTAGTAGTGTGGAAGAAATGGATGATATGGGGGAGATAGAAGGAAACTGAATAACCAGGTCCTTGACAAGATGAGAGAGGATGGAGCATAGGACTCAAGTGAGGGGGTTGGGCTTGGTCAGTTGTAGTGCAGGTAAATGATTAGAATAATAGTGGCAAGATGAATCTGTCCTCATTTGGGTGCATCTGTTTTCCCTCTAAAGTGTGTGGCAAGATCGGAGCTGAGAGTGATGATGGGAAGGAGGTGTTGAAGTTTGAGGAATGAGAAAAAGCTTTGAAATAGTTGTCATGGAGAGCAGGGAAGTAGATGAACTAGGGAAATGTTGAAGGACTGTCAGTGGTGTTGAGTGTCCTTTTGAGATTTGTGACATAAACTCAGTGTGTCTAGTCAGCACATTTGTGTGATTTTTCTCCTGCAGTCTTCCATCGCTCTGGGGTGCTGTTTGCCTTCTGAGTGTGAAGGGTCACTGCAAGCAGAGGAGGAGAAAGGAATGATGTATTAAATAAGTATATTAAGAAAGGTGCTAGGCTGAATGAGTGCTGACAGACATGTCTTAGAAGTGATGATTGTGTTTTTTTTTTAAATAAATCCATGATATATGCTTGTTTTCTTGACGTTTGCCCCTTTCATATAACAACATGACAGAGAAATTTTAATGACTGTTTGGAGCTTCTAGTTAATGAAGGTTTTAGTCATTACTTCTTATAAGCTAAAAGCACCATCTAGATGTGTTTTCATTCATTCTTATGCGACATGTTTGGTAGTAATTAAGTTTTTTTAGTATTTGAATTATTAAACTATAAAAAAATGTTATTTAGTACCTTTTTCAGATCCTATAACAAAAAATCTTTATCGTGTTATTTTTTTATTGAACATAATTTGGTTGTACTTAATAATGAATTGTGGGCTTAACTGCTAATTATAACATGGTATTGGTAGGACTAAATATGTCCGAAACGTATGCAGTCATTTTATATTGTTAAACATGGTATTCTTAGACTTATGTTCATGATTTTATCCTGTCAATCCAGAGAAAGTGAAATTGTTTTTCTTTTTCTGTTTTCACTGTTATATAAAACTGATGGTAGTCATCAAACAGCCACCATGTATGTTTGTGCAGGTTGTACAGTGCGCCAGGGAGCATTCTCATTATAATCTCTCAGATGTGAAACTGAGACTACCGTTAAGTGGTAGTCCTTGGTCATCAAGTCTGGTTTTAACTATTGAAACAGATCTGTAAATATAATTAACATATAAAAGTCACCTAAATAGCTAATCCTAATTATTTCATGATTTTCTTTTGCCTACAGCCTCAAGACATTCAGAAGACAGTATTAAAGGGAATCATTAACAGCCTGTTACGAGAATGGAAAGGGTAAGTGCAACTAATATTTGGCTAATCAGTATAGATGGTTAATATACACAGCTCATCCGCCTTTAATACATACGTATGTGTTTTACTCTCAGAAAAGATTTTGGTTGCTACAATAAAAACATAGATCAGAATGAAATTATAAACCATTTATAACAGAGCTTTTTAACTTGAGACTTACGACTTCTCAGGACAGTCCGCAGGTGAGCTTCAGAGGATCTGTGAATTCTTTAAAATTGTGTATAAGATCTGTCATGTACAGATACATGTGCTTTACAAAAATAGGATGGGTAGTTAAATGAGTCACCTAGAATGAAATAATATAGGCGTTAAATTTAGCCTTGGGCTTTCTGGTAGCAGAGCAAAATTTTTCTTATTTCTAGTATAAGGAAACGTAAATTTAGCTACTGAAATATTTTTTTCCTGGAACTAAATATTGAATTGTTATGTGAGGAATGATGGACAGTGTAATTGATAATGTTTTGAACTGTGAATATGCAGAACACAAAAATATACTTTTAAAAGTACATATGATTTAAATTGGTGTTACTTAGCATTATAATTTAAATGATAGCTTCTATTAAAGCCAAATAATACCATTAAATTATAATTTAAATGTTTATATTAAGCCCAATTTGAAAATACCAAACTAGAGTTCTTAAATATAATGTTAAATGTACCCTGTATATTTTAATAACATTGTTCCAATTTTCAAAGAAACTTGTGGTTTTTATAGAAAATTGAGAAAAGTCAAGGTAGTATAAAAAAGTAAAAATGTAACATTTTGCGGTTTTTTTCTAGTCGTCTTTTTAAAACAATTGAAAACATACTGTATTTTTCATGTGACTTTTAACAGTATTTTCCTAGTTTATCATTCTAGTAATACTTTTGCATTTTCCTTGAATTTTATGTTTCTGGTTGAATACATAATGCTTCATTGAAAATGAAGAGGAAAATTTGGAATGTAAAATGAACACTTAGGAGAGTGGGGAAGTCCAGTGGTCCGAAACTGCTGGGACCTCAAAGCTCACGCGGCTTTCTAACCCCTGCTCCTCAAATGTGTGCCGGAGACAGATTAAAAGAATTTGATGCGACTTACTTATCAAAGGATCATGTGGTCTTTACCCCCAAAATCTTGTTTTATTTTGGATTTATAGTAACAACAACAAGATCTACAGTTTATTGACTATTTACTATGGGCTAGGCACCTTTCAAACGATTTTGCATGTATTTCTCATTGAATCTTCACTACAATCCTGTGAAATAGGTAATATGATTAGTTTCATTTCACATTTGAGGAAAGTAATTTACAGAGAAGTAAATTGCCCAAGTTAACACAGTAAGTGCCTGAGTCAGAATTAGAACCCAGGCTGTCTGGCAAAAGAGCCTGTGATCTTAACTACAATTTCTGTACCCAGAACTGTATACTGTACTAAAATACTAGTACATAGAACAGGAAAATGGAAATTTTCATGGTACAGCTATAAAATGGGAAAAAAAAAAAAACGGACTCTCCTATCACCAGGAATTTTAATATTTATAAATTGCTTTGAGCTTTTTAAAATGTTTTCAAATATAATTTCTAAAACAAAATAGTAGTCCTATTGAGAAAATAATCTGACAATTATGTAGAATAGTATAGAAAGAAATAGTTTAGATTTTATTTAAACCTAAATAATTTAAATCATTATTCAGTCAAGATAATTCTTCGACAGAGAAATATTACTACTAATTTAAAAATTATATATATACATGTGTATATATATCAATTTCAAAATGTAATACATATGTTATATATTTATATTTCAGATGATGTGGCTTTATATCTTGTAAAGATCATCTATTACAC
The DNA here is from genome assembly GCF_965194825.1 of Balaenoptera physalus. Lineage (NCBI taxonomy): Eukaryota > Metazoa > Chordata > Mammalia > Artiodactyla > Balaenopteridae > Balaenoptera > Balaenoptera physalus. The sequence continues at coordinate 58,159,059 of NC_138893.1, read as the reverse complement.
TTTGGGCAATGATTTATGTTTTCAGGTTTAAGTCTAGGTTTTGGCTTTTATCAAGTCAATTCTCACAGAAACATTGATAATTTTTTATTAGATACTATAAGATTAAGCATTCATCTCTAATCAATTACAATTATTTCTGTTTCAGTCCACGAACAAAAGATGATCTTAGAGCATATTTTATACTTTTACAGGTAAGAAAGCAAAAACATAGTTGAAGTGTGTAATTCATATCTCAATCTATGCATGTGTAAGTGAAATGATATCAAATACTAAGTATTATTTTGAGCAACATTTTTGATACTTTTTTAGATTATAATTACTTGTAACCAGAGAATTAAAGCTATAACAAATAAACAGTGGAAGGCTAAATCACCTCCAGGATTAATATTTTAACTTGCCTTCCTGCTGTGGGATTCTGGAACAAACAGAATGGAAGCACTTTTCCTCCTCCAGTCAACTTCCTTTCTTGTAACTAGTTTTTTAAGGGACTCCAAAACTTTCTTTTATTTCCCAATTAATGGGTTTCTAACTTTTCTGTGTATTTTCAATAAATGTTTAAACTAGAATTCTAATGGAAAAATCAGAGTGGTTGTTTATATTTGCTAAAGCAAAGATGATGAACTTTTTCTTCTTGAGAGATACAGATTCATTGGTACAAAAAAAAAAAAATAAGGTCCAAACAAATGAAAAGCAATTTTAGTTTTTATAATTTTTTGAGAAGTACGTTATTCCCATAGCTAGCATACTATGTTTGTATTATTCTTTACAATTTACCAAAGGTATTCATATAAATTATTATCCCATTTAAAGATAAGAAAAAATTATATTAAACAAGATAGGATGTTTAGTTCAATATTATGTCCAATAAAAGGAAATATGGAAGATAGGGGTAGAAGAAGGAAGAGAGAGGAAACAAAAAAAGGGGAAATAGATAAGAGGTAGTTGAGGGATGTAAGGAGAGGAAGGGAAGTAAAGAGGTAAGAGGAGAAAGACAAAACTAGAAAAAAGAGGAAATATACGTGGAGAATAGTAAAAGCTAGAAAGTGACAACATGAAGCTCAAATTTTTAAGTGAGTGTATTGGTCAGCAGTAAGCTCTGCTCATGACATCTTGTTCTTATGAGCTCTCACTTGATGAGTTTATCATCTGGGGTCACTCCCTCATTTTGAACCATCCTGACCATAAGTCAATTTTGAAAAACACATGGTGCTCTTTTATTTTTTTACAATTTTGGTTTATTGTTCAATAATACTCATTTTTCCCATGGAGCTCTGAAATGTACACTGTGATGGAGTTTTAGATTTTGGACATATAACTAGAGGTTTTGCTTGGTTTACAAGCTCTACTCTAACGCTTAAAAGTTCTCCGAAGCTATTATGTGGTTCTCCCCTTGTTCTTTGTGAAATATGCAAATAACTCATTTCACAATGGCAAAAGTTTCATTACCAGCTTTTATTTTTCTAGCATTCTCTCTCCTCTTTTTTTTTTAATCAAGGAAGGACCAGGTTTTTGTTTAATTGGATAGTAGTGATTGCCACCATTTATACCAGGCAGTGAGCTACGTGCTTTACATACAGTTTTTTTTCATACTCAAAACAACCTCCAAGATAGATATTATCATTCCCATTTTTCAGATGAGGAAGTTGAGAATCAAAGTTTAAGGAACATTCCTAAGGGCATATAGTAGTAAGTGGTAGAATTAGCCCTCAGACCCAGATCTGTCTTAATTGCAAAACCACTGGACCATAGTGGAAATCCAAGTCTCTGTTAATTAAATAATTAAACAAATAGATTCTTGTTTTCAAGGATTTCACCTAGTATTTCATAATCTCAAATATAGTTTTCTGAATTCGCCACTTAGCTCATTAAGCATAGTGTCTTTCCTTTTACATGTTAACAAAATTTTAACGCAATTATCTTTAATATCTTTTTCAGAATCCTCAATTTAATAACACATCTACATATGTCATCTATGCTCACTTGCTACGACAGATAGCTACCTTAGTGGAAGCTGACCATCATTTCCTAGTTCACTGGTTTAAAAAGTAAATTATTCTATGATATTAAGAACTTTTATAATCTTAAAGTTTTAAGTTTGTTAGTAACTTTATAAGAAAATATATTAAATGTTTTCAGGTCTTGAGAAATGATACTTATAATTCACAGTGCTTCAGAAGCCAATTATAAGCATATTCTTTAGTACTACATAGAGGATACATTAAAGATCTGTTTTGTATGTAAGTAACCGTTTTGCTTGTGCCAGCTGTTGTTGAATTTCTGTCCACTGCTTTTGCATTTTATACAGCACATTCCTATCATTGATTTTTCATATATCTCAAAGATGGTGACTGGATTTGCTCATACATTACTATTTTAATTTGTGTCTTTTTATTTCCTATCAATAAATTTTACCGTTATTTACACAATGCATTTTCCTTACCTAAAAAATCATTGTAAAACATACTAGCCATCAATATCAATTTATAAAAGTACAGTACTTTTTTTCCACAGAACAATACTTACATTAACAATTACTTTTCCCCACGACTAATAAAAGTTAAAGAAGCTAAATGTTCCCAAAATGAATTTTAAATACGGTCAATTCTTTTTTTTTTTTTTTTAAATTTATTTATTTATTCATTTATGGCTGTCTTGGGTCTTCGTTTCTGTGCGAGGGCTTTCTCCAGTTGTGGCAAGTGGGGGCCACTCCTCCTCGCGGTGCGCAGGCCCCTCACCGTCAGGGCCTCTCGTTGCGGAGCACAGGCTCCAGACGCACAGGCTCAGTAGCTGTGGCTCACGGGCCCAGCCGCTCCGCGGCACGCGGGATCCTCCCAGACCAGGGCCCGAACCCGCGTCCCCTGCATTGGCAGGCAGACTCCCAACCACTGCGCCACCAGGGAAGCCCGGTCAATTCCTTTTATTAACAATAGTTATGTTCTATAAAGCTACTGGGAACACTGAATTGGTGAACAGTGAAATACAGGGTTAGCTTCCTGCGAGCCTTTGGTCACAACATTTTTATCAACCAATCAGTACATAGCCTTGCTTCATCTGTATTTCTATTTAAAGACACCTATTTGATATAAATTTTTGTTTTATTAACATTGAACTCACGGCCAACAGCACCATAACTCATGTCTGAGCAAATTTTATCTGACATAAGTACCTTCTCCATAAGGCACATCACATCCTTCTTTACTTAGGAACACTAGACAGAACTTTAGCACTACAGTTAGGGGCCGTTTTAAAACAGCAGAATCGCTAACAAAAAGCACAAGAATTTGAAAAACATGACCCCAAGTAGACTGCATAAAGGACACTTGTTTGCAGTATGAGAGCTAAAACAAGAAGGCAGAGCGTGGCCTTGTTCAGCCTCAGCATAAGCAACTCCCATTTTTTGCCACTCTTTACACAGCCATGAAATGACCATGAAAGTGCCACAATTATTGATTTGGGGATTAGAATTAAATTGTAGGGAATGGGTGAATTTGCAAATACAAAGTCTGCGAATGAGGATTGACTGAATACTAAAAGCCTTAATAGTGAAATGTTTAATGCTAACTTTATAGTAATTTTGGTGTTTGTTTCTTATTTAAGAAATGATATTCGAGGTAAGATTTTGCATCTTTTCAAATTTTTGGCAATTTAAGAAATAGAATTTAGAGGAATAGTCTAAAATTTTATGTATAAAGGATGAACTTTGATCTCTAACAAATATATTGCCAAAGTAGAAAATGTGAATTTTGATTGGAATTATTTCAAAATCTTTACCAGATTATCCCAGAAGAGGTTCAAACAATTGGTAGAGAGATTGCTGCAGTTTATTTCTTTACGCCTGTTTCCTGCAAAGCCTGAAGAATTTCCACCTATATCAAAGTGTTCCTGGTGGATCCCATCAGCATCTAAAGTGTTGGCTTTACTTAGTAGGTTTTATTATTCAATCATCTTTACTTTTCTTTTGTTAAATATAAGGACATTTCCATAAGGATCTCAAAATACTGTAGAGGCATTCTTACATCTTAAACCATTCCTTTGAGGAGAAGAGTTGTAGTGATTTATTTTCTATTTTGCTAATGGATTTCACAATTAATATATAAGCATGAAAAAGCTTTATGCATTTTATTGGGTAATATTCTGTTTTATGGCTATCAACTGCATACGACCTGCTAAGTAGTGATTCCTAAGAATACAAGAACTTCCATTCATTCCTGCCGACCCCTAGAACACCCTGATGGGGAAATAGGATGCGTAGCTGGCCATCTGCGTACTCCCTTTATTATACTATTATAATGCCCACCATTCAAGTTTTTTTTTTAAAGCAAGAAATTATTGGCTGCATTTTGACCACAATTTTAAAACTACCTTTTCGTTTGGCACTGCAATTGCTTAAAATAGGAATTTCTAGATAAAGTCTTTCTGGTGGGCATTAAAATGTTCTTCCTATTATTAGAATGAATCATGCACATGTTAGGAAAGATCATTATGTTAGAATTTATCTTTACAGATACTGCAAACTATTTGGTTCATCCTCCCCTTATTCCTTATACTGATTTCTATAATTCTACATTGGATCATATTGATCTCATGGAAGAATACCACACCTGGCAGAGCTTTGGAAATTCTCACAGGTATGATCAAAAGCTCATCTGATTACTCACCTAAATAAAATACTATTCAAAATAATGACTGGCTTTTAAGTTTGTGTAAATAAATTTAAGTATACACATACCTTTGCGTATAAACTTATAAATGTAGTTTAGATATCCAGCCTTGAAATATCATTATATTTCTTAAAGCATTTTCTTTTTCTATTACATTTTGAATTTACAGTTATGTTAATATGGTTTTGGCTTGATTAGTAGCATCTTTTTAAGAAGGGAAAAGTTCTATCTTAGTACGCAGTTTCTTATATCTTCTTATTCTATGTGCCGTCACCTAGCACAGAGGTCAACAAACTTTTTCTGCAAAGTACAGGATTATAAATGTTTCTGGCTCTTTGGGCTATACAGTCTCTGGTCTACCATTATAGCACGAAAAACAGCCTTAGAAAATATGTAATTGAAGGGGTGTGTCTGTGTCCCAAAAGCTTTATTCACAAGCCTAGGTTGTAGGCTGTATGGGCCATAGTGTGCCGGTGCCTGATCTATCACAGTGATCACACATGTGTGCACATACACACATACATTCACTCTTTTTCTCCCTTTTTCTGTGGATGAAGTGTTTGTCCTTTATACACAGTATTAAAAGAATGGATGTTACAGAGAAATGGCTTTACCAGAAATGATTTATTACAGTAGTATAATAGATTTTGGAAACACTTGGCCGAATTCTTTATTACCCTGCACCTTATATTCACGCTTACATTTTGGATTAAACCAACAAGACTATCCCAGACTTAATTTATTCCCAGACCACAAGATATCCCGCAGAATGCATTATTCTAAAGGAGACTGACTAAGAAATAGGATGTGGATATAAGTAATCTAAAACCCCAGGTTACTTCATAAGTTGGTTCAAGCTCCCAGGGACCCTTTCTACCAGAATTGGCCTAAAACATAGACTAGCTTTCTGGACGTATCTCAATCCACACCTGAACTAAGAATTCCGTTTCTGGGGACCTTGGTCGGTCTGATGGATGTTTTCTTGACAAAGTTTATTTTACACTTTGATGTAATTGTAATGTTGTAGACAAAACCACAGTACAATTCCGAGAGTTATTGTGCATATTTCAGTGACATCTTTCAATGCAGAGCTCCTCTAAACACTGTGCCATAATGTTGTTGTACCAAAAATGAGTTAACAGAGGTTTGACTCTATGATCCCTTCAGCCCTTGGGAAGCCAGCCTGGACCTAGAGGGGGACCAGAGCCCCAGGGCAAGTCACATGTCTGGCCATGGGCAGCCTCATCTGTTTATCTCAGTGTGTCATACACATAGTATGGTTTGTCTACGTGCCGTGACTAGGGAAAGGCTGAGACGCACTGTTTTAAAGTACATAAGACCAACATTATCCTACTAAGTTCATTGCACTTCTTTTTATTTCCAAATTTCTAGTTAGCATTTAGTGATTCAAAATTATTGCACATTAATACTGAACAGTTTTCTTACTGCTTTTTAACAGTTTCATTCCAAGGGGAAAGCCATTTCATTTTCAGTTCACACTAGGGCTATTTCCTTTTTCCTCATAATCCCTGTATTGCACCAGTGGTCACAGATGCACTGCTTGACCGTCCTCAGCGCATTCCAACTGTAACTGATGGATTCATTACAACCACTTCTGGTGGGAGTCTAACTCCTGAAGTGTCATTGCTACGACACTAGTTCTCTCTAAGTGCATTTCTCTGTGTGGTTTGTGGCTCTTTTATATAACATAGAATGAGCTCTGACCCAGGAAAGAAGTTATTTTCATAACTTTTGATCCTATGTTGTGTTTTTACAAATACATACCATTTCATATTACTACATCATTAAATATAGTGCTAAAGCAACACACCTTTTTCTAACTTTTATTTTATTGCTCTTAAATGTACTACTTTTCCTACCACAGTTATTGCTAGATTTCCTCATTTCTGAAGCTCACGCATCAGAAATATCCATATAGTAATGGATTCTTACATTAATTTCTGCACATGAATTTTCTGTCCTAAATCCTTCATCAACACTTCTGCCTCCTGGTTCTGCTGTTGCCCATATTTTTCCCAGGTAATGATATACAAGTGACTATCTAAACTGAAATTATTTGTACAAACAATATAAGCGGGTAGCACATATTCCAGAACATTAGGTGTAGCTTCCTCTAGAGAATAAAGGCACTCACTGCACATCTAATAATGGAGCATACTTCACAGGGCTGTGGGGATTCAAAGAAATGATGCACATAAAATCATTTTGTGAATGGTAAAACACAATACAAAAGTAATGTTTAATATTGTTAGAAGGGGTAGCTTAGATTCCCTTAGTATAATTTTGCTAAAAATACACCATTTTGCTTTTTCTGTTTTCACTTGTTGAGCAGGTTTTCCTTCTGTCAGTACCCATTCGTTATTTCTATAGCTGCAAAAAAAATCATTATTCAGAGAGACTCAGAACAACAGATGATAAGCATCGCAAGGGTAAGCCAGCTATGAAAACATTTATGCTGACTATAATCAATATATAGTAAATAATTTAACAAATAAGTCAAATGTCTTGTGAATTGTTCTAGCATAATCAGGAAATGTTAAAAGTAAAATTCATATCATACTCCCTCAAAAAGTACTTAAACCTGTTCATGATATGGGGAAAAGATACCCCTCATCAACTTCTCATTATATTATAAATATAGCATGGAGATTAAATGCCTCTCACAGATCCAAAGTACTAGGAACTTGTTGGACATCATTTTGTAGATTACATCCTCCAGGGTCATGAGCAGAGCGCTGGTGAGAAAGAACTACAGTGAGGACAAGGAAAGGAGTGTCCTTAAGAGCAAACCACTCAAAGCACTGACACATTTTCTAGATTTTATGAAAGTCAAATAGAAACAACTGAAAAATTAGAAAATGTAACAAAAAGTATAGTCTTGAAAAACTGAGAAAATATGTCCAAAGAAGGTGAGAGATGTTTAATGATCCTTAGGGAACCAAAATGCATGGAGGCCCATTGAAACTGGGGTAGCAGTCAGGGTGGCTTTAGACAAATTAATGGAGCAGGATGAAGTTCATCTCTGGGCCTGTCCTGTCCACAGCCTACCATGGTTTCAGCACAGCACAGTAAAGTTAAGTACTTTATCTAATATATATCAGATTGATTGAGCTTTTTTTTTTTAGGTTAGAGCTCTAGACTATACATTTAAATGCTCATATATTTTGAGTATCTGCTTTTGTGACATGATGACTTGCAACTTTAAAACTTAGAGGGAAGGTTTGGCTGTAGTCTTCTTAAAATAAAGAGACCCAAGACAGACCCATAGAGTAAAAGGAAATGATTTCTGTGTCTTGTCCAAGAATATAAAAAGAATCCTAATGCATAAATTGTAATACTTCAAAATACCATAAAAATAAGAATTGTTTATTCTTCAGTAATTCACCAGAAGGTGAGTATTTTTTCCTGTCACAGAGCGGGACAAAAGATTCGAGTGACTAGTGACATCCCAGAGTCAGTTTACACTGAGTATTGGAATATTACAAGAAATGTTATTGCCTATGTGTACCAAAGGAGTAACATAGCCACATTACCCTGCTGAAAAGTAGATTTCAACAGGTATATTTAGCACCAGAATTATTACTTAATCTTGGGTAGATATTGGCTCAAAGATTAGTCTACATAGCTAGTCATTTTGACGTTTTCGGTTAGTTGCATTTATGCAATTTCATGTGCCTTTTTAGTGCTTTTTTTTTTAAACCTTGGGCTATGATTTTTTTATATTTATAAGGAAAAATTCCAAAGAGCTAGAAGTTTATCTAAGTTCCTCTGAGCAGTCTTCTGCTGTGTCACTCACACTTAAAATATTAAGTAATCTTCTTTTAACTTTTCTTCCAATTAAAAGGAGAGTGGCAGCTGTAGACTGTGTCCCAGGCTATCTTCCACAGGGCATGGGCACAAATGAGTAGCGATTGAAGAGTCAAGTGGCATTATCGGTTATGGGTGTTTCCCAGCATTTTAACTTGTAAACTGCCATACCACTTGGAATTAATGACTGGTAACTAGTTTGACACAAGGACAGCCTTATAAGTAGTTAATGCAAGCAAGAGCTTATATAGTATACTTTAAAGTCGCAAAAGAGATTCCCCAGCCTAAAAATAACTTCCTCATCAGACTATGTCTAAAATTCTACCATTGTTGGTTATTTCTTTCATTTGAAACACTTTCTATTCAATATGAATTCCTGATGGGAGGAGTAGCCACTAAGCCTTGTCTTCCATTAGCATCCTAACTTAAATTTGTGTGTTGGATATTTCCAGTGTGACAGCTACCCAGGAGCTAGACTGGGAACAGAAGATAGTAAAGGGTTAGAAAACAGGTCCATGACACAGCATACTATCCCAGAAATACAGATCTCTTTGAACACAAAAGAGAGGACACAGAGAAGGAATAAACACTACTAAAAGCCTTTAGAATTGAATATTGGAGAGATGAGGAAGGGCTCTGAATTAGTGTATTATTATAGTAATCTACAAAATCATGAAAGTAGCCTTATATAGATTTGGGATATTAAAATTTTACCTAGTAAGCAAATTGCTGCCTGTATTTAAAATGTCTGAAATGTTCATCTTTAATCTGTACAATAATTCATTTTTTTTGCTACCAAAGAGGATGAGGTAGTCTGAAAAAGATTTAGATAAGTTAAATATACAAGCATGATATTTATATATTCCTTTTTTAAATCATCCATATTTCCATCACTCAAGCATAACTATTGCTAACATTTCAGGAAATTTTCTTTTGATAGTTTTTACCTATATTATCTTTAAAAGGCAGCAGAGTTGAAACAATACTGTGTATACAATTTTGTTTCCCTGCTTTTTTTTTCAGTTGTATATTCCCTAAACATTTTCCATGTTATTTACATAGTTTTTATGACCATCATTTTTTGATAGCTGTATTATATTCCATTAGAGAGATACATACTTAAGATATTTCTAAAGTTTTGCTCTTATGGATAATGCTGTGATGAACATCTCACTGTATAAAATATTTTCTGTGTTTAGAATTCCCAGAAGTGGAATTACTGGGACAAAGGATATGAACATTGTTAATGGTTTCTGAAATATGTTGAAAATTACTTTCTAAAAGTAGACTAATTGTGCTTTTAGAGTAAATCCAGCATCTAAAAAAGCTTAAGCCAAGTTTATCATCAGAAGTATATACCTTGTTTCCAATGTTCCCGCTTTGTTTGTATTTACTAAACAGAAAACTTTGCTATTTAAGAGATGAGACATATGGAAACAGTAATGTAACATTATTTTACTAAAGAAGATGAATTATTTTAGGTCCTCCATTTTGGATCTCCTTCGGTTATCATTGTCCCCAAATGAAATAATTGTAGGGCATTTTCATAAATCAAAATTTGTATAATCGAGTTTATGAAATTGTTTATGAGAGATGGCAAAGAGAAGAATATAAGTGATTTTTACTGAAGTGTTTAAATGTTTTAAATGAGATTATAGTTTAAGTATAAATGAAAATGTTTGCTTTCTTTTTTAATTAGCAAAGTCTGGTGGATAAAGTGTCTCGAAGACAGAGACCTGATATGAATATGTTATTTCTAAATATGAAAGTAAGGCGGACACATCTGGTCAGTGATTCTCTTGATGAGGTATCGATCATTTATTCCAGAATAGTATTATTTGATTACAGCTTTAAATAAATTTGATAATATGGCTTATTACTAAAATCTTAGTAAGCTATCTTTTGTTTCTGTGTGCCAGTAGTGTGCTTGCTTATATTTTGATACCATAGTTTAAAACAGTTCTGTATTCACAATTAAACCTTATGTTCATTTTTATATGTTTATTAGTGGCTTGTTGTTAAATTTTCAGAAAAGAATTTCACATAGAACACTTAAATGTATGTTTCTGAATATATAACTTAGATTCTAGACCACCTTTGTTAACTGGTTGGGTGTGTAACAAGTCATTTTAACTTCTCCAGACCTCAGATTACTCATCTAGAAGTCTGATCTACAAGGATATCCTGGGTCTATTTAGGGTCAAACATACTTTGATTGTATGTATATGTATTGTAGAGCTTCATGCATGTACAGTTCTTTAGCCAGATCTTCATGTGGCTATTATAAGATAATATTTGATTTAGTTATGTGATTTTTTTAAAGTTTAGCGTTGAAGGCAAGTTAAAAGGAAATGAACTACTTTGTACTGTATTCTGATAAATTAAAATCTTGGAGACAATATGGTGCTGGAAGACAGTAACCTTGGGCAAGCTACCTGACCTCTCTAATTCTGTTCCTTGATCTCTACAACAAACATTACCACACCTGGCTAATACAGTGTTGGGAGATGAATGGATGGATGGATGGAGTTTTGTGACATTGTAAATAAGATAATACATATTCCAAAATTTAAAAAGTTAATTTCCTTTTTACTGCCCTTTGTTCTCCTCTACTTTATAATTTCTTCAAATAGTTAACCCGGAAAAGAGCAGACTTGAAAAAGAAGTTGAAAGTTACGTTTGTAGGGGAAGCTGGTTTGGATATGGGTGGCTTGACTAAGGAATGGTTCCTTCTTCTAATTCGCCAAATTTTTCATCCAGATTATGGTGAGTAGTTAATTTTTATGAAAGTGTTTTCTCCCTAATTGTTAGATTCAAGTAGTCACTCTTATTTTTAATCTGCCCTATGAGTTTACAGATTTTTTTGTCAACCATAAATGTTGAATGATTTTTTAAAGACTGTTAGTTACATTTTTTAAATTGACCAAATTTATGAACATAATATTCATTATCTTACTGGGAATCCTACACAAAATGTATTTGCAAGGAAGCATCCACATGTTTTCTGACTAAGCCAAATGCATGAAAATTTGTCACTGAAATAAAAAGAACATTCGAAATTTAAAAACAGAACTATAGTTTGCTCTTCACTAATATTCGAAGTCTCTTTCATTAAAAAATGAGCCATTTTAATAAGTAAGAATCATTAAATAAACCTTTGAAATTTAATTAGATTTTATTTAGAGAAAACACCTATATAATCCTTAGTATCGTTAAATGTTTTTCTTCAGAAGAGAGTTTTAAGTGTTTTTCTTATTCTTTATTTTTCTTAATTTGGTATATATGTATATACAGCATCTCTCTGGTAATGGGAAATAGAGATGACAGAGATAAATTGAAATCTCCAGATAATCCTCAAAATTAATTTTGATCATAACTTATAAAGTATAAAACTATAGTTTTTATAAATCAACTGATTAGTTTCTGTCTTTTTACCCTGTTTCTACCCTTGGTTCAAGATACCAGTGAACAATAAAGTGCTTTTGCAAATTCTTTGGACATGTATTTGATACATTTTAACATGAAAGGTAGTTTGTAACAGAACTATTGCTGAAATGTTTTGGCTTCTAATAGATGAGATGCCATGTACATGTTTACCGCTCTGATTTTTTTTAATCAATCATATTGATGAAATTATGCTTCTATTTTCCAGGCATGTTTATGTATCATAAGGATTCATACTGCCATTGGTTTAGCAGCTTTAAATGTGATAACTATTCTGAATTCCGATTGGTTGGAATTGTATCCTTTAAACTTTCCACTAGGAGGTGCTAGTAGACTAGAGATTTTTAAGAATTTTATCTGAATTTTGGAAAACTATTAATAAGCATTTTATTCAGATTAAACAGTCTTGTCAAATTACTAGTAGATTTTTCCGTAATCTTTATTATTTTGTAATATCACAGCTATGTAATATCATCAGATTTAGTTAATTGGAAGGAGTGACTGAATTATTCACACTTTTCTCTGAAAACCTTATCTCAAAATAAATATTATTTCCTATTTCATATATAACCTAAATTGTCAGAAATTTAAGACATTTTTTAAAAGTCACAGTATCTTTCCTATTCATAATGAACTATTTTTCTGTTAGTTCTTTCACTTTGTGCTTATTTCACCCACTTTTCTAAATTGAAATCATGGAAATTAAGTCTAACTCTTAACGTGGCCTCAAATCCTGGGACATCCATAAAAAATTAAAAGTTGAATGGAATGGGAACATTTAAAGCATACGGCATTATTTTATAGTGTTTTTTAAAATCATATAAATTTCTATGCCATCCTCTGATCCCTATCAGGTGTGTTGGAGAGGGCATTCCTGCACTGGGTGGGAGATTGGACAGGATGCCTTCTGCATTCATTTTCAAATTCTAAAAAATATAATTGTGGAAGAAAGGAGGGAAGAATAAATAAATAAGCAAACACTGGGGATACATAGGTTAAAAGAAGGAAAAAAAAAATCTACCTTTAAGAAGCTTACCATCTAGACAGACAGATGACCACCAATGCAGGGTAGTCTGTTCTCAGAGTCAAATGACCATTTGGCATTAAGTGCTGAAGAGTTCTGAGAAGGAAACGATTCAGTGTATTCCTCCCAAATTTTAAAATGGAACCGATATATTTGATTAACACAGGACTGGAGAGAGTAGGACATAGACTGGGAGAAAGGCTGGGGACAAGTCAGCATTGAGCTGGCCCTGTTACAGAGCAATGTGGAGGTCCACTTGATGGGAACAGAGGGCGCTCCGAGAGTTATGGAAGGTGCTGGCAAAAGAAGAATTAAGAGCCATCTGATGGAGGGCTTTGAACGTCTGTCTTTCTTGCATTTGTTGGAGTAAATCCTGAAGAATGTATATGAAAATCGAGAGGCTGAATGGAAGAAAAGGTAGTGAGGAAAACCACACGTTGTGATGGTAAACTTAATCTGAAATTTTGTATGTGTTGTCGTATCTAAAGGTCCAAAGTGCTAAGCCCACAGTAAGGAACGTTTAACAGTTATTAGACTCCTGCTTTTACTCTCTTATCTGCAGTAGTCACTTGTTGAATATTTTGACTTCATTGAAGGCCTGAGTCATTGATGCTTCTCACCACATTAGGAGCTATTTGAATTTCCTGATAAATATGTTTGTCATTACTTTATATTCTTATCATGGCTTAGATTTGGCTGATATTTTGACTTTCTAATATTTGTAATAAAGTATTAGCTCTTATACCACATTTTTAGAGTGGTATATGTAATATTGTGAATTTGCTTTTTGTGTGTTTTTTTTTTTGCAGTAGGCATTAGTTTCTATTCCATCATTACCCAAAAGAGCATATTAAGTGTGTTTACATGTTGTATATTACAAGTTAAACAATTAATCTAAAATTAAATTATAGCCACTGTTATCTCATTATTATGTGTATTTATCTCACACACACAAAAAAACTATAGAAAGTAAGATTGATGCCCTAAACAGCATGATAATATATACAAAAAATGTGGGATGACAGTGGATTGTGATCACGTAAGTGGTTGAGAGATCTGTCAAAGGTGAGGAGAACAAAAAATTGAGAAGTAACAGGTATGATGATTTAGAAAATATAGTTGGTTCCATACATAGTTCCAGTTGCTAAATTTCAGGACCAAAGATTTATTGTTCTAGTAGCTCTCACAGTATTGTATTTCTAATATAATTATTTTTAAATATTAAGGCCTTGGAGTTTACAAGAAGTGTTACAGTAAAACTTATAGAAATAATTATAAAATGTTTTGAAGATTGCATGAAGAGCCATAATCTAACAGTTTTTTAGGAGTAGAATTACCAAAGGGACACTGGAACTAAGGGTAGGGGTGACATAATATAGTGCAGGGTTTTCAAAGTCTGCTCTGTTTGCACCACATGACACTTCAGTGGCTCCAGCAGAATTCCCACATCCCCACCCCTGCTTCATTCAACCAGAGCAACTTGATTTAGTGCGAAATGCAGCACGATTCTTCTGCGTATGGAAGTGCCCTGAAGCAGATCCTATGAACCTACTTCCTCATCTGTTAAAAACCTTCCTTCAGGGTTATAATTTTTTTTGTAATTTTTAATGAAAAATGCTTAGAACTTGTCACTATAGTAGATGATCATAAATGGTAACTACAGTAGTATCATGCATGCTTATTACTGTTATTGCTATTATCACAATTACAGGCATATATTAGAACTTCATTTCAGTATCTTTACCCTAGAACACATTGCTCAGTCTCTGTTGATATGGTTACCTGTAAAGTCACATATCTATTCCTTAAATTATTATTAGCCTTCATTCTGCCTTAGCAAATTAAAATATTGGCTGTCTTCTAATCTTTTAAATTGTTTTCAATAATTTATCCAGCCCATATATTTAGATTTCCTTTTAAGTCAATAAAATTTGACTTCCTTAAGAACTTGATATTATAATGTTTATTTGACAGTTGAAATATTATGAAATTTGATCTAAAACACCTTTTATAGCAAATGGATAAATTACATTCTGCTGTATAACTGATAAACAAAATACAATTGGGCAAAAGTTTATAAATATAGCTTTTTAACTTTAACACTTTGAGTAAACTCCAAGTAATAAGTCTTTCAAGTATTACTGTGGCAGATTAATTGTCCTGTTAGCTTATCAGTAGTGCATGTGTATGTAGACGTCTGTGTGTGTGTATCCATAGGACTACTCAATACAGCTCTCTCTACATAGCCTGTATTTAGTTTTAAAATAGCCAAAATGACCACCAAAATCAATGGTGTTGTTCTGCAGTGAGTTCTGAATAAATTGCTGCTGCTTATGAAATCACCTACATCTTTGTTTAAATTTAGAAAGTTTTCTTATATGTTAAGTACTTTATAGAAATGTATGAAATTGCTATCTATTGTGATCTTAGATAAACTTTTCTAGGGAAATCATTAAATACTCTCACCCGAACCTCTCCTTTTTACATGATTTTTGGTAATTATCAACATATTATGTAGAATAAAGGGAAAATAAATGAAAGGAAAGAGGAAGTATGTGGGATTAATTAGAAAGTCAGTGTTAGATCTGAAAGAAGTATGCAAGAAATAGACTGATGCATAATTCAAAACTCATTTGTTGTCATGGATTTTATGTTAATGCTTAACATTTAGTATGCATAGCTTATGGGACTAGCTGTTTATAACAGCATTACTTTGGATATTCGTTTCCCCCCCTGCTGCTACAAGAAATTATTGAGCCCTCCCATCGTTCCTAATGACCAAAGTATGCCAGTAGGCATCTGCAGTGTTACCACCGATGACCTGTGTCAAATTATGCCTGTAAGTATAAAGTCGTTTAGCATCTTATCCCTTAATTCTAGATCATCGCTCTTCTACTGTAGTCTCTCTCCTCCTAACGCTATTCTTATGTTTAAATATGGTTTCCCTCTACCTTTGTAACCCATCTCCTTTTTTGTCTAATTTTCTCCTTCCTTATAGAGACACATAACCCGCTTTGCAGCACTTCTAAGTTCCTCTAACATAGTAGAACAGGCTTTGAGTCAGGGGCAGAGATTTGAATCCAGCCTCTGCCACGTATTAGCTCTGTGAATTTGGATAAGTTGTTTATGTTTATGAGCTCTAGTTTCCTTATGTGAACAATGGGATAGTAAAACTTCCATACTGGGAAGATTACGTGAGATAATAAAGTACTTAGTACTTGATTGCTCCTGTGGATTCTTATTAACGTGTCACTATGCAACATCGTTAACAACCTCTGCAACACCATCCCTGAATGAAACTAATGAATTTCACAGGCCTGTCTCTGATAACATTCCTCAATTCAGAAATTAGATTTCCAATCATCAAGTTTAATCCAGTGTTAAAATTTAGTAGAAGAATGGATAGTATACACATCATCCTGAAAATCCCCTACAGTAATAATGCTTTTTACAGCTGGGTTTTGATAGCCGTTGGTCAGCAGAGAATTCCCCATAATATTCTTAGTAAGTACCTGGGTGTGGATTAAGGGCCTGTTTAAATATCTCTGTGTTTGAATGGTCAAATGAGTTTGGTGTAGGGTTGGAACCTTCCTATCAAAGTTGAGAAACCTCTCCAGAACATGTGACTAATTAGAAAACCATTCTTCATGTGATATCAGACACATTTTTGGAAGTTGGTTTGGATTCTTTCAGATTAAGAGCCTAAATCTATATTTTTATAAGACTCAGTAGTTGGAAAAAATTACAAAAGGTATAGAGCAGACTCTACTTAAGAAACTGAAAGATTTGCCCTTTATAGTCTTGTATTTTGACCACACACTACCTATGAGCCCTGGACGATTCAATTAATTTCCTTATTTGTGTAACAATGGGAGTTACTGTTATATCTATACACTGATATATATACTAGTTAGTATATAATATATATATACTAATGGCTGAGCTACCTTCTCATTTAGATTTCTGTGATTTTTTAGTCCCATATATGCAGTTTTTGTCAGATCTTTTACCAATAAATTTCCTAATTTTATTATTGGTTTTTACCATTAAATTGTCTAATTTTATAATTAAAGCTATTTGAATTTGACTCATTTAGATCCAGGTTTTTTTAGTTAATAATAATGGATACTTTATGAATGACTATACCAATACGTTGTTTTATATTATGGAGCTGAAGGTGATGCTGAGTTAATTTCATATTCTTATATTGCCGCTTTAATAGTGAATCAAGATTGTGCATATACTATGAGATCAACTGTAGAAAAAACTGAGTCTCTATGCAGGCATGAATAAAGATTGAAAGGAAGCAAGAAAACTGCCATGTTAGGATAGTGGAATGTGGGGAATTTTTTTAAAAATTTAAAAATGGATTATTGATTTATTAATGGCATCTATTAAAAATTAACACCTAATTCCCATTTCATATATGGTAAAATATGTCTATAAAAAAGTTTTAAGTGCTTTTTTATTCAGTACTTTGTTTACCATTTGTATTTGTACACTATGTGTTTTAAGAAGAGTAAACAGGAAAGCAAAGGGAAACCTATAGTGATACATTTCTTAATTTAAACACAGTATCTGTGAATAAGGACAAAAAATACAGAAAGTAAGCAAAATATTCAATGATGGAGCCTTCAATAAATATAGTGTTAATAGGCCAGTGCTTTTCGATGACCATGTTAATGAAAACTCCATTGGCTCTATAGAGATGGATCCATGACTCAAAGCATCAGAACTGTCCAGCAGCAGCAACAAATCTTCCCCACACAGCCTTGTGAAAATTACCCTTGAGGGTTTTAGTTGAGAATGGAGGAGAGGCTAAGTGTAACCTTGAATCAGGAACTGCAATAGCTCTTTTCTTTTTGCTTAAGTCACTCTCAAATATGCTCTATTAAATAATACCAGGGTATTCAAACAGTGTGTAAAACCAGTAGTCTGTATCTTCACACACTCTTAATTTTACATTTACAAAATTATAAAGATGTTGAACTATATGGGTAATTAATATTTTAGAGATAACATATTACAGTTAAGAGTCTAAGTACAGATAAACAACAACAACAACAAATCAACAGAAATTGGGTTTTGAAAATACAAAGGCTGGGAATAAAAGGCGCTACAGTCCTGAATAAAGCAGATCTGAGTATATATAACTTTACTACCTAATTGACTTTGTATTTTATCATTAAAAATTTAATCTTTGAAAGATGGTAAATACTTTCCATTAGATTCATCTACTAGTCCTTTGAATTGTTTAAAAAACTGCAAATCTCCCAATTATAATTTTCAGCATCCATAATTTTATTAATAATTGAAACAAATGATGAAAATCATATCGGAACCTATGCCAGACTAGATTTGTTTTAAAATTTCTTATTTTAATGGAATGAAAATTTTAATATGTAAAGTGTGTAAGATCATTCTAACCATGCTGTTCCTTATCTTTTCTACTAATATTTAAAATAAATTAAAAACGTTTTTTTCGTAAAACCTGAAATTTTAAAAAATACTGGCTTAGTTTTTCTATTTTTCAATCTCTGTTCAGGGAAATCATGAGTTACAATGTAGGAAAATATTTCCTCCAGTGTTCTCAAGTTGTTCTTGGGAGAGGAAGGCACCGTAACTGAAATGTAAAAACCACTTAACATGTATGAACTGTGTATTTTCATGTTTAAAAGATGAATCCTAAAACATTAAGAGTTTTTTAAGAATATAAACTGAAAGTGAGAAATACTGCAAATTCATAAACAGTGACGTTACAGATAGCAGTGAATTATGATGGAAACTGTACTCTTAGCTCACTGAATAAGAATAGACCCCAGAATTATGCCTCTGTGGGTATAACTGGGTATTTTCCTTTATGTGACCTTTTCCAATAAATTTTTCTAAGCCTTTTACATGGTAGAAATCATTAACCAGCATTTTGTGCCCTGGAAAAAAATATATCAAATATTATCATTATTTCAGAGTCTGAGTTTATCTACTCTATCTCACATGTAACTGAACTGTAGTAGATCTGCTTAACTATTTTGGGTAGTACTATTTGATTTAAAAACACAGATAACAGATTTCTCATTATAGGAGTTGGCCCATGGATTAAGTGAACTCCTGTCATATGAAGGCAATGTTGAAGAAGATTTCTATTCAACATTTCAGGTATCCTTAAGGGCAAATAGCTTTCTGTTAACCAGGTATTTCATATGTGAAAAATACCCTTTGTTACCATACACCCATCATTAGAAAAGATGAACAAGGACTGATCAGTACATACCACCCCCTATCTTAAAGGATCTTAACCTGATAAAGTAGAGATAGAGAAGCAGACACATATAGGTGAGCAGTCAAGGAAAGTTCTTAAAGAACGTCAGCAAGGGTGAGCGTACTCTGCCACGCACCTGGCCTATGCCCTTGACTCAGTTACTTTCTCAGAGCTTTTCAGCTTCTAAAAACAAGCCTCTTCTGTCGCTTCAATGCAAGAAACTAGAAGCAGAAGCTAATCGATCAGACCAAAACTCTCTCATTTCCACTCCCCTGACAATAATCAGGAGGTGGAAGTTATAGTAATCCACATGACTCCAAAGACCTGAGTGCTTCCCTAAATGGCCGTGCAAATTTTGTTAATATCAGTAAAGTATTTAACTGTATTCAAGAGGGTTAAAGGCCCTACTCTTTTACCCTGAAATGCTTTCACGAGTCTATTCTTAATACAAATATCACAAAAGCCTAGCCATTCTGTAGTTTGTATATTTAGAAGAGGGGGGAAAATGTTTTCTTTTTAAATTTTACAAACCTGTTCACTGAAGTCTGTTAACATATCAGCCATACCAATAAATATGCTGTGTTGGAATCTCCCATCAGGTGTTTCAAGAAGAATTCGGCATAATTAAGTCCTATAATTTAAAGCCAGGTGGTGATAAAATTCCAGTTACCAATCAAAATAGGAAAGGTAAGTTAAAACACGATTTCTTAATTAAAGCGCATTAGTGTTTGCCATTTACTTTTACTATTTAACAGATATAAAATTGTTTTCCAGAATATGTACAGCTTTATATTGACTTTCTTCTCAACAAATCCATCTATAAGCAGTTTGCTGCATTTTATTATGGATTTCATAGTGTGTGTGCTTCAAATGCCCTAATGGTGAGTTTAAAACTTCATGCTTTCAGTTAGGTTTTGTAATACTATGATATTGACAAATAATTCCTTAAATATTTTAGTAGATAGGCTTTTAAAATTTAAAAAAAAAAAGCTTTCTCGTTTTTTTTTTTCTTGAGGAAAATAATAAAGATTTTTTTAACATCTTTATTGGAGTATAATTGCTTTCCAAAGGTGTGTTAGTTTTTGCTTTATAACAAAGTGAATCAGCTACACATATACATATATCCCCATATCTCCTCCCTCTTGCGTCTCCCTCCCACCTTCCCTATCCCACCCCTCTAGGTGGTCACAAAGCACCAAGCTGATCTCCCTGTGCTGTGCAGCTGCTTCCCACTAGCTAGCTATTTTACGTTTGGTAGTGTATATATGTCCACGCCACTCTCTCACTTTGTCCCAGTTTACCCTTCCCCCTCCCCACGTCCTCAAGTCCATTCTCTACGTCTGCGTCTTTATTCCTGCCCTGCCTCTAGGTTCTTCAGAACCTTTTTTATTTTTTTCTTAGATTCCGTATATATGTGTTAGCATACGGTATTTGTTTTTCCCTTTCTGACTTACTTCACTCTGTATGACAGTCTGTAGGTCCATCCACCTCACTACAAATAACTCAATTTCATTTCGTTTTATGACTGAGTAATATTCCATTGTATATATGAGCCACATCTTCTTTATCCATTCATCTGTCGATGGACACTTAGGTTGCTTCCATGTCCTGACTATTGTAAATAGAACACTGCAATGAACGTTGTGGTAAATGACTCTTTTTGAATTATGGTTTTCTCAGGGTATATGCTCAGTAGTGGGATTGCTGGGTTGTATGGTAGTTCTATTTTTAGTTTTTTAAGGAACCTCCATACTGTTCTCCATAGTGGCTGTATCAATTTATGTTCCCACCAACAGTGCAAGAGGGTTCCATTTTCTCCACACCCTCTCCAGCATTTATTGTTTGTAGATTTTTTGATGATGGCCATTCTGACTGGTGTGAGGTGATACTTCACTGTAGTTTTGATTTGCATTTCTCTAATGATTAGTGATGTTGAGCATCCTTTCATGTGTTTGTTGGCAATCTGTATATCTTCTTGGGAGAAATGTCTATTTAGGTCTCCTGCCCATTTTTGGACTGGGTTGTTTGTTTTTTTGATATTGAGCTGCATGAGCTGCTTGTATATTTTGGAGATTAATCCTTTGTCAGTTGCTTCATTTGCAAATATTTTCTCCCATTCTGAGGGTTGTCTTTTCATCTTGTTTATGGTTTCCTTTTCTGTGAAAAAGCTTTTAAGTTTCATTAGGTCCCATTTGTTTATTTTTGTTTTTATTTCCATTTCTGTAGGAGGTGGCTCAAAAAGGATCTTGCTGTGATTTATGTCATAGAGTGTTCTGTCTGTGTTTTCCTCTAAGAGTTTTATAGTGTCTGGCCTTACATTTAGCTCTTTAATCCATTTTGAGTTTATTTTTGTGTATGGTGTTAGGGAGTGTTCTAATTTCATCCTTTTACATGTAGCTGTCCAGTTTTCCCAGCACCACTTATTGAAGAGGCTGTCTTTTCTCCATGGTATAGTCTTGCCTCCTTTATCAAAGATAAGGTGACCATATGTGCGTGGGTGTATCTCTGGTCTTTCTATCCTGTTCCATTGATCTATGTTTCTGTTTTTGTGCCAGTGCCATACTGCCTTGATTACTGTAGCTTTGTAGTATAGTCTGAAGTCAGGGAGCCTGATTCCTCCAGCTCCGTTTTTCTTTCTCAAGATTGCTTTGGCTATTCGGGGTCTTTTGTGTTTCCATACAAATTGTGAAATTTTTTGTTCTAGTTCTGTGAAAAAATGCCATTGGTAGTTTGATAGGGATTCCACTGAATCTGTAGATTGCTTTGGGTAGTATAGTCATTTTCACAATGTTGATTCTTCCAATCCAAGAACAAGGTATATCTCTCCATCTGTTTGTATCATCTTTAATTTCTTTCATCAGTGTCTTATAGTTTTCTGCATACAGGTCTTTTGTCTCCTTAGGTAGATTTATTCCTAGGTATTTTATTCTTTTTGTTGCAATGGTAAATGGGAGTGTTTCCTTAATTTCTCTTGCAGATTTTTCATCATTAGTGTATAGGAATGCAAGAGACTTCTGTGCATTAATTTTGTATCCTGCTACTTTACCAAATTCATTGATTAGCTCTAGTAGTTTTCTGGTAGCATCTTTAGGATTCTCTATGTATAGTATCATGTCATCTGCAAACAGTGACAGTTTTACATCTTCTTTTCCAATTTGGATTCCTTTTATTTCTTCTTCCCTGATTGCTGTGGCTAAAACTTCCAAAACTATGTTGAATAATAGTGGTGAGAGTGGGCAACCTTGTCTTGTTCCTGATCTTAGTGGAAATGGTTTCAGTTTTTCACCATTGAGAACAATGTTGGCTGTGGGTTTGTCATATATGGCCTTTAGTATGTTGAGGTAAGTTCCCTCTATGCCTATTTTCTGGAGGGTTTTTATCATAAAGAGGTGTCAATTTAAATATGACAAAGGATCTGAATACACATTTTTCCAAGTAAAATACACAAATATTCAAGGGCATATGAAAAGATTCTGGATATCATTAGTCATCAAGGAGATGCAAATCAAAACCACAGTGAGATTCCACTTGACAACAATTAGGATGGCTAAAATCAAAAAGTGAGGCAATAAGTTTTATCGAGGATACACGGAGAAATTTGAACTCTCATATGGGGTGGAATGAAGATAAAATGGCAAAGCTGCTCTGGATAAAGGTCTGGAAGATCCTCAAATATTAAACCTAGAATTATCATATGACCCATCAATCCCACCTAGGTACATGCTCAAGAAAATGAAAACACATGTTTGATCAAAACTTATATATGAATTTTATAGTAATGTGACTCATAGTAAGCAAAAGGGAGAAACATCCAAATGTCCATTAACAGGTGAATAGATAAACAACATGTTTTATCCAATCAGTAGAATATTATTCTGACATAAAACAAAGGAAATATTCACGCATAGTTGTCTCTTGAAGAAATTATGCTGAGTGAATGAAGTCCTTCAAAAGGCCATGTATAATTCTTTTAATATGAAAGAGCAGAATATGGAAATAGAATGTAGAGTAGTGGTTTTCTAGGCTGGGGGACTGGAGGAGGAGGATAAGAAGATTACCAGTGATAGCTAAAGGGCAGAGGAGTTTCTTTTTGAAGTAACAAAAATCATCACAAATTGTGGTGATAATTGTGTGTATCTGCAAATATACTGAAACCATTAAAATGTACACTTAATGGATACCTTCTAAAGTATGTGCATTATATCTCCATAAAGCTGTTCAAATAAATCAATGCATGAAGTATTTTGCAATGCAAAAAAAAAAAAAAAACAGAGGTGTTGAATTTTGTTGAAAGCGTTTTCTGCATCTATTGAGATGATCATATGGTTTTTGTCCTTCAATTTGTTAATATGGTTTATCACATTGATTGATTTGCATATATTGAAGAATCCTTGTATTCCTGGAATAAACCCCACTTGATCATGGTGTATGATCCTATCAATGTGCTGTTGGATTCTGTTTGCTAGTATTTTGTTGAGGATTTTTGCATCTATGTTCATCAGTGATACTGGCCTGTAGTTTTCTTTTTTTGTGTCTGGTTTTGGTATCAGGGTGATGGTGGCCTTGTAGTATGAGTTTGGGAGTGTTCCTTCCTCTGCCATATTTTGGAAGAGTTTAAGAGGGATAGGTGTTAGCTCTTCTCTAAATGTTTGATAGAATTCGCCTGTGAAGCCATCTGGTCCTGGGCTTTTGTTTGTTGGAAGACTTTTAATCACAGTTTCAATTTCAGTGCTTGTGATTGGTCTGTTTATATTTTCTATTTCTTCCTGGTTCAGTCTCAGAAGGTTGTGCTTTTCTAAGAATTTGTCCATTTCTTCCAGGTTGTCCATTGTATTGGCATATAGTTGCTTGTAGTAATCTCTCATGATCCTTTTATTTCTGCAGTGTCAGTTGTTACTTCTCCTTTTTCATTTCTAATTCTATTGATTTGAGTCTTCTCCCTTTTTTTCTTGATGAGTCTGGCTAATGGTTTATCAATTTTGTTTATCTTCTCAAAGAACCAGCTTTTAGTTTTATTGATCTTTGCTATCATTTCCTTCATTTCTTTTTCATTTATTTCTGATCTGACCTTTATGATTTCTTTCCTTCTGCTAACTTTGGGGGGTTTTTTTTGTTCTTCTTTCTCTAATTGCTTTAGGTGTAAGGTTAGGCTGTTTATTTGAGATGTTTCTTGTTTCTTGACGTAGGATTGTATTGCTATAAACTTCCCTCTTAGAACTGCTTTTGCTGCATCCCATATGTTTTGGGTGATCGTGTTTTCATTGTCATTTGTTTCTAGGTATTTTTTTATTTCCTCTTTGATTTCTTCAGTGATCTCTTGGTTATTTAGTAGTGTATTGTTTAGCCTCCATGTGTTTGTATTTTTTACAGTTTTTTTCCTGTAATTGACACAGGTAGCATTGTGGTCCGAAAAGATACTTGATACGATTTCAATTTTCTTAAATTTACCAAAGCTTGATTTGTGACCCAAGATATGATCTATCCTGGAGAATGTTCCATGAGCACTTGAGAAGAAAGTGTATTCTGTTGTTTTTGGATGGAATGTCCTATAAATATCAATTAAGTCCATCTTATTTAATGTATCATTTAAAGCTTGTGTTTCCTTATTTATTTTCATTTTGGATGATCTGTCCATTGTGAAAGTGGGGTGTTAAAGTTCCCTACTATTATTGTGTTACTGTCGATTTCCCCTTTTATGGCTGTTAACATTTGCCTTATGTATTGAGGTGCTCCTATGTTGGGTGCATAAATATTTACAAGTGTTATATCTTCTTGGATTCATCCCTTGATCATTATGTAGTGTCCTTCTTTGTCTCTTGTAATAGTCTTTATTTTAATGTCTGTTTTGTCTGATATGAGAATTGCTACTCCAGCTTTCATTTGATCTCCATTTGCATGGAATATCTTTTTCCATCCCCCCACTTTCAGTCTGTATGTGTCCCTAGGTGTGGAGTAGGTCTCTTGTAGACAGCATATATATGGGTCTTGTTTTTGTATCCATTCAGCCAGTCTGTGTCTTTTGGTTGGAGCATTTAATCCATTTACATTTAAGGTAATTATTGATATGTCTGTTCCTATTCCCATTTTCTTAATTGTTTTGGGTTTGTTATTGTAGGTCTTTTCCTTCTCTTGTGTTTCCTGCCTAGAGAAGTTCCTTTAGCATTTGTTGCAAAGCTGGTTTGGTGGTGCTGAATTCTCTTAGCTTTTGCTTGTCTGTAAAGGTTTTAATTTCTCTGTCGAATCTGAATGAGATCCTTGCTGGGTAGAGTAATCTTGGTTGTAGGATTTTCCCTTTCATCACTTTAAATATATCCTGCCCCTCCCTTCTGGCTTGCAGAGTTTCTGCTGAAAGATCAGCTGTTAACCTTATGGGGATTCCCTTGTATGTTATTTGTTGCTTTTCCCTTGCTGCTTTTAATATTTTTTCTTTGTATTTAATTTTTGTTAGTTTGATTAATATGTGTCTTGGCATGTTTCTCCTTGGATTTATCCTGTATGGGACTTTTTACACTTCCTGGATTTGATTGACTATTTCCTTTCCCATGTTAGGGAAGTTTTCAGCTATAATCTCTTCAAATAGTTTCTCAGACCCTTTCTTTTTCTCTTCTTCTTCTGGGGCCCCTATAATTCAAATGTTGGTGCGTTTAATGTTGTCCCAGAGGTCTCTGAGACTGTCCTCAATTCTTTTCATTCTTTTTTCTTTATTCTGCTCTGTGGTAGTTATTTCCATTCTTTTATCTTCCAGGTCACTTATCCATTCTTCTGCCTCAGTTATTCTCCTGTTGCTTCCTTCTAGAGAATTTGTAATTTCAGTTATTGTGTTGTTCATCGTTGTTTGTTTGCTCTTTAGTTCTTCTAGGTCCTTGTTAAACATTTCTTGTATTTTCTCCATTCTGTTTCCAAGATTTTGCATCATCTTTACTGTCATTACTCTGAATTCTTTTTCAGGTAGACTGCCTATTTTCTCTTCATTTAAACCCTCTTCTCGTGGGTTTTTATCTTTCTCCTTCATCTGCTGTGTATTTCTCTGTCTTCTCATTTTGCTTAACTTCCTGTGTTTGGCGTCTCCTTTTCACAGGCTGCATGTTCATAGTTCCCATTGTTTTTGGTGTCTGCCCCCAGTGGCTGAGGTTGGTTCAGTGGGTTGTGTAGGCTTCCTGGTGGAGGGAACTGGTGCCTGTGTTCTGGTGGGTGAGACTGGATCTTGTCTTTCTGGTGGGCAGGGCCAAGTCCGGTGGTGTGTTTTGGGGTGTCTGTGACTTTATTATGATTTTAGGCAGCCTCTCTGCTAATGGGTGGGGTTGTGTTCCTGTCTTGCTAGTTGTTTGGCATAGGGTGTCCAGCACTGTAGCTTGCTGGTCGTTGAGTGGAGCTGGGTCTTAGCGTTGAGATGGAGATCTCTGGGAGAGCTTTCACCATTTGATATTACGTGGAGCTGGGAGGTCTCTGGTGGACCAGTGTCCTGAACTCGGCTCTCCCACCTCAGAGACTCAGGCCTGATAACCCGGCCGGAGCACCAAGACCCTGTCAGCCGCATGGTTAAAAAGAGTTCCACAGATATGGCTTGAAGTCTATAGACAAATCATCGATCATCAACTTGTATTGTCCTCTTCCCTCACAGCCTGGATACAAACCTCCAAGCTCATGTAGATTGATGGCAGAATTCAGTCCCTTGTGGTTGTGGACTAAAGTTCCCATTTCCTTGAAGACTTGGATGGGGTGACTCCCAGCTCTCTCCGATTCTCTCACATGCTCCCCTCCATTTCAAAGCCAGCAGCAACATGTACTTGGAAACTCTCTGGCTTCCTCTTTGGCTACCAGCCTGTGAAGACTCTTTTCTTCTTTTCTTTTCCTTTGTGCTTAGTCTTGTTTCACTTGGGTGCCGCGTGGGGAAGACTCGCACCAGGCACTTCACAGCAGGGTCCCTAGTCAGTTTTCTAGTTTTTAAAGGCAGAGCTAGAAATAAAAATAGTTCTCTCATTTCAGCCTTAATTTTCTAAAGGGAAAAAAGACCAGTCAACTCCATTCCCTCCCCACCCAACTCCACCTTACACTATGTCTTATACTATGTCTTTTAAGGCTTTAAAAAATTTCCCCAAGCAGAGTGGATGAAGAGATCCCAAGGGCTGCAGGTCTTTAATACTGTGGGGCAAAGCACAGAAAATATTCAACAGTAAGCTCCAGGGCAAAAGCCAGAACTTCTTACTGTTTAAGGAACAGGTTTATAACTGCTTCCTGCCTCTTCAGGGGTCCCCCCAGCAACTCTTGAGTTGCCTTTTACCTGCAGGATGTAGTTTGTCAACAGAGTCATGGTGGACTCCAGTTGGTTTGACTTTTTCTTAGCCGTGTGAGTATGGGTCAGTTGCTGTTGAGAACACTATGTCGGAAATGTCATAAGATAAAAGCGTAGTTTTCTCTTCACCACTGCTCCCCTGGGCACACTCCATCAAGCCATTTGTACCTCCATGCAGTTTTATAAGGGGGGTTGGGAGCAAGGTCTTCAATGTGAATTATTTTGCACAGGAGAGAGCTTGTTTTAGAGTGATCTTTGTCACATGTTTATTGAAAGTACCTTTGAAAATGGAGCACCTGTTTATTTCTAATTGAGTTTTGTCTGTGACGCCCTAGTAGTTATGGGGGTGGAGGGAGGGAAAATAAATAAATAGCATAGCAGGTCTCTGTTTTTAAATTGTAATCTCTTTAGGTGGGAGACAACCTATGTAAGTGTAAGAAACAAGTGAACAACACAACACAGACTAACCTATTACTCAAACTCTACAGTGTACACAGGAGGCTTTATGGATGTTGGAACCAGGCATGTCAATAGATGCTGGAGTATTGATAGCTGAAAGAGTTTCAGGCTGGGTTTCAGGGAAGAGTTGTAGTTTGGATTTATGCTTAGTCATCTGCTTGTTTTTCTGGCAAACTGCTAATTGCTATTATTTGCAAAAGGGGGAACCTAACAGTTTGACAAGATTTATAAACTTTCAGAAGCAAAAATACCTTACCTTAGTAGGAAAAATATAAATGGAGATTTTTCTTTAACAAAAATGGTTTGATTTACTATAAGAACGTCATGATTTTTGTTATTTGATTCAGTGAAAATAGTTACAATTTCACTTTTTTTAATCATCACTTTTTCTTATCATTTTTGATAAATAATTATTGGCAGCTGCTTCGTCCAGAAGAGGTTGAAATTCTGGTCTGTGGAAGTCCTGAACTGGATATGCACGCCCTGCAGAGAAGTACTCAGTATGAGGGCTATGCGAAAACCGACTTGACTATACGGTGAGTTTTTTTTACTTCTGAGAGTGAAGGTGCTGAAGAGGGAATGAAAGAGAATGTGGTTCGTTTATTTGCATAACTTACAATCTTTGAATCAAGTTAAGTCAGCTGAAATACTGTACAGCCCACACTGCTTTATTTTATCTCTTGAAAATAATGTGAGAATATTAAATATGAAATCACTTAGCAGTCCCCTTAGGAGAAAGTAATATAAGTAAGTTTCTACAAAAGTATAGAGATTTGACTTTTTTTTTAAAAATTACTTTGGTTCTAGAATTGCGGGGATGCCACGCTTTATAAATAGCCTTTTAATAGCACTGTGTTGAAAAATAAGGAAAATTATATAGGAGAAAAATGGCTTTTGTACTCTCTACTGTTGGACTATTTTTATAATGATGTTAGTCAAAAATCTAATTTATATTAGAAGCCTGTCATTCCTCAATTTCACATTAAGGGTATTATGTACCTTTAAGGGAAGTTGTTTCTCTAGAGCTTACTTTATATTACTGTATTCTGATCTGCAGGACTTTTGTCAAGACATTTTATATAAATATCCTTTGGTGTTCTCTAGATACTTTTGGGATGTTGTGCTTGGATTTCCTCTTGATCTTCAAAAGAAGTTGCTACATTTTACCACAGGAAGTGACAGAGTACCTGTAGGAGGAATGGCTGATTTGAACTTTAAAATCTCAAAGAATGAAACTTCTACTAACTGGTAAATTTCCAAATTGTAATTTTTTTTAATCTGTAGGTTTTGCTAATAATAATATGTTTGGAATTAGAGGATTCTTTGATTCTGAAGTTGTTTTCATAGAAAAATCTTGGGAGTAAGCATGGCTTTGAAATAAGAGAGACTATGGCTTAAGGTTCTGTGTGAATTTTGAGAACTACCAATACAAACTGATAATAATTCCTGTGCATCAGCTTTTTACTTTGCTAAGTCAACTGCTTTGTAGTTGCTTCCAGAATCTAGCTTGCTTTTCATAGTAGATAGTCTAACCTTAATTTTTACTTAAAGGTGTTTTTTATTTAAAATACTAAGGTGAGTTTTTTGGCTATTATAATTAGTTCTTGTACTGGAATACCTCTAGTGCTAGTCTTTTTTTCTTTATCTAGTGCTCTTTGCATATGAAAGTGATGCCGATGTGACTTTAAATTATTTTCTATAGTGTTGATGGGTTAATGCTAATCTACTTACTTCTTTTCCCAATCTCCTTGTAATTTCTAAAGCTAATTTGAGTAGACACTACTTTGATTATAATCATTTTTTCCTCCTGCCCCATATATTCCCTGAGCTTTGTCAGTTCTTCCTTTGCTAAATTAGAACTGAAATCTGTCCTTTCCTTTCTCACTGCCACCACCGACAGCTGTTCCGATGCTGTGGAGTTCCTAAGGACTGAGGGAAAGGGTCTAAGAAATCTGTAGGAATTTTGAATAAAGATAACTGTGTCATCGGGTAGAAGGTTCGGAGAGCTGAACAAAAAGATTCAGAGGATGAATGTTGCTTGTACCTTGAGGGCAGCAACAGGAGAAGCATGGGTATCAAGTGTCCCAGAAATGTTCTTTTTATTATTTTTTGACAGTCAGGACTAAAAAAGTAGTAACAGTTATATTATCTACTGTTCTGCTGGGTGTTTTATGTAGATAGCTCTTTTCATCTTCCCACCCATTCAAATAGTTTGCCTTATGATGGTGATGAGGCAACTGAGATTTGGAGACATGAAGCCGCTTGAACAAGGTCTCACAGCCAGAAAGTGCAGGAGATGGTATTCAAATTCAGATTTGTCTGACTCCAAAAATAATGCCTCTAGAATATAAGTTTTGTGAGAGCAGGGACATTGTCTTGTTGGTAAACCCAGCCCCAGTGTCTAGAATGGTGCCTAATACATAGCAGGTACTCCAAAATATTTGTTCAGTAAAGGAGTGGATGAGTCATCGCATTGTAATCGAATAGATTTGAATGTGTGTATCCAGGTACTTTGAAAGTTGCTTACCAGTCATTCTGTGTTTGTTTTAGGACTTGGTATCTTTAAAAAATTTTTTTTTCTCTAGGTTGCCTGTGGCCCACACCTGCTTCAATCAACTTTGCCTTCCTCCCTACAAGAGCAAAAAGGACCTGAAACAGAAATTGATTATTGGAATTTCAAATTCAGAAGGTTTTGGACTTGAGTAACCTAGAAGACTTGAAATATATTTTATATGTAGCATTCACTTCCCTCTTATTGTGCCTTTAACCTTTTCATGTTTCTGTCTCAAAACACCTTGACAAAGCTCACCAACTTTAAAATACCGATTTTTTTAAAATCAAATATGAAGTATGTTCAGTAGAGGCATGGTTTTCTAAAAACCCAACACTGCTTGAGTGGGAAAAAGACCAGACGGCAGAGACAGGTGTGGGTCCAGTTCCTCTTTTTTATAGCACTTTATCATTCTCCATAAGTAGTTTGTCACAGGTGTTCCACTGGGAAAGCATCGTGCAGTAAAGAATGCACAGATGACAGAGTGGAGACCAGTGGCAGCTTGTGTGCTGCTAGCACACAGTAGCAACACAGATAGCTACATTATCATTAATGTAAGGCATGTAGCCATATTTTCATATAGCGGTTAAACAACAGTATAATTGCAAATGCAATTTACAGGGTTTTTTGATATACTGGCTTTGGTCCTCTAAGATTCTTTTCAACCGTCGCTGAAAAGCATGTAAATAACTACATAATAGCCTGAGAATAATGGGATTTTGATAGTGCCATTTATTGCTAAAGATTTATTTTTACAAAGTAAATTCAGGATTTTAGATGTGTATACAGCTTTTACAAATCAATAAAGATGATTGTACAAGAGTGTAACTATTTTCAGACTAATTGGATTCAAGGTTATATTCTTTTACATATTGTTAGTCTGCATGCATATGCGCAGTAAGCTAGTTACTTTGAGTACTCTGTAATATTTGTATAATCATTTCTTCTTAAGGGTCAGAATATTATATAGAAAGGAAATAGAACTGACTAATCACTGATAAATTAAGTCAATTACAAGCACAAAAAAAAGAGAACTGTTTTTATATATACTTTGATTGATGTACAAGACTTATTTCTAATATTTTTTGATCACCAGTTGTACTGAAACACTAATTTTTGGGAAAAAGTAGGGTAAGATATTTGACAAAAGTGAATACAAGAATAACATTTGTGTCAAAATGACGTAGCTTGGTGTAAAAATAAAGTTCAACATTTTGGCTGAAATGTTTGTTTTCCACTGGATTCTGAATATAGCAAATTCAAAAGTACCCTTTTTGGAGTTTCTTAATAAAGTAGCATGTAAAAAGAAACTGCATTTTTTAAGTCAGACAGTAAATGGTTTTCTTTTTAATTTACAGCAAATGAAGCAGTTTTATTAGCACATTATAGATATTTCCAAATCAAGAATTCTCTATTATACTTTGATAGCTTTCCTTCAGAAAACTCTGAATATATATTTGCAATAATAATGAAGCCAGCACTTTGTACCAGCACATGGTTCACATGCAAATAATACTTTCCCAAAATTTTTTCTGAGTTACACTACTATCTTATTACTCTGCTTCCTACACCCCACCAGCAGAATTCTTTTAGGGTGGAGGAACTAATCAGCTTGTTCTGCATTTCTGAAGTCAACTTGTGAATCTTAGAGGAAAAGGAGTTAGTTAGTTTACTATTCTCTTGAGACAGAAGTGATTCCGCTTTTCCACTTGGACATACTATTTAAGGGATTTTTCTTCGTACAATTTTTGGAACACCTAAGAGATTTAAAGCCATGTTGGTTTTGTTTTGTTTGCTCTGTTTTTAATCCATATGCAAATAAAACTGCTTCTCCCTTACACTGCTTGAACTAGAAAGTAAGATGTTTAACATAGGTTACTACTAACTAATAAGCACAAAAGAATCATGTGTAAGAAACCAGATTTAAGTGTTTTAAATAAGATGTAAACAAAGTTTTTATTTGGTAGAGACGGAAAAATTGTGTTGGTTTGGTCTGCATGTTTAATGATGTGCTTGTATATCAATAGCTATGTCATTTTTAAATAAGAAGTACACAAGCAAGCCAAATTTTTAAATGACAGAGTCCATAAATAACTGGAAAATTTTTGTTGTCTGTTGTTGAAATTTATAATCATTTATCACTAAATTGCACATTGCCTTTATTTATTTATGCTCTGGTTTTGGTTTACAGTGTAATTAATACCTCATTTTTTAAAAGAACCACTACTGTTACATTTCGTTAATTTAAACAGCTAGAAAATTCACGTAGTTGCTTTTTTTTATATATAATCTGTTAATGAATTCTTGATTTTTGTATCTGCCCCAGTAAATTAAAGCGTTGCACAGTATTTATCAGTATTTACAAAATGTCCTGTCCTTTCTTAATCTTTCCTTAATTAATCATATTTTTGTCTGTATGATTAGAAGTTTTAACAGTCCCTCTTTTTTGTACAAATGTGTATTGTATTACGTTGTTAATTTCTGGATAAATTTTTTTCAAATATTAAAGTTATATAATCAGCCAGGCTTCAGTTCATTTTTTGAACATTAGGCAATGAATTAAAACCACAAGTTTAAATATAAATGTAAACTACTCTCTTTGTTACACTGTCTCTTAAACTGGTGCTTAGGAAAATTGCTAATACATACACCTGCAAAAGATATGTGTTGTTGACACCAAATATAACTAACTTCTAGCATTATTTTTCAGTACAAAACAATGTATAGCCAATGGCTGGATGATCACACAGATATTCCACCAAATGAACGTTATACCACCATCAAGGCCACCTAGAAATGAACTAAGTATGACATTTCATTGGCCATCGATAGACAACTTCAGATCTGAAGTATTCCCCTCCAAAACCATTAATTTGGCCCTTTTCCCCCACATTTTCTATGTTAATGGAAGAAAAGAGGAGATTATGAGAAAGTAGGAGAGAATGTCATGGGTGATGGATGGAAGAAGATAGGTAGCTGGCTGGAAGACTAAGGTGAGTTTTCACAGGGGAGGGTACAAGATCAATTCACCCAGACCACACACAGCCTTGAGTCCAGTGAGTGGTTAAGAACTGTGCTTTGGAGCCAGACTACCTGGGTTTGAGTTTACTGTTCAATAGTTGTGTTTCCTTGGGCAGGTTACTTAATCTGCCCGTGCCTCAATTATCAAGTGAAAATAATTTATAAAATGGAAATAATAAACCTATCTGTCTCGCTGATAGGGTTCTAGGGAAGAATAAATGAATTAAGATGTGTAAAGCACTTACACAGTGCCTGGCATATAGTAAACCATATAATGTGACGCCAGAGGAACCGTGGTGCCAATGGGATTACATCTTACAACCACTGCTTCTGAAGCCTTCTGGAGTTTTTTTGACTCTCAGACATCAGGTGCAACCACAGATTAAAGAACACAAAGTGTTTCTGAGGCATTAAAATTGTGTTAGGAGAATATTCTTATTCTAGAAACAATGCTTTAGGATTTATCCTTATAGATGTCTCAGTCGGCAAGGGCTTTTAATACTGTTTTTCAGATGTGTAACAAGATGTCATTTTAAAATTCAAAAATAAATGAGCAGTTTATTTTATTTTTTTTTAGCATCTTTGAGTGTAATTGCTTTACAATGTTGTGTTAGTTTTGAGCAGTTTATTTTTAATGAAACATTTCAAATATAGAGAAAAATGTCAGAGATTAACATAATAAAACACCACGTCCCCACACTCAGATCTAACAAATGTTAACCTTCTGCCAGATTGTTTTTAAAAAATTAAAAATTACAGATGGAGTGGAAGCCCCTTTTTGTGCTCCTCTCCAAACCCAATATACTCACTCTTTTCCCCATTAAACTGCACTTGGTGTGAATCCTTCCCACACTGTCTGCCATTTGTACTATACGTGTGTCTTTCCCTAAACACAGTTGACCCTTGAACAATGCACGGGTTGGGGTCACGACCATCGCACAGTCAAAAATCCAAAATCTGCATATAACTTACGTGGTTCCTCTGTATCCACAATTTGCCATCCTCAGATTCAACCAACTGCAGGTCCTGTAGTGCTGTAGTATTTACTGCTGAAAAAAAATCCATGTATAAGTGGACCCTCACAGTTCAAACCCATGTTATTCAAGGGTCAACTATGTAGTATTGTTATAGTTGCATATACCAAATATCATACTCTCCCTATCTTCACACAATTTTTTACACTCAGTCTTGCCTTTTCTAGATTTATCCCTGATTATACATTAATTCACCCATTTTAATGCAGAATAGAATCCTGTTAAATGAATATACCACAGTTTGTTGATCCGTCCTCCTAAGAACTAACGTTTCCATGTTTTCTCCAGTGTGGCCCAGGCTGTGGTGAGCACCTTGCCTATACCAAGTATGCATGCACAGTCCCCCAAGGTTGCAGCCCAGGTGTGGGGTGGCTGGATCCCAGGCTGCGTATCTTCAGCTCTACCAGGTATCGTCCAGCTGCTCTCCAGAGTAGTGCTTCCAGCATGAATTTCCACATTATAGGAGTTGTAATTCTCCACGTTCTCCCAACACCAGGTTTTAGCAGATTTTTTTTTTTGGCTAATCTGACCAATGTGTTTTAATTTGTCTTTCCAAAATTGATAATGATGTTGCACCTTTTTGTATGTTTACAGGCCATTCAGATGTCTTCTGTGAATGGCCAGTTCAATATTTTTTGCCTAACTTCTATTCTTTTCCTCATTGCTTTTCAGGCGTTATTTCTTTATTCTGGACGTTGATCCTTTGTTAACGGTTATGAGCTACATTGCTTCAGTTTGAATCCCAGATCTGTCAACGACTATGTGATTTTGGACAAATTACTTAACATCTCTTGACCTCAGTTTACCTGTCTGTAAAATAAAGAAAATAATAATACATAGCTCACAGAATTGTTAAATAAGCCTAAGTACAACAGAAGTATATATGTGTGTATATATGTATATATCTTTTATATATGTATATGTATATGTATGTATCTTTTATATGTGTGTATATATGTATATGTATATATCTTTTATATAAATATAAGTGATGTGTGCATATATATGAATTAGATATATAGATATATGCTTATACATAAAACATATATATACTTATATGACATATTTAACATATAAATGTATATAAATAAATAAGTGCTTATATCATGCCTAACCTATAATAAGCATTATGCGTTTGGTATTATTACTATTACCTTATTATTATAGCTCATGCATTGCAGAGATCTAGTTGTGGCCAGACTTTTATCTTTTATAATATGAACTTTTAATACACTCCATAAAATATTATTCTATGTATTAATAGTTTGTTTAGATTTAACCACGTATTTATAGTTTCTTTGCACACCATTCCCTCTTCTGTTGTTCTTCACAGCCACCTCTGGGATCAATTTTCATCCTCCTAAATTACATCTATTAGAAGCTGTTTTAATGACAGTTTGTTGGTAGTAGATTCTTTTTCCATTTGTCTGAAAATGACTTTATTTCACCTTTATGCATGAAAGATAGATTCATCAAGCGTGCATTTCTATTGTGGTACTTATTGTTCTCTTAGGACTTTTAATGTATAATCCACTGTCTTTGAGTTTCATTGTTGATAGGAAGTTAGCTGTCAGTATAATTGTCATTCCTTGGTAGATAATCTCTTTTACTCTGGCTACCTTTAAGATATTTTTTTTCTCCTGAAACTGCAAAACATCAAAGACAATGTGTATATTGTGTATTTCTTTTATCCCTCTTAGGATTTGTTATGGTTCTTGAAACTAGGAATTTCTATCTTTCAATTTTAGAAAATTCTTCAGCCATTTCCTCTTTGAATATTGCTCTTCCCTCTTCTCTCTAATCTCTCCTGTTAAATATATGTTGGACCATCTCACTCAACCATTAAATCCCTCTCGGTGCCTAATCTGTTGTCTAACCAATGTTTATTTCAGTGGTTGTATTTTTTATTTCTAGGAATTCTTTTGGTTCCTTTCCAAGTCCACCTGCTCTTTCTACATACTGTTCTTTCTTTCATATGGTTTTTTAAAAATAATTTTCAGCATCATTATTTGATACTCTCTTTTAGATTGTTTTACTCTTCTCAGTTCTCGAAGTACTAGTTCTTATTTTGTTCATCCACTGGCTCTCATAGTGATTTGGTTCCTTGAGTGATTTATAATTTTTTATTTTTGCATTTTTTATTTCATTTTGTGCCCTGAATAGCGCAAGTGCCCCTAACAGAGTAGTTTCATGTTGTTCTCAACCAAGGCCCTATGGGTTTCCCACACCAATTTTTTTTCCTTGGATTAGGGTTCCTTCCCCACTTGTGTAAATTTGGACCCCCTCACCTAAGTGGTACAGGTTGGGATTTATGAGTAAAGTTTTTCTATCCCCTTTTCATAGTCATAGTAACCCTTTTAAATTCTAGGCTTTATGAAGTGGGATCAGCTATGGCTTCTCACCTTGAATAGGCTTAAGGCGTGTCTGTTGAATTCATGTGGGCATTAAAATCCATTAGAGAGTTCATGACCCCCATGAGTCACCTAATCCTACTTACTTCTTCTGACTTTTCATTTCTTCCTCATTTCCTATAACTCATGACTTCCCTTCTTCGCTTCCCTTTAATCTTGGACATTTATATTTTAAGATTTTTGTAGCTATATGTTGCCCAAAATTTGTAAAAGTTTATAGTAGTAAATGGCCTCTTCCCTTTCATCTCAGCCTATACAGGCCTGCCCCGTGGTTATTTTTCACCCTATCCAATGCATACAACTTTTAAATACATTGTTCTCTGTAGATTATTTGCACCAATGTTTATTTATTTGTTAATTTGACATTTGTGTATTTAGTGCCTATTATATTTCAGCTGGAGGCTGATCTTCAGCTCCATACATCATTTGCTTATTCTTTACAAACATAAGAAGCAAATGTAGTTCTGAATACTTACCTTGTAAAGCATGTGTATCATAGCAAGAAAATTTCTCCAGGACTTTCATGACAATTATACAAATCAATGTTTTCCTGCCATTTAGATATTACAACGCTGATATACATACCATAGAAGCATTAGTCACCACTGAGTTAAGCTGCTAGATTTTTTTGGCAACTCAACTTGACATTTTCTATGTACGCACACACATGCACACACACACACACGCATCGTGATAGAAAAAAATATAGAATTATTTCAGTAGGGTTCCTCAAGGAGCATAATCTTGTGCTGTGTTTCCACCTGCAAATAGACCAGCTCTGCTTATAAGGCCTTCAATATGCCTTCCTTAGGTGTCTATTTCTGTCACTGGCAATCTTATTCTCCTGATTCGCTTGGCTTGGAAACATTGGTCTCGTTTTGACTTTTCATTCTCTTTAACCTCATGTCTGCAAGGCTCATCTTTATGCTGTTTCTCAGGTCTGACCCTTCTTCCTACTACATTCCTACAGACCCCTTCTTAGTTTAGACCCTCAATCCTTCATAGCTGACTGGCCTCTCTGCCTATAGGCTTACTCTTCCCCATTTATCCTAAGGTCCCTACTGTTAATCTTTATAAAATTCTGTTCTGACCACGTACCTTGGTATCAAGTGCTTATCTGACCTCCCAACTCCAAAGCCTAGCGTGTGCTGCACTTTCATTCTGCATATTCCCCAGTACTGACTTCCAAAAGGATCGCTCCTTTACTGTCACCTGAGCACACCCTGCACTGTCACGTCGCTCCTCAGCCCCGGGCTTCTGAGGGGCTCTTCCTGCTCCTCGCCATCCAGCCAACTCCTCCCTCAGCCCTAGCCCAGTCCAGCTCAGGTCTCCTGCACTCCAAACTTCCCCAGAATAGAATTTTCTCTCCCCTGCCAAACCTTGTCCTGAACTCCCACCAACCCCCAAACAAAAAAGCTAGCTGGAAGGCATCTCTCCCTCTTTTTCACACCCATCCTACCCGTCTTCATTGCTCAGGTGGCTCTTAGTATTTTCAGACTTGCTGTGGTTCATTGTGTGCATATCAGCAACTTGAGAACAGAGGCATTTCCTGTGTCCCCACCTAGCACAGAGTGGGGTCAGTCAACTCAGATAAAATCCTACCTGACTTGTTGACTTGACTGGGCAGGTGAAACACTCATCAAATCAGTGGAGCAAACCAGAAACCCGCCTGGGCTTCATCTTTCATTTGTAGCCTCTTGCCCTGACTCTTACAAACCTGCTGTCATTCTGGGTGTACAGGCTTCAGTGTGTCAGCCTCAGGGAAACGCCTTGTGAACCCCCATCTACCACCATGTTCCCATCAGTCTAGGCCAGCCTTTCCACTCCCAACACACAGAGCCTTAGCCTGCCCACCTCCAGTTACCAGGTGCTCGTTCACCAGACGAAACAAAACCAGTGAGCAGTGGTGCCATCGTGCATTAACTGTGTAAGGGGATAAAGGTGGTTGCAGAATAACTCTGAGGTATCATCCAACTTTTGAGGGTGTGTGTGTGACTGAGGGTGAATACATATGAATGTGTGTATGTTCTGAAAGATCATATCACACTTTGTTAATAGTAGCTATCACTGGGATTATACATGATTTTATTTTTGTCTTTTTGCTTTGTTTGTTGTGTGTTTTTTTAAATTTCTCTGCAATGAACACTTTGTAATAAGAAAAGAAACCATTTTGTTTAATTTTTTAAACCAGTTATCCAGTACCTCAAGCATCTATAGAATATTACTTGAAGGAGCAGAGATGGATGTTTATTGATCACCTGTGGTGTATGAGGTACACCATTTCACGTTTCATTTAATCTTCACAACAGCATAAAATTGATGTTATCATCACCATGCTATAGATAAGGAATTGAAACTCAGAGAGACCT
Organism: Balaenoptera physalus; assembly: GCF_965194825.1. Classification (NCBI taxonomy): domain Eukaryota; kingdom Metazoa; phylum Chordata; class Mammalia; order Artiodactyla; family Balaenopteridae; genus Balaenoptera; species Balaenoptera physalus. The sequence goes on along the minus strand of NC_138893.1, from coordinate 58,119,705 downwards.
AGAAGCTTGCCCAAGGTCACACAGGCGTCAAGGAGCCAAGGCAGAATTTGAACTCATGTCTCTCTGACTCTAAACATCACGATTTCCCATTTCATATGCTCCCTCAGCTAGTGAGGCTTTCCAGAAACTCCCAAGCTTGAAGTATTCTGCTAGGTATGGATAAAACACGTTCTCCCTGTTCGGACCAGGAGTCAGTCAATGTGAACTCTAGTCCTGAGTCTGACACTTAATGGCTGTATAACCTTAGATGATTTTTTTGCTTCCCTTTTTGTCTTCCAAAAAAGTGATAGATATCCTTAGAATTTTAAAATGTAGTACAGGTTACAGTTTGCTCTGGGTCAAGGAAGAAATTAAGTCTATAATAAGGACTACTTAGAAAACCATGGCAGTGACAACACTGTATATTTGATCACCTGGGATATAGGCAAAGGGTATTCGTGAGGAAATTTATAGCTCTAAATATTTTTATTACTAAAAGATAAAATTAATAAATTCAACAAATAAACGTTCAGGGAAGGGGGCAATGGAGAGGGAACCAAGAAAAACAAAGAGAAAAAGATAAAAGCATCAATAAATAATTCAATTAGAAAACATAAAAACAGTATAATTGCGGCATAAACTCAAAAGGAGACTTGAGCTTGAAAAAGCTGATAAAAATCCATAAACTTCTAGCAAATATTAATCAGGTAAAAAGGAAACACACACTAGATTAGAAACAATCAGCAGTTGCAAATAAGCAGGGGTGTGCCATGGAGCACGTCGATCCTGCCCAGCAGACATTCGTCCCACTCAGGGTCTCCTTCCAGGTCTGCTCTGTCCCTCACCCACCCTCTCCTCTGACCTCCGCTCTGCTCACGCCACCCTGGAGAACACTCGCTCACACACAGTCGCAGGCTGGATTCTCCGGACGCAGGTGCTGACATGAAGTTTGGGGACACACGAAGGTTATTGGGAATCAATAGCTGTGAGAGGAGAAGGAGAGGACGCAGAATTGGGCAGTGGGAGAGGTCAAGCTGTAACACAGTCCTGACAAAGCAACGGAGCCAACACTGCTGGTCAGAGTTGTCCTCTCTTGGGCCGAAATGGCCAGCCTTTCTGTCAGGCCTCAGGCAATCAGGCAGCCCCTTGGAAGGGTTTGGCATGGGGCGAGGCAGCTCTCCGCAGCTGAAGCCGACCCCGAAGGAGCTGACAGCCAGGACTCTCTGCTGACCGTACTTCCTGGCCCTGGGCAGCAAGGCCTTCCTTGGGGGCGTGGTTCCGGAGGCCTGCAGTCTACCTCTCATGGCCACACCTGACTGCCAGTGAGTCGGAGAAATGTGGTCCTGCTGCCTAAGAAGAGGGACAGCCGAGTGTGGTGGCATCTGACAACCAGACAAGACCTCAGCACGTTCTCCAAACCGACTTTCCAAAGGAGCTTGTGCTTGGGAGTTACCTGATAACAACAGGTGGTATGATCTCCATTTAGTCGCTGGTTTACCCCACCTGCTAGGACCCTAAGGGGAGCGGGGTGGCAGGCACGGGACCTAACCCTAGCAATAATGGCTGTAAAGTGCCTGGACAGGAGGTGCCCAATCAATGCGGCTTCTGTCTCCAGCTTTCATGGCTGGATGGGCTTCTTCAAGAGCATGACCAGCCCCACTGGAGCCCCGCTCATCACTGCTTGGAGTGATTTATTAAGTAAAAGGGGGAGATGAAAATGGCCTCTGGGTTACACAGCTGCCCTTGTTTATGTGTGGGCCTGTCAGCCTTGACCTCCGAGATACTGAGGACCTACAATCACTTTCAGGTCCAAGAGAAAAATCTGGAAACCTAGAAATAAATCCCCCACTTTGTACCAAGTGACCTACTTTTCCCTTTTGACTGTCACTTCTGAGGTTCCCGTGGTCAGGGGAAAAGTTGGGCAGTTCTCTGTGCAGGTCACAGATGGCAAGCACTCCTCTTTGACCCCTCACATGAGAACATTAGGAAATTCCAGCCCAACACAAGTCCTGACCAGCCGAGGAGGCTGCGGGTTAGCTCCTGGTCATCTGGAACCAGGATTGGGTACCACGGCACCTCCCCAAGCAGGAAACCTGGCTGGCTACCAGCTGAGGTGGGTGAGGTTGGGCCTGGCTGGATGGGCAAATGTGGGCCCTCCCTTCCTCCTGCCACCCCTCAGTGGTGCCCAAAGCTGGCATTCCCTTTAGGGAGCCCAGGAACCATCACAGAACCAGGTGGAAGAGACCATCTCAGCCCTGCTCAGGCCCTAGCCCACTCCGTGACCTTGGGCAAGTGACCTCACAGAGCCTCCATGATCCAACCATTAAATGGAGCCAGAATACTAAGTCTCGCCACCTCTCTGGTGGCCTTGTAAACCAGGAGGTCCATGTGCATTCTCTGGAGGCCAGTGGGCTCTCCTCTGTCATTTTTCTTTCTTATCTTGATCACCTAAAATGATTCCCACAAGCCGACACTGGTTAGTTCCTGGTCATCTGGAACCACAGATGCGTCATGATTTAAGTAAGACACAGCATTTGTGTTTGGATCCAAGGGAGGACCAGATGTCAGCATGCTAGAGACAAACAAATGAATGGAGGTGTCCTCATTTCCTATTGCTACTGTAACAAATTTCCACAAACTTAGAGGCTCAAAACAATACATATTTATCATCTTACAGTTCTGGAGATCAGACGTGTGAAATGGATCTTACTAGGCTAAAGCCGAGGTGTCAAAAGGGCTGCATTCCTTCTGGAGGCTCTAGGGGAGAATTTGTTTCCTTACCTTGTTAAGCTCCTAGAGGCTGCCCGCATTCCTTGGCTCATGGCCCCTTCCTTCTTCATCCTCAAAGCCAGCAGTGTAGCACTCTGACCCTCCTGCTTCCTCTTTCACTTATGAGAGCCCCTGTGATTACATTAGGCCCACCCAGATAATCCAGGATAATCTGCCCATCTCAAGATCCCTAATTTAATCATATCTGCAAAGTCCTACTTGCTACGTTATGTGAGGTAACATATTCACAGGTTCCTGGGATTAAGACATGGACATCTTTGGAAGCCACTATTCTGCCTACCACAGAAAGTTTTCCACTGTCCAAAGAGTCCAGTTGAAGGCAAAATGGACAAAAACAAAATAATAAGGAACGGTTAGAATAGGGAAGTGCGTCTTCCATTTATTCACTGATTTCCTACAGCAATCCCTATCGTTCCTGTGATCTTTTTTTTAACGATATCTGAAGTATTTAAAAACTAATTTCAGATATTCTCCATTTCCTAAATACAGCAGAAACAATACTGAAAATGAAAGAAAAACAACAACAACCAGAAACAAGCTTTATATACTTCATGGTTACCTCCTTTTTCTAGATTCCCTAATGCATTAAGAAGACCTCTTCCTGTTAAAAGGAATGAAACAAATCAACATGTGTTAACATGGACAGATATCCAACACAGGTGGTTAAGTATGAAAAACAACCTTCAGAGCAGCATGTTTAGTGTGATCCAATTTCCATAAAAGTCATAGATTTATTTTTGTTTTTACATAGAAAATACCCAGAAGAATATAAACCAGGGCTTCCCTGGTGGCGCAGTGGTTGAGAATCTGCCTGCCAATGCAGGGGACACGGGTTCGAGCCCTGGTCTGGGAAGATCCCACATGCCGCGGAGCAACTAGGCCCGTGAGCCACAACTACTGAGCCTGCGCGTCTGGAGCCTGTGCTCCACAACAAGAGGCCGCGATGGTGAGAGGCCCGCGCACCGCCATGAAGAGTGGCCCCCACTTGCCGCAACTAGAGAAAGCCCTTGCACAGAAACGAAGACCCAACACAGCCATAAATAAATAAATAAATAAATAAATAAATAAATAAATAAATAAATAAATAAATAAATAATTAAAAAAAAAAAAAAAAAAGAATATAAACCAAACTGTTAACTGTGTGTGTTCGCCCCGGGGGCTGGGGCCAGCAGGAAGGAGGCAGCCATAGAACTCCAGGAGATTTTCACTTTCTAAATCATCATGTGTGTAACGTTTAATTATAGTTATATGTATTATATATATTATAGTGTTGTACTTAAAATCGTAAGTTTACATATATAATATATAGTTACTGCATATTATATCAATATAACAATATGACATAATACATATAACATATCATAAATAATATAATTACATAATATGATAGATATAATAAACTCATCTTACTTTTTGTAACTATGAAAAAATAGAACAGTGCCTATTTGTGTTTAAAGACTAAGGGGCGCTTCTAAAATACAGCTTTTTCTGGAGAATAGCATCAACCGGAATTTCAGGATTCTGCCCAACTGATGTGAGCCTCAGCCTCACCTCTGAGTGCTGTCTATTCCCTCCTTTCCAATTCTTCCTTAGAAATCTTAGCTCTGCCCCCTGCCATTGCAATCACAGGGCATGTAGGTCAGGTAATTAGTAACCAGGGTTTATTTTCTTTGGAAAACAGTGCATTTGGGCAAAATAGGCCAGTTCTCATTCCTGATGGCAGAATCCTAGAGCTTTCTCGAGGGGAGGGGCGCTGAGGTCACTGAAAGCCAGGGCCCCCCGTTGTACCCTGGGGCCCACAGCTAGGTCACCAGATAGTAAGCGGTAGTGCTGGGATGCAAGCCAGGTCCATGGGACTCCTGAAACCATGTTCTTGCCACTTGACTGCCCCTGGTCAACCATTGAACATGGTCCTCCCTGGGATTCCAACATGGGCCTCCAGAGACTGGCAGAGCCCAGACGTGCAGTAATGGCTCCACTCATGCCCCACTTCACCTTGGGCTGGGACACTGGTGACTATGGGGAGTGACTGGGAGCATTTGCCACCCAAACAGCCCAGAGATGCACATGTCACAAATGGCTGGGCTGCTCCTGCTGCAGTCCAGCACATCTGGGTTAACACTGCAGTCTTGAAGATCTCTTGGGTAGCTTTTGGCTCCTTAAATGTGGAGTTTTACAACCAGGCCACATTCCCGACTGAACTAAATATGATATGACTCATGGATCCCAGGATGGTTCTGGCTAGTGAGACTATCAATGCAGACAAGTGGGAGCAGCGTCCAAAAATCACTGGGGGGGTGTTTATATCACCTACCAAGCATCAAGTGAGCTGGAAGACTCACACACAGAAAAGCCTGAAATCCACCTAGAGGGTCAGGACAGGAGGTCCCAGGACACGGCGGCAATCGCCCCAGGGCTCACAAGTGGGCAGGAATCTAGACAGAAAGGTAGCCCAGCTGGTAACCAGCTTGGAAATGCTGTCGGGCATTTTCTTCCCAGACTCTTTGCTGGTAGTGATGTGGCCACCATCCCCTCCCCCAACCAGGACAGGGCAAGCAGTGGTGGATGCCGGGGACACATAACGTTGGTGAGCAGGGTAGAGCTGCTTCTGTGTGACACCCCCAGGGTGTCACCACCTGTGAGCAAAGCCTGACCCCAGGAAATCACCAAGCTTTGTCTCCAAGGAACTTGGATCCCAGCCCCACACCACATGGGTCCAGCTACTGCCCTGCTCCATCCCTTGAAAGCTGGAAACACGTGCTTTGTTTTGTGGGGATGAGATGAATAAGAACTGCAGCGTCCACCCCAAATCAGCATTCTTTTACCACTGAAGCGTCTCCTCCAGAGCCGCCTACAGTTTCCTTCTCATTGATCCCAATTTTCAAGGACTCACCAGCGGGGGAAGACAAGCAGCTGTACTCTATGCCAGAGGGGTGGTCCTTCTATCCCACCCAAGAGCCCAGAGAGGGCCCTGGAAAAGGAGCCACTCTCCCTCCCACTGCCCCCCCCAACACACACACACAGCTTATAAGCCTGTGTCGATAAGCAAGGAGCACCCCGTCCCTAGGTCTCCCACCTAGAATCCTGCTCAGGACAGCAGGTTTGGGCGTGTAGGGCAGACGTGAGACCAGATCTCAGACATCAGGGAGCTCTGTCTCCCGATGGAGGCATTTTGTTCCTTCTGAGTTCCTCTGTTCAAATGCCTGGGGACCATGGTGAAGTCCTTTCTGTATCACTATGGGTTGATTTGTTGAAAGCCTCTTTCTTGCCTCCTTACCGTGGCCAGTATGGCAGCCTGACCTTAAGGGAGGTTGGAGCCCACAGGACCAGAAAACTCCTAGGCTGGGTCAGAACTCAGAGACCACCTAGGAGGGAACAGAGTCACAGCATTGGGAACTTTGTACACAAGTTCGCAAAGGAGATGGATGATCTTACGGCAAATAAGGCCCCCAGAGTTCTGGGAATCACCTCAGGAGAGTAACCACCTTTGCACATCAGATTTTCAGTTTCACTCTCCAGGCTCTGCCAGAAAGCAAGAAAGGGCAGGTGGCTTCCCTCACACCCCGCTGGGCCCCCGACCACCTTGGCAGTCTTCCCTCCCTCCTCCACTCCCAGGAGTCGAATGACTCATCACAGCATCGCCTTCCCTTCCCGAGGCTTCAAGACTTCCCTGTCTAGGGGAGTGGGCTACACTCCCCTAGAAGGAGCCAGGGTCCGGGGTAGGAGGAGAGAAGGGTGCTGAGCAGAGATGAGGGGGCCCGGGGAACCTGCTCTGCCGGCTCCCTTGGGCAGGCAGAGAGCCCCGCACGGATGGAGCAGCGCTAGGGGGAGGCTACCTCCTCACCCCCTTCTGTATTCTGAATTTTGAATGTGTCACTGTGAACGTGCAGTAAGGAACCAAGTGGAATTTCTTCATGCCTTGTGCGTGCATATGTGCACATGGGCTCTTCAGCAGAAGCGGGGGAGGAAGGCAGAGCGCTGGACAGCACAGACTGGAGGAGGGAGAGACGCTTGCAGCCAAGCACGGAAACCAAAGAGAGGAGCGGCTTCATGTAACGTGGGGGTGAGGGACTCAGGCCTCCGGCCACCTGGCCTCTGTCTTGCGGCTCCCGCGAGGCCTCTTTGCAGAACCTCAGGGCTTCCAAAACCCAAAGTAGAAAATGTCACCCATCCGATCCAGCCCCTCAGGGTGCAGCTGCAGGAGGGAAAACCTGCCCCATCACCTCACAGCCCTGGCAGGGCTCTGCCCTTGGTCCCCTGGTGGCTCGGCCTTTACTGAGCCACTCTTCCTCTTTCCAAGATTTCTTGGAGCTCTGACAGCCACGTCAACTTGCAGCAAGGCCCGCGGTTGCATCATTCCTTGCCCCAGACAGTATGCAAGAGGCTTTGGTAACCCTGGCTCCTCAGTTCTGGTTGGCCCAGAGCTGAGACACATGGCGGGGATGGAGGCCGCCCTCACCGTCTCCCTGTCCCCAGTCCGTCTCTGCTCCCTGTGCCTGATGTCTCTAAACAAGCGACTGTAGGACACTGATGAAGCACTGTGTGGACAGAGGGGTGACAGCAGGGGCGACACAATGGTCTCTCTGGCATCTTTTAAAGTGCAGTCCAAACAACAAGGATGCGGGGGAGGGGGGGAACGTGTGTCTATAAAGTCCTGGGGACTGGCCTGTTGGCTGGCATCAGCTCTCAGAGCCTCTTGTATCTCTCACCCCCTCGCTGACCTCCCCACTCCTCCCTAAGTCCTTGTGCAGGTGTTTAATCCCCAAAGAACTTAGGATCTCCACCCCTCTGCCCTCCATTAATGGGACCTTTGTCCCAACTTACTACTCCCTGCCTATAAGATCTCAGGATCCTTCCTGCTAGTCTCAGCCCCCAAAACTCTGCCCAAGGACTCTACAACCAAGCTTCTATATAGTCCTGCTCTGGACCGCCTTCTCTGCTCCCTTGGCATCGGGGCACAGAAAACAGAGATGAAGTAAGACCCAGCCCCGCCCTGGCAGAACTCTCCACCTGGTAGAGATGGGATCTCTATGCACTGGTCCCATAGAGCTCATGGCGGGGTGTGCTGTGGGAGAGAATCATCACAGAGCCGTGGAATCCCAAGAAGGGAGCAATCATTTCTGTGAGCAGATGCGGGATGGCTCAGGGAGGGTCAGGAGCATGGAAGGATGAAGAGCAAGGACTCCTGGGTTGGGCAGATCAGGTGTAAACCTTCCACTTCCTGCTGTATCTCTTTGTCCATGTTAACATCTCTGTGCACAGTCTCATCTATAAAGTGGGGATAACACCCCCCTTACAGGGCTATTGAAGACTTATTGAAGATTGTGTACTTGGTGCTTCCCCCCTTGTGGATGCTCAATAGGCATTTTTTTCCCCCTTCAAGGAGCAAATAGTGTAAACTCTCTGAAGCCAAGGGCCAGAGCAGGATTTGGACATGCCTGTGGAATTAGAAGACCTGCGTTTGAATCCTGGTAAAGGATGTGGCCTTCCTAAACTTCAGTTCCCTCATCCATAAAATGGGAATGATAACAGGACCCAACTCAGAGGGTTGTTGGGAGGACTAAATGCAACAAGCTCGTAAGACGATTAGCTCAGGCCCTGGCATTTATTAAGCACTTATTAAATGTTGGCTACTGTCACAGCTTGTGGGCTCATACAGCCTAGGCTGACTGGTACATGTCACTCCATGACCCAAATCCCAAATGGCCTATAATGACACAGGGCAAAGGTCTCTCAGGGGCCACAGTGAGAGCAACCACAACCACAAGCTTCTGATGGGTCCTTCCACCAGAATGGGTCCTTTCTGCCCAAAGTCGCAAAGGCTTTGTGGAAACTTGTGTTTGCTCAACTGGTTTTGACACCCCGCCTGTTCGCCCCACCTCCATCCCATGAATTCTAACCTGTTTGTCTGAAACTTTCTTCCTGACGAATGGTTTACAGGTTCAGCTTCAAGTAATCAATGGTATATATCATCCACCCAATCCTCAGTTTGGTCACTCTAAAGACGAGTCAGGTCGGACCTTGATCTCGCCCCTGAGCTGTTATGATAAATCTTATTTACAATGGTGAATAACATCTGTCCAGCATATGCAGCATCTTTGCTACACACTATCACTCAAATCTCACAACAACTCCATGAGGCTGATGGGGCAAGTCTGCCCCAGCAGGTTAAGAGTAGATGGACCTTTGGCATCTGCTCTAGGTTTTCTAAATTGTCATTTCTTTGGGTCAGCAACCTGAAAAGGGGATTATCTTGAAATCTGGTGTGCACGGAACACACTGTTGTGGGTTGATTTGGGGGTGGCTTGGGGAATGGATAGCTGCCCCTGGGGACCACCAGACCTTCATTATCATGTAATTTAACTTTCTCATTCTACAAATGGAATAAGTTGAGGCCTAAAAAAGGGAAGCAACTTCCCCAGGGTCATGAGACAGTCAGTGCAGAGCCTGGGATAAGACTCTGGTCTCCCGAAATTAACATTTTGTTGGCCACCTAATAGGTGCCCAAATTGAAATTTAAAAGGTTTCTTTATAGCAGGGCTTCTCAGTCTTTAATGTGCATTAATTTCTAAGAGTAAAATCATTTTTAAACTTCTTCCAAACTTCAAGTCCTTTTTTCACAACAAACACTTGTCAATGTCGTGGTAAAGAACACAGTTGAGAACAGTTGGTCTCATCTTGCCTGTTTATTTACATCTAAAAAAAAATCATTTCGTAAGCCAAAAATCAATCCTGATTAAGAAGATAAAGATAGGGACCTCTTCTTGAAAAGAAAAAAAGAAAAGTCCCAAGAAAGATTTGGTACAAACATGAGATTACCTTGGCTGCAGGTCCTTCTGCCAATACCCAATGCCTGGAAGTTGGTTCCCCAACTCTCAGCAGGGAAAGCTTGGGGGAGTGTACCAGATTGAATCTTTCAAAGATGGCTGCAAAAATCTCTCCTGTCCCACATTCTTTTCTACAATGCAGGCTTGCTAAGATGCTATTAGGAGGCAGAATCAGTTTCCCTTCCCCTTGAGTGGCAGGAAAGTAATGCTGTGTGACTTCTGGGACTGAGTCATAAGAAGTGATGCAGCTTCTGCCTTGTTCACTGGAAATTCATAGCCATGTAAGAAGTCCAACTACGCTGAGGCTGCCATGCTGTGAGGAAACCCAAGCCCCATGGAGATGCCACATGTAGGTGCTTCAGTCAGTAGTCCTGGCCTTGAAGTCAAATCAGCCCAGTACCAGACATGTAAGTGAAGGAACCGGCAGATGATTCCAGCCCTGTGAATGAAGAATGTCACCTGCCTTTCAGTAAACAAAGGATGTTGTGGCCATCGAGTCATCAGTCACTATAGCCGTCCCAGACTGTGCACCCTCAGGGGATTCAGGATGGAGAAAAGCAGGATACTGGCCCTAGATAGCTAAGGTACATAACAAAGGAATGATTTCAATGAGCCCAGACTATTGCATCTTCCCATACATAGAAAAGCACTAAATTTATTAACTTGATTTAAATTTATTAAATTAATAAATTTATTAATTTATTAAAATCTGTTTTTCCTTAATTTACAGTAATCTTTCGATGTTCCAACTACCTGGGGTTTTGTTGCAAAAACTCCTGTGTATCCTGGCTCCTCCCTTACCTCTTCAAAGCAGTCCCTCATAGTTATCTGAGAGGCTGTCTTCTGGGCTTAAGTCCTCAGTATGTCCACCAAATAAAATATAATTCTCTGCTTTTAGGTTGTGCATTTTTTCGGTCGACAGCTCCCTGTTGAGTCACCCCCAGGCTTTGAGTCTTCCCAGCTGAGGTCCCAGATGTCATGGAGTAGTGACAAGCCATCCCCTTTGTGTTCTGTCTAAATTCTTGACCCAAAGAACCTGTGGGCAGAGTAAAAATGGTTGTTGTTTTGAGCCAGTAAGTTTTGGGATAATTTGGTATACAGCAATAGGAACTGGACTGTGCATAACACAAGCACATGAGTAAGCGTGTTTAAGTTGAGGGTTTAGATTGGTATCGATGGTCTCTTTTATATCGATAGGTGATTCTCTTCCGTATGCTTTTTTGTTTGGCACTCAACCTTTTGATGGAGGACTCATTTACTCAACAATACATGTTAAGATATAGCTATATGCAGGATCAAAGAGACAAAGCACTAATATGGTACCATCTGCATGGAGTTTCTATTCTATGTGGACACTTAGACAAATGCTAGTATCACACAACTGGAAACACTCAACAAGAAGGAGTGACCAGGGCAGGAAAAAGGCAGAGAGACCCCCTGGGCAACCGGGAAATAAATAAAGCTCTGGGACCTTCAAGTCATGGAGACAGTAAATCAATGGCTTGAAGCCGGAAATGGTTTTCCAACCAGCTGTGACTCTGAAAATCCCATATGTGGCACAACATTAAGCTGCTATTTTGGATATTCTTTCATCTTTTTCAGAGACATCTCAGGGGCCCTTCCTTCCTCTTGGAAGGCAGCCAGTTCTCTGCAGAAATCACTTCATCAGCAGGAGCTGAGGCATTTCACATGCAACTGTATAATTCTGGAAACGTGGCTTGAAAAGTATTCTCCCCTGGGTGAAGAAAGAAAACTTGCAGAGCAATGTTTCTGTAAGCACCAGCTAGGCAGCTTTGGATGCACTTTCTTTTTTTTCTTTTTCCCTTTCGAAATGGCAGAATCTTGGCACCTGCATATGAGCATAATGCAGGCTTGTTGATTTTCCATTATCACCAGTGTCCATGGCACCAGTGGTATCCTCTTAGATGTTCAATTGAATTTATAATTATTCGTTGAGTATCTGTGCCTAACACTGTGTTAGGAGTTGGTGGTGGAGTAATGAGCAAGACCGTCAGAGTTCCTGCCTTTACATAATTCACACTCTAGGAGGGACAGCGGGCGTTAAACAATTCTAAGGGTATAAGTATGACAAAGGGAGAGTAAGTTGCCGGTGCAACTCAAGGCCAGGGAAGTTCTCTCCAAGCAGATACTCAAAGGAGGAGTGGGAGGTACCAGATGAAAAGGGAGTAGAGCAGAGCTGGTAGAGGAAAAAAGCATGACCAAGGTCTGGCCACTAGAGACAACTGCAGATGTTTGAGGAACTGAAGGAAAACCAGCGGGTGGAGAAAGTGGGAGGAAGAGTGGCCTGAGGTGAGCGTGGGGAGGGGGCAGGGCTGGACTCAGGCAGAGATTGCGAGCACATGGAGGATTTGGATGTTGTCTGAAGCACAATGAGACACCACTGACGTATGTCAAGCACGGCAGCCATGTGAGCACATTAGTGTCTTGGAAAGATGACTCTAGCTTTAGTATAAAGTACGCATCGGAGAGAGCCAAGAATGATGTCACAGAGGCCACGTAAAAGGCTACTGTGATGGTCCACGTGAACAACTGTACTAGCCTGAACTAGCACAGTGCCAGAGGCTTCAGAGGATGTAGGGACGGGAGTTGGGAAGCTGAGAACTCTGACTTTTGTTTAACACAGCACTCTGATGGGCCTTTTCATTGTAGTAAAAAGTCCTAGGGCTTGTCCAGAGGCTGAGGAGTTAGACCGAGGGAACTTGGTGCCTGGCCTGACAATGTGAGAAGAAGCTGAGGTCACTATGGGCAATTCCAAAGGAAGCACAGGGATGGAGAGACACTGCGGCAATCGCAATGGAGAGGGGACCCAGCAAGACGGGCAGAGGCCAGGATTCCGGAGAGAAGCAAAGACCAGGGAGAAGTCTCAGGTGACAGGGGTAGCAAAGGGACATTTAAGAACCAGGATGTGGGTTTTGTGCTGTGTGTTGCTATCATTGAACGAGTTCTCCTCCCATACCATTGCTGTTTCCAATCCTCCCGCCCCCGCCGAATCCCCTGAGAGCTATATGCAAGTAGTGTTTTGAGAAAATGAAGGGAAATGGGCCACCATCCATGTCTGCGTGGGTGCTGGAAGGAGAAAAGCAAGAAACCTTGAAAAGTGTCTACTGAGCCTTCACAAAACGGAAAATTGGAACAAGAGGCGCCCAGCAGTACTGTCCAGGGAAAGGCACAGGACACGGTGTGTGGAAGGGGTTTGAGGCATTTGTAGCCAGATACCACAGGTCAGGTAAAATACCGAATGAATGCTATCTGTGAACTGTGTTTGGATTCTGATTTGAAAACCATCTACAAAAAGTACGAGCTCTCCTGCAGGAAAAACCTTCCTATGAGAACACGCCTCTCAAAGGATCTCCTTCACCTCTTCATCCCTCTCCAGAAGAGGGGAGGAAACACAAGAAGTGCCTGGGTCAGAGCCTCAAACCCTACTTCATGGATTCAAAATGTCCAGATGCTATCGAATCGCCATGGCCTGTAGCCAAGCACAGATGGTACTTCTGTGTGTTGGCTACCGCACTGTCCCTGCCAGCCTGCAGGAGGTGAAGCAAGGCTTACAGAAGGATGTTCCCTCAGACGGAAGCAGCCCTAAAAGCACCAGGATGAGGGGGAAACCATCCTAATAAACACATTTTGGATAATACAAAAAGAAAAAAGAAGTAATTGAGACAATCAGAACAATTTTAATGTGAACTGGATCTTAGGAATTATTAACTATGTTTATGTGATAACGGCATTGTATACGGGTGGGTTGTCGTTGTTTGTTTTTTGCTTTAATCCTTTTCTGTTACAGGCACATACAATATTTATGGGTGAAATAATATGCTGTCTGGGATTTGCTTTCATAATGTCTGGGAAAACAAACACACACACAGAAAAGCCCCAGATCCAGACAACTTTCCAAGAGAATTCTACCAACCCTTCAGGAACAGATCATTACGAGGCTGTCTAAACTGTTCAGAGTACTAAAAATGTATTCACGCATTTAATCCTCACAACACCCCTTGAGGTAGATGGTATCCTTAGTTTACATGAGGTCACTAAGTCACAGAGATGTGAAGAATCTACCCAAGATCACACAGCTGGAGGTGATGTAGACAGATTTGAAACCAGGTGATGCAATCCAATGCAACTGCCCCTAACCTAGGGTTGCCATATATGATCCTTGTGAACAGTGCCCCCTGGAGTTGTGCAGAACATAGCACAACATTTAAGAAGGTTCATGTGGGGCTACATTTACCACTATGCTACTCAGCCTTTCATAAATGAATAAATGAGTGAATAAATACATGATAAATGAATGAATGAATTCTCTTCATTTCTTCTTACTAGTTTCACCCTCAGCAGATGGGTTCCCTAAATTCTACCTTGTTCTCAAGAAGGCTGATTGCAGAGATATCCATGCCAAGACTGCACTGATGGAGTTCCAGCAACCTCTTTGCTAATTCGGCTTTCCTGCTTGGGAACAAATCAATTGTCAAACTTGCCTGTTGGGAGATGAAGTGATGTTGGCCTGGTTCCTTTTGGCTACCCTGGCTTCCTCCAACTGCGAGGGACAGCAGTCAGTCCCCTGTCAGAAATCCTAGCCTGAGATGAAGGAAAAAGCCACCCACACAGTGGGGTGCAAAAGAAGCCAGAGGCCCACCTGCCCCAAATTACTTATCTCCCTGGACTGCTTCTGTGCTTGAAACTCCGCCATTAGCTCCTCTTGCCTGGATTAAGTAAGGCCCAGTCAAAAATGTGAATCTGGTGGCGCAGTGGTTGAGAATCTGCCTGCTGATGCAGGGGACACGGGTTCGAGCCCTGGTCTGGGAAGATCCCACATGCCGTGGATCAGCTAGGCCCGTGAGCCACAGCTACTGAGTCTGCGCGTCTGGAGCCTGTGCTCCGCAACAAGAGAGGCCGCGATAGTGAGAGGCCCGCGCACCGCGATGAAGAGTGGCCCCCGCTCGCCACAACTAGAGAAAGCCCTCGCACAAAAACGAAGACCCAACACAGCCAAAAATTAAAATTAATTAATTAATTAATTTTTTTTAAAAAAGTGAATCTGTAAGCTGAGAGTAAGGGCACACAGCTAATCCTTGGTAACACGTTTACATGAACACAGATTCCTTTATCGTCGAACTAAGAGAAAGCAGCACCAAGAGGAATGGGATCCAGATAGATGTGATGAGAGGAGAGAGGAATCCCCAAAAGCCCTAAGTGTGGACCTTTTTGTTGAGAGGAATCTGCCATTTTGGCGGGAGGGATGGTCTGGAAAGATGGAGCCATGTGCACACGTGGACATCAGGAGACCAGCAAAAGAGGATCTGGGAGGCTGGGAGCTGTGAGAAGAGAGAAGACTGAGAGAGAGTTGTGATGGATATGATGGTTTTCATTTTTGTGCATCCAGCATTCCTTCCCACGCTCTTTCCTTTGGATTCTTTGTGGAATTCTTCCCATTTCATAAGGTCCCTGGCGTGGCTGTCAGTCACAGTGTCTGACTCTCATGAAATGAGTATGTGACACAGGCTAATCAATTAGACTCTCCTATGAGATTGATACATGGACTTTGAGGGATAGAGGTCTGCCATTACAACATTTTTTGTTAATTTTTAAATTTAAATTTTCAAAAAATTCAAACTTCCAGAAAAGTAGCAAGAATAGTACAATGAACTTAGTTTGTCCTTCACCTAGATTAACATTTTGCCAAAATTGCTTTATCATTCTCTTTCTCTCTTCCCCTTCCCTGCATATCCTATTCTAGTCTAGTCTAGTCTAGTGTATTCTGATATTGTATTGTTGTTATCGTTGTAATTATTACTGTATTTGAGAGTAAGTTGCAGACGTCGTGCTCCTTTATCCCTAAATACTTTGCATTTATCTCTTAAGAAAAAGGATATTCTTTTATATAATCACAATACAAAGATCAAATTCAGAAAATTTAACATTGAAACAATACTACTGCTTAATATACAGTACATTTCTTTATAACAATTTTTTCCAAGATCCAATCCAGGATCCAGGTTGGTGCATTGCATTTAATTTTCATAAATGAAAGTGAGACTCCTTAGTCTCATTTAGTTTGAAGAGCTCCTTAGCCTTTCTTTGTCTTTCATGACGTTGGATTTTTTTAAAATATAGGCTAGTTGCTTTGTAGAATGATCCTGAATTTAGGTTTGTCTGATTATCTCCTCATGATTGGATCCACTTTTGGCAGGAATGCCAGCAGCTTCCTTGACAGTCATGTAGAGAGAACCAGTCGGAGGAATGAAGCTTCACAGGAACTAGATGAACAGAGAGATGGAGAAAGAAAACCCTCATGAGCCCCTTGATCCAGCTGAAGCCACTTGCAGCTCTTGCAACCCTCCAGTTACATATGCTAATAAAGTCCTCTTTTTTGCTTAAGTTAATCTGAGCTGGGTTTGTGGCTACTCTGACTCACTCATACCTTAGCCAATAATCTTGGGCCACACAGTATCCTCAAAAGGCCCCATATCCGTAGGATCAAATGAATTCTGACTAGAAGAACATATCCCAGGCATCCCTCACTAAATTGACCATCTTTCCTAGTAACAAGCCAGAGACCACACAGAGGTAACTACTTTCTTTCACTTGATTCCCACCTGAGAGTCCTTGTCTCTGGAGAAAGCCCATAACCAGCTACGGTCTGTCCAAGACCTAGTGGCACAAGAGGAATCTTTCTTTTCTCTCTGCTTCAGGACCTCCCCATGGAGACCTCCCCTCACTGTGCCAAAACTGTGTGTGAAAATAATATGGTTTATGTTGAACACCTGCTGTCCTTCTGGGAGTCTGGAATATTGGTACCTGCTAGGCAAAGAGTGCCTATATGACCAGTCTCCTGTACAAACCTGGGCACTGAGTCTCTAATGAGCTTCACTGGTAGACAACATTTCACATGTATTGTCATAACTTGCTGGATGAATTAAGCATGTCCTATGTGACCCCACTGGGAGAAGATCTTGGATGCTTGTGCCTGGGTTTCTCCGAACTTTACTCCATGTACCTTTTCCCTTTGTGATTTGGCTTTGTATCCTTTCCCTGTAATAAACTTTAGTCGTGTGTACAACTATGCACTAAGTCCTGTGAGTCCTCCTAGCAAATCACAGGAAACGGGGGTGGTCTTGGGACCCCCAACACAGATACCTTCCAGGATCTTAGATTTATCCCCTGGGGCTGGTCACACTGGGGCTTTGTCAGTGGAGAAGATGAGTGGAATGGCTGTGGGGAATGTCAAAACTCCACCGGACATATTGATACTTCGTTGACAGTATCAATTAATCATTCCAACAGTTAATGGAATGCCATGGACACCAGAAAACATCTGTAGGGTTTTTGTCACTTGCAACCAGAGATTCCTGACTCATTACAAAGGTAATAAAGATGTGTATCATAATTGGAACAGAAATCTAAATTGTAAGGAACCTTACTGATAATCTCATTCAAATCCACCCTCCTCTTTGACCTCTTATTCTGTCAAAGAGAAGCCACAACATCATGGAGAGGAAGTATAGGGGAAAATTCCAAATGCCAGGGACAGGACGACCAGCACATTCCCTCATCGCAGGCAGCTTTGCACTCTGAATAAGGGTGGATGTCCCCGCGGTCGGAAATATTGGAGATTCAACGGATGGTCTTAAGATCCAGGGAGCTCCTGGTCACTGTAATTGGATGCACTGGTTCAGTCTGAAACCCCGTGTAATGATTAGTCAAATCCATTTCACCTGCCTTCACTAATCAAGGTTGTTTTAAGACCTGCATGTCCTCCAAGCCGCACGTAGCCTAAACAATAAGATGTTTGCCTGAGCTATTTTCCAGGAACTTGTGATCAGCTGTGTCTAGTTGGAGCTGAGCTGGTTAAGACTGGATGGGACCACCGACTCTCCAACTGGGCATGCACGAGTGTCCGCTAGGTGACCTTCTGAACGTGAAGCCTGGAGCCTAGTTACGCCTACGCAGAATGATTACCACACCTTTTTCCAATCAGCTTTCCCCACTCCTCAGAGAGCCCTGCTGCTTTATTCGTTATCCTATAAGTACCCTAGCCCCTTGCCTTCCTGGAGGTGGATTTAAGATTTTTTTCTCCTGTCGTCTCCTCTGGCTGCCTTGCGAATAACCCCTCTTTTTGCTGCCAACCTCTGTGTCTCAGGGTTTTGGCTTGCTGCGCGTGGGGTAAAAAGAACCTGGGTCGGCAGCAAGATCAGGGGTCGATTCTCTCATCACAGAATGAGCAGAGGAAATAACTCCCACGTCTGTTTTCACTCTGGTGTTTTCTGTCTCTGTATATCCCTCTGGGCTATGTCCATGTGAGGAGGAGAAAGTAGAAATGGCTCTAAACAACTGAACACACAACTGTTTGCCACAGTGTTTGACACCTAGGATCCCCAGACATGTGAACACAGCCATGGCTAAAGACCTTGGTGGAAGAGTCTGGGCTATCCAAGCACTCTGACTCCTCTAATCTCTTGCCATCGTTCTCCCATTTCAATCAATCAATGATCCCAGTCTTGGGTTGGGACAGAGAGAGAAGAAAGTAAAAGGCATGGTTTATGCCCTAAAGGAGCCTGCATGTC
Source organism: Balaenoptera physalus (assembly GCF_965194825.1). NCBI lineage: Eukaryota > Metazoa > Chordata > Mammalia > Artiodactyla > Balaenopteridae > Balaenoptera > Balaenoptera physalus. Next base: position 58,101,521 of record NC_138893.1, on the reverse strand, counting down.
GCTGGAGACAGGAACAATGAGAAGCAGACTTGTGGGTGTTCTGAACCGTATGTGCAGTAGGATTTGGGGAATGGGGGGGTCATTGTGGGCTGAAGTGACCAGGGAGGCTCTCTGAGGCTTCCAGAACGTGAATAGGTCTTGAGAGAAGAGTGGGCTTTAGACTAACATAGGAGGCGTAAGAACTGCAGCAAAGCGAGGCACAGCACAGAGATGAAGTCAATCTATTCGGGGCTCGCCAGGGAGACCAGCGGCTTTGGTGGGAGAAAAGCAGGAAACCCGGCCATTAAGTACGATGAGGCTGGGAAGGGGGCGGGGATCTTGAAAACAGAACAGTGCAAAGAGTTTGAGGCTGATGAGGGCCGCCAGCCATCGGCAGCTGATGCAGGCTCTTGGGCAGTGGCGTGGCCGGGGTCCAGCTGAGGTGCACAGGGGAAACTGGAGACGAGGAGAATGACCAGGAGACCTGCCCCCCATGGCCTCCCACCCCCCACTGCCCCAGAAATGGAGGTCTGGGTTTGGAGACTCGAGGGAGGAGAATTCTGCCAGAACTAAGAAAATGGACAGATTGGAGAAGCCCGAGTGAAGGCAGAAGTGGCACAGCTGCAGGATTAAGCACAGGGAATAGACGCAGAGACCAGGGTCCTCTGCCCGGGACATGCGACTTCCTCGTGCAGGCTTGAGCGCAGTCACCCCCTCTCTACGCAACCCTCACACTGGCACCCTGAGGTGGTTAGGAGAGGGGCTGTTAGCACTAACGTTCCTCAGGCCCTTCCAGCACAAACACTGGGCTTGGTCAGAGAATCTTGCTACGCCCTCCGTGCTGGGAGCTCCCTCTCACATCAGTACTCCCCTGGGACTCTGCTCCCTGCACCCTCAGGGCTGAGAGGCACTGGGAGGGACTTGGTGATACCGGGGCAGAGTCTGAACCTGATCAGAGAGGCTGCGCTGGAGGCCAGAACCAGACGAGGGATTCCAGGCCTGGGCAAAGCCTCACCACCTCCTCCGCAGGCAGGACGTGCCCTCGAGATGCTTTGGAGAACCATGCTGTAGAGTAATTACACCTGGCGACCGCAAGTACTTTTTCTTCTTAATTTTCAAAAAAAAGATGTCATTTTCAGCAAGCTCTGAGCACTTCCTACCTTGCTAAATGAGTACTGTTTGATCGTCCCTGTTGAACAGTGGGCCCATTAAGTGCAGCAGCTACTACTTACTCATCTCTATATCCCCAGGGTCTAGATAATTCCTGAGATATACTAAGCGTACAGTAAATATTTCTATGTCTTACTAATTGATTCTGATTACAAATGTGATAGCACTCATGTTGTTACAAAGTCCCAACAACACACAAATGATTAAACTTAGAAGTAGAAAGCTGTCCCAAACACTAGTCCATCCTCCTTCCCCACCAGTAACCATTATTAACAGTTTGACAGCAAACATTCTTTTTTTTTTTTTTTTTGGCTGTGTTGGGTCTTCGTTTCTGTGCGAGGGCTTTCTCTAGTTGCGGCGAGTGGGGGCCACTCTTCATCGTGGTGCGCTGACCTCTCACTATCGCGGTCTCTCGTTGCGGAGCACAGGCTCCAGACGCGCGGGCTCAGTAGTTGTGGCTCACGGGCCCAGTTGCTCCGCGGCATGTGGGATCTTCCCAGACCAGGGCTCGAACCCGTGTCCCCTGCATTGGCAGGCAGATTCTCAACCACTGCGCCACCAGGGAAGCCCCAAACATTCTTTTATACTAGGGCTTTTCAACCTTGCATTATTGGCATTTGGGGCCAAATAATTCTTTGTTGCAGGATGATCAGCAGCGTATCTGGCCTCTACCCAGAAGATGCCAGTAGCGTCCCCTCAGTTGTGACGACCAAATAATATTGCCAGACATTGCCAGATATGGGGGGAAGGAGGCAAAAATCACCCCTAGTTGAGAACTACTGTTCTATACACCTAGAGAGAGAGTGAAACAAGTAAGCGAGAGCAAGAGAGCAAGGATAGCGACAGGTAGACATAGGTATAGGCAACTATATATAAATGGTTGAGTGTAAATTACACTTCCTGTGCCTGATTCCCAGTCTTCTGTGGTCCTAGTCCACACATTCATTCTTTCCTTCATTCACCCAATATTTATTGATTACTTACTATGTTCTAGGAACTGTGCTCCGAGATATATTTAAAATACTAAACTATAACTAAATTCTCCACCATCACCCCCTTCTTCACAGATATTTTCACCCCCATAATGAAGAAAGGAGTGGGAGCGAGTCATCCCCAGGTTGGGGACAGTTACCCCTCAATCTCCCGCCAGCCCTGACCAGCTCCCTCCCTGCCTCCTGCCCACACACCTCCATCCGACTGGCTGCCATATTGGGCTGGGAAGTGAGCAAAGGGCAGACAAGAGGAGAGAAAAAGGGAAAGGTGTTGCCTGTAACCTTGGCTTTCCTTGGAAAGGGACAGCTGGAATAAATGCCATCAGAAAAGCCAGGGGCTCTGGGTCCTCTCATGCCCCCCCATACCCAGCACCACAAATGCCAGCTCCCTGCAAGAAATCCCTAAGCACTTTGTGAGAATCCCCCTCCCAGAAGTATTTACTCCCAGTCTTGCTCAATTGGTCTCAGCCTTAACAGTTTACCTGGGCTGGTCTGTGAGCAGAATCTGTGGCCACCTTCAAATCAAGCAACTGGCACAGCCTCTGGCTATTGACTAATTCAAAGATTACAGTTCAGCAAACAGGAGCATGTTAATTTTTAATTTCACTGTGTTGACTGGTGATCAGACTTCCTCCCTGTCCTGTAACCGATAATTACCTCATCAGAAGAAACACGCAATCCTTGCCCCACAATAAAAGTCCACCTGTCTGGCCTTCCTGGCCCTAGCTGGGCTTCTTAAAGCAGCTCCCATATTGATTTGACCTTAATCAACAGAGAAGTAAGGGACTTCTTCTGAGTTGGGCAACCCTGGATCAACATGAGACCCCCCCCCCACGTGGGGTACAGTCCTCTAAGGATTAAAGAGGATTCCCAGTGCAGCTCTTTGAGTCTTGGGCTTTGGGGTAGGGACAGGGCCTTTCCTCTAACAAGGAGAGATGTGACAGAGAAAGTGTTTCTTCCCCTGGCTCCCAGCTCATGATAAGTCATCTCCTGCCACAGACACGCTTGCACCCTGGAGCCGGGCTGTTCTCAGCAGTGACTTCATCACAGCCCATGAGGCCAGAAAGCAGCAGGGACACGGCGTCACCTCCTCCTCATGGGGGCTCTGCTGTTTGCTACGTCCCTTAGTTCACATGGACGTCGTGCCATCCCCCGGGAGGTCATGGCCAGCACCCCATGGTGTGGAAAAGGAAACTGAGGCTAGTTGTCCTGCCCAGGGTTCCACAGTCCACATCCTTACAGGGTCTGGTCATTTAGTGCAGACATCTGCCAGAGATGTTCCTCATTCTTTTCTCCTTTTGCTTTTTGGGGCCAAATCGGTTTCAGTTTGAAAACCACGATGAACTTAACAAAGATTAAGGAGAGCCACAGAAGCAATTTTTCTCATCGGAGATGGAATAGATGCTTTGATTTTATGCCATTTGTCTACCCTGTCACTAACTGCAGAGAAAACATTCTAACACTGTCCTTTGTGGCCTCAAGCCATTTCCCTGGGGCTGTTGAACTAAAAAAGTAGAAAACCAGAGAAATGAAAAATGTGGTCAGAGCCTGAGTGAAACTGAATTTTAGAGACCCGCGGAGCAGGAATTCATTCAGTTGGTTACTTTAAATAATTCACTCCAGAAAAAGACTGGTTGAGTACAATGTGTGCATATATATATATATATATATACATACATAGATATAGATATAGATATAGATATATATAACCAACTTTAACTTCATTCACAGTTGTTGGCAAGTGACTAAAAAAAGAAGGGAAACTGTTCAATGCTCAGAGATGAATGTACCAAATTATACAAGCCCCACAGAGTTTGAGAACTGGAGGGAGATGAGGAAATCAGTAGAGCAAGTCAGGGCTGGTAACTTTTTTCTGGGGAGCTACTTCTGAGTTTCCTTAAATTTCACGGTCACCAGAGACATAGCTGGAGAAGGAAAGGGTGGGGTTTACTGAGTTATCATCTCCCGGCTTTCACGTCTCACAAGTCTCCCCACTGCCTATAGCAGCGTTTCCATGAACATCAGCCTCGTGGGATTCTTCCCTGCAAAGCTTTGCCTGGTCACACATGTTTGGGAAGTGCTACTCTGGGATAGTTGCAATGCACGTCTGCATACTGAATGCTGCTGCACTGAGAAGTCCTGGAATCAAGAAAACCTCCTTCGCTTTAAATCCCTAGTCTTATTTTGTGATGGTATCAGGTAGGACATAGCTGCAAGTGACAGAAACGCTGACTCAAAGCTGGGATAAACAATAAGGACCTTGATACCTCCCAGAGCAGATGTTTAGAGATGTGGAACGGGCTCTGGAGACTTTTCCTCAGGTTTTTCTACCCTGGCATCCCCAGTGTCAGCTTCCTCCTCAGGCAATCATGAGATGGCTGTCCCAGGCGTCACATTTAGGCCTGATACAGGGCGGAGAAGGAAGAACGACCATTTCTTCATGAGAAGAAACTTTCCCACAAGGACCCTGGCATCCATTCAGGTCTCATTGGCCCGAATTAGGTCACAGGTCCACTCCTGAATCAACCATTGGCAAAAGGAACAGCCTTTCCATCTGATCAGTGCCCCTCAGGCTGGTGGTGGGTCAGCTTCCCTGAAGCAGGCGGCTGCGTGGAGCCGGAAGACATCTCGGAACAAAACTGGAGCTCTGTTAGGAGACAGAGGAGAAGGGGTGGACCGCCCACAGCATCTGCTCCAAGTGCAGACCCTCTTTTACACCCAACACCTGTGATGGTTCATTTTCTGTGTCACTTGACTGGGCCATAGGGTGCCCAGACATTTGGGCAAACATTACTCTGGGTGTGTCTGGAAGGGTGTTTCTGGGTGAGCTGGTAGACTGAGTAAAGCAGATGCTCCCTCCACCCCCTCAGTGTAGGTGAGCTCATCCAGTCAATTGAAGACCTGAATAGAATGAAAAGGCAGAGTAAAAAGTGAGCTCCTCCAGCCTGGCTTCCTGAGCTGAGACGTGAGTCTTTTCCTTCCTTTGGACTCAGACTGAAACATCATCTCTTCTTGAGTCTCGAGCCTGCTGGCTCTCAGACTGGAAATTATACTGTCTCTTGGGTCTCCAGCTTGCTGACCGCAGATCTTGAGACTTCTCAGCCTCCCATGCCTTATAATAAATCTCTTTATACACACGCATTTACTACTGGTTCTTTTTCTCTGGAGAATCCTAATACACACTCCTATATGTCCCTTAGAACTTAGGTTCCTTTGTATACTTTGGAAAATGCTGGAAAGCTTTCCTGGATAGAGTTCAAATCCCCTCATATAGCATTCAAAGCCCATGATGGTGTGGGTTCATACTGTTTTCTAGTCTCTGTACCAGTCTCCTCTCTAGCAAACCAAATGGTCTTTCAGACTCCCGTGCTTTTGCGTGTGCTATTCTCTCTGCTAGTTGCCCCTTTCCATCTTTCAAGTGCCTACTCAGCTTTCAAGCATGGTTCAAACATCCCATCCCTATGAATCCTTCAATGAACCTCAACCTCCAACCCCACAATCAGACTGGGTCCTGGCTCTGCCGCTTACAAACGGTGGAAACTTGGGCAAGTTACTTAACCTCTGTGCCTCAGTTCCCTTTCCAGAAAATGGGGATCCTACAAGTAGATACCTCACAGGATTAAATGAGCCAAAGCCTGCAAGCGTGTGGAACAGTGCCTGTCTTTCCTCTTTGAGACTTGACACAAGTGGTACGTGACTAATGCTCAGCAAATGCTTGGTGAATGAGTGGCTGAATGGTCATCAGACCTGAGGAGCTGAAATTTCAACAAAGTGAAGTGAGTTGCACCACATCCCACTGACATGAAGTGCCAGAACTTGGAAACTGGCTCTCCTGACTTCGGAAATCAGGAGCTCTGCCTGACGCCTAGAGATGGCTTCCCACCATGTGACAGCATTCCTGTATTCAATTCAACAAATCTTTATTGAATACCTATGTGCCAGATGCTCTGCTGGGAGTCCATGATGCAGAAGACACAATCCCTCAAGGCATCAGAGAGCCTTCCTCTGGACCAAAGCCTCCGCTGGCCTCCCTGCATCCCGGCTTCTGCCCCTCCCATCCATCCTTCAAGACACCATCAGAATGACTTCTTGAGCCTAAGAGCTCCAAAAGTCATGGCCTCGTGGGAATAACGTGTACACTCCTGGGCTCTGGTAACCCAACCAACATCTAATTTCATTTATCCACACAGGCTCATATCTGACCACTGGCCAGCCCAACCCTTCCCACTATTGGGACAAGACTTCTCACCACCCCACAAACCACACAGCAGCAGACTTGTTTCCATCTCCACATCTTTGCTCATTGGGTACCACCCACCTGACAAACTTCCTTTGCTTCTCAACCTGTAACTGGTGTAATCTACCTCATTAGCCTGGAGCTGTCACTTCTTTTTTCAGTGAAGCCCCTGGAGGTCCTGTATGTTCCTATTAGAACTGTAGTTCCCTCTTTACACTCTCCTAAAATTTGTCTAAGAACCCCAGGAGCTTTCCAAGTACAAATGAAACAACAACTAGAAAATCTAATCTGTTCACTTCTGCCTTTGCTTCTTGTCCCCTCATGCAGTTGCAGGATCACTCCTAAACCATCTCAGAACATTTGTGTGTCCCAACCCAGGTCGCAGGTTATAGCTCCTATAATCACACCTCTCTGCTGAGACATGTCCCCAGAGCTGGATACCAGTGGCTTTCCACAGCCGCCTGTGTTGAGCCCACATCACAAAGCCAGGCACTGTAGACCTTGGAGTGATTTTCTGCCAGTCAGTCAAAGGTCCTGGCCACCCCAGGCCACCCCCATCAGATTCCCCTCACTTCCAAACTCTGCAAAAGGAGGTGGTGCTCTGGTCCATTCCCATCCAGAAGATTCCTGGGCCTCAGATGCCAACTGACCCAACCTTCTTCAGAGCACTGCACACCAAGGGGGGAAGCAGCTGCTATTAAGCCACAAAAGAAAACAAGTCTGCATTTCACCTTCCTCCCAGGCCAGTAGGGGTCTGCTTATACTTGCTTAACTGAGAGATGCCATTTGAAGGACTCTCCATGAACCAAGGTGACCAGCCGTGTCCATCTTCTTGGAGGCATGCTGGCAGCTTCCCACTCCAAGCTGTTTTTTAGATTGCTCCTACCCAGGAACTTATTACACAGACATATCATGTCTCATCTTTCAAGGTCCTGAGAAAGTCTAAAATAATGTCTCTCTTCTAAAATTCCTATAGAGCTTATATCTAGTCCATACCTTGATTTATTCATTTACTGAACAAACATATATTGAGCACCAACTATGTACCAGGCCCAGGCACTAGGGATGCAACGTCAAATGGGCCACAGCCTCTGCCTCCAGAACCTACCAAGCCATTGGATTTTATCAATATACTCGACTGTGTCACACTGTCAGTGTGACAGTTGCCAAGGACCTGTGCCCATAGCTGTAATGCTAGGAGGCCCGCTAGCTCTATGACAGTTAATCTGGTGGATGATAGATAAGGTTGCAGCTTCGATCAAATTGCAGCCCAGCTTCTGCCTTCCCGTGATCGTTACTGTAACATCTTTCTTAACCCAGCCCATCAACACCTGCTCCATTTGGAAGGACCATGAAACAGGATCTCCTACCATCCTACACGAGTATGGCTGTGGTAAGGCTGAAAGCATCTTAGCTGAGCATACCCTCTAAGGATTGGGTTGGAGTTCTGAAAAGGATATAGCTCCTCAAAAAACTAATTCAGTTCCACAAATGTATGGCCTGATGAATAGTCAGGTTCAATAAACATTTTGGACCTTCCCTGTTTTTGTTGAGACAAATAATAATCCTAATATGCATAGAGTTGCTTTGTAAATGTAAATTCCTCTTTGAGTGGAGGGGAAGTAAAAGAAAAAAGAAGGCCTGGGAGTGAGTGGGTACCTGCCTACAAAAAAGATAGATAGCTGTTTGATTGAGATCCTGAATATTAATAGAACTTTCCCCCGGTTTGGGGGCCCAGGTGGAAGAAATATTACAGGTTTCCAAGTGAGTGTAGAATCCAGGAGAAAGAACTAATAGCCCTTAATGTCTGTAAAAGAGCTAGACTGGAGGTCCAGCCGGAAAGGACGGGGCTTCATCAAGCGCTGGGCTGAGCAAACATGCTGGGCAGACAGGGCAGCGAGTAGATGGCACATGGCTGGGCCCACCTGGACTCTTGACTTTAGAGCATAGCTGTAAATTGCCTTCCTACATAACACATATATCCTGAAATTCCTCACAGGGGAGTCAAATTTAGCTCTGGGTGGATCATATGCTTCAGATGATTCACCACGAGAGAAGTTAAAAGGGGAAGGAGGGACCAATGAGTTGAGTCTTAAGCCTCAGGTCACAGATGAGTCAAGCAAAAGGCCTCAGCTCCTTGAAGGGCTGTGAGTGACCAACAGTGAAAGGGGTAGCCTCCCGTTTGATGGTGTCCTGGGTAATGTGACCATCCAGGAACTCACCACAAGCTACAAGAATCGTTTGTCTACTGGAGAGACCACGAAGTCTCGTAAAGGGCCGGTTGGCAGGGAGAAGGCAATCACACTGTACACTTGGGCAGGGTCCCGACTGCAGCCCAGCTCTCCCCTGAGTGGTGGGTTTCAGAGATGCCCTTGCCATCCCCAATTGGCCAGCATCAGTGAGCTGAGAGTGGGCCACTTCCTGAGTGAGCTTCGAGGCAATGCACAGTCATGAAATCTTAGCTCGTTGTAAAGGTGATGCCCACAGAGGACATGTGGAACAAGGATTGGCCAGGACATGTTTTCCAGGGTGATGCCTCAATCTTCCATGGAGCCCAGACCATAGGAAGAGGCCATCCACTGGGGTATAGGGTAAGACAGCTTTCCAAAGCATTCGAAGAATTAAAAGAAAAATTTCTTGGGGGGTGATTGGTGAATGGCTTCAAGGGCAAACGATCAGAGAATTAGAAGGGAAGGGTTAAGAAGTAACGATTAGGGGCTTCCCTGGTGGCACAGTGGTTAGGAATCCGCCTGCCAATGCAGGGGACACGGGTTTGAGCCCTGGTCTGGGAAGATCCCACATGCTGCGGAGCAACTAAGCCTGCGTGCCACAACTACTGAGCCCGTGTGCCACAACTACTGAAGCCCGCGCACCTAGAGCCCATGGTCCGCAACAAGAGAAGCCACCGCAATGAGAAGCCTGCACACCACAACGAAGAGTAGCCCCAGCTCGCCACAACTAGAGAAAGCCTGTGTGCAGCAATGAAGACCCAACGCAGCCAAAAATAAATAAATAAAATAAATAAATTTATTAAAAAAAAAAAGAAGTAACGATTATCAAATATCTACTATGCACCAGCTGTTTTATATGCAGTATCTCTCTTAATCCCGAAAAAATGCCATAAAGGAAACGTGACCTCTCTGCATTTAAGTGAAGGAACAGATTGCGAGAAAGAGAGTGAACTGCCTACAAATGCTAGTAAGTGTCCAGGTTAGAATGCAAACCTGGCTCTTATTATTGGTAGAGCCTATGTTTTTCCCAATTAGACTAAAAGTCTAATTCAACAACAGCAATGTTCAATGCCTACTGTTTAATAAGGCATAGAGCTGGGCCTGTGGGCACATGCAAATGTGAACAAGACACACAGTCCCTGCCTCACAGGCTAATGGGAGTCGCAAGACCTGTAATTATAATGGCTGACAATATTCTAATAGCAGTTAAAATAGTCAATATTAGCAGCTCCTCAATCTCACCTTGCACCCTCCTCCCCTCAGTCACTAGGTCTGAGTAGACCAGCCTTGCTGGTCCGCACAAGCCCAGCTCAGCTCCACCCAAGAGTCTCTGTGTTTGCCCTGCCCTCTGCCTAGCCTGACCTCCCCCAGCTCAAAGTCACCCTCTCAGAGTCCTTCCCTGATCTCCCTTGTCCCCTCCGCACACACACCCTCAGTCCCCTTCCTCGTTCTATTTTATTTTGCTGGCTTTATTTTCTTCCTAATACTTAAGTGCAGGTTTGAAGTCTTGTTGTCTGGCTTCTAGGTGTGTAATTTGGGACAAATCGCTAACTCCTTGACCTTCATTTCCTGTCTGTCAGCAGATAATAATTATACGTAGCACAGAGGGTTTTTGTGAGGACCAAAGGGAATAATTAACGAAAATATTAGAGCACATAGAAACTGCTTAATACATGACAGCTATTATTGTTTTTATTTGTTTCTTGTGTTTCTTCCCCACAATGTGAGCTCCATGAAGGCAGGGACTTGGTCTGTTCACCATGGCATCCTCAGGGTCTGACACATAGTAGGCTCACAAGAATATTTATTGAATGAATAGCTAACTTTCTATGTGCCAGGTTGATCCCACTTAAGCTTCACAATCACTCCATGAGGGAAGAATCATTTACCATCCTCATTTTATAGACCAGAGCCAGGAAGGTTCAGTACATTTCCTAAGGCCACACAGGCAAGAAGGGTGAGCCAGGATTCAGACCAAAGAGCAAAGTGCAGTGAGAAAGGGAAAAGCAGAGGATGTTGGACACTCAAAGAAGAGGGAGAATTGGTTGTTTTGTGACCTTCAGTTTAGGTATCCATGAAAGGCTGGGTGCAAGCGGGATTTCTGAGCAGGCCTCTGAAAGATGGGCAGCAGGTATGGGTGGAAATTGAATAGAGGGCATTTCTGGAAGAGAAAAAATGAAGGAGGTAGAGCACAGCCCTGAAAACAGGAAAGTTCTGAGTATGTTTAAGAAACAGCAAATTGTCTGACTAGGACAGGAACGCCACAGGGAGTGGCCCATGAGTCACGCTAGCCCAGCCACTGCCGGAGTGAACGCAGATTTGTAAGGTGGTGCCTGGCTAGATGGGCTTGTGCAATGCCTGTCTCTTCTGCATCCAGACGTGGAGCCGGCAAGTCACCTCGGAGCGGACTTTGTGAAAATCACTTGAGTGAGCCCTTGTCCAGAGAAAGGGAGGAAGAGGGAGTTTTTCCTGTGCTCTAGCCAAGGCTGCTCCTCCGCACCCCTTTGTCTGTAGAGCCCTGGTGCACTGGGGCCAGGAAAGGATGCGAGGCCATTCCCAAATGAACCCTTCTGGGAGCAAAGGGACCACAACAACACCCCTGTTGCCAGAGCGGAAGGGTAGAAGTAGATAGCCCTGACTATGGCCCAGCTAGCAGGGAAGGGCACTGGTGGCCCCAGAAGGAACTTGCCACAAGGTAAAGGGGGCCCTGGGCTGGGGTCCTGAGTTTAACACAAAGTTAAAGCAGTTGGGGTGGCACATGAAGACACAGGACACAGGGTCCCTCGGGCCCCAGCCTTCCTGACCCGTATTATGCTTTGGAAGCATCCACTGAGCTCATGAGAGAGCTGAGTACTGTGGCCTTGAGTCCAGAGCACTGTCCTGCTACGATCAGAGCTGTGGGCACCATCAGACAGCGAGGACGGAATCCACAGACAAATCGGTGATTTTAACGTCACGGCAGAGAGCTCCAGGCCTCTCTCTGCCCTGATTTGGAAACAGTATTGATAGTCACCTGTGATTTGGGGCTAATTTTGAAGGAGATAAGCTTCAAAGGAGGATATCAGACTTTCTTCTACTAAGAACAGACGAGCTAGAACAACTAACTGGAAAAAAAAGAGGTTGAGATGTGATTACAGTTTTCCAGGAATGAGCAAAGATGTCCCCCAGCAACATCCGGCAGCAATGAGGCAGGTGGCTGGTACGATGCAATGTGGGAGAAGAGGGAGGAGCCTGAGGGAACGGTCACCCAACACAGGCTGCGTCAGGTGGGACCCCGGTGTCGGGGGTGGGGGGGGGCGGCAGTGTGAGGCCAGCAGGAAGGAGCGTGAAAGCAGCCTGGGGCCACGGAAGACACACTCTGTCTACATCCGGGGCCCGCCCTGGCCTCAGCTTGTCCCCATCTTCCACTGCAAAGGTTATAGAGATACTTAGAGCAGACCTAAACTACCACACAAGCAATGTAATTTTTATATAAGTCAGACTCTCCTAACACAAATTAGCTGGAAAGGTTGTGAGATTGCATTCCATGAAGATATAAGAAGAAGAAGAACTGATTCTCACTGGTCATCAGGAAAGGTACTGGGTAGGGCAGTGGTTGTCAAACATTTTCAGTCACGGAAATCTTTATTAGAATAAAAGCTTACACAGAACCTCAATATCTAGACTAGAGAAAGATGAGCAGTTGGAGGGAACCAGCAGCAAGATCCACTGAGCCTTGAATACAAGACCTTCCATTGTGCTTCCCCCCGACCCACTATGTTGGTCCTGAGGGGTCTCCTAGGAATATCTAGGACTGTGTAACATACAGTTTAGAAACTGCTAGGATAGGAGATGTGGTCTGGTGAAATAGACCCTAAGGCTAAGTCCCCTCTTTCTTGTGAATCTTGGCTTTTCACACAGGTTCCTGGACCACAGCCACCCCTAGAATAGAAGAGGGGGTCCCTGTCCTTGGCTGAGATCACTGGCCCAACTAGAGTAATGGGTCACAAGTCTCCTGTGTGCCCCCTCTCAGGCCGCTTGCTAATGTCCATATGAGCACGTCCACAAGGGTTCATTGATGCCAGTGTTCCAAGGCTCTGCCATTTCTTGGCATTGGTTCCCAGGCTGCATAACACCCATCAGTGATGGGCAAACTAAAGTGGCATGGCTCCCACCGCTAACACGTCCTCAGTCAAGCTCATTTTGAACCACCTCCAAAGCATCCTCAGAGAGGAGTGCCTCTTCAGAGTCCCACGGTGCCAAGTGCCATAGATGCCATCACAAGGGTGACAGGAGAGCCAGGCTCTGCCCATGGAATAACCAGAGATGAAGGTGACAGACACCAGCCCAGACCCCAAATGACAAGGCCCAGATGAAGGACTCATAACCCCATACTCACTGTGGCTTGCTCAGCATCAACTCTCCAGAGCCTGGCACAGGAGCTGGGACATGTAGATGCTCAGCAGTTGCTTTGTTGAATGAGTAAAAACCCTGAGTCAGGAGACTAGGATTTGCTCTGGCTGTGTCACCAGTGAATGTGTGACTTAGGACAAGTCATTTCTCCTCGTTGGACCTCACTTGCCCAATTATAACATGGACAATCATAAAACCATATAAGTTGCTCTGTGTGCTACGAGTTTCTGAAGAAAAGTTTTTCACTAAAAAATGAACATCTTAACTCCTTAGGAATCCATTCACTTTTGTTATTTGGGTGTACATTTGGATTCTGCATACATTTATTTGAAAAAAAAAGTGGGGTAGATCTTATTTTTAAAAGGTTGCAAACTACCCAATCAGACAATCTATAAGGATTCCATCAAGTGTTGATATTTTTTGTAACTTAATTTCCTGAATTATTCATTGCCTATTCCAAAGGGATGATGAGGTCAAACTGAAAAAAGTAAATTCAGTGTCCTCTTAGTTCCACCTCCAGACAAAATTGGGGGAGAGATGAAGGTAGGTTCCCATGTCCTCAGCACAGCCTCATTCTGACGTCACTGCCCTCGGACACTATTGTGCTAAGCCAGTGAACAGCCGGAGCACAATCCTGGCTCACGCCTCCCACCAAATCTGTTTTCTCATCGTATCCCCCTCAGAACCTGTTATGTCAACTCATCTGCTACAGAGCTACGCTAATGCCTTAGGATTAACAGGCTGAAAGGGACCATACAGTCACCTACTAACCTACTTGATAACCAAGGCCCAGAGCATGAAAATGATTTGCCAAAGACCAGAAGCTAAACTCAGCTTTCCCAGTTCCCAGGCCAGGGCTCATCCCACTAAACAGTAGATCTCACTACCGACTGTACATGACGATCGTCTGGAGGGCTTTGTAAAGGGCTGTACTCAGGCTCCGCCCCCAGGGAATCAGATTTAATTTGTCTGGAGTGAGGTCCAGGAATCACTAATTTTTTTAAGATTTTTATCAAAGTATAACATACATAAAGAAAAGTGAATCAATTATAAATGTATGTGTTAATGAATTTTCACAAACACCCATGAACCCAGACCCCCAGACCAAGAAACAGAAACTCTCTAGCACATAAAACTCCAACCAAAGATAATTGCTGTCCTGATTTCCAGCACACAGATGACTTTTGCCAGCTTTTGTATTTTTTTTTTTTTTTTTAAACGGCTCTGATGTCCTGCGAGGGCTTTCTCCAGTTGTGGCAAGCGGGGGGCCACTCTTCATCGCGGTGCGCGGGCCTCTCGCTATCGCGGCCTCTCTTGTTGCGGAGCACAGGCTCCAGACGCGCAGGCTCAGCAATTGTGGCTCACGGGCCCAGCCGCTCTGCGGCATGTGGGATCTTCCCAGACCAGGGCTCGAACCCGTGTCCCCTGCATTGGCAGGCGGATTCTCAACCACTGCGCCACCAGGGAAGCCCCAGCTTTTGTATTTTGTGTAAATGAAATATACAGAATATTCTTTTTTGTGTCTGATTTCTTTTGCTCAGAATTATGCTTATAAGATTCATCCACATTGCTTGCTATGGTTGTAGTTTGTTCATTCTCATGCAATATAGTATTGCATTTTGTGAATATACTTCAGTTGGTGATCCAGTCTACTGCTGATGGACATTTGGGTAGTTTCCAGTTTGGGGCTATTATAAACAATGTACATTCTAGCACATATCTTTTGCTGAACACGAATGTGCATTTCTTTTGAGTATATACTTAAGAATGGAATTGCTGGATCATTGGATATGCTTATGTCCAGCTTAGTTACTGTGAGACAGTTGTCTAAAGTGATTTATCAATATATACCCCCTCCCTAAATTGTATGAGTTGTTCCACTTCTTCACCCATACTTGGTATCATCATTTTTACTGTGTGGTCATCCTGCTGGGTGTGTGAGGGTATTACATTCTTTTAAGTTCCCCCAGTGATTCTAAAGGACAGAAAAGGATCGGAACCCCTGCTTTATCCCTACCCTCATGACCACTTGGGACTTTTATTATCTAACTCAGTGCTTCTATGATATTCTACAAGCCAACCTAAAATGTCAGGCCAGGCCACTAAAATTTTAAAAAAAAACTTTTTTAAGCTCTCCCTAATTTGTACAAAAAACAAATTGGTGGATAAACCTTTACGTAAATTTAAGTTTTTCAGTAAATGTTTCTTATATTTTTGGTACCCAATGCTGCTTCCCACTAGTGAATGCTAGCAATCAACAAAATAAACAAGTGAGAAATGAAACAATAACCTCTTCCAATCCCTCACATGGAATTCTCTAATATGTAATTTGAAATTTTTTTTGGTAACCACAAGCATTTCCTGCTAAGTATACAAGTTTCTCTGTGCTAAAGAGCCCTTAATGTTCTTCACCCTTCTCTTTAGAATTCCATCTTCCTCACAGAGGAAAATGCAACCCCATGTACCACATCATCCTCTCCCAACTCCAAGTAACTGCACCAAGTGTAAACCCCTGACTCCAGTTGCTCCAGTCAGACTCTCTCTTTCAGGAATTAGGAAGTAAGACTTAAAGGATGAGTTGGTTATTTGGAGCCATACAGTTATGTGAACTTGAAACCAAAATTGGCACCAAGTTACTTGAAAGCCACATAAAAGCTGGTGTGACACCAGCATGAGCAGAACTTAAGAGTTTATACCAACAAGAGAGCTTGAGAGGGAAATCAAATACGGGTGCACAAAATAATTTCAGTTATAAAAATCCAATTTATTTTAGCTCTCTGGTACCATGGCAGGATTAAGGGAGATGGATGTCAACCAATTCTTATCATTAAATCAGAAAGGCATGGAGCCTGAAATAGAGGACCAGACTCAAGAAAAAATCTCTTAGCATGTTAAGAGTGATCCTGAAAAGGTCCTCTTGCATAAGGGATGATAAATGGAAATTAATGGTTCAGACCCCACTGATGCTAAATTAACATGTATTACATATCATTGATTTTGGTATTTGATATCATTAAATATCAAATATCATGATTCTGTCATTTGCTGTGCTGTCTTTATGATCTATTTTAATGAACATAAGGTGATTCATAAGCTTTCATCAGCTAATCTATAATCATTGTCCGTTTAGTATAATTTTCTTGTACAGTTCTAAATCCTTCTAATATGAATTCTCCAATCACATGGCTATTTGGTACTAGACCTCCAAAGTTGGAGATGAACTGCTGGATTAACAGCAAAGTTATGAGGAAATCAGCAATGTTTCACTTAACAGATTATTGGTTTATTTTTGATTTATTTATTTATTTATTTATGGCTGTGTTGGGTCTTCGTTTCTATGCGAGGGCTTTCTCCAGTTGCGGCAAGTGGGGGCCACTCTTCATCGCAGTACGCGGACCTCTCATTATCGCGGCCTCTCTTGTTGGCGGAGCACAGGCTCCAGACGCGCAGGCTCGGTAATTGTGGCTCACGGGCCTAGTTGCTCTGCGGCATGTGGGATCTTCCCAGACCAGGGCTCGAACCCGTGTCCTGTGCATTGGCAGGCGGATTCTCAACCACTGCGCCACCAGGGAAGCCCTATTGGTTTATTTTTGATAAGTGTCTCTATCAGTTACAATAGGCTAGGTTTTGCTGCGGTAACGAAACTCTGACATATTAATGGCTTAAACAAACAAAGATCTATTTCTTGTTCACACCACCTTGGCCGTAGGTTGACAGAGGCATACGACTCATAGCAGCCCCAGGACCCTGGTGAACAGAGGCTCCATCTCAGCCTGGACTTCTACGAAGACTGCACCACAGAGAAGGGAATAAGGAGAGTCATACACTGATTTTAAACGCTTCCATTCACATTTATTTGGCCAAAATACGGTACACGGCCATGCCTATGAAAAGAAATGGAGAAGTAAAAGCTCACCATGGGCCTGGAAAGAGAACCAGAATATGTGCAACTAGGCTTAACAACTAACGCAATGTGTGGGATTACATTGTTATACTGTGTGCTTTTTTTCTTTCAGGTTTATTGAGAGATAACTGACATACAGCACTGTGTAAGTTTAAGGTGTGCAGCATCGTGATTTGACTTACATACATCATGAAATGATTATCACAATAAGTTTAGTGAACATCCATCATCTCATATAGACACAAAATAAAAGAAGAAAAAAAAATTTTTCCTTTTGATGAGAACTCTTTGGATTTACTCTTAACTTTAAAAAAAAAAATCTTATACAATTTTTAAAGGTTACTTTCCACTTAACAATTATTACAAAATGTAGGCTGTATTCCCCACATTCTACAATACATCCTTGAGTCTATCTTTCACCCAGGAGCTTGTACCTCCCACTCCCCTACCCCTATATTGCCCCTCCCCACTGGCAACCACTAGTTTGTTCTCTGTATCTTATACTGTATGCTTGTAATACAGCTAGCTGTTCTGCTGGTAAAGTTGCTTTTCATTTGTATGATGGAATTAAGTCAATAATTCACAGGGTTCCCCAGGTACACTGGCACCTGAGTTTATTTAAAAGCTGCTGGCCTAACCCATGGTGGGAATTTCAGTTAGATGGGAAGCTATTGGGGGTTGACTGGGGCCCACATGTGTCACATCCCACAGGCAACCTTGCCCACCAAACCTCAGTCCTCTTTACAGAGCCTGGTGTGAGTGGAATATTGTAAATCTGGCCTCTAGTTTGGGTTTTGGTGGGGATGGAACTGGGGAAATGGAGCAAAATGAATGGGCCACTCTGAGGGAAAAGAATCCAGCCTAGTGCTTGGGTTCTGTTTGACCTACAGCACCCTAGGTACCCCGACAGCTGGGGGAGGTGAATACCGCAATGTAATGTCATGAACAGTTTCTAAGGCTCAAAAAGCCACACTCCTTTTCTGTGCTGTCAAATGAGGTGGTTGGAAAACAACATTTTTTAGTATAAAACCCTTTCCAGAAATGTCATAGTCAGAATCCCAATGTATAAAATAGATACAAATTGGCGCTAAAGAAGGGGTGAAGGACCAGCCCCACATCCCCTTAGACCTATCAGCAAAAGGCAGTCCCTGAACCAACTTCATGTAGAACTTTTAGCGCTCCAGGGAACATGACATTAAAATGCCATGATTATGTAGCCTCTAAGATCCTTTCCTGTGACTCTGTTGTTCTAGCTTTGATGCCAGCACTTCCTGGTTGGAATCTAAAGAAACATCCAGCATTCACAGCCACCTTCCCTGGGCCCTCACTCCTCAAGCCCCAAACGGCCCTCCCCGGCCCACTCCCCAGGCCTTGACAACCGTTATTATTGCAGCCCCAAAGCTCTGTGCCCAGAACTGCCAACAACGCTGACATCTTCTGCCTCTGTTAGGGAGAGGGCAAGCCGTGCCCGTGATTGAGAAATCTCACAAGCCCAAGCCCTCTGTTTCTTACCCGGGCTCCATTTCCTCTTCTCTCCTCATCAAGTGTGGCTTTTTCATCATCCCAGTGCCACAAGGGTTGGCAAATTGCAGAGGAAGGAGGCTGTCATGCCACCAAGAACCCCTTGGTAGTTCTCCAGGTCATTAACAGGACTCCCAGAGACACTGGGAACGCCTTTGGAATGTTAAACAAAAAGGCTTTTGTTCTGGCTGCCTCGATGCACAAAGAAGGGCTGGCCTTGCCGTGAGTGGGTGGGTGTGTCTGAACATCCCTTGGCCACCACAGCCCCAGGCCTTCCCTTGACCTGCTGGTTGGTCACCTGTCAGGGTGTTTCTGGTGGACAAAGGACAAGACTCATTTTAAGACTCTTATAACAACTAGAACACCCTTTCCAGTCATCAGTCTGTGAAATGTTGTACTATTTGCCAATAAGCCCTGTTTTTATCTAGGTCATTTGCTTTGTCTTGAGCTGAGCCATTCTCTAGCTGCTTGACCCTCAAAGAGTGGTCTGGATCCATAAGCATCGCCTGGGAACTTGCTAGAAATTCAGAATCTCAGGCCCTACTCCAGACCAACTGGATCAGAACTCTCATTTTAACAAGATCCCCAGGTCACTAGTCTAGTCTAGGAAACTCTACAAGTGTGAGCAACTTGGTCAATGGTGACATCCCAGCTGTCTCGGAGAGGCACCCCGTGTGTCACAGAGACCACTGGTCCGGGAGTCCGGAGACCTGGCTTCCAGGTCTGCCTTGGCCACTGCCTCACTGAGTGGCCTTGGCCAAGTCACTTATCCCCTCTGGGATTTTGGATGAACTGGGCTCCTGACTCCAAGTGCCTGCTCTGAGGACAGAAAACAGAAAGGCGAGCTCTCTCCTGGATGCCGATAACAAGGTGTTATTGCCAAACACTTAACAGATCATCGTCCCCAAGATCTAATGGCTACGAAAAAGAGGAGCTTCATGGGCTTCCCTGGTGGCACAGCGGTTGAGAATCTGCCTGCCAATGCAGGGGACACGGGTTCGAGCCCTGGTCTGGGGAGATCCCACATGCCGCAGAGCAACTAGGCCCGTGAGCCACAACTACTGAGTCTGAGCGTCTGGAGCCTGTGCTCCACAACAAGAGAGGCCGCGACAGTGAGAGGCCCGCGCACCGCGATGAAGAGTGGCCCCTGCTTGCCGCAACTAGAGAAAGCCCCCGCACAGAAACGAAGACCCAACACAGCCAAAAATAAATCTAAATAAATAAAAATTAAAAAAAAATAAGTGGCTACTTGTTACGGGCAGCTAAGAAAGGGCTGAAATCAAGAGGTTGCACTGCAGATCAAGAAAGCATCCTTTAAAAAAAAAAAAAAAAGAGGAGCTTCAGAGGGCTATCACTGTCTTTTTGTTTTATTAACTGTCCCTCAGCATTTCATTGTTTTATTCCATGCAGTGTCTCTCTATGGCAACTCACTTCATTCAGTTAACTTGGGGGGATGGGGGGGGAGGAGGGGTCCTTTTTGTAACCTCTTTGCACTTGAGTTCTCCCAGCTTCCAAAATAGGAATAATCATAACTGCCCTGCCTATCCTATAGGACTGCAGTGAGGATCTGCTGAGAAAGCACCTTGAAAAGTATGACGGGCTAACACACAATGCAAGTGGAAAGCCTTTCTGGGAAGGCCTTTTGTAATGTGAATTTTTTAAAACCTTTAAAATATGGACACCCCTCCCAGCACATCATCTGCTAGGCATTGACCCTCGGGAGAAAACGCTATTAATCACGCTATTAATGCTATTAATAGCATTGTGAGTAATAGTGAAAAATTGTACATAACCCAGATGCCCAGTGACAGGGAACTAGTTAAACTAGTATGTGGTGGTACGCCCAAAACAGAATTCCGTGAGCCATTGAAAACAATGCTGAAGACAAGTACTGAAAGATGTGGAAAGCTGTTGGTGATTTCGCACTGATGAATGAAAATATACTGAAGACTATAGTATGGAGTATGATGACATTTCATTTTAAAAATAAAGTATGTAAATGCATAGGAAAATAACTGAAAGCACACACGTTGTCTGTGAACGCTGGTGCACTCTGATTGTGGGTGGGTTTACGTTCCTCATTTTGTTTATCTGTATTTTCCATAGTGAAGGTACATTACAAAAGGAAAAAGTGTTTCTTTAGAAAGAAAGGCAGAGCATTCCTTACAAATTAGCTTCTAATTTGTACTCATCAGTGGAGAAAGCCCCCTGCGGCTGGGGGAGAGGGACCCAAAGGACGGGGTTCCATGTTGGCCACATTGCTGTCCTCACACCCACCAGGTGAGCAGACTTTGACACCCCAAAGCACCTGCAGCGGGTTGAGGAGAGCTACCTCTTGCATTCAGGGACTCAGAGGGGAGGGGGAACTAGGAAGGAAATCAGAAATTCTTCCTGGAGGACACAAACGGAAACTCGCAGCCCTGCCAAAAGAAGGGCAGCAGAGGTAGATGGTGTGCCTCCTGCAGGGCCAGCAATCCAAAGCTCCACTCTAGAGCCAGGCCAGGGGAGTCCGGGCAGCGTCTGTCCTGTCTCCTTCAGCTGGAAGCAGGGGGCCAATTCACTTGCCAGGTGATTTGTTTTCAAGAGGAAAGAGGACTTTGATTCTACGATTCTTCCCTTTGAGTTCATTGAAAGTAGGTTTGTCTTTCTCATTTAAAATCACTCCGTCAGGTAGTGAGGTGGATGGACGTAGAGTCTGTCATACAGAGTGAAGTAAGTCAGAAAGAGAAAAATGAATACTGTACGCTAACACATATATATGGAATCTAAAAAAAAAATGGTTCTGAAGAACCTGGGGGCAGGACAGGAATAAAGACGTAGAGAATGGACTTGAGGACACAGGGAGCAAGAAGGGTAAGCTGGGACGAAGTGAGAGAGTGGCATGGACTTATATATACTACCAACTGTAAAATAGATAGCTAGTGGGAAGCAGCCATTGTGACCACCTAGAGGGGTGGGATAAGGAGGGTGGGAGGGAGACGCAAGAGGGAAGAGATATGGGGATATATGTATATGTGTAGCTGATTCACTTTGTTATAAAGCAGAAACTAACACACCATTGTAAATCAATTATACTCCAATAAAGATGTTAAAAATTAAAAAAAAAAAAAAATCACTCCTTCTGGAACAGAAGAGAACTAACAGTGATGGGAGCCCACTTTGTCTTGTCCGTTATAAATAATAGTGGTGGCAGTGATAGTAGCGGCAGTGGTTCTGGCAGCAGTAAGAGCAATAATTTGTGCCAGGTATTTTGCATGTATGATTTTATTTAAATCTTCATAACAAGCCTGTGAGGTTGGTAGTATTATTGGGTTGGCCAAAAATTTCGTTCGGGTTTTTCATAGCATCTTACGGAAAAAACCTGAACAAACTTTTTGGCCAACCCAATACAAAGGAAGAAACCAAGGCTCAGAGCAAATAACTGGCCCAGAGTCACCCAGTGAGTAAGGGCTGGAAGCTGGATTCTAACTAGGTTTGTGAACTCCAGATATCCTTCTTTCTAACATTACACAGTAGAAAAGTAAAGTGTTACCAGTCCCAGTTTTA
Organism: Balaenoptera physalus; assembly: GCF_965194825.1. Lineage (NCBI taxonomy): Eukaryota > Metazoa > Chordata > Mammalia > Artiodactyla > Balaenopteridae > Balaenoptera > Balaenoptera physalus. The sequence continues at coordinate 58,079,549 of NC_138893.1, read as the reverse complement.
TTTAAGTTGGTTCTAGAATTGTCTGCAATAGTCCGATTATACTCAACAAAGTCAGGATGCTTTTTTTTTTTTTTAATGCAGTCTCTTCTTACGTCAATAGTTAATGAAACTCAAAATATTTTCTCTCCACTAAAGAACCACTTCACTTTCCAGGAGATATTATTCTTCCACCTGGATAATGTACCAGCCAACATTCCCTGATTTGGCTATCACCAAGTGGGAAGTTTTCCCTGGTCTCTCCCCTGATAGAACACTATTTGCTGATGTGCAGAGTTTGATATAAGACTGGTCCTCTCCAACTCTATCCAAGAGCACTGAGTTAGAAAACGATGGAAAGAAATTTATTTCTCAGCTTTTATAGAGTGATTTGATGTCCTTTTTTTCCCCAGGGATGAAACTGTGACTAAGCAAGTTGAAAGACATTATATAGCAGAAACATTCTGCAGTGGCCTAGGTAATGTGAACAAAACTGCATGTCCAGGAAACTTCCACCTCTGCTGAGCCAGAAATGTGGGGCTTGTCAGGGGATTAGGAGAGAGGTGTCTCCCAAAAGCTAAAGTCCTTATACAGAAACTCCCAGTATCTAAGAAGGTACTTATTAATTCAGTGTATTCATCCATTAGGTGCCTTCTGTGTTCCAGGCATGGTTCTTGGCACTGGTAATTCAATAGGAAGCATATTAGACAGAGTCTATACACTTATGGAGCTTAGAGAGAAAGAGGAATGCATCAGGAGTATTCTCAGCTACAAGTAACAGAAAATCCAGTAAGCAGTTCCTTTTTAAAAAGTGGGGTAATTTTTCTCCATAAAAAGGTCTTCAGCAGCTCAACAATACCATCAAAGTCCCTGTGTGTTCCCTTCCTTCCACCCCAAATCTTCAGCACGGTGGCTTTTTGTTCATCACCATGTCTCAAGACGGCAGCCACAACTCTAGATATTATATCTATTTTTAAGGCAAAAAGAGAGGGTAGAGTCAACCATATCTGATTATTTTATTCAGAATGCAAAGGCTTTCCAGGACGTCCCTCAGCTGATCTTTGCTTAGATTCCATTGGCCAAAATGATTACTTGAACCAGCCCTAGCTGTAAGGGAGACTGGAAATGTATCTGGCGAATGGAATTACAGTGAAGGACTTTGACTAATCATGACTCAACTTCTGAGACTAGGCCATTGCCATCCTAAACAAAACCAGGGTAATCAGAAGAACTAAACAAAACCATGGCATGTGGGGAGAGGGGAGGCATGGCAGGTAGCTAACTAAAACTGTCACAGTGAGTAAGATTCAAACCAACATGGGGAGACCCCATCAGAGTTTAATGTCTAAGGCTACAAACACTTGGCCATCCAAGCTGTACATCAGGCTGAAGACATACCTTGGGATCCCAGGCACACTTTGCTCAGCAGGGAGTATAGAACCAGGGCCAGAAGCAGCAACAGCTGCTGTGGAATCAGTGGTGACAATGTTGTATGTTAGTATTCTTGTGTGAACTACTGTCTACATGTGTCCTGGGCTTATAACCTATCTGATTACTTGGATCTAGAGGTGTCTTTTCTCTCTGCTATTACTGCTAATTCCTTGGAATTAGATACCTAGAAGCTTCTTCTTAGACTATGGATCTCTAAGTGCCCCTTTCTTTACTTATGCACTTGTTCTCTGCAAAGAAAGAAATATCAACCTAAATTCACACCAAATGGGGAATGGTTAAAAAAACTGATATATCTTTACAATGAAATACCATAGGCAATTAGAGAGAATGATGCAATTCTATGTGTGCTGATATGGAAAGATCTCCAAGGTGTTTTGTTAGATGGAAAAAAGCAAATTGTAAGACAACACCTGTAGCAAGATAACATGCATATCTCAGATAACTTCCATGGTGTCTGTAAAATATGTCCATAAATGCTGTGATACAACTCCCTCCAATCCCTCTCCCCTTGAGTGTGGCTTGTGTTTAAAGATTCACTTCAAATGAATAGAATGAAGCAGAAGAAGTGGTACATGACTTCAGAGATGAAGTTATAAAAAATACCATGGCTTCCACCTCCTCATGTTATCTTAGATTGCTCACTCTGGGGGAAGTTAGTTGCCAGTCATAAGGACACTCAAGCAGCCTATGGAGATATCCATGTGACAAGAAACTGAAGCCTCCTGCCAATAGCCATATGCGCGGGCCATCTTGGAAGAAGGTCCTACACACCCAGTCTAGGCTTCAGATGATTGCAGCCCCTGCCAACATCCAAACCCACAAGAGACCTGAGCTAGAACCACCCAGATAAGCTGCTCCTGAATTCCTGACCCATAGAAACCGTGAGATAATAAATGTTTGCTATTGCAAGCCACTAAATTTTAGTGTAATTTGTTATGCCATGATAGATAACTAATAATGACCCCCTTATTTGCATAAGTTATAATAAGACAAGTCCTTATTCTGTGTTAGTCACCATTTTAAAAGCATCAACATTTAATCCTCACAACAACCCTCTAAAGTAGAGACCAATGTTATCCTTTTTTTTTAAGAGGAAGAAACCAAGGCACCGAAGAGCAAAGTAATTTGCCCAATAATGTACAGCTCTCTGAACCAAGGCAATCTTAGAGTGACTACTTGTAACCTTATATACTATACTATACTATACTATACTATAATGTGTGTGTGTGTTGTGTTGCAGGTCTTTTGGTGTGGTGTGTGGTGTGCACATAGAAAAAGTATGGAAGATACATGTAAAACTGTTGACCACAGTTACTCCTAGGGACAGAGGTAGAATTGGAGAGAGAGAAGGAAAAAGGGAAATTCTCATTTTTTCTCAACCAACTTCTGTACTGTTTGAAGTTTTTTACAATAAAAATGTTATAATGAAATATTGGTGTAAATAAAAATTTAACTGAGCTGGCTAACAGATGTATGCCGTTCAGAGAAATGAAGTGCTGGGGAAAGAATGGGCACATGTGACCAAATACAAGTCATCAGCCATGGATCTGCTTAGGGGTGACTCAGATTGGCACTTGCTGTGAATTTGCAGGGGGATGGGGGCACCCCCAGCCCCCCTTCCCCTCCAGCCCCTCCAGCCCAGGGCCTCCCCCTTTTCCCACAGTCCATGAGGCAGGTAGAAGGTGTGCCCTCCCTGATCCAAAGAATTCTCTCAAGACATGCCCAGAAGTCCTGCCACCTCCTCCACAGCTGCTCACGTGCTCATCAGGGTGTGTGACATGTGATGTCTTATCTGGAGACCACAAGTGGGACAGTTGGCCAGGAGCCAGGGAACCTATTCTCAGTCTGGGCCTGAACCTGGTTCAGGAATAGACTCTGAGAGCAGAGTTGTGACTGGGGAGGACTGTGCAGCCGGTGTGCTCCCTGCCACTGCCCTTGTCACTGTGGGCAAGATATATTTAGCATCTGACCTGTGCCAGAGCTGTCACTAGGACCTCACTGCCTTGGTAACTCCAGGGCACCGGTCACAGCCTAATCCCATCTATTTTTATAAGCTCAGTTTGTGGAGTAGTGATAAGTGTTATCTTTCTGATGCAAGACAGGATCAGATGGGCCTGCCCCAGTGGCCTGTTGGAGTCTGTGCACCAGGTGACAAATGGCCTTGAGCTTCTGATATGTGAGAAGACATACCACCACCTACCCCGCTCTCTGACGGCTGCAATGGGGTAGGAGTTTCAGCCAGCTTTAGAAACACACTGTCACTCATGAGTGCCAGACACCTGATGAAAATGCCCATGAAGAAGGCTTCTTCCTCACCCCTAAAGAAAAAGAGACCAGGGCTTAGATACAAATTCTTATTACAAAAGTCTCCATTGCTTGAGCAACAATCACAGCAGACCTCATTAATCAATCCCAGTGATCTTTTCCACTGAGCCCCCAAAATTTCCTTGGGAGACCATCCCTGGAAGCCTCTACCAATCAACACCAGTTCTTCCCTCTGATGAAAACCGTGCACCATCCTTGGGCTGGAGGGACTGAGAAAAATAGCAGTGGAGACTTGATTAGGAAAGAGGGTGAAAAGCTGCTGAGTTCAGAGGGTGGTGGTAGGATGAGAGAGCCTGGGTGCATCACAGTGGTAGGGAGGAATTAACGAGGCTGAAAGACGGAATTTGGACATTAATACCAGCTGGTGAAGACACTAGGTACAAGACAGGATTAGAAGGACTGTTTCTTTTCTCGCGTGACCCTGAGTAAATCCATTCGCTACTCCAGTCCTCAGATGTCTTACCTGTAAAATGAGTGAGTTAGACCAGAAGACTTTATGACCACTTCTAACTCTGACATCCTATAATTCATGATATTTACTATAGCACAGAATTCGGTGACTGCCAGCTACAGTGCCCCTTAATTTTCTCTTCAGGGGCACGTGGAAGAGACTGCTGGTGACTCCCCAGTATCCTTTCCCCACTTCTTCATTAGTATGAGAACCCCAGTTTTTAGCTGAGCAATTGCCACTCAGCTAAAAGACTCGATTTTGCAGGTTCCCAGCAACGTAACTGTGTTCTATCCAAGGAGACGTAAGTGGCAGCATCATGTGGAACTTTGGGGAACTCTCCTTAAAAAGGAAGAGGCGGATGTGATACATAACGCAATATCTGCCTTCAAGACAGAGACAGAAAGAGAAACAAAACACTGGAGCAACTAATATTTAAATGACAAACACATACATGCCTTTGTCTTTCACCAGTTCTTCTGGATGTTTCATTCAGTCTTCTGGGAGGAAGAAAGCAATTGGAAAAACTTAACTTATTCCACAAACATCGGGTACCCATTATATTCCAGATTCTGCTGAATTAATCAGATACAAAATTTGACCTCAAGATGCTTCCAACCCAACAAACACATAATATTGACCTACTATTTAAAAATTATGTTTAACATTAAAATACAGATTTTTTTCAGCTTCTATCAAATTATGGAAGAGTCGGCAACATGGAATCTATATTCCCATCTGACAACAATTTGCCGGAGCTGAAGAGCAATGCCTGCTTTCACAGGGGGTGTGTTCCCCAGTTTATGACAATTGCCACCACTCACCAAACTACTTTTCCTTACACCAAACTACTTTATCCATTCCATCCTTTCCCACCTGGCCCTGTAGGGCATTGAAGGGTGTGATCCCTGACCTAGAAGCTAGAATGCAAAGGGGGTCATGTATTCCCAGCATCAGAAACAAACATCTATTGAGCACTTATATCAGAAGACTAAATTTGAAATATAGTAGTCTTTCAGATCTACTTTGAGCCTCTGTGTTGATATTTGGGAAGAGAGAGAAAGAAAAGAGGAGAGAAGAGATGAGGAGGGAGCAGTACAAAGAACAATAAAATCCTATTTCATCCTTTAAAGAGGGGAGGGAACACTTCTTCCTGCTGTTTCTATTTGGCTGTCTGGGACACAGATGTGATCATGGATCTCTAGCATCCATCTTGGACTTCAGGGTGAAGGCTACACGCTAGGAATGATAGATCAGAGATGTGGAAGGAGTCTGAGTGCCCGAAGACTTTGTGGAACTACCACAACCAGTATTATGTGAGAGAATAAAACCTTGGGGGTGGGAAACATTTTTTTTTCTGTTTCCTGTCTCATGAAGCCAACCCTAATCATACTGATTACAGGCTCAAGTCCGAATCCCAGATCTGCCTTTGCGATCTTCCTGGGAGCCCCCAGTTTTCCACAGGAGCAAAAGCCAGCTGCTACCCAGTTGACAATCCCAAATATGTTACTCCCCCTTTAGCCTCCTGGGAGCCACAAGGATCACTCCAGCCACTCCAAGGGGTCACCTAAACACAGGATTGGGAATCAGATCCTACCTGGCCATGTGTATCAATAAGGATGGTTTGGGCAACAGATAACAGAAAATCCAAGTCAACTATTTTAAACAATAAGGACATTTTATTGTCTCACTTGACAAGAAGTTCAGAAGTAGAACAGTTTCAGGGCTTGTTAATCCAGTGGCTCAGCAACACCATCATGCCCTCGGCCTCTTTACATCACTCCACCTTGCCATCCACAGTGTATTGGCCTTTGTCCTCACTGTGACCCTTCTTGGGTGCAATTACTCCAAGCATCCTGTCCTCATCCAACAAACTCCAAAGCCATAGAGACTAAGACTGTAGCTTTTACTGTCATTGCTCTTTAAGATTGTGGAAAACTTTCCCAAAAGCCCCATCAGCAGGCTTCCCTCATGCCTCATTGATTAGAGTTGCATTATACACTCATCCCCAAACTACTCACTGGCAAAGAGGGTAGAATTATTATGATTGGTTCAAACCAATCACGATTTATTCTCTGAGGACATGGAGGGGTAGGTAAGATCTTCCCTGAAACCATGGCTGCCCAATAACAAACAAAATTGGGGTTCTGCTAGGAAGGAAGCAGGAAATAGCTGTTAGATAGGCAATGAATAGTTCTACCAAACCATGTAAACTTGGGTCATTCATTTTCCCTCTCTGTGCCTCAATTCCCTTATCTGTAAAATGGGAAGAATGCATTAGAGTTCTAGAGCCCTCCAAGTTATCTTCCCAATTGATGATGAGTGTCTAGTGCTAGTGGCAGAAGATGCTCCCAAACTGACTGACATTCAGAGATCATAGCAGCATCAAAGTAGCCTATGAAGGGCTAGGAAGGACTCATGAAGGTGATAAGGCTGTGGTGTCTTTTGTGGCTGTAGCCTCCTTCTCCAGGGAGCCCCTTTATAGTATGAAAGCCCCCCTTAAACTCTCTCAGGCCACTGGCCTTTCCAAGGGGACGACGTTGCTCATCACTGACCAGACCTCACCCATCCGCCCAGTCATTCATTCATTCATTTGCCACTTTGGACCTACTGTATATTCTGAGCTCTGCATTGGGCCTCCACTCTGCTCTATCAGGGGATAAAGTGAAGAAGGATTTAGGGGTAGGGGGTAGGGGACAAATGGAAGAAGAGCTGTAAAATCCAGGTACAAGATTTTCCTCTGCCAGTCAAATTCTAGTTCACAACTCACTTCTCCCAGGAAGCTTACCAGTTTCCTCCAGCTTTCCGTTCAACATGGAGCACGTATACCCCTGGAGACACTCTCTGGTCTGCCAGGAGAATGAGAAGTCACAAAATAAATATGATGCATCTTTCTGAAGCATCAGATCATATGAAGATTGGGAAAGAGGGTAGGTTAATAAATGAAACTCGTCAATGGTTTAAAACATTAATTTAGGTTGAATTAACCATGGGCATATTAGAAAGAAAAGATGGTATGAATTTTTTGAAAGAAATAAGAATGTCAGGCTTCTTGAGCTTTGGCCCACAGATCACTTAGAGAGTGACAGACATTCATCCTCCTTGGTCACTATGGGAACCAGGAGAGGAGAGTCTGATACCCCATTCATTCAAATCCCTGGCTCTGCCACTTACCAGCTTGATAGCTCAACATTTGAGGGCAAAGTATTTAACCTCTGGGAGCCTGTTTTCTCTTCTCTTAAAGGAACTCCATTGTTGAATGGAGGGGTTAACCACACTGACCTCACTAAATGAGTTTAAGGGCCAGAAGTGATAGTGTCCGGAAATGCTTAGCATATTCATTTTTATTGAGCAATAAGTGCTTCCTAGTCAAAAAACAACAAACAACCAATATGTGTTAAGCACCTTCTATGTGCCAAGAACTGTGATAGGCATTAGGGAAATAAAGTTAAGAAGGCAGTAGCCATCAATCAAGTGCCTATTCTGTACTGAGCAAGGTCTGAGCCAGGTGCTTTCACATACACTACAAAGACCAATAAAATGCAATCCCGGTATTTTAGAGGCAAGGCAGGTACGCTGAGACTGCAGAATGCTCAGTGCTTGGAACTTCACTTCATTGGATCCTCATGACTATGACAGTAATGACATAACCATGACAGTGTCTTAAACCTACTTCTTTTAATGTATAACAATGCACCCTGTGAATTCTTGGTAGATATATGTTACAGTCAATTATCAAAAGCAAAAGGCTAGAGACATCGTGGACAACTGCCAGTTACCAAAACCCTACCACCTCTAATTTACCTTAGCTATCACCTCCAGCCTCCTAGATCATTATATCACTGTTTTTTAAACTGAGGTATAGTGGATGTACAATATACAAGTTTTGGGTGTACAACATAGTGATTCACAATTAGTAAAGCTTATAGTCCATTTATAGTTACAAAATATTGACTATATTCCTTGTGTTGTACAACATATCCTTGTAGCTTATTTATTTTATACATAGTAGTTTGTTCCTCTTAATCCCCAACCCCCAGGGGCCCCTCCCCCCCTATATCACTTTTGCACTTTAAATCACTTTTGCACTCAGACCATGTGCTACAGTTGGAATTCTGGCTGTGTCCCTTACCAGCTGAGTAACCTTGGGCAAGCCCCTTGACCTCCTCAGATTTCTTTTTTTTCATTTGTAAAATAGGAATAAAAATAGCTCCTTCCTCAAAGGATTGAGTAGTTGTTTCCTATGCGTTAAGCAGGACAAAAATAGTTCCAACCTTATACAATTGAATGAGATAATATACCTAAGCCCTTAGCACATTGCCTGGGACACAGAAAGTGTCACATAAATGAAGCAGCGGGGCTTCCCTGGTGGCGCAGTGGTTAAGAATCCGCCTGCCAATGCAGGGGACACGGGTTCGAGCCCTGGTCCGGGAAGATCCCACATGCCGCGGAGCAGCTAAGCCCGTGAGCCACAACTACTGAGCCTGTGCTCTAGAACCCGCGAGCCACAACTACTGAGCCCGTGCGCCACACCTACTGAAGCCCATGTGCCTAGAGCCCGTGCTCCGCAACAAGAGAAGCCACCGCAGTGACAAGCCCGTGCACCGCAACGAAGAGCAGCCCCCGCTCGCCGCAACCAGAGAAAAGCCCGCGCGCAGCAACGAAGACCCAACGCAGCCAAAAATAAAATTAAATAAATAAATTTTAAAAAATAAATAAAGTAGCGGCTGTTATAATCATCATTATTTTTGCTCCTCACTGCTCTGCATAACCTTTTACCAGAGCTGTAGCACACTGGCTCATTCTTCTACTTGGTATGAGTCATCTCCTGTCATCTCCCCTGGGGTAAGTATGAGAAAACCAGTGGGAGTCAGTGAAACACAGAAGCAAGTGAGTCCTCAGCTAGAATAATCCACCTTTGGGGATGATAAAAGGACCAGCCCTGACCAAGCAGGTGTGCTGGACCCTTCACTTGCCTTTTCAGAGTCCATCCTCAAATCACTCTCTGAGAAAGCCACCAACCCACACATCCACACTGACTCCTCATGAGCCCCCTATTCTTCGTCCAGAATCTAGAGGGGAAAGTCTCCTCCGACATCACGAGATATGATGCAGTTATGGCGTTTCCCTAGCTAGCTGACACCCAACAGGATGACATCATATTATATAATCATTCCTTACCCCCATGTTAGCCTATCTGAATTTCTTTTCAGGGTGTTTGCATGTACATCTGTGTGTTTTCCATTTTCAGCCCAAGTGAGCAAACTGTCCTCTGGCTTATTGGAGTGCACATCAGATATTTTTGGTGCTGAAGCTCTTCAGAAACAGGAAATAGTCCTTCTTTCTAGATAGAAAGGCAGACCATTACCATATGTTGGTTTCAGAGACCGTTGAGAATTAAGGAAGAAGCTACCGGGGGGGAAAGCTCACGGCAGCGGTGTCTGGAACAAGTGAACTGACATCGGGCATCTTAACCTGAACCTCACGCTTTTCTCTTCTGCAAAATGAAGGCTTTGGCCCCCACGATCTTAAGCTTGTCTCATTTACCCATTAAACAAGTAACTATTGAGCTCCTGCTGTATGCCAGGCCCTGGAGACAGCACGATGACCAAGACAGACTCAGTCCTGCTCTCACTAGAACTAGCTTACGTTCTAGTCACAAAGACGATAAACAAATCACTTCAGGCGGTGAGGACCACGAAAAAAATTAAGAACGACGAGGAGATAGACAGTGCTTTGTGTGGGTCAGGGAGACTCACTTTCGATGGGATGGTCAGACAAGGCTCCTATGGAAGCCATATTTAGGCTGAGAATTGAACAGGAAGGAGCCAGCCGTCGGGGAAGAGGTGCCACGCAGAGAGAACCGTTATAAAAGTTGTAGAATTCTCCATGGGGAAACAATCTGGGTCTACAGCACAAGTGTCACTGAGCTGGCCCAGATGAGGAAATGCTGTTTTTTTACACACGCTGTGATGACACAGACCTCCAGCCCCTAGGAGGGGGCATGACCTGACCACTTCCCTGCAAAGGTCTGAGAATGCCTACTACGTGCCAGACTCAGCGCCTCTAAGTCAGAATCACTGCTCAGAGCCAACTGGCTGGAAGCGAGAGAAATGCACACTGACCTTTCTGAGCAGCAATGACAGTGATAAATGAAGGGAGATTTGGATGCTCGCCCTTGACTATAAGAGGAAACAGGCCGATTGTGAACTGGGGCTCATGTTCCAAAGCTTAAGTTTCACCAGCTATGCAGTTTCTAGAGCTCTTTGCTCCCACAGAGCACGGCAGGAATTTGGACTTAAGGACTGACCTCCTGGACTTAAGGACTACTCAGCTCTCAGCCAAGATCTCTGAGCTGGGAAAGATTGCAGCAGCGGCTCTGGGATGGGCTGGCCAGGTGGGCACACGGGTGACAGGCAACGTAAAGGGCCGTGCTGGGAATCAGAACACCTGGGTCACAGTCCCGGCAGAGTCCACAGGAGTCAGGTAACGTCTCCAGCCATTATAATCGAAACAAGAGAGCATCTGCTGGGCTTCCCTGGCGGCGCAGTGGTTGAGAATCTGCCTGCCAATGCAGGGGACACGGGTTCGAGCCCTGGTCTGGGAGGATCCCACGTGCCGCGGAGCAACTGGGCCCGTGAGCCACAACTACTGCGCCTGCGCGTCTGGAGCCTGTGCTCCGCAACAAGAGAGGCCGCGAGAGTGAGAGGCCTGCGCACCGCGATGAAGGGTGGCCCCCATTTGCCACAACTAGAGAAAGCCCTCGCACAGAAACGAAGACCCAACACAGCCATAAATAAATTAATTAATTAATTAATAAAAAAGAAAAAAGAAAAAGAAAAAGAGAGCATCTGCTGGGGGCCAGGCATGGGGTGGGCTCCGCACATGGGGTATCTCATTTACCCCTCGGCACAACTCCTTAGGGTAAGTACTACCGTTGTCCCTACCAGACAGAGGAGGCTGCAGGAGGTTTTGCAACTTGCCCAAGGTCACTTTCAGTGGCAGAGGTGGGATTCTAACTTGGGTCAAGCTAATTTCAAGTCACCTGTTCACTCTCTTAGCAATTCATCAGTTACAGGGGGAGAGTAATTATATGTGTCCTACCCACCTCGTGTGGTTGTTGGGAGACTCAGACAAGATGAGAGAGTGCTTTGTAAACACGGATGCCCTGTTCCTGTGTCTGCTGGTCCCAGGGCAGCTCCCAGCAGCCCTGCCGTCTGCACAGTTCCTGCCCACCCCACCACCGCTCCCCGATTTCCACCCTCCCACGCCTGTATGGACGCCCCCCTGCACCAGTGCCGCATCCACCCCTGAAACTGCTGCCCACGCTGCCCCTGGGCAGTGGTACATCCCTGCCTTTCTCCAGGGCAGCAGCAGCCCTGCCCCCTCCCTGCTGGGAAGTCTTGGCATGCAGCCAGCAGGATGGGGGCGGGTGTGTGGAAAATCTGAGGAGATGTTTTCCCTTCTTGGGAAGAAAGCCAGACTGCAGTTCGCTGGAGTTCTATAAATTATGCACCCAGAGAAGATTTCATTTAGGAAGAAAAGAGGAAAAAAATATTTTGTTATTTGCTTAGTGAGCTGGGTTGGCTGAGCCAGGGCCAAACCGCACATATTTGACCTAACTTGCTGTGTTTGCAGAACAGTCCATGTTCCAGGGGGTGGCCGGGAAGACCACAGAACAGCCAGCAGTGCTCTGCAGGCCTTTTCCAGCCTGCTTCCCATCTTCTTGCTCCAGCCTGGGCCTGGGGCTTGGTTTCTTGGGCCTGGAAGGCTGGGGGGCTCAGAGGAAAGGTGGGCAATCATGATCTCTCTCTCTGCACACACCTTTCTCACGCCCTACCCCTTCAACCCTGTGAAGCTCAACCCCCAGGGGAGCTGACACCGCCTCCGGGAAGCCTTCCCGGGGCCCTGAGGCTGGGTCAGGCTCTTTCTTAGGGGCTCCCACAGCACCCAGTACTCATCACACTGTATTATCAACCTGGCCACCAGCTAGTCTTCTGCAGGCTCTGAGGGCAGAGACCTGGTCAGTTTTGCTCCCTGCGGTATCCCCAGCGTGGCATTTCAGTGAAGAAATCAACGAAGCCCACATAGGAGTGGTCACCCAGCTCAGCAACAAGAGCTCCCCCAGCAGAAGACAGGCATCCTGGGTGTTGCGTTGTGTTTTCTGTGCCATGTTTTCCTCCATCTGTTTTCCTGGCCTCATCTCCTACTCTTCTCAGCCTTCCACTTCATGCTGCTTGCGATTTCCCACCATTCTATTTCTGCCCCCATCCTTTGCTGACCCCGGCCCCTCTGCACCCCATCCTTTCACCCTCAATCCCAGTCTAACCTGCTCTCATGGAGGAAGGCCTGCTCCAACCCCCCAGTCCTGCCTCCTCCATTGTTAGAAACCCCTTATCTTGGGTCCCTACAACCCTACCATGCTTATCGCTGGGCTGACCGCAAGGCCTCCAGTGATTTGTTTACATAGCTGTCCCGGCACCCCCAGACTCCAGGCTGCTGGGGAGCAGAGGCCTGTCCTAATTCTCTCTCTGTCCCTAGCACTTAACACGCAGCAGCTGTTCAATACCTGCTTGCTGAATTAATTAATTAACACATGCGGAAGGTAATAATAGCATGCGTGTCATGGGGCAAAGTGTGATTAAGATCCCAGAAAACCCTGTGAGCTCAGAGAAGGGAGCAATTTCCGCGGGCTGGAGCGGGAGGAGACCCTGTAGAAAGAAAAACCGATGGAAGATAAAGCACCAAAGGCAGGATGGAGAACAGCCAGAGGGTAGCAGGGGAAAAGTGAGAAAAAGTCTGGGCTGTAAAAAACATAAATCAGATCGTGGCCTGCTCCCTCTTAAAATACTAGTGGTTTTTCCCTATATTTAGGGGAAAATCCAAACATCAAAGCGCATGAGGCCCCATGGACGAATCTAGTCCTCAAACTTTGGAAAAAGGGAAACTGAGTTCCAGAATGACATTTACAGGGATGCTATGATCACGGTGTTTTTATTTAAGACACAGCTTTTTGTCTAAAAAAAATATTTTTAGCAAATCACATGTAATATTTTTACTATGAATGTATTTGCCTTCAGTTTGAAATCCTTGGTACAACTTTCTGGAGTATTTTCCGTATGTGAACCACGTCCTGTGAGCCTTCCCTTATAGAACATAGTGGAGATGTTTGTTTCTTCCATCATAACTCATTTGAAAGTTGCCCTATTTAATGGGTAAGAACCTGTTCTGGGGTTATCTTTTCAATTGCTATGGGATCTTAATGTTACAGACTTCAAACGAAGTCTCCTGAGAACCAGGGAAATACAACTTGTTTGCTTTTTCCATCACTAGCTGCTGAGGCCCCTCTTCGTGCCAGCACTGGGCCAGGAGTCACTTGGACGTGTCCCTGCCCACAAAGAACTTATGATCTGAGAGGAGAGAAGTGTGTACTCAATATCAGGTGGTAAGATTTGACCCAACACTGCGCTCGCCACTTCACATACTTCACTTTTTACTTCCCCAATAATTATAAGGGGTAGATAGTATTACCCTCATTTTTATTTATTTATTTATTTATTTATTTATTTATTTATTTATTTATTTATTTATTTATGGCTGTGCTGGGTCTTCGTTTCTGTGCGAGGGCTTTCTCTAGTTGCGGCAAATGGGGGCCACTCTTCATCGCGGTGCGCGGGCCTCTCACTGTCGCGGCCTCTCTTGTTGCGGAGCACAGGCTCCAGACGCGCAGGCTCAGTAGCTGTGGCTCACGGGCCTAGTTGCTACGTGGCATGTGGACTCTTCCCAGACCAGGGCTCGAACCCGTGTCCCCTGCATTGGCAGGCAGATTCTCAACCACTGCGCCACCAGGGAAGCCCTACCCTCATTTTATAAATGAGAAAACTGCAACTGAGAGAGAACAAAGGCTCACCCAAGTCTCACATCAAGTGAGTGGGAGAGTGGGGACCTGAACCCAGGCGTGTGCTTTACCTCAGCCTAAAGCAAAATAGGTTTAGCTGTACAAAGGAAGAGAAGAAATTGCTTCAACAGTTCCAGGTAGGAGATGCTGTCCCACAATGCACTTAGCCCACCTGAAGGAAGTGATCGTAAGTGTTAGTCAGAGCTAACAGTTGTTAAGCATCTACGTGTACCACATGCTTTTGTATAACTCTGTTCCTCACAGTAACCCCCAAGGAAGGTAATGAAATTCCACAGCTGCAAAGTAGGTGCTGCAGTTCCATTTTACAGTGGGGTCTTAAGAGATGTTCAGAGAGGCTAAAGAATTAGTTCTGTGTCACACAGAGGCAGAGCCAATATTCTAACTCTGTCTCAATGCAAAGTCCTTTTTTCTCACTGTTCCCAGCTTAGAAGAAGCAATGAGCATCTAACCATTCGATTTACTATTTATGACTCTGGGAAGATCACTGAGAAAGGACCTCAGAAATGGTGCGCAGCAGAGAAGGGCTCAGGCTGAGGCAGGAACTCATGGGAAATATATGGAAGAGTTTCCATCTCCAAAACGGCTGGTGAGAATGGGCCCAGGAGACTGGGACAGACAGATCTCCTGTTACCTCACTGCAGAGCAAGGCCCTTTCAGCTACTATCACCAGCCCTGAAATGGCATGGCCCCCAAATAGGGGCTGGGCCAAAGTCAGGTTACCCAAAGGCACAACTGATCACCAAACCCATTCTAGATTCAGGGAAAGGTATATAGTCGAGTTTAGGAATGGAAAAAAAACCAGCAAGAGCCACCAAAGGACAATCCAAGATGGCAGCCTACAGAACTGCCAACAGGACAGTCAGAGAGGCCAGGAAGCAGACTAACAGAGCAAGGCTTGTCTGACCTGCCCAGGGCCTGGCACAGAGCAAGCAGGAGTTTATAGCATAGTGGAGGGTCTTCATACCCCAAGCCAGCTAAACCCACTTGGGAGAGTGGAGATGGAGACAGAGAGAAAAGGAGAAAGAGAGAAGAGAGAGAGCAATTAAAATGGTGCCTTTGGGCTTCCCTGGTGGCGCAGTGGTTGAGAGTCTGCCTACCAATGCAGGGGACACGGGTTCGAGCCCTGGTCTGGGAGGATCCCACATGCCGCGGAGCAACTAGGCCCGTGAGCCGCAATTGCTCAGCCTGCACGTCTGGAGCCTGTGCCCCGCAACAAGAGAGGCCGCGATAGTGAGAGGCCCGCGCACCGTGATGAAGGGTGGCCCCCGCTTGCCACAACTGGAGAAAGCCCTCGCACAGAAACGAAGACCCAACACAGCCATAAGGAAGTGAATAAATAAAATAAATAAATTCTTTAAAAACAAAAAACAAAAAGGTGCCTTTGACCCCACCAGTCATTGTACCCCTTGAGCACATGCCCCTGAGTGAATAGAGGTGGGAGGTCAGCTGTCCCTCAGGAGACTAGGTCCCCTCAGACCTCTCTTAGAGAGGCATCAAATGACATCAGGGGTGACTGTTGTGTTTAAAGGTAGGTATCTTCATGCACTGTGACCTCTAAATGCAAACCAACACAACATTGTAAAGCAATTATACTCCAATAAAGATGTTAATAAATAAATAAATAAATGCAAACCAACCAATTCATCTGGTGCTCTTCCAAAGAAAGAGTGATATGTCCAAATACTAGAAAATAAGATCTCTGTGATGGATTAAGTGAAATTCTGCAAAGGGTTACTTTTCTAATTTGGAGTCATGGGGAATTTTGACCATGTCAGCTTTTAATCTTTTGTGCTGACTTTGGAATTATCTCCAGGTGGATGAGACTCTTCTGTCAATGGATTTGTGGTGTGATGAGGCATCTTCTGAAGGCCCAGGGCCTAGTGCCTGAGGTCTGACAGGAACTGATATTTAGTTCATGAAAAGTGGTTTTGTTTTTAAAATAAAGCTAGCTAAGTTCCTTACCAGTAGCAATTGTTGTGTGGCAGGTTAGCCCTGCTGGGAACGTATCATGGAGGCTCTCCAGGAAAGAAAGAAAAGCATTTTTTTCCCCTATTGCTCTCTCCTATCTCCCTTTACTCCAGGAGACCTAAGGTTCTCTGAGGGAAAGTTTAGGGATCTTTATTTTCTAAAGCAAAGCTCTGTTGAGCTATAGACAAGCTGAAACAAGATGGTGGCAGAGTCTTGAAGGAAAGGCAAGTAAAGTTCCTGGAGGGAGAGCATGGTGGACAGAGGAGTGGGGAGTATCTGAGAGATAGGGATATATACCCTGCTCCCATGTGGTGTCCCAAAGAGGACTGCTCTTGGAGGGGAGGTGACTGCCAGATGCCTCTGGAGGCTGACACTCAGCACAGTGGCCTTAACCTTTGAAGAGGGTTCCTGTGGTCAGTAAAGGACTTAAGATTTGCAAGGGGAAATAAGACCAGAACAGCTGGAAGTCCCTTCCAAGAAGCAGTCTTGGGCAAATGGCAGAAGACCACAGCACCAGCCATCAGCATTGGGAAGCAAAGAAGCGATGCAACAGTGGAACCCCCATGAGTTACAGCCCAGTGCCTCCTGCATTTTCCCAGAACCAGGAATCTTGTACCATCCAATGGAAGGAATGAGGGAGCCCCACTAGCTGCTGATGTTGGGTTTCCCCTCCGCCTGAGGAGTGGAAAGAGGGTGCTCAAGCTGTTTGACTTTTATTTCAAAAAGTGAATGAATCTATCATTGCTTAGGCCTGAGTTCTCCATAATTTCTTCCCAAATATCATTATTACTGTAATAATAACAATACCGAACATCAGCAGAGGGCTTCTCCAGGTACACTTTCACAGTGTACACTTTCCTGAGTTCTGGATATTATTATCCTTTGGGGTGTGGATTCTAGAAAGGATTTGTAGCCTTTGATTTCATCCTGCAAAGTTGGGACCTCTTTCAGAACACTTCTGAGTGTTTCACTGATGCTTGCCATTATCCATTTCAACCTTGTAGAGAACTGAGTTTCTTTTAATAGCATCACTGGAACTCTCTCTGTGAACAAGAGCCACTAGATGGCCTCACGTGTGTCATAGTGCGATGACCAACATGACTGACACAGACTAGGTGCTTAATAAATATTTATTGAAAATAAAAAATGAGTAACTGAATAAATTATTTGATTAATTGGATTAAGCTAGGTCTTTTTAATTGATAGACTTTATATCTTAGAGTAGTTTTAGTTTACAGAAAGCACGGAGTTCTCATATACTCCCTCCCCCTACTCCACCACATACAGAGTTTTCCCTGTTCTTAACATCATGTGTTGGTGCAGTACATTTGTTATAATTCATTATGCAGTATTGATGCATGATTATTAATTTAAGTCCACAGTTCACAGTTGGGTTCGTTCACTCTCTGTGTTTCATAGTTCCATGGGTTTTGACAAATGCATAATATCGTGTATTTACTGTTACAGTGTCATACAGAATAGTCTCACTGCCCTAAAAATCCCCTGTGCTTCACCTTAAAATTCCTCCTCCCTTTTCCCTAACTCCAGGCAGTCACTGGTCTTTTTACTGTCTCTACAGTTTTACCTTTTCCAGAATGTCATATGGTTGAAATCATACAGTATGGAGCCTTTTTAGACTGGCTTCTTTCACTTAGCAACATGCATTTAAGGTTCCTCCATGTCTTTTGTGGCTTGATAGTGCATTTCTTTTTAACCCTGAATAATATTCCATTGTATGGATATATCAAAGTTTATCTATTCACCTGTTGAAGGATATCTTGGTTGCTTCCAATTTTTAGCAATAATGAGTTGAGCTGCTACAAACATTTGTTTGCAGGTTTTTGTGTGGACATGTTTTCAATTCATTTGGGTAAATACCTAGGAGCATGACTGCTGAATTTTATGGTAAAGACTATGTTCAGCTGTGTTAAGCCTGTTTTTCAAAAAGCTATTTCTAGCCAGCATTATCTCATAAAACAGAGGAGGGAGAGGGTAGTAAGCTATGAGTTGACTTCCCCCAGTGTAGAACTATAAAACGGGTCTGCTTTTATTTGTACTAAACAAAATGTTTAGCTTCAGAGTGTATACCCAAGTTCTAGTAAATTTGGATTTAGTGAATATGAATTATGAATTAGGGAATATACATTGCCCCCATGATTTCATTTTGGCCTTTTCAATTTGGCTGCCAAGACATACTAGTCTGAGAAAGTCCCTATCCACCAGAATTATACATGCTAGTGGGAGAAACAGTAAATAAATATACAGCCCAAACCCATTCAGGTGGAAATACTGGAGAGGAAAAGACCACAAATAATCAGGCAAGAAAACAAATGAATTTTTCCATCAACTTACATGGTGAATCTGCTGGGGCAGCCAAACTAGGATTTGGGGGAGTGGGGTAGGGGTCGGGGCAGGGTGGGTAACGTAGAGATAATTTGCTTCAAAGAGATACTACTAGAAGCTTTCTTGAAATCTTTTCCAAGATGTTCAAGTGGCCTTATAGCAGGGGAAGGCAGGTAGTAGTTAAGGGAGAAGATTCATGTTTGGGGCAAAGAAAAACTTTAAAACATGAAAACAGAAAGCAAGAAGTCTTTACATCTTCTCCCTCCAATGTCAGCTGCCTTTCTCTGTACCTTTACATCACAACTCTTCAGCCGGGTACGTCTCTTTCCAAGGAAACTGGAAGAGTCTTACTTTTTTTTTTTTACTGCCCCTCATTTTTACTTTGCAGGTAGTTAAGTGCTCAAGAAGAGCTCACTACATCCAAAGGGGGAGCTTTCACCAATACACACATGAAAAAAGGAACTCCAGTTTTACCCTCAAAGTTCAACTACCACAAAAGCCCAACCCAAAACCAGAAATAACCTCCTCTCGGTAATCAAGTGTTTTTAAGTGGTGTTGGAAAGAAACCAGCATATACATTTTCAGAGCTTCATAATCATTAACTGTTCTCCACCATCCCAGAAAATGTGAACCTGGATAAGCTCCAAGCATCTTAGCAACAAGCCAGCAGCTCCCAACCAGAACCCTCAGCCTTCTGATGAGGCCAGAATCTCAGAGACAAAGCATTATTTATCGACATAAACTGTCTTGCTTCTGAAGCTGGAATCCCAAGAACCAAGTTAATGAGAAGACTCCGTGCCAGGATGTCATATTGAGTTAAGAAGGCCGACCCAATCACAATCCATTTCTCTGCGCTCAGCCCAGACCAGAGGAAACACAGGGCAAACATATACAGCGGCTTCTGAAAGGCCCCAACACTTGATGCTCGAACACCAAGACAATCACTGTCTTCAGCTGGGAGTGTGGGAAAGGGCACAGAACATGGACTGTTTTCTGAACGGATGCGCAGGGCCCTTCACGGAGTAGCAGAAGCTGCCAGCTGCAGGCCTCGGCAGCGCGACTCTCCCAAACTCCTGAGTATGTCAGGGCTCTTGCTTGATGAGCCTGAGGGTGAGACCCAACCCCTCTTCTCTCCTTCTAATCCCACCTCTACAAAAGGCTTCATCTAGGGCCCAACTGCCGGCACAGCTAGAAGAGGCAACCTCAGCATAGCAATAGGGGTCCCTCGGTTTCAGGAGGATAAGGTACCTCTCTGAAAACCCCGAGAAGAGGTGACATCTCTCTGCACCCCATCCGGAATTACCTTTGGCTGTTTCCTGACTCTGAAACATCCTCATATTTTTCCTTCTAATATATGTTTTTTTCCTTCATCTTGGGGCGACTTAGAAAGCCAAGCATAGAAGAGGGCTTCAATTTGTGTTAATAACAGCAAATGATCACTGAAATTTACAGAGCTCTATGCATAGCAATGCACTCAGTGCTTTACATCCATCACCTCAGTCCTCACAAGAACTCTATAATTTAGGAATATCATGGACCCCATTTTACTGATGAGAAAACAGAGGCTTAGAGAAACTAGGTTAGCAGTTCTCAGAGCGTGGTCTCTGGACCAGAAGCATTAACATCACCTGGGAATTTGTTAGAAATGAACATTCTCAGGGCCCATCCCAGGCCTACTGAATCAGAAACTCTGGGGGCGGGGCCAGCAATGAATTTCAACAAGACTGGCAGGTGATTCCCATGCATGCGAAAATGTTGAGGACCCCTGGACCGGGTGACCTACCCAAAACCACACAGTCAGCAGGATCCAAATTCCAGCAGTTTGGCTCCAGAGCCCTGCTGCTAACCTCTGCGTTATGAATTTATCTGGACACAGACCTAAGGGGCCCCTCTCCTACCTACAATCACAAACTCCAGATGTAGAGAATCAGCATCTGTTAATAGATGCTTGGCCGCTGAAAATGTCTGGTCAGATTCATAAGGGGAAGAAAAGGGAGAAGCAACCTGCCTTTTCTACATTAAGGTTTTCACTTCTCTCTGATTTAATAGGGCTCTGTCACATTCCTCACAGGAACGAGGATTTCTTGCACCCTAAACACCCCGCCCTAGTCACAAGGGCACTCCCAGAGGCTACACTCCGGCCTTATGGAATCTTCATTTCACACCCAGAGAGCAGACAGAGCAACGCAGAGAAACGAAGTGGGGAGTAGCTGATATTAAAAATGAAAAAAATTAAAAACATCTGTATCAATTTCCTAGGGCTACCATAATAAAGTGCCACAGACTAGGGGGCTTAGAACAGTGGAAACGTACTGTTCCACAGTTCTGGAGGCTGGAAGTCTGAAATCAAGGTGTTGACAAGGCCATGCTCCCTGTGAAACTTGTAGGAGAAGGATCTTTCCCTGCCTCTTCCAGCCTCTTGTGGCCCCGATGTTCCTTGACTTGTGGCAGCATAATTCACTTGGCATTCTTCCTGTGTGTCTTCACATAATCTTCCCCCTGTATGTTTCTGTGTCCAAACTTCCCCCTTTTAATAAGAATACGAGCTTTATTGGATGAAGGGCCCACCCTACTCCAGTATGACTGCATCTTAACTAATCACACCTGCAATGACCCTATTTCCAAATAAGGTCACATTGTGAAGTTCTGGGGGTTACGACTTCAACACATGAATGTTGGGAGCACACAATTCACCCGTAACAGCATCTGTTTATGAGGGTAGGGGATTAGACTAGAGAAGTTTGCATGCATAGTGTTTGTGGCAGGACCATTTCAGGGACTCGTAGACTGACATCAACAAGGCCATCTACCTGAGGGTAGTTTCCATCATGGCTGATAATCAGAACCATCTGGTACTTGTTAAAACCAGAACTTCCCAAGCTGCCTCCCAGGCATCCTGAATCAGAAAGAGATTCAGAGAGTTGTGTGTGTTAACAAGCACCCCTGTGATTCTGATGTGACTAGCGCTTTGATGCCCTCAAATTTGGGAAGCACAGTTCTAGCCAACCCACATGGATGTTCAACATTCTGGCCCATGGGACAACCAAGTGCCTCTGAGGTGGTATCCAGACTCCCTCAACTCTCCAGCCACCAAGATGCCCGTGGTAAGTTCTCAGTTCAGATCAGTCACCTCAGGAACACTTGCCCTGAGGACTACTCCAGAGTTTTCTTTACACTCAGGTTCCAGATTACCTACTTTGGTCCACAGTCGGCACCAAAAGTTCAGAGAAACTGAATTCTAAGCTAGATGATTTCACTGAGTGGGAGCCAAGTTGAACCAGCTCCCCTGGGATCCATCTTCACTAACCCGATAACTTCTCCTCTTCATGTGCCTCTGCTCGCTTGCCCCTTTATCCCCATCAAAGGGCTTCCTCTGCCACTACCTCAGCCTCTACGGTACTCATCCTGGCTGCCTTCATCCCCAAGACTGCATGGCCCTTCAACTCAGTTCCCCACAGCTCAATGGCTCAGTTTCTCAAGGTTCCAATTCCAAATTTCCAAAAGAATCCAAGTCCATCCTGGGTTAGGTAATCTTACTTCACTCAGTTAACTGTGACTGAGTAGTAGGTCACACAGTACAAACCCAGCACCTCAGCCAGGCATCTCATCAAGGGCTGTAGGTGAAAGCAAGGGTTCTATGGGTGGGCACCACCCAAGGCATGTCTTCTACAGTAATACCAAAAAGTCACTGCCATTTTTTAAGCACCTACTAGATGACAGACACTGACCTACATGTAGTTCTCACTTCAAACATTCAAGGTAATTATTACAGATACGGAAACTGAAGCTCACAGAGCTGAGGTCACTTATCAGGGGTGGAGCAGCAATTCCAACTCAAGTCCACCAGATTTCACAGCGGTGCACTTTCCTTTTTGCCATCCAGCCTAAGGCAACCGGACCAAGAGATGGAACCATTTCATCACATCAGGGGGAAGAAAATGGGTCAACAATCTCTACCCTGTCTATCTGCCAGATTGTGTTGGAAATAAAATCACAGGCTGGAAAGTGCATTGGGAAAGCTCTACAAAGATAAATGTGAACCTTTGAACATGCCTGCTACCACCAGACCCCAGCGTGGTGTTTGCTCACTGGGTGTTTGCTGCAGAGTATCTGTTCACCTCTGCCCTGTGGCTAGAATTGGTCATGGCCACAGCAGGGGTCTTAGCAGCTGTCCAAGACCCCCTGGAAAGAACTGCCCACTGCTTACAATCTGGTGGTATGGCCACGTAAACAGAATCTGAATTCTCAGCCCAGAGCTTGGCAATCCAAGGTGAGTGCTATTTGAATTGGAGTATCCTTCTTGTTTTTTCACTAAGAAACTTGGCCTCCAATGCCAAAATGTTGGTCAGTTGTGTTCAAGTTCGGTATAACAGAGCACGAACCATAGTCATAGGCAACTCTCAACTGTAATGCCACCCCCCAAACCACAAGAAAGGGGTCAGGCCCACTGAGGTTTTGCCCCAGAAAGGAGGTGGGTTTCATACTGTGATGTGGAACAGGCCACTCTTGTTGGCACTTGCAATGGTTCTTTCTTTGTGTCAATTTGGCTGGGTTATGGTACCCAGCTGTTTGGTCAAACACTAGTCTAGATTTTGCTGTGATGGTATTTTGCAGATGTGACTAACATTTACAATCAGTGGACTTTAAGTAAAGCAGAATATCCTCAATAATGTAGGTGAGATTCATCCAATCAATTTTTTTTTTTGTCACTTGACAAAATTTTATTAGGGGCATGGAACTCTGCACATAGCAGAGTTGAAGGATATTAAATAAACAAAACTGGCCAGAGGGGAGGATTCGTTTGTTGTTGTTTTTTTTTTAATTTATTTATTTATTTATTTATTTTTGGCTGTGCTGGGTCTTCGTTTCTGTGCGAGGGCTTTCTCCAGTTGCGGTGAGCGGGGGCCACTCTTCATGGCGGTGCGCGGGCCTCTCACTGTCGCGGCCTCTCCCGTTGCGAGCACAGGCTCCAGACACGCAGGCTCAGTAGTTGTGGCTCACGGGCCTAGTTGCTCCGCGGCATGTGGGATCTTCCCAGACCAGGGCTCGAACCCGTGCCCCCAGCATTGGCAGGCGGATTCTTAACCACTGCGCCACCAGGGAAGCCCGAGGGGAGGATTCTTAAAGATAGTAGGAACAGCAGTTAGAACCAGAATTTGGACTCAATTACATGTATAATGAGGTCCCACTAAAAGACAAAGAAATTGATAATTAATGTAGGGTTTTCTGGAAATTAATATGACTGATAGGGTGGAATAAAACAGAAAATGGAAGGACTTAGAACTGTGTAATAGATGAGAGTCTTTGTAAATATTTTAGGATAGAGTTTCATCCAATCAATTGAAGGCCTTAAAAGCAAAAACTAAAGTTTCCCAGGGAAGGAGGAATTCTGCCTCAAGAAATCCGGCCCGAGTTTCCAGCCTGTTGGCCTGCTCTACAGATTTCAGACTCAAGAATTCAGTTCAGTAACAACTCTTATCTGAATTTCCAGCTTGCGAGCCTGAAATTTTCTCTCCCTCTCTCTCCCCCGCTGACTGATAACAGTCCTTAGCCACTGGACTGCTGAGGGTGGCCTGATGACATTTCCCGCACACTGACAGAGTAAATCCTGCAGCTGGGGCCCTGGGCCAGACAAGGAGAGGGAAGCAGACACGCTCTGCAGTGCCCAGGTGCAGGTATCTTAGAGTGAGTCCCTCCTTCTTCCCCAGGCTCCTGTCTCTCCCCCAGAGACTCAGGTAGCCTCAGAGAGCTCACTGAGGTTGGTATAGACCCTCACTACTCAAAGCATGGCCCACAGACCAGCTGTATGGGCATCACTTGGGAGCTTATTAGAAATACAGAAGCTCAGGTCCCACCTCAGACCAACTGAATCAGAATCTGCATTTTAACAAGAGTCCTCGGTTATTCAAATACACAAAGTTTGAGAGGCACTGTGATTGAAGGCAGCCTGAAATTTCAGGACAAACGCTGGACCAGGTGTTAAAGAGATATGGGTAGAGTTCCTGATTGGACTCTAGCCAGCTCTGAGTACGTGGGCAAACTTCGGAAGGAAATAGGCATGCTCAGAACTAACAAGAAGAGCTTCCGTTATTGGGGTTTCACTATGTCCCAGGCACTGAACTAGGCACCTTGTGTGTATTAACTCTCCCAACCCTCCCATTGAACCTTTGAGAAAGGTACTCCCACTGTCTCCATTTTACAGATGGCAAAACTGAAATACAGAGACGTTAGGCAGCTCGTCCAAGGTCACACGGAAAGTAAATAGTTGAGTCAGGTTTGAACTCAGATAGTCTGATTCCAAGCACAGAGTCTTCGCAGTGTTCTATCAGGTGTATAAGAGAAGCTCTAGCATGGAACTAATTCTCTCTGACTGTAGGGTTTGAAGAAAGCTTCATAAAAGAGGCAACTTTTGAAATGGTCTTTGAATGAGAGGTAGGAGTTTGGTAGGAGTTTTAAGTTGAGTGCCTTCTACGGGTAAGAAGGCTATTCCCATAACCCTGATGGGGTTTCCATGCAGCCGAGTACTCCTGCATCCGTGCTGTTTCCTCTGCCTGGAACATCTCACCATCACCTCACCCCCTTTCACCTGATAATCTGGTTTCACCTGTTGAGTGTCGTCCTTCAGCTCTCAAGCTCCCAAGACCCTCAGGCAAGGTCAGGCTTCTCATTAAAACTCTCCTCACATCAATTGCTTTTCCTTCATATCACTCAGACCAGCTTATAAATAAAGAGTTATTGTGAGAGTGTGCCTAATGAACGTGGGATTCTCCAACTAGTCTATGAGATTTTTGAGGGCAAGGACTATACCTAGTCCTCTTTTTTTACGGTATAACAACATAATGATCTGACATATGTATACATTGTGAAATGATTACCACAACCAAGTGAATCAACACAACAATCACCTCACGTAGTTACCATATTTTTGTGTGATGAGATTATGACCTACTCTCTTAGCAAATTTCAAGTATACAGTACAAACCGTATTATTAACTGTAGTCACCACACTGTACACAGATCCCCAGAACTTATTCACCTCATGAGTGAAAGTTTGTGTCCTTTGACCAACATCTCCCCATTTCCCCCACCGCTAGCCTCTGGCAGCCACTGTTCCACTCTCTGGTTCTGAGTTCCACATTTTTAGATTCCACATATAAGTGAGATCATACAGTATTTGTCTTTGTCTGACATATTTCGTGTAGCATAATGCCCTCCAGGTTCACTCATGTTGTCGCAAAGAGAGGATTTTCTTCTTTTTATGTCTGAGTAATTTTCATTGGATATACATGCCACATTTTCTTTATCTATTTATCCATTGACACTTAGATTGCTTCCATATCTAGGCTATTGTGAATAATGTTGCAAGGAAGAGGGAATGCAGGTATTTCTTCAAGATGGTGATTTCATTTCCTTTGGATATATGCCCAGAAGTGGGATTACTGGATTGTTGAGTAGTTCTATTTTTAATTTATTGAGGAGTCTCTATATTGTTTTCCATAGTGGCTGCACCAATTTACATTCTCACTAATAGTGTACAAAGCTTCCCTTTTCTCCATACCCTCTCCAACATTTGTTGTCTCTTGTCTTCATGATAACAGCCATCCTGATGGGTCTGAAGTGATATCCCATTGTGATTTTGATTTGCATTTCCCTGATGATTAGTGATGTTGAACACCTTTCATGTGCCTATTGGTCATTTGAATGTCTTCTTTGGAAAATTGTCTACTCAGGTCCTTTGATCATTTTTTAATTCGGTTATATGGGTCTTCTGCTATTGAGTTGTATGAATTCCTTATATATTTTGGATATTAACTCTTATCAAATATGCTTTGCAAATATTTTCTCCCATTCCATAGGTTGTCTTTTCACCTTGTTGTTTCTTTTGCTATTCAGAAGCTTTTTAGTTTGATGTAGTCCCAGTTGCTTGTTTTTGCTTTTGTTGCCTGTGTTTCGGGTGTCATATCTAAAAAAAATCATTTCCAAGACCAATGTCAAGGACCTTTTCCCCTATGTTTTCTTCCAGGAGTTTTATGGTTTCAGGTCTTAAATTTAAGTCTTTAATCCATTTCGAGTTAATTTTTGTGTATGGTGTAAGACAAGGGTCCAATTTCATTCTTTTGCATGTGGATATCCAGTTTTCCCAACACCATTTATTGAAGAGACTATATTTTCCCCATTGTGCATTCTTGGCACCCTTGTCAAAGATTAGTTGACCATACAGATGGAAACTAAACTTCACAGCATACACAAATATTGAATTATTATGTTGCACACTGGAGACTAATCTAATGCCATATGTCAATTTTACCTCAATTAATAAAAAAGATTAGTTGACTATATAGATGTGGATTTATTTCTGGGCTCTCTATTGGACTGTACCTGTTTCTACTTTCTTGTGAATCTCTAGGGTCTAGCCCAGTGCCTGACACACAGTCAGCACTCAGTAACTTAGATGCACAGGAGATGATCATCTGCGGCTCTCAATCACCACCGACCCGACCCTCCCCTCCCCCACACAGAAGTCAGAGAATGGGCTGCAACCCAAAGGAGGAAACCACCCTCCCCTTGATTAACAAATGACAAACAAGAAGTCTGCCAAGCCTGCATACCTTGGGTTTATCCATTTCAACTCATTCCTTCTTTGGAGCCACAATGAGCACAGATAAATAGCTGTTCGTAATTTGAATGGCTGTTACTTGTACAAGGTTGTACTGTTAACTGCAAAGCATAGAAGACAAATCATGTATTTAAACTGAAAATGTGAAACATGTTCCAGCAACACTGTGGCTTCTCCAAAATTCCAGATCAAAAAGGAATAAAACAAAGTTGAATTCTTCTTTTAGGCACTGCGAGGTTAGCTTAAACACCAGAAGCACTGACTTAAAGGGGCAAATTCTTCAGAATTATATAATAGATTTGACAAGTTCTTACAAGTAAATTCTCTTTCCAATATGAAAACCTTCTTTCAGAAGCTGGCCCCATTTTGATAAGGGATTAATTTAGTGGTAAATGAAAGGATCCTTTGCCATTCAGAGCTCTGCTTCGTGTGGTCAGCTTGGGAACCTATTGCAAAACCTCCATCCCAGGCTACTTGGCTTCAATGGTATTGAAATAAAGGGATCTCTTTTCCAAATCAGGTTGCCATTTATCAAAGCTGCAATTCTTCTTAGGGTCCAGTTCCATGTTCCTTTGCTTGTTTACCAAGTCTCAGTTGGTCCTTTTAAACCCCAAATATAAATATGTCTCCAACTTTGATTTCCGGCCAAGGATTTCTAAAAGCAAGTCAGACTTCAGAATGTTATTCTTTCTTGTAGGGAGGCCTTATCAGATCCCATCACACACACTGATTTTGTGAAAATAAACTCACTTAAAAACCAATAAGAAGCCCAGCTTTTGGGACCAGTGACAGTGAAAACAAATCACTCATGTAGCTGTGAGGTCTACTGGCAGAGGTTTCTCTCACTCTTCAGACAGAGCAAAGAATCTGCTAAGAAACATTCAATTCTCCTGTAATTCTGGATTGCCCAAAGCAAATATAATTGGAAGCAGACATCCAGTAGCCCAGCACAGTCATGTGGGTTGACTGTGGGTTCAATTTCAAAAGGAAAGAGTTCTCTGGACCAAGGAATGATCATGTTTACTGTCGCCCTTTGAGACATTTGAGTTTTGCCTGTTTGTTCGTAAGAAGACAGAAATTTTAGGAAATTAGAGGAAGAATTTCTTCAATGCTGATTGTTAATCTCCCTACTGAGACCTCTAAAGAGAAACGATTCATTTATCCCTCAGCTCAATCTTCTGCTTTCTAGCCTCATGCATTAAGGAAAACAGAGAAGTTGACTTTCCCCTGCTAGACAAGGTCTGGCCAAATATTTACTATTGAAGGCCAAGTCCTGAGATCAGCGATATACCATTAATTTTCACAACAGCCTAATAAGGCAAGTACAGGTATCAGCTTCATTTTATAGATGAGGGAGATGAGGCTCAAGAAGGTAAATAGGTTACCCAGCTTGTAAAGACAGGCCTAGATTTAAATGCTAGCTGGTCTGACTTCTGACCCTCAGCTGGTTTGCCTCCCCAGCTCTGGGTTGTTTAGCCCTGGCCTCGGGCCAGTGCCTTGGGTCTGCCCCCATGGAATTCTTCCTTCCCCACAGCCTTCCTCCTCCTCCTCCTCCGTCCAGGCTGCGGGAGCCTGCTCGAGGCTTGTCCCCCAGTCCCCATCTTCTCAGGGCTGCCCATGATGACTCCCTGAGCAGATTCCAAGCCCTGTGTCCCTTGGTTCCCATTTATCTCCAGGGCCTGAACAGCAAGCTGTTCATCAAGGCTCTGAAAACTGTTGGTGCCTGACTGATGATTATTGGGGTTCAGATCCCCTCTTCTACAGTGTCATTCATCTCATCAAGGAAATACCCTCAACTCAAGGCTCCTTTTATACCATCATCCAGGTCACAGATAAAAATATTCAGCCAAACCCATAGTCTCTTTGTGTCACCCACCAAGGAGACCAGTTCCACCTGCACAAGAAGGCAGCCCAAGGGAGAAGGGAAAAGGGAGGAGAGAGATGGGGGTGGGGGGGTACTTCTGCTCCCCTCCAGCAGTGAACCCCTTTCCCACTATTGCCATGTTGTATAAAGGCCCAGAAAAAGTAAAGAATCTGAACTGGAAAAAAAAAAAACCATGAGGACTCTGTCAAAACTACAATTATTAACAACTTCTTACTCATTTATTTTCATTGCATTTTGTTTCTCTTTATCCTTAAGAACAGGACACAGTAAAACCAAATCAACCAGCTGAGCTCTGTCTGAGAGGCCAAAGAAAATCTGACCTGTGTCTTTTATGTATTAACAAGGCCCACTCTCTACTAAAGAAATAGGTGAACAAAGGGCTCTAGATTAAAGTACTAAAAACCCAAATGAGCAGTTACCTACATGACAAACACGACTTCCCAGCCTGGAAACCCCTTTGGAATGATACTGTCCAGAGACACTATGGCTCATTGAAAAGAGCAGTGGACTTCATGGGCTATCCCAACCCTGTGCACTGACAAGCTGTGTGACTTTAGGGAAATAACTTACCCTCTCTGAACTTCAGTTTCCTTAACTATAAGATGGGAATCATTTGAATTTTACTTTAATGGTTGGGTTGTTGTGAGGACTACATAAATGGGTTGTTGTGAGGATTACATAAATTATTGTTGTGAGGATTACATAAATTATTGTTGTGAGGATTACATAAATTGGTTGTTGTGAGGATTACATAAATGGGTTGTTGTGAGGATTACATAAATTATTGTTGTGAGGATTACATAAATTGGTTGTTGTGAGGATTACATAAATGGGTTGTTGTGAGGATTACATACATTATTAGGTCACAAAAGCTCCTCAATAAATATTAGTCAAATTCCAACGCTAATGGCCCCTTACACATACACTGGAGGTGACCACTGCCCTCCAGTAGTTTTCTGAATATCCAAAGTTCCTCTGGGCAAATTCATTACAATTTGCCTGTACGTAGGACACCTACTACTTCTTCCTGTTGGTCTACCCACTGCCCCTACCCCACATAAGATTCCATTCTCTCATTTAACTAAACATAGCTGAGGGACAAGCAACTGAGTCTTTGGTAGAAACTAATTCTCAGTAAGTATGAACAGCCACAGATAAAGCACCTGGGTAGCTTGCCGCTTTGCCATAGGTAGACTCGGGGTAACAAACCCAGCTGTGTTTGCCTCGCATTGTCTGTTAACCTCCTTCTCTTTACTTTCCGCCCCTGTGAACTGAGATGGTTGAGTCAGCTGGTTGGTAGACTCCTATTCAGCTTTATCAGTCAATGGGGCTCCAGCATTTAGTGGGGTCCGTAAATGCCACCACGTGGACCTAAGGGATCCAAGTTTTCTCTTCCCACATCCTCAGTCTTCTCCTCTCACTCTCTCCAGCATCTCTCTTGGCTTGGCCCCCAAGACTAAGCATCTTTCCAGCCTATCCCCAATTTGGATGCCCTATCTACTCCAACATGAAGAAATCCTCAAATACAAACCATACGCAGGTTTTTAAAATTAAGCTCACTCCAATCTTACTCATTACAAAAAAGGTTAAGAGGTGACAGAATAAAAGCTATAAAATTAATAGTACATAGTTATCATTATAACACCAGATTAGAAACAGCTGATGTCACTAAGTAAGCTCTTCCTAGGCCCAATGAAGCATCTCAAAGGTTCAGCTCAGGGTTTCGGGGTCTCTCTGTCCTCCTGGCCGACTGCAGGTTATAAATCAATTCTGCCCCATGCTGTCTCTATTCTCCACTTTTGCACTTTCCAGCTACTCCTAATAGTGTATCCAGCATGCCTGGGCTTTGTCTCTCTCTCCAGGAAAAGTATAGACTGGGACAATCAGAAGTTGCTTCTCTCCTGGGCCCTGCCTTCCTGGGAGAGCAAACAATGATTCTCTTGATGCTCTAGGTCTTTCTCTCTTGTGCTTTGGTCACCCACCTGTAGGGCACCTTAACCACTTTTGCAGCCCTCCCCTGGTTCCTATAGACCAGTAGTTCCCAAGCCTGGCTGCCCATAAGAATCGTTCGGGGAGCTTAAAAAATGCTAGTGTTTGGGCCTCCACCCTATTGATGTAGAAGCCCTGTTGGAAAGGCCTGGCCATCTGTATTTGTAAAGCTTCCAGGGTGATTCTAACACATAAGCAGGGTTGAAACCCACTTCTGTAGATTTTCACCTTTGGACCTCCAGCCTTACGTTGTCTGCTGGTATTTCCAGGTTCCTAATATATTACAACTGAATATTCCTTGGGGATGAGGGGAAGGGGCATGGGGAAAGCAAGGACAGTGTACTACTCTTACCCAAAGGTAATTTTTTTAAAAAAACAGCAATAGGAAATAATTTTCTTTTAAGGGAAACAAAATAATTACATGTGGCATAACACTTTTTTTCGAGCAGCCTTTAGTAGTTATTAAGAAAATACTGGCACATTTTATTTATTCATATATTTCATTATAAAAATAACTCATTTTTATTTTCAGATACAATACAATAAGTCTAATTGAGCAAATTCTTGATTCTCACATGTAATTAGTGACAAAGTAGTTTGGGAAAATCTAAACAAATTCTATCAAAAGTCCACCCCTGGGACACACTAAAGGTCATTAAAAAGGCAAAAGGTGCAGGGATCTCTCTTCTTTTGAAACTAAAAGGCATCTTTGCACAGATGCGATGAGAGGCATTTCTTCAACAAAAATACGTTGAACTCCTACCTGGTGTGAGGCGCTGCTCCAGGTCTGGTGTGTGGGGCTTTAACTTGAACCCCTACATCATGCTCTTCCACCTCAAGTTCCCACAGGTTGATTATTCATAGCCTGTGCTTCTTTTTTTAAATCGAAGTATAGTTGATTTACAATGTTGTGTTCATTTCTGATGTACAGCAAAGTGATTCAGTTACACATATATATATTCTTTTTCATATTATTTTCCATTATAGGTTATTACAAGATACTGAGTATAGTTCCCTGTGCTCTACAGTAGGACCTTGTTGTTTATCTCTTTTGTATGTAGTAGTTTGTATCTGCTAATTCCAAACGCCTAATTTATCCTTCCCTCCTCTTCCCCTTTGGTAACCATAAGTTTGTTTTCTATGTCTGTGAGTTTGTTTCTGTTTTGTTAATAAGTTCATTTGTATCATATTTTAGATTCCACATATAAGTGATATCATATGATATTTGTCTTTTTCTTTCAGACTTACTTCACTTAGTATGACAAACTCTAGGTCCATCCATGTTGCTGCAAATGGCATTATTTCATTCTTTTTTATGGCTGAGTAATAGTCCATTGTATGTATGTATACCACATCTTCTTTATCCATTCATCTGTCCATGGACATTTAGGTTGCTTACATGTCTCGGCTATCGTAAATAGTGCTGCAATGAACATTGGGGTGCATGTACTTTTTTGAATTAGAGTTTTCTCCAGCTATATGTCTAGGAGTGGGATTGCTGGATCATATTGTAGCTCTATTTTTAGTTTTTTTAAGGAACCTCTGTACTGTTCTCCATAGTGGCTGTACCAGTTTACATTCCCACCAATAATGTAGGAGGATTCCCTTTTCTCCACACCCTCTCCAGCACTTATTATTCGTAGACTTTTTTTTTTTAATAAATTTATTTATTTATGTATTTATTTATGGCTGTGTTGGGTCTTCATTTCTGTGCGAGGGCTTTCTCTAATTGTGGCAACCGGGCGCCACTCTTCATCGCGGTGCGCGGGCCTCTCAATATCGTGGCCTCTCTTGTTGCGGAGCACAGGCTCCAGACGCACAGGCTCAGTAATCGTGGCTCACGGGCCCAGCCACTCCGCGGCATGTGGGATCTTCCCAGACCAGGGCTCGAACCCGTGTACCCTGCATTGGCAGGCAGATTCTCAACCACTGCGCCACCAGAGAAGCCCTATTTGTAGACTTTTTAATGGTGGCCAGTCTGACTGGTGTGAGGTGATACCACATTGTAGTTTTGATTTGCATTTCGCTAATAATTAGCGATGTGTTTTAATTCGCACTGAAAACATTTTTTTATTGAGATGTGCCTATTGGTCATCTGCATGTCTTCTTGGGAGAAATGTCTGTTTAGGTCTTCTGCCCATTTTTTGATTGGATTATTTGTTTTTTTGTTATTGAGTTGTATGAGCTGTTTGTATATTTTGGAAATTAAGCCCTGTTGGTTGCATCATTTGCAAATATTTTCTTCCAGTCTGTAGGTTGTCTTTTCATTTTGTTTATGGTTTCCTTTGTTGTGCAAAAGCTAATACATTTGATTAAGTCCATTTGTTTATTTCCATCATAGCCTGTACTTCTAATTGAATCACCTGACAACATTTGAATCTTGTTTTCAATCATTTTCTTTTTCTTCAATGGTCTCTGCCTTCATCATCATCGAGTTTCCCATTGGTCTTAGTGTCTTTGATCTCCTTGTTTCTGAAAGTTCTCCTACATTTCTTCTAGAGTTCTTATACACAGTTCAGCCATTTTTATATTTCCTAAAACTTATCAACTTTCTCATCAATTATGTAAAGGAAAAATTCTTGAAGGCGGTCACAAGCTGATACAATCTGCCAGCCTAAATCAATAAATAGACTTAGTTTTGTCACCATCACTAGACATGCCACCTGAACTTAAGGGAAGCACAAAAGCATTTTACATGTATGTAGACTAACAACTCATTTACCTGCACCTAGGAAGCGAACTCTTCCTCATTCAGGACTTTCCAAAAACTTCCAACACTAAAACTGAAATTTAACCATTTAGATCAAGAATCTCTCAGTGGTAGATGGCTGACTAATTCAGTTTGCATATGTGTTTTAATTTGCACTGAAAACATTTTTTTTATTGAGGTGTAACTGACGTACAATGTTGTATTCGTTTTAGGTGTACAACATAGTGATTTGATACATGAATATATTGAGAAATGATCAGAAAACTGTTTAGTCGACATCCATCACCACACCCACTCACAAATTCTTTTTGTGTGTGACTACTACCACTTCCACCACCCACACACATACACAAGCACACAAAACTCTTTTGACATACACAAACCCTTTCTAACCCTCTACTCTTCTGTGGGCTAAGAACCAGGAAGATAATTGGAATTGTGTGTAAAGTAATAATAAATAGGCTTGAATCAGGAAGTCTTTAAGGAAGGTGCCTCTTTATAATAGATAAACTTCAGTGCAAGTTCTTCGTTTTGACTGTTCAGAATCATCACCATTCAGTTATAGGCTCTTTAAAGAAGGCTGATAAGTATGTCTCCTGTCTAATAGAAGAGTTTGCAATGGAAATTCTGAGCACTGGATTTCCCATGAAGAATCAAAAACTCACTCACTAAGCCAAATAGAAAGTATGCCCACTGACCTTCAATTCTTGACCTTCACTGCCAACCATAAAATAAACAACTAGAATCAAACAGCCACAGATGTTATGCCCTTCCTTGGGTTGATTAGTGGCACCAAGAGCATTTGTGCACCGAGCACTATAGCATGAGCCACTTGTGTAAGCAGAAAGCCACTTGTCATTAACTAGACAACGATGGCCAAGCCAGCCCAGCCAAGAGCCTCTACTCATTCCATACTCAGAGGCCACAGAAGCAACTCCCTCAGAGGGGCTGGGGCTGCCTTGCTCCCCTCACATCCAGTCAGGCCCACTGCCCACCCCAGCCTAGGTTTCTGTCCCTCCTCACCTGGGCTATTACAATGACTCCCCCAGCTGAACTTCCGCTTCCCATCTCTCTCTGCCTGAGTCATCCTCATCAGACTTTCTAACCCTCTGCTCTCATTGCATTGCTTCCAGGTAAAGACAAACTTCAGTCTATCTCCCTCTTACCTGGAGAAAAAAAGATGACTTTCCTCAATCTCCATCATTCACTGCACCTTACCTTTCTGCAGGCTCCAGCCCAAGCATGTTTACCTCTTTGCTTTCCCACCACTGCATGGTTATTGCCACTTCCTGCCTTTGCTCTTGGTGCCCTTCTGGAACACCATCTCTATTCCCCTCTGTCTGTCCAAATTCCAGCCAGACTTCATATCTCTATTCAAGAAACCATTCCCAACCACTCCACTCCTTCAGGGTTTCATTCAACTCTCATTCAACTCCATACAACTCCCAACAGTTTAAGCCCTCCTCTGTTTTTCCCACTGTCCTGGGCATAAGCCCTGGCACAGAGCAGAGGTCCTAACATGAAACTTCTTTGGTGGGTCCTGATCAATTTCCATCTCTCTAAATACTAACATGTTCAATGAACACAACTGACCTTGTAAATGAAGACCCTAAGAAGGGGTAAGTTTCTCTTTGGAGAAACTGCAGTCTCTCTCCCACAATGATGCACTGCCCTTCAAGTTTCATGGAGAAAGTACCGATGGGCTAGGTTCCCAGATAGCTGGCAAAGAAAGGGCAGTCAGCCTCCTCCCCTCCGCCAACCACCCCACACTTGCCAGACAGCATTTAAAATGCACTTCAGGGTGTCCATCTTTTCATTTGGAAAGGAAACAAGTCTTGATATTCTGTTTCTCCCATTTCATTAAGGACAGAGGTCATCCCAGGGAGGGGAAGGGTAGTTTCCAAGAGAGGGCTTGTGGAGGAGTGTGGTGGGGGAACTCCCTCAGCCCTTCTCTTTCGCCTGCTTCACCCTTTGAAGAGAACAAGCCTAGCTCTCAGAGCGAATTATTTTCAACGCAGCCTCTGCCAGGACCAGGCTCTCCCTGGCTGGCTGAGGCAATACCCAGAAGGGCAGAGTGATATAGCTCAAGGTCAGACAGGGTGTCCAGACAGGACTGGCTGGAGGAGGTGACACCGAGACAGCTGGGAGAAAAGGGATTGCAGAGGGGACGAGGGAGAAGGCAGAGTGTATGTGTTAAATGAAAGCCCAGAAGTTTCCCTTCTCTCTCTCTCTCTCTCTTTCTCTCTCTCTCTCTCTCTCTCTCTCTCTCTCTCTCTCTCTCACACACACACACACACTCCCGCACAGAAACACATTCTTTGCTTTCCCTCCCCTCCTCTACCTCCCCAAGGCATTTCTATAAATAAACAATAAGCCCCTGAGCCTGCCTGCGGCCCATTATTAACTCTTGCAGTGTTCAGACTGTAAGTGTATAAATCTTCACACTGTTCCCCACTTCGGGGTTCGCAAAGCCCTTTGCCACATGTAATCTTCACCTGATTCGTGCATCACACACCTTAAAGGGTCCTATAAGTCCCGTGCACAGAATCATGGGCACCTCACACCTGCACTCTCCAAGTTCTGAGCCTTAATACAACAAGCTTCAGGTTATGCTACTCAGAAGAATCCCCTGTGGTTCAGGCCACGTATTTCTTAAACCATTATTTGCACACCCCTAATAATCAGAGCCACGATCTATTAAACATTTGCTCTGTTGCAGGCACTGCACTAAGTGGTTGACATGCATGATCTCATTTAAATTCTGTAACGATCCTGAGTTGTCAGTATGACAGGGGCATTTTGTCGATGAGGGAAGGGGAGCTCTGATGTTATGTTACTTGACTGAGATCCTAACTGGAGAGTGTGGGTGCTGAGTTCTGAACCCAGATCTCTATGACTATAACCCATACGTTCTCAGTGCCTGCCCTGAGGTCCTCTTACTAAGAATCCTTTAGCATCTAAGATTCCAGAGCATCTACTGGGGCGGGTCTAGTTAGGCATCTGGAATGCCAGGATCAATAACCAATTAAACTTCCCCAGGCCTCCAGTGACGTCTTTTACTCTTCATTTCAAGGCACATTTCTTTTGCCAGACTCTGCACTCGGTATTGTGAATAGAGCAGTAATGAAGACAGACAGGTCCTGCCCTCGTAGAGCTTACAGTCTAGTTAGGGGAGACAGTCCATAAACGAGCACACAGTTAAATACATATACCAGTTCACCAAGAAGTTCCAAATCAACAGAGAAGAAACACGATGCAGTTTTAATTTTTTCCAAACACTGTTCTCAGCTGCGTCAAATGTTCTCCCTCCATCTTTGCTTCCCTTAAAATATCACAGACATTTGGTAGTGTATATATGTCCATGCCACTTATACTCCAATAAAGAATTAAAAAAAAAAAGAATCACAGACAGATTCCACTACTTCCTGTCTTTCAGTTATTGAAATTTAGTCCGGGCGCATTTAAACTCCCATATCGTATCTGATCAAAAGCCCTCAAGTGACCCTGAGTGACCTGACTTGCTGCTGGAGGGGCTTGGCATGGAGGGGCAAGGGGCCTTGAGCTCTTCCTCCCCACTCGCTGGCCCTCGTCACCTAAAGCCCACCTCACAGACCCTTGTTGCTGGAGGCGTCCTCATCCAGAGGGTGGGATCTTGGCTAGGGGCCAGTACCTTCCTAGTGTCCTTCTGACCCATGGAAAGGTCACGCATCCTGCCAAGCCCCGGGAGAGACCCTGCCCCGCTGCCATCCTTTCTTTCAGCCCCGCCTTCTCTCTTCAGTGTGTTTTCTGCTGGGACACAGACAGATGCAGATAGCAGCGCTGCTCCCAGGCAGATGTCCAGCCGGGAAATATGACACTAGTGACTCCCGAAGCGCACCCCCATCTCTCTCTCGGCTTAAAGCAGGGAGGAGGCACCCCTTTCCCTGTCCCACGGAGGCATTTTCTCACCAGGAGCTCTGCTCTCCCTCAAGCTGACTTTGAGGATCCACATCCCCTCCTCCAGCTCGGCCTTCTCCTCATAGACCTGGGACAGGGGCAGAGTGGGTGGTACTGGGGCCAGTTCTGCCACCTCAGTTGCTGAACTGGGAGCTGTCTTTAGAAAGAGAGAGAGCTGAGGACCTTTCATGTCACCTGTGGGTCTTGGCAGCCATTCCAAGACGACAGAAAGGTCTCTCTCAACATCCTGTTTCAGATAAAATTATAATTGTGAGACATGAGATGAAGGAAGAGGGTTCCATGAGAGGAAATGTCCATATGCTGGAATCAGACTTCTTGGGTTCAAATCCCAGCTCTGCCCCTTACTAACTATGTGCCCTTGGGCAGCTTACTTAACCTCTCTGTGTCTCAGCTTCTTTACATGCAAAATGTTGATGATAATAGTACCCACCTCATAGGATTAGATACAAAAATGTAAGTAATATTCTTAACAGTGCCTGGCACATTAATAAATGCTCGGTAAATATAAATTCCATGAGGACGTGGATTGAGGGATGCAAACACTTCACAGACACTCAACAACAGCTGATGAAATAATGAATGTGGGAGAATATCTAGGAATACCTATCTGAGATGGGGTAGTCAGAGAGACCACTTTGAGGAGGGGACACTTTTAAGCTTTTTTATTTTTTTTAATTAATTTATTTTTATTTTTGGCTGTGTTGGGTCTTCGTTTCTGTGCGAGGGCTTTCTCTAGTTGCGGCGAGCGGGGGCCACTCTTCATCGCGGTGCGCGGGCCTCTCACTATCGCGGCCTCTCTTGTTGCGGAGCACAGGCTCCAGACGCGCAGGCTCAGTAGTTGTGGCTCACGGGCCCAGCTGCTCCGCGGCATGTGGGATCTTCCCAGACCAGGGTTCGAACCCGTGTCCCCTGCATTGGCAGGCAGATTCTCAACCACTGCGTCACCAGGGAAGCCCGACACTTAAGCTTTGACATGCATGAAGGATGAGGGGGCCCTCAGCCAAGGAGCCAGAAGAAGGCAAGAGGAACAATGGGATTAGTTACTTTATCTTCCTTATGGTAAAATTTCTCCCAAGTCCAATTTAGGCAGATTGTAGCTGTATCACATTACATAACAGACCTAGAAAATTTGCCTTAGACATTTAATGCATTGCATACATACAGAGTTATAAGATGCTAATTCCCTCAAAATCGAAAGTTGTCCTTAACTCCCAGGAGCTAAAGCCCTCCAGGCACTCTGTCCCCATCACAGCAGCTCTAACAGTGCGGTCAGCAATGCCACCCTCTCCTCTGCTGGTGTCTGGTCAGAAGTCTTCGAGGAGCCCCCAGCTTCTCCAGGACACACTGCTCATCTGCAAAGGACTCTGAGACCAAAGCTCTCCACTTTCTCTGCAATATCAGCCAAGGACAGGGTGCCTGCTCCCCACCCAAGGCAAACCTGTAAAACTCTCTGGAGGTTGGCCTTGATCCACTGCCCCATGACCTCCTCTCTGTGCCCCCCGTAACTGACAACATCCTGCCCCACCCCCCCTCCTAAGAGACGAGTTGGAGAGCAGCTGCAACAAAGAACCAGGGTGAGGAAGGGCGTGGGAGCAAAGACAGGTGGAAGAGGTATGGCTGGGTTTGCCCCGTCACAGAGCACACAGCTGAGAGCTCTCTCCACACCAGGCGTGCAGTAAAAGAGCAGTGAGTAAACATCGGACGGAGGATGCTGACGATCCTCAAGGAATTAAAGGGCTGAGATGTGAAAGAGTAAGTGGAGTTAAAGGCTTTCAAGATTCACAGGGCCCCGGGGCAAGGATGCAATTGGAGGCCCCTTCTCTTCCCACCCTGACTTCGTCCTGCAGCACTGGGGACCTCATCCTTATGCAGTGGACACTCCAACCCACAAGCCTTGTCCACGTGAACTCCCCCCACCCCATCTTCCAAACAGCCACCTCCCAGGACCCAGGGTGCAGCCACTGGTGGTGTAGACCACCCTCAGGAAGACACACTCAGAGCAGAGGCCAGCACGGGCCCTGGAGGTGGGCTCCGTTGGGGAAGCCATTCCAGGGTCCAGGGATGCCATGAGCATAGTCTAGAAGGGGGATGTGCAGAGGCTCAGGTGGGCACATCCCCTTGGCCTCATGGATCGCTCACTCTATGGGAAGAGGTATAGCTAGAAGAGGGTCAGAGAAGGACCTTCTAAGGTGCAGGGACTGAGGGCAGAGGGGCCGAAGGTGGTATCATGCACTTGTTATTGGAGCACCAGAAGGCAAAACTGAGACAAGTGGATAGGAGTTAGAAGGAAAAATATTCCCTAGGGAACTTGCTTCCCTTCTCCACAAATTAGTATGTCCAGCTCTAAACTCATCTGCATTACCAATTATCCATAAAATAATTGTCTGTGGATTCACCGTCACCTCCAACTCAGTATATGCAAAAATACAATCTTCCTCTCATACTTCACAAAACTTCCCACTGAGCCGGTGGTACCATCATTTTCTCATGTCCTAGTAAGCTAAAATACGGAATCATCTTCTCTGCCCTGCCTTCTTCAGTACCTGGTTCATCTCTGTCTGGGGCCCTTTAGCTAAAATTTAATAATAATAATTATATACATGTAAAAATGAAACCTGTTTTTGATGAGAGGTCAGACTTTGGAAATTGGAAAAACAAAAAGAGCATTTGAGAAATAAGAGAATCTACCTTCCTATCATATCTTAAATCACAGGCATCCAGTGACTGCATTCACCTGCAGTGGCCTCTTAAACATAATGACAGCTCAAATGGCATTTAAATAACGTACTTTCAATATAAAGCTCTAAAGGAAAACAATTTTATGATAATGGCAGTTGTCATGAAAAGAGTTTAAATGTGCGTGTAGAATATTTGTTGTCTGCTACCAACATGGTTGTTTTTGGGATCTGTGTCCATTTTTTTCAGTTGCCAGCCAAGACTTTGGTAGCAACAAAATGACAACTCCAGCTATATGCTAGGGTTGATTCCACGTGACCTAAATGGTCAGAGCCCAGCGTATCAGCCTCCACAGGGAAGGGAGTGTATCATAAATCCCAAAGCAGATGTGTAAACAAGTAGTTTATAGACTATTAACTAGGGTATATCCAAAGATTAAATTTCAAAGTTACAGCATCCAACAGTGTACATACTGAACATTTAAGTCTTTGCATGTCTCTGGTTATAACCATTTTTAGTTACTGTGAATCTGGTCAGTATTATAAATGGCTGGGATAAAATATCTGCTGGAGGAGCAGTTATAAGCACGTGACTCACCAGCTCCTCTGACTCAGTGGACCCATACCAGTCAGGAGCTGTTAATACCTAGATCCAGTAACAAAGCCTGAGCGGGGCAAAGGGGCTATAAGAAGTTTTAACAGCAAATAGCTAGGAGCCCCTGTGGCTGTCTTTATGACTGTATCCTTCGGTGGTATGTAGCACCTATATCTTTTGTTGCTATAATGGCAAATTTGGGGTATAGGCATGGCCTGATCATTGCTTCCAAGCACACTGAAACTAGATGATGATATAGTACAGTCGGAACTGATCCCAAGATGGGAGGTGCCTCTCTCTACCAGGGTTTGACACGCTCTTAATGTAGATGAGGGCTGGGAGACTCTGCTAGAAATCAGAAAGGCAAAGTAGTGTAGGTGCCTATAGTTGCAGGTGGTGGGACCAGCAAGGGTGCCATTTAGAATGTTAAGGGAGGGTGGTTACCATATTACATAGGATTGGTCTTTCTGTCACCTAGAACCCCAGGTGTAAGCACCAATAACCTAGAGAATGGCTGGTCCTTAACAGAAACACCTAAGGATTTAGCTTTTATTTTCACTTCTGCAGCAGCAATGAGAACGCAAAGAAATCTTCTACTCAACTTGACACAATCTGACATCTCAAAAGTTTAGAAAAAAACATATAAAAATGGTCCTTTGTCATGAATTCAAACCACATCCTAAAGGCTGGCAGAACAATGCTTTCAAAACCCAGACGTTCCCAAACAATTTCTTATTCTCAAGGGTTACATAGGGAAGAGTCATCACTAACCCCCCCAAAAAAATTGAAAAGAAAATAAAAGTTCTATTTAGCATGCAAATGGGAAAGTTCCTAGTGTGCTTATAGGTACTAACAAAACTTGTTTACAGTGTTTATAATAAAGTATTATTTACATATGAAATATATAATGTGTATACAAGAAATTTTTGCTTAAGAAATAAATGTTAACTTTGTTTTTTTGGGCTGCGTTGGATCTTCGTTGCTGCGCGCGGGCTTTCTCTAGTTGCAGTGAGCGGGGGCTACCCTTCGCTGTGGTGCACAGGCTTCTCATTGCGGTGGCTTCTCTTGTTACGGAGCACGGCCTCTAGGCACATGGGCTTCAGTGGTCGTAGCGCGCGGGGTTAGTTGCTCCGTGGCATGTGGGATCTTCTCAGACCAAGGCTCGAACCCGTGTCCCCTGCATTGGCAGGCAGATTCCTAACCACTGCACCACCAGCCAAGTCCCCTTAACAACCTTTTTGAATCCTTTTTTGTACACCACCCCATTCCCATTTACGTCCTCCCCGAGAAGTAACCACTATGTCAAATTCTACTTATTATTCCTATATTTCCCTTATTAGATATACATATCAATTTGCTATGGATTTGTAAAAAATCCATATATTCAGCTGTGTGTGGTCTTAAACCTTATGTAAATGAATCATACTGTAGGTATTTTCTGTAACCTGCTTTTTTGCTCAATTTCATGTTTGTGGGATTCATTTGTGTTGGTAGGAGTAGCTGCCATACATTTTCACTTAAATAGAATTTATTTATCCAATGTACCCTCAGTGGATATTTGTGTTGGTTTCAATTTTTGCTTTTACAAATAATACTGTTATAAACATAATTAACTATCTCCTGATACACACACTCAAGAGTTTCTCTGTAGGATATATACATATAGAAGTGGAATTGCTGTGCATCACTGACTTTACAATGCTAACTTGTTTCCAAAGTGGACACACCAGTTTATAATCTCACCAGCAGGGTATGAGGCCCACCGTCCACAAGCTCACCAAAATTTGCTGTTTACAATGTTTTCACTTTTGCCATTCAGGTGGATATGAAATAATATCTCAGTTTTAATTTGCATTTTCCTGATCATTAATGAAGTTGATAATCTTTTCATATGTTTATTGGCCATTCATAGGCATGGGAAATGCCTATTCAGCTTTTTGCCTGTTTTTCTATGGGTTTTTTTCCTTATTAGGTATCGGAGTTCTGTACCTATTCTAGATACTAATCCGTTGTCAGTTATAGCTTCTCCCATTTGGTAGCCCATCTTTTCATTTTCATTATGTTGTCTTCTGATTTTAAAAAATTCTAAATTTTAATGCGGTTAAATTTATCAGTTGTTTCCTTTGGATTTGTGTTTCTTCTTTATCTTAGAAATCTTTTCCAGCTCCAAGGTCCTAAAAGCCTTCTATATTTTCTTCAAAAAATTTTAAAAGCTTTTCCTTTCCCCTTTAATTATTTAACCCCCTGGAACTGCTTTTGGTGCAAGGCATGAGGAAGGGTCCTAGTTTCATGTTTTTCCACGAGATTAACCATTTGTTCCAGCATCAGTTATTGTGAAGTCCATTCTCTTCGCACTTAGCATCATTCCCAGCTCTGTCCTAAGTCTTCATATATGTGTGGGCTGGTTTCTAGGTGCTCTATTTTGTTCCACTGGAAATCTGTCCATCCCTGAGCTTACACCCCACACTGTTAGTTGCTATAATTTTATAAGAAATCTTGGTATTTGCTACAGCAAGTCCCCCTCTTGCTCCCCCATCATGTTCTTTTTCTTCAGGACATTCTTGACTCTCGTTGGGGCTCTTTTACTTCCACACAAATTTTAAAAGCAATTTGTGTAGTTCCTTAAAAACAAAAACAAAAAACTGTTGGTATCTTGGTTTTGATTGGCATTGCTTAAAATAGTTGATAAATATCTTCTTGATATTAAGCATTCCTAACAATGAATATGGAATAGTTATTCATTTGTACGTCCATTTATTGCCTTTCCAAGTATATTTCTAATTTTCACCATAAACATGTAGAAACTTTTGTTATGTTTACTCCAAGGAATTCCAAGGAATTTTTAATATTATCGCTGCTATTGTAAAATATTCCTTTTTAAAAAAATTACATGTTCCTTTTATTGCTTTATCTGTAGATATTCAGTTCACTTTTGGATGTTGATCATTGCTGAGTAACAAATTACCCCACACTTAGTGGCTTAAAACCACAAACATTTATTATCTCATAGTTTCTTTAAGTCAATAATTTAGGAGGAACTTAGCTGGGCAGTTTTGGCTCAGGGTCTCTAAGGTTATAATCAAGATGTCATCCAGGAGTGCAG
Source organism: Balaenoptera physalus (assembly GCF_965194825.1). Taxonomy (NCBI): domain Eukaryota; kingdom Metazoa; phylum Chordata; class Mammalia; order Artiodactyla; family Balaenopteridae; genus Balaenoptera; species Balaenoptera physalus. Next base: position 58,035,587 of record NC_138893.1, on the reverse strand, counting down.
TCTTCTGGAAACTTGACTGGGACTGGAGGATCCATTTCCAAGGTCACTCACAGGGCTGTCGTTCAGAGACCTCTTTTCCTCATCATGTGGGCCTACCCAGGAAGGATGTTCATACCAAGGCAACTGGCTTCTTCCAGCACGAGTGAATCAGAGGTCGAGAGAGAGAGAGAGAGAGAGAGAGAGAGAAGAGGGGAAGAGGGACAGGGAGAGGGAGGGGAAGAGGGAGGGAGAGAAAGAGGAGAGAGAGGGGAAGAGGAAGGAAGAGAGAGGGGAGAAGGAGAAGAGGGGAGAGAGAGAGAGAGAGGACAACTAAGATGAAAGCCACAGTGTCTTTTATAACCTAATCTTGGAAGTGACATACCATAATTTCTGCTATGTTCTATTGGTTGCACAGAGCAACTCTGGTACAATATGGGAGGAAACTACCAGAGAGTGAATCTCGGAAGGTGGGGATCACTGGGGGTGTCTTGTAGGAGAACTACCACAATCTTATATCCAGCAACTGCTAAATTCTCACACTTACTCTAATAATTTACTAGTAGATTCTTTTGGATTTTCTGTACAGGCAAATAATGACAATTTTCTTTCTTTCCTTCCAATCCCATGTTTATTTCTTTCTTGCTTTACTTCACTGGCTCAGATTTCTGGCACAATGTTTGAAAGAGGTGGTGACAGAGGATCTTATCTTAAAAGTAGTGTCAACATTTACCATAGTATGTTGTTTGTGGTAGGTTTTAATTGTTTTTATTTTTAGTCAATATCCTCTTTTTCAAATTAAGGAAGTTTCCCTTTATTCCTAGTTTGAGTACTGTTTTTTTCTTTTCATTAATGGTATAAAATTTTATAAACACTTTTTAGTATCTATTGAGCTGATCATGTTTTTATTCCTTTAATTTGTTTATGTGGCAAATTATAGTAATTTTTGCTCTACTGTTGAACCAATCTTGCATTCTTAAAATAACCCCAACTTGATTATAATACATTACCTTTTTATATATTTTGGATTCATTTTAATAATTTATTGTTTATAAATGTTTGCATCTATTCAATATTTATAAGTGAAATTGGTATCCTTTCCCATACTGTCTTTGTAAGGTTTCAGTGTCAAGGTTATGCTAACTTATATATGAGTCAGGGAACGTTCCTTCTCTTTTTATATACTGCAGAATATTTTATATAAGATTAGAATATTTGATCCTTGAATGTTTGATACAACTTACCTGTAAAAAATATCTGAGCCAGGTATTTTGCTTATGAATAGATTTTAAACTACCAATTTTAAACTACAAATCTTAAATGTTTATAGACTACCCAGGTTTTCTGTTTCTTCTTGAGATCATTTTGAAACAATACGTTTTTTCTAGAAATGCATCTATTTTATCTGTTTTAAGATTTATTAATATAAAGTTGTTCATAATGCCCTTATATTAACTTTTTAATTATGAATTACCTACGCTTATGACATTTTCTTAAGTCCCAATTTTTTTTAGTTTTCTCACTTTCGTCTGCATGCCTCTTGTCAAAATTTGTCTTTTTATTTCACTGGGTGTGAATTCATGTTTGATGAAAATTCTTTGAGGCTTTATATTGAAGGTACACTCTTACACAGAGCACTTATATTTGCTTCTACCAAAAACCTGTGGGTACTGCAACCAGGAGCCATTTTTAAATACATTTTCTGCTTGAGGTTTTTCAGAACACGGGAATGTGAATTCAGATTGCAAATCCCGATGAGGGCCAGATTGTGGTTATGAATTTTAGGAGGAGGTTTTTTTTCCCTCTACCCAGAGGTAGAGGCATCTTTCTTAGTTGAATTTCTTTGTAAGAGGGTTTTATCCTCTTCTTACCAAGGGTGTATCTTTTCTTGGTTCTGGCTATACTAGATATTCGCTGTGACCCCACCCACACCTTAATGCAGCTTCTTTCCTCATAGCAGCTGTAGATGTTAAAAAACAATGTTCAGGGGCTTCCCTTGTGGCGCAGCGGTTGAGAATCTGCCTGCTAATGCAGGGGACACGTGTTCGAGCCCTGGTCTGGGAAGATCCCACATGCTGCGGAGCAACTAAGCCCGTGAGCTACAACTACTGAGCCTGTGCGTCTGGAGCCTGTGCTCTGCAACAAGAGAGGCTGCGATAGTGAGAGGCCCGCGCACCGCGATAAAGAGAGGCCCCCACTTGCCTCAACTAGAGAAAGCCCTCGCACAGAAACGAAGACCCAACATAGCCAAAAATTAATTAATTAATTTAAAAAAAAAAGAATACACACCTTTATCAATACTGCCAGGTAATTATAAAAAAGAAAAGAAAACAATGTTGGTCACCTGGGGATTAACAGGTGACTTCAGGACAGGTGCCAGCCATTTACCTCTCTAGAGTTCTGCTTTTGCTTTTTGTTTAGGGAGCAGAGGAAGCCTTTACGGCCAGCCTTACTTTCTTCCCAGCTTAGCAATGCTTTTATAAATAAAAGTAGAAAATATTTTGTCTATCACTTTTAGGTGTTTTGTAGTGGGAGAGTTTTGGTGGGGAATAATCTAGACTTTTTATTTATTTTTACATTTTCAAGGCCATTCTCATCTTGGTCATGTTGTACAGGGTATAACTTTGGGGTTGCTATGAAGCACTTCTTTAGGTATTAGAACAATCCCTGAAATGCTTCTAGAAGACAAAGGTGAAATAGCTTTCTATCCAGGTTAGGATCCTGGTTATACTCTTCAATTTTTATAATACCAAAGTATGCTTACGCCCTCTCCTTAGATTTCTAGAAGAAATTCACATAGGATGAGGCAATGAACTGTATAAAGTTATGAGAGAAGAGCTTGCAGTAAACCAACGTTCCTAATGAGAACAACTAGAAAAGCCATATAAAATATGACAACAAAAAAAAGTCTGAAAGCATTGAGCTGTTGTTGAGACAACCAGAGACTTGAAATAAGGAGAACCTGTGCAGAGAGAATTAAAGATCGGATAGACCACCACTTCTGAATATGATAGAGTAACTTGAGGCAGACCATTACTAACATGAAGATCAACAAGAAAATCTAGGGGAAAATACCAACAAATTGTTTAAAAGCATTGGAAAGTTACTAAAACAACTAGATTTTATGGCTAAGGTGAGCTAACACACTGCAGCTGTTTGTACCTGGATGTGTTTGCTGATTCTGGACAAGGGCAAGAAGCTGAAAATCTGAACTTTGCCTTGGAAGAAAACCAGTGGCATTGACAGAGGTATTGATGGCCTCAAGGAGCTGGAAAAAAAGAAAATTTAAGAGTTCAGACGTCAATATTCTGGTGAGAGGGTGTGCATAAAACTGAACCTGACACTCAGTTCATTTTCCACTCAAGATATTTGCCAAATTTCAAAGCTACAAAGGGCAGGAGGGTAAACAGCTTACCGCAAAAGCAGAGTGGAGATTTTGACAGTCAAGGGCTGCTGAGAAAACAAGGATTAGAGTTTAAAACCTCTCAGGAGGAGGAATCCTGGTGTATACACCAAACTCTCAGCCTCAGAGGGCCACAACTTAAGTGTAGAGGTGAACGAAAGATAAAAAATCTTTAACACGACTGCAATCCTGCCTTCATTCAGCTCAATTCCTGAATGGATTAGGATGATTGGTCCTAACCCTATATGTCTAGCAGAGGAAAGGGTGAATACTCTCTGGAGGAAAAGTGTACATCCGGTGAAATTCTCTTTCATCTATTTTCTCCATCTTTTCCTCTATTTTTAAAAAACTACTAATAATATCTATTTTCTTTTTGCACTCAATACTTGTAATTCAATCCAAAGTTACTAGGATGCCAAAAGACAAGACCACATGAATAAAAACCAAGAAGAAAATAGATAATATAATCAGACCCAAAGGAGACTTAGATATTAGAATTAGCAGACAAGTATTTTAAAGTAACTATCAATATTTTCAAGAAAAATAGAGGAAAGGGTAGAAAAATAGATGAAAATATGGAGAAGTTCATAGGGAATTGGAAACTATCAAAAATAATTAAGTGGAAATTTTAGAACTAGAAAAGATAATAACTGAAATTAAAAGCACAAGAATGGATTTAAAAGCAGGGTTCAACACAGCAAAAGAGAGGCTTAAGTGAACTAGTGAATAGAAAATATGTGAGTAAAGCCCAGAGAGAAAAATAATGGGAAATAGAGAAAAGAGGATGAAACACATGGGGCAGAGTGAAAGGGTATAACATAAGTGCAGTTGGAGTCCCAGAAAGAGAAGAGATAGCAAACGAGACAGAAGAAATATTTAAAGAAATAATTAGCAGATGATTTTCTAACCCCTACCTAGACTCCTGTCTAGAAATCTACACCTAGTGAAGCTATCTTTCAAAAATGAAAGCTAAAGATGTCTTCAACAAACAAAAAGAGGGAATTCTTCACCAATAACTATACTAAAAGAAATACTAAAAGGGCTTTTCCCTAAGGCTGAAGGAAAAGTGATCCAAGATGGAAACACAGAAATACAAGAAGAGAAGGAAAACAGAAAAGGTAAGTAAATGGATATGGATAAATATAAAATAACTGAAGAAAGCAATGATGACAACATCTCATGGGGTTTAAAATATATTTAGAATTAAAATGCAAAATAACAATGCAAAAGGTATTCACATGGCAAAGTATTTTAAGGTCCCAGCTTTATTTAAAAAAAAAAAAGTGGTAAAAATAATAGTGTGTGTTGTAATTACTAGGGTAACCAACAAAAGAACAGTAAACAAGTTAATAAACTGGAAAAAAATAGAATCATTAAAAAATAGATTAGGAGAAAAAAAAAATAGATTAGGGAGTTCCCTGGCGGTCCAGTGGTTAGGACTCTGTGCTTCCACTGCAGGGGGCACAGGTTCGATCCCTGGTTGCAGAACTAAGATCCTGCAAGCCACTTGGCGCAGCCAAAAAATAAATAAATAAAATAAATTATAACCATTATAAATAAATAAATAAATGATAGATTAATCCAAAAGAAGATGAGAAATAAATGAAAAAGAACATAAAACAAGGGGGTCTAATAGAAAACAAATAATAAAATGGTAGACATAAACTCAACTTTATCTAAAATTGTATTAAATAGAAATGGACAAAATAACTAGAAGGCATATTGTGAATAAAGAGTTTTGAGAACCAATATAGTGTAGAAGTGATGACCATGGACTCTTTAAGTCTGGGCTCCAATCTTAGCTTCAATACTTACTAACTAAATATTTGACATTGGGCAAGTCACAAATCTTGCCTGTGCCTCAGTTTCCTCATATGTAAAATGAAACTAAGGAGAAAACCACCTGATAGAGCAGTTGTGAAAATTAAATGAGTTAATATATGTGTAAAGTACCTAGAACAATGTTTGGCATATAGTAACTGCTATATAAGTGTTAGCCATTGTTATTATTATTTAAGCCTCACAGCAACCCTGTAAATAATTAACTCATTTCACACAGAATTCAATTGAGGCTAGGATGATAGTGCAACTTGCCCAAAATTACCCAGCAGGGGTGTTACTACAAAATTATAGAGATGTGTAAATGTCTCCAATACTCAACGCTCCATGAAAGCAGCAATCATGTTTGTTTTGTTCATCACTACACACTCAATGCCAAGAACATAGTCAGTGTTCTAGAAATATTTTTTGGATGGGGAGTGACTCTTACTACTTACTATACCAAGCTCTTTCAGATATTCTCAGCCAGGAACACAGAATATTAATATTAGTACTAGCAGTCCTTATTTGAGAAAAGAATCTCAAAAATTGATATTCATCTTCAATAAGAAACACACTGTGAGAATGAATATTTGTGAGGAAATTTTTACCACTGGATATTAATCTTAGTAACAACTTACACTTATTTACCACCTATCATTGTTAAGTACTTCATCCGTATGACCTCATTTTATTCTCACAACCACTTCGTGAGGTTTGAATGTTATCCCCATTTTAAAGATGGGAACAATGACACCTGGAGATAAGTTGCCACTGAAACACTGGGCCTCAACCATTTAGGAAAAGCTGTACCAAGGGGACCTATATGATGTAGTGCCAGTATTTCCTTCCTCTGTACAGCTTTGAGTTTCAGAAGTTGCACCTCCTCCAGCTCCTGGTTGGAATTGGCGGGGTGGGGTGAAGGGTGGGGAGGATTCCTTACTTCTCTGAGCCAATCATAGAGTCCCATTCACCTGTCCAGGGATTGGCTTATGCACAGGTATGTGCCTTAATTCTAGTCAGTGAAACATAGTGAGGGGAGGGGAGCCTTTGGTGGAGGGTGGGATGAACTCCTGGGAAATGTCTATTCACTCATAAAAAATGACACAAGAAAGAGATGGGCTGCTGCTTCTACTCAGTGGCGTTGTGTCTGCATATGATGCCTGGAAATTGTGGCAGCCTTCTTATAATTAGGAAGCAAGTCAGCACAGGCACAATCAAAAGTAATGAGGATGGGAGGACAAAAAAATGAAAATAACCTGAGTTTAAAGTTACTAAATTAACCAACTTTAAAAACACCCTACCTTGGGACTCGTATTGTGAGATCATAAATTTTCTTTATTGTTTAAGCTAGTTGAGTCAGAGGATCATGTCCCTTGCAACCAAAGGCCTCCTCATTAACATACCACCATATAAAAAGATCAAAGAAAAGAGAGTAGAGGGTCCTCTACTTTGATGAGCAGGGTTCCTCAACCTTGATGCATATTGGAAACAGCTGGGAAGCTCTCAAAAATATCCAATACCCAGGCCACAACCCAGAATGATTACAAAAGAATCTGAGAGGGGTGGAGGGAGGCAGGCATCAGTCCTCGTAAAGCTCTCTAGGTGATTCTGATATGTAGCCAAGGTTGAGGACCACTGGCTTAGAGGGATCCTATAAACCCAGTAGTGGGTGCCCACTCACTGGCAGAAAGAGGGACGGGTCCAGAGGCAGGAAATCAGCAAAACTGCATACAAGGTACTGCTCTGACTTTGGGATCCTTGCCAACGATCTAGAGGGTTTGTTTAGGCCACAACTCCCAGAAGCTGCTAAAACAAAACAAAAAAACAAAAAACCTCTGTGGGGAACCTGGCGATGAAAGCTGAAAAGGAGGCTCTCTCTTTGGGACTCACGATGGTGAAGACGCACGGTCTGCTAACTGCACTAGGGATTTCCAGCCCTTCAGTGTGGGGATAAACTAAAAGGAAAGACATAAACCTAGAAGAGAACAAAGTCCTTCCTTAAATAACTAAATTAAGCCTTATTTCTCTGGAACAGAATATCATGCCCCCCAAATTCAAGCCATTCTCCATGTGAAATTTTAAAAGCAGTGTTGCTTCTGCTATGAGATGAGGTATCAGGACGTGAAATACGGATGATTCTGTTCGATAGGAAACACTCAGGAACAGCTTGCTCTTTGACCAGGCTCTCCTCCTTCAGTTCACGTGCAGCACAGGGACAAGCCAGTGTTGGGTGGAGCTGGCATAGGTGACCAGCAAGAGCTGACCAGAGTCATGCCTGCCTGGCAATCACTCCCTCTTTAAGAAAGACAAATATCATTATGATATCACTTATATGTGGAATCTAAAATAATTGTACAAATGAACTTATTTACAAAACAGAAGTAGAGTCAGGGATGTAGAAAACAAACTTAGGGTTACCAGGGGGGAAAGGGGTAGGGAGGGATAAATTGGGAGATTGACATTGACATATACACACTACAATATATAAAATAGATAACTAATAAGGACCTACTGTATAGCACAGGGAACTCTACTCAATACTCTGTAATGACCGATATGGGAATAGAATCTAAAAAAAGAGTGGATATATGTATATGTATAACTGATTCACTTTGCTGCACAGCAGAAACTAACACAACATTGTAAATCAACTATACTCCAATAAAAAATATTTTTAATTTAAAAAAAAAGGAAGGGGGCAGCTAGGAAAGGAAGGCCTTCAGGGGAGACTTCAAGGAAGAAGTGGAAAGGAAAACACTAGGCAAAAAGTCACTGTCTACAAAAACAAAAACTTTTATTTAAAAAAAGCAAAAGAATAAAAAATATTTTTAAAAAGAAAAAAGAAAAAAACAGTCACTGCCCAGCCTGGAAGTCACTGTTCCAGGCCGATTCAACCTGCCACAGGACCTTGAACAAGTCACTTTCCCTCTCTGAGTCTGAGTTTCTTTAATAAAGGCAGACATTTGCATCCCATGGTCTTCAAGGTCCCTGTCAGACCCATATTTAATTTTTCTCCATCCTGTGGGAAGAGGGCTCTCTTCGCCCAACCGTCAGCATGAACAGAGAGCCAGAGGAAATAAAATAAGGGTCATGAACTCCAGCGCCTACAGAAGTCAGGCAGACAGCACAAGAGAATGTAGCAGGGGTGACAAAACAAGCAAGTACCTCTGTACCATTTTTCTAGATTCCACGTATATGCGTTAATATACCTATTTGCAGGGCAGGAATAGAGACGTAGACATAGAGAACGGACATGTGGACACTGAGGGAGGGGAGAAGGGGAAGGGGGGACGAACTGGGAGATTAGAATTGACATATATACACTACCATGTGTAAAACAGGTAACTAGCAGGAACATGCTATAAAGCACAGGAAGCTCAGCTCAGTGCTCTATGAAGACCTAGGTGGGATGGGGGAGGAGGGGAGGGAGGTCCAAGAGGGAGGGGATATAGGTATACATATAGCTGATTCACTTCACTATACAGCAGAAACTAACACAACATTGTAAAGCAATTATACTCCAATTTTAAAAAAAGCAAGTATAGCCCATCTATAAAGGAGGCAGCTGCTACTCAACTCCAGGTAACTGTCACCATGAGGAAGGACCTTGCAACTTTTTGAGAAAAAAGGAAATCTAGATTTTTTTTTTTTAATGTAAACTGCTGATGGTCTGCTCTTGGAAATAAATTCTCTTTTAAAAAAAAACAGAGAGAGAGAGAAAGAAACCAAAAAAAAGTATCCAAAAAAAAAAAAAATCTGCAGCCAGATACAGCCTGTAGGCCTGTAGTTTACAACTTCTGATCAAGAGGCTGTTATGATATGATTAAATTTGTTTTTCATAATTGGGCCTTTCTAGGTTGGTCATTTATTCCCCCTTAAGTTACACTGTGCAGAAGCCATTTTTGGCATTTTAGGCAAGAACTGAAACTACAACTTTGGTTCCTAGACCTGCTGCCTCATACCCCAAGGAGCTGAGCTCCCCCTCAGTCTGGGACTGATGCCCACTGCCGCCCCCTACACCCTCCATGCAGCTCCAAGCTTTGCCCCTTCAGGAGGGGGCCGGATCTCCGGAGGTAGAAGCCACTCCAGCCCTTCCCACACCATCCCTTCCCCCATTTCAAAGCCTCTCGAGAAGTGGTCCCCAAGATAAACCTGACCCAGCAGAGGGTACACGTGATGAGCAGTCAGCACAGATGGGGACAGTCAGGGCAACAGTCCCAGCAGCTCAAGTCACTGCCCCTGGACCCCAGCCCCAATGGTCAGGAGGTGGAAATTCTCACTAATGAGACTGGGACCACGTGAATACCTTCAGGTGGATCCAATTCCTGGTCCAAACTAACCTTGCTCAGTTGTTCTTAAAACAGGAGAATATCAGTTGATGGTTTCTTATTTAACTAACTGTGGCTTTGAGAAAGAAAACACACTCAGATCTTATACCAAACATTTTTATTTTTAAAGTGAGAAGTTCACAGAGGATAGCTATAGGAGAGTGAAATATTTAGAGCAGAAAAATTGTGGGTGCTAGCCAAACTTCAAATATTGTTATAGCAGAGTTATTCCACTAGTACGCTTCCAGCATGGCAGGTCACGTGTTAAAATTAACTGCATTCTCAGAACACCTCAGTGGACGTGCACAATGATAAAAGCAAACATTCAGAGGCTCCGGTTCTGAAGATTTTACAGAATGGATTTATGCACACTCCAAAACAAGTATATTACAACACACCCAAAACAATTCACATCCATTAAAAAAAAAATGTTGACTTTAAAGATATTGGTAGGAAGACTTAAAATAACAAGAAGAATATAGGCAAGAAACAGAAATGGCTACTTTTATGTGCAAGGTACTGGATTCTTAAATTGAGAATCAGTGTCAATCCTCACTTCCAACATCACATCGAAAAAGTGTGGCAGAAAAATGAGTCACCTTCAATATGAAGGATGCGAGTTGTGTACACTGACAACACTCTTGAAGATACAACAGTTTTGCAGGAGGAATGCCAGCATACAGAGTGGGCCTTCTTATGAGGCCAAACGCTCACAGGTTATCCGATGAACCTTCACATACTCAGGTTAAGCAACTACAACATTCTGGTTTAATCAAGGCACTGGCAAAAAGCGATCCTTGACATGACATAGAGTCCCTACGAGTTGTTGGCCAAAGATGATGGCATCACCTAATACAGTATTAGGTGATGACAGCTGCATCTTATGTTTGGTCAGGCAGCATCTATACTGAGAACCCAAGCATGGTACCTTGATCACAAGCAAGGTCACTTATCCCATTAGGACTGCAAAGCCAGATTTGCTTAAGCTTTCCCCAAATCATGATTTTTGTTAAGTCACGTTTGAACAGAAAGGCTTCGCGTACAATCTTGATTCCCCAGAATTATAATTCCCTTTCCCCAGTACCACGCAACACTCCTAAAGTTTGTTTGGGTTTTTCTCCACAAGAATACATAGAATGGATGTTATTCTCCCCTCTACAAATTACTTCCCTGGGAGAGAACTGTAAAACCAACTTAAAAACACAAAATAACCTTACATTTTTCTCACCGACAGTTAAGTATCAGACCTCTCGCTCCTACTCTGACCTGAGCTGCAGAGCCCTTCGAGTATACTTTTCAGACATTCCTCATACCATTAACACAGCTTTCTGTCACCATCCACTGTCCTTCCTCAACCTTTTCTTGCCTAACGTGAAAGCGAGTGAATTGAGAGGGAAGGAGAAAAGGGCACCGACAATGTATTACTTTTATAAAAATAGGGTTTCCAGGCTGTTCCTTGATACTCCACAGCAAAATGGGGCAGCATCGTCCATATAGAACCCCACACTAAATTCTCAAGGGGCTACCTTTTTTGTAGCCAGGTCTCAAAAGTTCCAAGCTAAACCTACTGAAGGAAAGTAGCAATGCCTTCCTAATATTGGCAAAACAGACCTAGAATTACATGGGGAATAAGGTCAAGACCAGCCACTAGGTGCTTCATTCATCGGTAAGAGGACAAGTTCTCCATCCTCCCCCAGCTCTGCCATTCTGGGAAGAGCCCGCTGGCCAGCCTCGGGCTGCCGAAGACTGTCGACTCCAGCTCGGCCTTGGGGGACGTCTGGTGGAAGGCGCAGTCCTGGGCTGCCCTCTGCGTCTGCACTCCATCAGGTTTCCACTGCACGTGGACAATTCTGTAATTCTGACCCTCATTGTTGTCCCAGAAGACCCGCCCGTTAGCATGGTACGAGATGCAGAACTCGATTTTCTCCTTCGTTGGGATGACGGAGGGTAGGTCAATGGCAAACGAGAAGGTGTCACTCTCCGAGCCACCGTACACGTTTCTCATGTAGACACAGTCCACATCTGTGTAGCTCTGCCAGGTATCAAAAGTGATCCGGATCTGAACCTTCTTCTCAAAGCTCATGTTTTTCACCTTCACAGTCCCCATCACCGTTCGCTCCTGCAAAGAGCAGTTCTCCAGGCACACAGAGTTCTTCTGGAAGTGGTTCCGAAAACTTAAGTAATCAGCTGAAGGCTGAGGGAAATCTAAAATCAAGTTTTTCTCCTCGTGGAGTTTTAAGCCTGAGGAGATATCGTTCAGGTCCAAGAGGTCAAACTGGAGATCCCACACTGGCTCTTCCGGAAGGTCCGAGAAGACATGGATGGCGGTGAGGGAGAGGCCCTTGGAGTCCGCAAACACCACCCGCTTCTTGGCTTGGTTGTGTGAAGGCTTCCAGTCGTTCTGGGCTTTGGCTTCCTGTTTTATGTTGAGACACGGCTTCAGAGGCTTTAATTTGTTCACAAAATTTCTTCGTTGGAAGTCATCATAAGGGCCCAGGAAGCTCTTCAGAGGTGGGGAATGAGCCAAGCAAAGCCTCATAGCTACATCCACGGGCATGACCGAACTTGTCAAAGGCCGTGGATCTAAAACCTGGATCATTCTGGAATACAAAAAGAAGAGGGGTTATCGTCTGCACCTGGAATGCACTTCGCCTGGCCCCAAATATATCTGTACAATTTTTGTTGGCTAAGTTATAGCCAGCACAGTAAGTTTCAAGGAGGTGCTCTCACACGTAGTGAAGGAATACAGTATTAGGTGATGACAGCTGCATCTTATGTTTGGCTCTACCCTTGACTGGCTATAGGCCACGGGTTAAAACACTTGGGGTCTCAGTTTCTCCATCTGAGACATAAAAGATTTGGATGGGATCATCTCTAATACAGCTCTAAAACCATTTGGTCTGTTCTGGACCAGTGGTTCTCAAACCTGTCTGTTCACAATGGCATAGGGAGTTGGTTTTCTTCCTTTCTCTTTAATGCCGAATCCTAGGACTTAGAGCCACTAATGCAGAACCTCTGCGAATGGGGACAAGGAGGTAAATATATTCTTAAAGCTTCCCAGGTGATCTAATGACCAGATAGGTTCTAGAACCAAAGTTCTCCCTCAACTGCACTCCCTCAACTGCTTTGATGATTTTGCTATTGAATTGATTACACTTCTCTGGAATAGTAATCCACTTGAAAAGAAAAAAAACAGCCATAAAAATTCTCGTGGAATGGTTTTGAGAGTGAGGGGCTAGAAAGAGTGAATCAGAGGATTATCTTTGCACTTTCATTATCATGCTCTTCCTCATTTTACACAAATAACCCACTGAAGTGCAAGTCAGCAATTGGTGAACTTAAAAAAAAACTTTACATAATCTGTATTTCACAAAGAAAGACATCCATGTCAAGTCCACATTTAAGTGGAAAAAGTTGATGACCTGAAAATGAGGCTGTTTTCAACATATGCTATATATATGAACTTATAAATGTTGAAAAGTGTAATAGGAAGCACAACAAAAAGATAACAGTTATCTCTGGGTGATAGGTGATCTATTTTTGCCTTTGTACCTTTTTGGTATTTTCTAATGTTTTGGCAATGGATATTTATAACCAGAAAGATAATAAAGCTATTTAAAATTTAAACATAACTATGCTCCGCAATAGTAAATCAAGAAGTATCCATCAGGAAGGATATTTTTTCTGGCCTTTAGCCCTGAGTATATTGCCAAGTTTATGGACATTTTTCCCCTATCCTAGCCTTCAGATAAGAGGTGTGTGTATACTGTATGTGACATTTCTCAGTCTGGCTTTAGTAACTGTCTTCCCAGCAGCTCTAAGCACAAAGGCAAATGGTCATTATCATAAGATGGATAATAAAAGAACATTCAGAGAATTTACTTTATTAGCCTTGGGATTTTTCTGGGAGACCTACAAACTTAGAACAAACAAATGAAAGAGAAAGCTATATTTGTGGGTCTAATAATAGTGAACAGGCAGGATTTTTAGAGAGGTCTTCTGCTAAGTTATGTCTAGAGGAGCTATTTAAGTAGTTTTGCTGGGGGCAGGGGTGTTTGGGAGGTTTGTTTTGTATTTTCATATTTTGCACTTATAGAAAGACAATTTAAGGATATGGAGATTTCCCCGGAATTTTAAGTCCTGACCCAGAGTTTAAAAATAATCATTTGCTCAAACTCTTAGACTGAGTTTTCTATGGCAAACCGTCCTAAGAAGAACGGAAGAGGACCAAGGAATGCGAACATCATCCTGTAGTTATTCCCAAAGCTAAACTACTCAACCAGCAATCTCAGAGTGTTATTCCCACGAGTTAAGCGGCCCGAGTCCTTGAGACATTTGTGCAGGACCAAGAGATACGGTCGGAATCCATGAGGGAATCAGAACTCAAGCTGACTCACGTGAAGACAGTTTCTGGTTTAAGAGGCCGTTTACCAAAATCAGCTCTGCCTAAAAAGCACAGAGCAAATCTCCACACCTCCAAGGCCTCCCCGGTGCCAGATTCCAGTCAGCAGCCAGTCAACCCGCCCTCCTCTAGGGTCTTCACGTGCGATGATGACAGAAGGAAAACGCAGCCCAACCTCCCTGCAGCTGCGCGCTCCCTGTGCTCCGGGGCGGGGAATCTGCAGGGAACCTACCTGGTGCAGCTCATTAGGCAGAGGGGCGGCGGGACTCCGCTGCCTGCGCGAGTTCGCACCCGGCTCCTGGCAGCCCCGGCTTGGCTGCAGCTCTGGCGGATTGCGGGTGCAGCGCCCGAGAGGCCGCTTATCTGCTCGGGACCACGTGAGCCGACGGCTGGGACCAATCGCCGGGCCGCGAGCTCGACGGCGCGACCAACCAGCTCTCAGCTGGGGCGCGAGCCCTCGCCCGGGACGTGACGGCGGTAACGCAGGACTCGCGGGGCGCTGGGGGCACTCGGAGACCCCCGGCCAGCTGGCCTGAGTCGCGTAACAGGAACCCCGGGCGAGGCGCCGTGGAGGCAGCACCGTAGCGCAAGTAGCGGGTGCAGGCCAGGAGGGAACGCAGCAAACCTGCCCCAGGCCGGGCGCCAGCACAGCGGGGCTGCGGGGAAGGAGATGCCTTTCACTTCTGGAGGCTTCTGTATACAGTTAATCTGAGCGCACAACGTTGTGGCTTGTTCCAAATGTGTGTGTGTGGATATAGATATAGATATATAGTATAGATATAGATATAGATGATATAGATAGACACAAATATATTTCAAACATATATATTTGAAATGTTTATCTTGTTCACTGCTTGGTGCATCGGCTCATGCTGTCCCTTTCCTTGCCCTGAGCAAGTAGAAGTTGGCTGTATATTTTGGGGTTAGGGTGAACCCACAAATGCACCACACAGTAGACTGCTTCTCTAACTAATGTTGTTAATAAACCACGTTAGCCCTGTTATAAGACAGTGAGAAGGCATTCACTTAAAAGGCACTTTGTATTTCGATCTATTCTTCAGTTTTTCTCCCTGGAAGAGAAAACTAAAGCCAGAAATGAAATGGCCTTTTTTGCTTGTGTGGCAGGTCAGCCACAGAGCCAGTGGTCAACCCAAATCCCTCGACTCGGTTCTGACGTCCTCTGGCAGTGATGTGAAAACCAAAATGTTAAAATATCACATTGTAAGTTTCATGATTCTCCCCGGCCAGTTACTCTCGCTGAGGTTTTGGAATTTTGTTCAGGTTGGAGAGGTTTTAGACCATCAGTTACAACCATAAAATTAAATTTCTAAGTCTAGTATAAATTATTTTTATAAAACCCATGTCCTCGTTCTGCTCTCAACTTAGTTATCCAGTAGTCCATTAAAATGTACAAAATGTACAACGTAAAATGTACAAAAATCCCTGTGTCTTTTAAATCACTGTCAAACAGTGGAATTGTTAAAATGGTGTGATTAAAGAAAAAGAAACTCACGCTGAATATCCCTGGGGAAGGTACTTAACGCTTGGGCTTGATTTTTTTTAAAGGAAACATCCAACTAAGAGCAGATCTTCTAGTCTCTCAGCCCAAACAAAACTAGCTGAAGGGGCAGTCTTTGGAGTTGACACTTTCAAATCTAGGTAAGTTCTAGCCTCAACTCCCTCACCTGTAAAATGGAAATAGTGAAGTTGTTCTTAGGATTAAATGATATTGTACAGATGAGAAAACTCAGCATAGTTTCTCAGTATGTGTTCAACGATCCTATGTTGAGCTAAGGAGTGTATATTACCAATTAAAGTTATGGAGAAACATAAAAGAATAATAAATTGTGATCCCATTTTAGGGGTAAGATGTGCACGCATAGAAAAGAGAATATGCTCAACCAAAATGTTAACAGTGCTTAATTTTGGACAGTGATATTATGAGTAATTAAAATTTTCTTTGTCATTTGGCTTCTCTGTATTTTTTACTTTTTCTGCAAAGAACATGGACTTTTTCTGTAACGGAGAAATCGTCTTTAAATGACTTAAGACCTTCAGATTCAACGAACATGTATAGCCTACCTACTAGGTGCCAAGAACTGTGTTGGAAGCCTTGACATGCTTACACCATCTACTCACAGTCCTTCTGAGTTTGGGTTTCTTTCCATTCAAGCTACTTTCTCTTCTGCCCCCTGGTGCTGACTGATGCCATAAAAGCCACCTCTCCAAACTCCTTAAAATAGAAATCAGGGATACAGGGCTCTCTCCAAAGAAGAGTCAACACTCAATAAAATTCTAAACTGCATGATCCAGGCCTCCCACTTCTTTCTTCCCCCCCCACCAGATTTATTGAGATGTAATTGACATATAACATTAAGTAGGTTTAGAGTGTACAAGGTATTGATTTGATATATTGCAAAATGATTACCACCATAACACTAGCTAAAGCCTCCATCAAGTCACATAATTACCGTTTCTTTTTTATGGTAAGAACATTTAAGATATATTCTCTTAGCAACTTTCAAGTGTATAATAATACAGTATTATTAACCATTAGATCCCTAGAAGTTTATACTCTTTGACCATCTCCCCATTTTCCCCACACCCCCAACCCCTGGTAACCACCATTCTACTCTCTGTTTCTATGAGTTCAGCTTTTTTAGATTCCATATATATATGTGAGATCATATGGGATTTGTTTTCCTCTGCCTGACTTATTTCACCTAGCAGAATCAGGCCCCTCATTTCTATGTCCTTCCTGGCTTTTACTGCCCTTCATCATGGGATGAGAGGGACTGGAATGGAATCAGCGTTCTCAGTCATGAGTTGCCCCAGTGAAGACACGGTGGATTAGGAATTGTGGGGACTTTTCTTATTATTTGTAGGTTTTCTCCAACTGTGGTTTAACAGCATCCAAACATTGCTTTGTCCTACCCATCTTAATAATAAATCTACTGATGAGAACTTCTTGATCTGTGCAGTGTTTCTAGCCATGCCAGGGGTTGCAAGGACTCCTAAGCCAGAGCCCCTTGACCTTGAGAATGCTACAATCTTTATTATAGAAAACCAAATTTAAACTCATGAAATACCCAGGGAACATTTTAAGGTGCTACAAAGCAAGGGGCTGATGATGTGTGGCTTATACAAATGGGTCTCTTCCAGGATCTGTCCAACACATTACCAGACATGCCCTTGTGGGAAAAACACCCTGGGGGCAGGGAGTCCCAGGTTGTCAACTCATTTTCTCCAACCTAGCCCTTTTTTTCAGTACCCAATCAAGAAAGTGCTTGAATATTCAACTCTATAGTTACTAGTATTAAAATGTCAGTACTCAGTAGTAACAGGATGAACCTTATAACTGATCTTTAAGCCCTGCCCTGTAGAAATAGTGAGGTTGAGAACTGCTCGTTTTGATGAAAAGAACTGAGATTTCTATTTCTGAAATTAAGAAAGGAGCCAGTGCACATGTCTCCAGGAATAGTAAGCTCTCTCTTACACTAACTCCTTCTGCCTTCTTTAGCCACATTGGATGGGAACACCAATATTAGGTGAAGGAGTGTAATTTTTTAAAAAAACAAAGACACTTACATAAGCTTACTTTGGGTCAGGCGCTGTTTTAAACACTTTACAAATAAATATTAACTCATGTAATATTTATAAGAATCCAGGTAGGTCGAAACCATGATGTTTATCCACATTTCAAGATGAGGAAACTGAGGAGGTCTGGGAGTTTAAGTAACTTGTCCAAGATCATGTAGCTAGTAGATGGCAAGACCAGGTTTCAAAACCCTCTAGAGTCCATGCTCCAAGTGTATGAGTTGCTCTGAAAAGAACAAGCACCACACTGGTACCCACCAAGACCAAAAAGATGGTCTGTAGAAGGCCAGGGAGCTTCAGAAAGGGGAGGGCTCCCTGAGGAATACATATGGAAGCTTTAAGGAGGAAGTGAGACTTGGGAATTGGCAAGAATTTACCTGTGGCGGAGTATCATCTTTAGGACATCTAGATGATAAGAATCCAGCTGTGTGGCTCAACCAACTAGAGAGAAAATGAGATCACAATTGAAATGGTACCAGCAGCCCACCATTCTATTCAAAGAACATATTCCCAGAGGATAAGAGAAGGAATTAAAAGTGTTGCTGAGTAGACTATACTATTGGCCATTCTGGTTGCGCTGAAAGAATTTTCAGTATCATTTTCACTGCCTGGATTTTTTTTAGTTTAAAAAAATCTCTACTTTTAAAACATCCCTGTAACAGAACAATCTGGGTGCAGTTGTGAATACACAGTTGTTGCTACCAAGAGTAAGTGGTTGAAGAAAGTGCAAGACACTACCTGAGACATGTAGAGTATCTCAGGTGAGGTGAAGAGGAAGGAGAGGGGAGGGGGAACAAAAAAGGGTGATACACTTAACCTCTCTAATAATCTACTGGGATGATGGACACAGAGGTTAAAAGACCAGTAACCATAGCAGGTTGGCTGAGTGGCAAATGGGTCGTGTGAACATAATGCACCTTTGCTATATGTGCTTCAGGACGATAGAGAAAGGAGAGGCTTCCAGGGGCCAGGATGGCCAACGAGGACCAGGACATGCAGGGTAACAGCAAGGAGAGCAGTTTGCTAGAGGTGAGGATTCAGGCTGGGGGGATAGCAGGGAAGGATCAAGGGAGAGAGACCCTTTAAGTTTATATTTTTTTAAATTCCCTGGACTCTCTTGAACAAAATTAGAGATCTGCGTGATACAAAAGGAAATTAGCAAAGAATTAAATAATAATCTGACTGGAGGGGTGAGACCATTCTCTAACATTGCTAGTTACATCTTCAAGTTTCTGCAGTTTCTCCATATTCATTGAAGGATTAGGGTGAAGAAAAGTAGAAGTTAGTTAGGACCTATGAAGAAAACTTTAAACCACTATAGAAGGGCTTTTTAAAAAGGTTTTAATGTGAATATTATGCAGGATGGGAGAGGGGATAAACAGGAACTACCCAAAATGTACTAAAGTTCATATGAAACATCAGCATAGGAAAAATCAAATTGGGAAGAAGGAATATTTTGAAAAAGAATAATGAGGATGTACTAGCCCTATCAGTGTAAAATTTATTATAAATTTAGAGTGTTTTAAAAAATTAGTATTGGTGTATGAATAAAGAGATCAGTGAGATTAGAGTCCATGCATAGACCTTCTTACATAAGAGAACTTAATTTATGATACAGGTGGGCATGTCTAATAATGGAAGAGGAAAAAATGGATTATTCAATAAATGGGCAACTGGCTGTCCATTGGGAGGGGTGGAATGGACAGATGTGTACAGGAAACTGTTTTCAATTCATGCCTCTGTGGAGAGGGGTGAAGGTGCTTTGATGACATGGCAACGTACACCAATAGGCACCTCCATAGGGAATTCTGCAAGGGTGCTGCTGGTTCAACATGCTCTAGGCACTGTAATTTTTGTGATTTGGAGAGTGTTCTTTTTAACTCGGGGCTATGGGAAAGAGAAAAAGTATTGGGACAATCAGTGAATCCAGTCAGTAAGAAAGAAATGACACAATGAACACCCTAAAATCCTGTCCTTCTCCATCTCTAGTTCCTCCTCCCTGGAGAAGACCCTTCCTGGGCATGGCTGACTGGGTTTGTCATGCCGGGTGGGTCTGATGCTCTGTGCTTGTTCTCATGGCTCTGTCTGGGCCAAGATACCCTCCTTTAGTTTCAGTCCCATGTTTTACTAAATCTTAGCATTCTGTATCATTGTGAATTTGCATTCTGATTCTTTGTTGCAAACTTAAAGCCTGTGAGACGCAGGTACTCTCTAACCACTCTACTCACCAGGCTAATTTGTCTAAAGACAGGTATTTTTCTGCTGTGTAAACTGGCTTTTGGACTCCGCTGCCAACTATGACTATTAGAGGAGTTTTGGCAGAAGGAATCCAAACTGAATACAGATCCCTCATTTATAAGGTACCACACTTCCTTTCTTATGTGACAAAATTAAACTTCTCTACCCATCCACTCCCCACGCACACACACAAACACATCACATCACCCCACCCCCAGCTCTGGACATAACTATTCATAACTACCTGTTCCAATAGATGTTTAAAACTCTTTAGACCCCTCTTTTAAGCTATGCTATAGTGTCTCCCTGAACCATGGAGAGAAAAAGCAAATTCGGTCTAAGACATGGACAGCTTTGTGTCTATCAGAGAACTCTTTCTGTTTAGTTGCTACATGCCCTCTCTGACTTGGTGGAAAGTTCCAGCTGGGGGAAGTTGGAGAAGGTGAATAATTTTCCACATCCTACTGAGACAACTCATTTCACTAGGGCTTTAATATTTGTCTGAAGTATAATAAATCCTCTAGAATACCAACCACAGCTTTAAAAACTCATTTCAAAGCCAACTTTCTCCAATCCTTGTTTTACTCTCTATTAGTAAGGTATTAATATTTTTTAAATGAACAACAGTGAAACTTTTAAGTCACTCAGTAAAATCGGCAATTATTTGAGATCACCAATAGGAGGACAAAGCACTTAAAAATTCCCTCATTTCTCCTGTCAAAAAACCACCTCCTGTAGTTGAAAGTAATAATGTTGGGCAAAAAAGCATTAGGTCTTGCTTTCCTGCATACAGAATTGAGCTCTGGTTGTCACAGAGTATTTGGAGCCCAGACAATTAGTGATTAAAAGGGAAGTTTTTTCTTTCAGAAGAAGTGACAGAAAAAAAGAAAATTAAGATTATTAAGAACAAACTACATATTCAACACTCTTTTAGGTCCTTTCATATATTTTATGATATAATCACTGGCTACAGTATTGATACAATATAATGCTTTTTTTTTTTTTTTAAGAATAAGCACTTTATTTATTTATTTATTTGGCCATGCCACACAGCTTGCAGGATCTTAGTTCCCTGACCAGGGATCAAACCCGTGTCCCCTGCACAGAGTCCTAACCACTGGACCTCCAGGGAATTCGCTATAATGCATCTTTTAAATTAAGTGCTATTAAAGAGAAAAACAGAGGACTATGGCTTAAAAGAGGACAAAAGACGATTGCTTCCCTCCTGCCCCAGCCCCATATCCAAAGTTTTGACACTATTTATGGAATTAGTCTTCTCTATGGTTGATTTTGGAAGAGGTACTTATTTTGCAAACTACACACAGAAATGAAAGATTTGATTGGTAAAGATCACAGGGGCAGCATTTGAGCAGTAATATTTTGCATGTGAGTAATCCTTTCAACTTTTTAAATGCCTTCACATCCTTTATTTCATTTAATCTTCATTAAAACCCTGTGAAGTCAATTTTATTATTATTCCATCTAACAGATGGGGAAACTGAGACTCAGGAAGACTGAATGACTACAGTAGGGTTCGCAGCTGTCAAGTGATGGAGTCAGGCTTCAGTGCCAAGATCTAACCTTATCTCAGTCTTGAGGACATGGGGAGGGGGAAGGGTAAACTGGGACAAAGTGAGAGAGTGGCATGGACATATGTCCACTACCAAATGTAAAATAGATAACTCTTGGGAAGCAGCCGCATAGCACAGGGAGATCAGCTCGGTGCTTTGTGACCACCTAGAGGGGTGGGATAGGGAGGGTGGGAGGGAGACGCAAGAGGGAGGGGATATGGGGATATATGTATATGTATAGCTGATTCACTTTGTTATAAAGCAAAAACTAACACACCACTGTAAAGCAATTATACTCCAATAAAGATGTTGAAATAAATAAATAAATAATGTTGCAATGAACATAAGGGTGTATATATCTTTTTGAATTCGTGTTTTTGTTTTCTTTGGAAAAACACCCAGAAGTGGAATTGCTGGATTGTATGATATGATAGTTCTATTTTTAATTTTTCAAGGAACCTCTATACTGTTTTCCATACTGGCTGCACTAATTTATATTCCACCAACAGTGCACAAGTGTTCTCTTTTCTCCACATTCTCACCAACACCTAATCACTTAAGTGATTATCTTTTCTTCTGCAATGTTTAACCTGTTGTTAATCCATCTAGTGAATTTTTCATTTCAGATGTCATATTTTTCATCTCTAGAAGTTCCATTTGTTGGGGTTTGGTTTGTTTGGTTTTTTTTTCTTTGTATCTTCAATTTCTCTCCTCACTGTCTTCATGTTTTCCTTTAAATACCTGAACATAATTATAGTAGCTGTTTTAACATCCTAGTCTGCTAATTTTATCATCCCTATCATTTCTGGATCTATTTCTATTGACCTTTTTTTTTTCCTGGTTACAGGTCACAGTTTCCTTCTTCTTGGCATGCCTAGTGGTTTTTTACTGGATGCTGAATGCTATAATTTTAAGTTTCAAGTGACTAGATTTCACTGTCTTCTTTTAAAGAGTGTCAGACTTTGTTCTGGTAAGCAGATTATCATGTTCTAAAGTCATACCGTTTGCAGGCTTTTGTGAATTGTCTTATCACTCTACATAGCGCTTTTGAAATTCATCCATATTGTTGCATGTATCAGTAGTTTGGTTTTTCTTATTGCAGAATAGTATTCCACTGTATGGGTGTACCATAATCTGTTTATCCATTCACCAGTGGATGGACCTTTAGACTTTTTATTTCCAGTTTTGTGCTATTACAAATAAATATGCTATAAAAATTTAGGTATAGGCCTTTGTATGGACAAATGCTTTCAGTCCCTTGAGTAAATTTCTAAGTGTGAAATTGCTGAATCATCTCATAAATGTATGTTTAAGTCTATAAAACTGCCAAACTGTTTTCCAAAGTTGCTGTACTATTTTTTATTCCCACCAGGAAGATTTGAGAGCTCCGGCTGCTCCACATCTTTGCCAGCATTTGGTATTGTCAGTGTGTTCTTTGACTTCTTATTATTGAACTGAAAGAGTTATTTATATATTCTGGATACAACTACTTTATTAGATATATAGTTTGCAAATATTCTTCCTCCCAGTGTGCACCTTGCTTTTCATTTTCCTAATGTTGTCTTTCAAAGGGCAGAAGTTTTTTATTTTGACAAAACCCATTTTATCAATTTTTTTCTTTTATGGTTCATTTTTTTTATGTCCTATTTAAGAAATCTTTACTTAACCCAAGATTATAAAGATTTCCTCCTATGTTTCTGTTTTCTTCCAGAAGTTTTGTAGCTTTAGCTCTTAAATTTTTGTGTCTATAATCCATTTCAGTTTGATATATTTGTAGATGTGAGGTGAGAGTCAAGTTGTTGTTGTCGTTATTCTTGTTACTCTTTTGTTTTTGTTTTCACATACAGAATTCCAATTCCTCCAGCCCCATTTATCTAAAAAGCAGTCTTTCTCCATTGAATTTCCTTTGCACCTTTGTCAAAATTCAGTTGATCATTTGGGTCTATTTCCAGAGTTTCTATTCTGGTCCATTATTCAATAAGACTATTCTCCTGCCATTATCACACTTTCTTGATTATTATGACTTTATGTTAAGTCTGATATCAGGTAGTGTTAGTCATCAACTTTGTGCCTATCTTTCGAATGTATGTGCTAAAGTTTTATTTAAATTTTTTCATGTATATTCATAAATTGAACTACAGAAGCATTTTGTGCTACATTTTGCAGATTTTAGTATTAAAGTTATGTTTGTTTCATAATATTAATTGAGGAACTTTCCATACTTATCTAGGGTCTGAAATAATTTGATTAACATACAAATTAACTCTTCTTTGAAGCTCAGAGGAATTCAGTTATAAAACAATTAAGTAGGTTTTTTTTTTCTTAAAGGGAAAGCTTAACAATCTTTTCCACTTCTATTATTTTTGGTTTTCTATCTCTTCTTGCACCAATTTTGCTCATTTATATTTTGCCAGAAAATTATTCATAATGTTACATGTCCAAGATCAGACAGCTAATTATAGCAGAGCCAGGATTTGAACCTAAGATGTCAGGCTCCAGAGTCCCTGCATCAACCACTAGATATCAGGAAATATTGATACGTAGTGACCTTTAAATTCAGGAAATAATTTGATAAAGTCTTTCATGATATCCTCATGAACAAGATGAAGAAACCTGAGCTACAAAACCTGCTGACCAACATTACCCAAAGAGAGTCCATCGTTAGTTCTCTTCTTTAAACCCATCAAGAAAGAAAATAATAAAGGGCTTAACATAGAGATCCAAAGACATGGATGAGAACATAAAATGTAATTCCTGAACTTGCAAATGATGCAAAAGTACATCTGATAGCTTAATGGAAAAACAGAACTCAAGGGACTTCCCTGGTGGTCCAGTGGTTAAGAATCTGCCTTCCAATGCAGGGGACACAGGTTCAATCCCTGGTCGGGGAACTAAGATCCCACATGCCGCAGGGCAACACAGCCTGCACGCTGCAACTTCTGAGCCCGTGCCACAACTAGAGAGAAGCCCATGCGCCACAACAAAGATCCTGCATGCTGCAACTAAGACCCAACACAGCCAAAAATAAAAATAAATTAATTAAATTAATATTAAAAAAAAAAAAACTCAGAAAATCTTCCCCACTGCAACCTAGTCAATCAAACAAGTGTCAACTGAACAGATTATAGGCCCCACAAGAGCAAAGGCCAAATGTGTTTTATTCATCCATGTAAACAGAGCTCCCAGCAGAATTGTAGCTGCTTAATAAATATTTTTTAACATTTATTGGAAGAAAAATATATACATTACTGATCTTCAACAACTGCACAAGTTTAGACTGAAGATGACATGATTAAACATTGAGACAAGTGGAAAATACAAGTTTTGGTTTGTCACGAGTTCAGTATAAATCAATAGTGTGATGTTGCAGATTTGGCATCAGAAAACTTAAGACTAGATCTTAAGGTAGGGTAAGTCTCTTAAACTCACAGCAAAATAAAGCTAATAATAATCTAAAAGATTGTTTTGAGGGTAAGATCATTCACACGAAATTTTTTTTGCAAACTACAAATGTCCATTATTAAGTACGTATTATTGTTATTAGATTATAAATCCCAACATTAAGCTAAGAAGCACTTTGAGCTTATCTGTAATTTCTCGGTTTTGGGGGGGTTGAAGATTAAGAGAGGGTAGATATGAAGTCCCTAGCAAGATGTCTGAAGCATATTAAACATTTAATAAATCTTAGCATAAATGGATTATCCTTTCATATACAGGAGACTGTATATATACGTATATATTTAATCATTTATACACATATATTTACATATATGGACGGATATATATCAAAATGTAAAGAGGTTTCCCTAGTTATCCCCCAGTCACTATTCTAGATACTGGAGAGACAATGAAGAATTAGATGAACAAAATACTGCCCTCAATTTTTTGTGATTTACTTCTTTCCATCTTCTCTCCCATGTACAAGAATCACTTTTTAATTACAGAAGAAAAACCAAACTGTAAAGCCAATAAAAATATAATGGTTGCCAGGGGTAGGGGGAGAAGGAGGAGGGGGATGAGTTGCTGGAGCACAGAGGATTTTTAGGGCAGTGAATTATATTATCATTTGGCAAAACCTATAGAATGTACAACACAAAGAGTGAACCTTAATGTAAACTGTGGATTTTAGTTACTAATAATACATCAATATTGGTCATCAATTTTTACAAATGTACCACATCAATGCAAGATGTTAACAATAAAGGAAACTGAGAAGGGGAGGATATGGGAACACCGTACTTTCTGCACAATTTTTCTGTAAACCTAAAACTGCCCCCAAAATAAAGTCTATTAGTTAAAAACAAAAAGTCTCTAAAAAAGAGAAGAAAAGAAATAGAAAAACTAATGAAAGCTCTGGTTTGCTTAAGTGAACACTTTCCAAATACTAAATTGCAATTGCATTACTATTCCTGGCAGCAAACAACTAATGGCCTTTTATCCTTTTATGGCAAGAAATCTTCAGCTGCATCTCCCTTTTGGCCCCAAGTCTACTGAACAATAACAATAAAATGCCTGGTCAGGTATAGAAAAACCTCCTTGTTACCAATTTTTTTTATTATATGTGCTTTTATATTTGCTGATTACACGCAATTAGTGGTTGCTTGGCAACGAAGTTTGGGGCTGTCTTCCAGGTAGAGGTGAGTTGTCTAAATAAAGCACCTCATTGTCTTCAGTGCTGGGTTTCCAAAGCCTCCCCAGCATAACCACGGTTATGGAATTCTTCTTGCATTGAGTGACATTCACATCTGGCTCAGCTCTTTTCATATTCATTCATTCAACACATATTTCACGAGTATCTACGGTGCGGGTCACCATGCTAGGTTCTGGAGGTAGAGTGGAGAATAAAGTGGACAATGTCCCTGTCCTCAAGGAGCTTGCATTCTAGTGGGAAGGAGGAAGGACAAACAGTTAAATATAATTTTTCAGGGAATTCCCTGGTGGTCCAGTGGTTAGGACTCGGCGCTCTCACTGTGAAGGGCCCAGGTTCAATCCCTGGTCAGGGAACTAAAATCCCACAAGCTGCACTGCGAGGGCCAAAAAAAAGATTTTTTTCAATTATAACAATTAGGCAAAGCTGAAGATGAGTCCTATGAAGAAAAGTGAAGTAGAATAAGGAGATTTAAAGAATTTGGAAGAAAGTTTCTCTTTGTTCATTTTATAAGTGGTTAGTGAAGGCCTCTCTGAGGGGGTGATAGTTGAAGACAGCTGAATGAAATGGGGGGGGTGGGGGAAGAGCATGCCATAGAGCATTCTCTTAGGGAGAATATCAGAATATCATAGAACTTGGCCTGATAGTAAAAGAAACTATCATACTGTTAATTTTCAGGATCGAGCTGCAGATTGTTTGATACTTTTCAGACACATTTGTCTGATGATTAATTTTATTTATTTATTTTGAACTAGGAATAAATTGACATGTTTTATTAATAGAGGAGCCCTGTCCTTTCAGGCATGATTGTTTATTGATAATAATGAGCCAGTAACTAAAATTTTAACTGGAAGTAAATTGGCCCTAAGAGAAAAATCAGCCAGCCACCACTCAATTTTCCCCTCTCCTACTAAGTTTTTTACAGAGAAATTAAGGCTTAAGTTACACTAGTCTGATCTTTTTTCGTCTTTGAAGATGAGAAACTTCCATTTTAAAGAGTGTAGGGGCTATTTTCTATTCAAAGCTAAACGTTGTTAACATTTTGGTGTTCCTTATTCTGAGGGTTTTTTTTTCCTGTACATAGTGTAGAAATTTTTTTCAACTTAAAATATTAGGATTATCATATACATTTTCCACATGTCTTTCTTACTTACTAATATATGGTACTCATGATTCCTTTTCATTAAATATTCTTCTAAAACATCATTTTTAATAATAGAAATATTTGGCGATCTATTATCTCCCATTCTCACCTACATTGGCTTTTACCTTTTCATTTAACCCTTTGCTAATTTGGAGGATGAAAAGATATTTCCATTTTTACACTTTACTAGTGAAGTTGAACTTTTTCATGTTAATTAATCCTTTTTCTATTATTTTTTCTTCTATCTTTTCTACCAAAGTACTTCATTGATTTATAAAAGCTTTTTATATATTAGGGTTATTAACATTTTTGTCATATGTTACAAATATATTTCCCAAAATATATATTTGCTCCAGATTTTTAACTTTATTAATAAAATTTTTACCCACAAAAGTTTGATATACAACTTTTTGCATTTTTATCTACTGTTTGTTTCTCTACCATGATTCCTTAAAGAAAGGCCTGAGGAGATTGTGAGGAAAAAAAAAAAACCCTAACTTGACTGGAGAGGCCTGAGGAAGGGAAGGGAAAAAAGTATTAAGTCAAGTGTTTCAAGAAGGAGTAGACAGACCTGATCTTAATTCCATCTCAGTATAACTGGACAAGTGTAAATCTCTCAGAACCAGTTTCCTCTTTTGCAGATTGAGGAGAATAATCCTTTTCTGGCAAAGTTGCTGTGAGGACTAGATTTTTAAAATTTAAAGTACCTCCCTTGAGAGATAGTGGGTACCCAATAAGTTGTAACTATTACTAAAAGGGAAGGTGTCCCAAACTGGTGCTTCTCAAATGTCAATGTCCCTATGAATCACAGGGCATCTTGTTGAATGCAGATTCTGATTCAGTACACCTGAGGCAGAGCATTTGTAACAAGCTCCCAGATGATGCTGAGGCTGGTTGAAGGTTCTAGAGTCTTCCAACAATGGGAATCCCTGATGGGGAATATTTAAGAACCAATTTAACAACTGATGTCTATTTTCACAAGAATTGTGACTCTTAGAATTACACAGAATTTGCAAGATAGAAGAGAAAGCTATCCCTTAGAGGATGAAACTGGAATCTAAACTTATCCCAACCAGGTCAATGTTTCACCAGATGAAATTTAATTACAGTCTCTGTCGCTGTCCAGGGAAGCAAAACCTCAGATGGATAGAAAACTGTGCATAAAGAATAAAGTAAAAGATCTAGTGGTCAAATTTTCTCAATGACCTCCTTCTCAAAGGCCCACCCAAAACATCCATCAAAAGGAAATAACAACAACAACAACAAAAAATTGAGGCCTTTAGAGGAAATAAATTGCAGTACTCTGCATGCATCTTTCCATGATGCAGTGTTTTCCAGCCTCAGCCAATCAGGAACATCACCTGGGTCATTTGCTCCCACTCTTAGCACCTCAGAGAGTTCATGGAAGGGGTGGAAGAACCCCAAGCATCTATATTTCTAGACAGAAATGGTTTGGCAACCCCTGCCTTACTGCATCCATCTCCTTTCTTTGCAGTTTAGAATTTATACCAAAGAGGGGTTAACTGAACATAGTGAACAAAGGTTCTGCTGTGAAAAGAACTGGACGACACTCAGTCACCGCATAACCTTGAGCAATTTACCCATCCTCCTTGGGTCTGAGTTTTTTCTCATCTGTAAAACAAAAATAATGAAATCCTCTACATAAGGTCATTATAGAGACCAGATAAAGTAATGGATGTGACAGCCACTTGTAAACTGAACGCAAGTGTGATTTCCATAAATGCATGCATTGTGTCAAATCTTCACTGAACCAAGCCATTAAGATTATTCCTTGAAATCTAAAAAAAAAAAAAACTGGTTCTGACGAACCTAGGGGCAGGACAGGAATAAAGATGCAGACGTAGAGAATGGACTTGAGGACATGGGGAGGGGGAAGGGTAAGCTGGGACGAAGTGAGAGAGTGGCATGGACATATATACACTACCAAATGTAAAACAGCTAGTGGGAAGCAGCCGCATAGCACAGGGAGATCAGCTCGGTGCTTCGTGACCACCTAGAGGGGTGGGATAGGGAGGGTGGGAGGGAGGGACACGCAAGAGGGAGGAGATATGGGGATATATGTATAGCTGATTCACTTTGTTATAAAGCAGAAACTAACACACCACTGTAAAGCAATTATACTCCAATAAAGATGTTAAAAAAAAAATTGTTCCTTGAGGGTTTTAGTGTGGGATTTTATACCCTTAACAAGGAGGAGTCCGTAAACAAAATGTCAAGCTGAAATAAAACCTGGCTAAAAACTCAACTTTGCCTTTCCTTGTTTGAGCCACTCAGGGAAAGATGGCAACCTTCCAGTACTGTTATCTCAACTGTAAAACGTGAGGATGATTAACTCTTTGCTCCCCTCTCAAAGACGTGGAATATCACGTATCACGTAGTACAACTACTACTACCACCAACTACTTTTAATAATTATTTTCCCTTGTGCCATCAAGCTCCAACAGACTCCCAAGACTCTCTCCCCTCTGGCTGCCCCTGAGAGTGGCTCTCTGTCCAGAGAATAATTGATGCCATGTCCATTTCCGCCCCCCACTCTTCCATAGAGATGGCAATTTTAGCTGGACATGTGGCTACCCAGAATAAACACTGCATTTTCCCTTGCAGCTAGGTGAAGCTGTGAAACTACTTTTTAGTCAATGAAATGTAAACATAAATTCATGCAGCACCTTCCAGGAACCTTCTTGAAGAAAGAGCTGGCATCACCCTTTTCCCATCTCAACCTCCTTCTTCCTAGTGGCTGGAATGAAAACCAGATATCTGGAATTACTGCCACCACCTCATACCATGAGGTGACCTTGGAAATGGAGGGTACACAATAGTCTAGGACCCCATTTCCTGGGGATTTCGTAGAGCAGAGCCTATGTTCTGACTTTAAAGTGAGAGAGAGATGAACTTCTACCATGTTTAAGCCAATGTTGTTTATCCAATTTTTACAGCTGAACTTAACTCGTCATACCTAACTCACGTGCCCACCCATTCATCCCTGGCTTGTAAACATGTCCCAGGTGGAGATCCCTGGGAAAGAGGAACTAACAGATGCAGTGTGCATTTTTAGCACAAAATAAAACTAATAAACCGAGTGCTTACTTTAACAGGCCTTATGTTTTTATTCCTTTTAATGCTTACAACAATCCCCATGTATAAATAAGGAAATCTAAAAGATGTTAAGTGACTTGTCCAGGATCACACTGCTAGGAAATGGTGAAGCCAGGATCTGAATCCAGGTCTGGATAGCTTCATAAACCATGTTCTTTGCTAGATGTATCCTCATTGGTAGAGTCTGGTCCACACAACAGGAGAGGGAATGGGACATAAGTCCAGTTTTTCAAAATCAGCAGAAGTACTAAATTTAAACTTGAATTCATACCCTTATCCCAGAAAGATTCAATCAGTAAAAATGTGAGTCAGCTGTTCTTAGCACTTTGTAAAGCACTTCAGGTGAATGAGGAACATCCATTTAAGCCAATTTCCCCAAAAATTCAACTCCCTTTGGGGTTCTCGCACCTGTCCAGCTATTCTTTTCGTCATCACTTTAGCACTCTAAGGATTTAAAAATGGATCTACCCAGAGTAAAACGTCTGATTTATTGCATTTCTAATAAGTCTATATTAAATAATTATTTTTAAGAATGGTGGGTTTGGGAATGCCTTTGGGTGACAGGGAGTGGGAGGAGACTTTCGGAAAAACAACCTTGAGCCAGAAGTCAGAAGAATTTTCTTTTTATCAACCTCAACTCTTTTTCAGACAATGGAGAACGCAGAAGGCAAGGAGTGAAACCCCATAGAGAAGTTGGGGGGAAGAATACGTGACTCTCAAATTCAAACCTGTTGTCAGCAAAAGCGGGAGAGAAACACCTAGCTTCAAGCAAGCCAAGAGTCTCCTCCCTCCTCGAAGGGGACCAAATGAGAATCATCTGTGAAGGATGACAAGTCTGCTGTCCACAATAGAATGCTACATGCAGCGAGAGCCTAAAACCTCCGAAGAAGATACCTCGTCCTCCATTACCCTCTAAACTGCCACCAGTCAGCCTGCTTCCCCGAGACCTGGTGTGGGCCTGGCATCAGTGACAGCTGAGCAGAGGTCGGACGCGTTATAAGCAACTCTCCGAATGCGCTTCCCCAAATCAAAAGAATATTCCTATCACAGCAAAGGAGGCCAAGATCCAGACACTCATAAAGAAAATCAAAGGTGGACTAAGGGGAAACGTAT
The DNA here is from genome assembly GCF_965194825.1 of Balaenoptera physalus. Classification (NCBI taxonomy): domain Eukaryota; kingdom Metazoa; phylum Chordata; class Mammalia; order Artiodactyla; family Balaenopteridae; genus Balaenoptera; species Balaenoptera physalus. Next base: position 58,004,229 of record NC_138893.1, on the reverse strand, counting down.
CTAGAAAGGTCTAAGAAAAAGATGTGCTCTGAGGGGACTGATCCTCTGGCCTGAGGAGGGGAGCCTGCACTAGAAGAATCTCCCGCTCTCACTGAGGGAGCTAATACTGTGGTAGTAACAACTTCAGCCCCAAGGCTATGCTGGCCTCCTGGACCAGAACCGCAGCCAAGGCCAGGATGATGGAGGCAACAGAATCGCCACAAGAGACTTAGGATGTCCGGTGGGGTGTGGTCCATGAGAGAAGTCTCCCTGCAGACACAGATGACGGGGTACACTTGTAATTTCATGCTGGATAAGCCTGGGTTCCTGAGAAACCAGGGAGAGTGAGCGCCTCCTTCTTGCCCCCTGCCTGCAGTTTTCCAGTATGTTGTGCCCCATGTGTTCAGAGGGATGATGTGTTAATGAAAAGCCTCCAGTGAGACTAGGATACCAGGAAAACGGGCACATCGGTGATTGTAGTCATGGTGGAAAGGTTACTCTACACCCTCCACCCTTCCTGCTTCCAGGGCTCTGGACTGGTGGGTTGCAGATGATACACAAACATGTCTGCTTTGGGTTGGGATACAGAGACACTTACGTATAAAAAGGGAAAAACATTTCATTAGTTACCATTCATTCCAGTTAAGAAGATGAAAACGTCGTTCGTATTACCAAATGTTTGCCCTTCTGAAATGGTAGAAACGGCCTCAACAGCCTCTAATGGGAGTGTCTTCAGCTGAGCATTGTGAAGATGTCTAGTGAGGAATCAGCGATAATTTGCTTCCAGGCTGGATTTCCCTCTTCGGATACAGACCACCTTAGGAGCTGCTCTCTTCTAATTGTAAGTGTGATGACTTTGAACGGTTGAGCATTTTAAGCCAAAGCTGCTATTCCCTTCTTCCCTCCTGAAAACACATAATTCTTAACTTGGAAAATGTTGTTTTGTATTTTTCTATGTAACCTGAGACTTCTGTGGTTCAGCGCTGGGCTAAAAATGCAGGGCACTTTGCAATAGTATTTCCACTTGTAACTGTTTTGTATATTTCAGCTGCTTAAAAAAAAGTTTAAGGCTGCTTCCCAATCATAACTAAACAATATGTTGTATTTAAAATGTGTGTATGAAATAATTCATCAGCTATTGTATTTAGGGGACTATATTCATTGCATGCAAATTGTTAGTTAACTTTCTGAACTCCAAGTAGGTTAAAGTCAGAAAGCATGATTTTCTTCTGCATGATTCACTTTCAATTTTTTTCTTTACTACCTAAATTTATAAGAAGCATATTTCTGGGAGTTCGGCGCGAAGGCAGCTGGGCGGCATTCTGGCTCCTGCAATAGACTTATTTCTCCATAAGACGCACTCCCTCTACAGCAGTCTCTGAGGACAGGAGAATATTGCTGTGTCAGCGCTCACCACAATGTTTAAAACAAATGTTTACAGTAAATGGTAGCACAGGGATGCTTGTAGCTAATGTCTGAAATTATACATATCTCTGGAAGTTTATCAATCCTACTAAAAAGCAGCAAACCTAAAGAGGCACTGATAGAGCAAACAGCTAGCGGAAATAATAGATTTCTTTTTTCCTAACATTTATTGAATATTTACTCTGTGCCGGGCCAGGGTTCATCACATGGGAGCTTCACAAAAGCCCTATGATAATATTATTTTTAATTTACAGATAATATTTTTATTTATTTTTTTAATTAATTTATTTTATCTATTTTTGGCTGCGTTGGGTCTTCGTTGCTGCACGTGGGCTCTCTAGAGTTGCGGTGAGCAGGTGCGCGGGCTTCTCATCGTGGTGGCTCCTCTTGTTGTGGATCACAGGCTCTAGGCGCGCGGGCTTCAGTAGTTGTGGCTCACGGGCCCAGTTGCTCCGCAGCATGTGGGATCTTCCTGGACCAGGGCTCGAACACGTGTGCCCTGCGCTGGCAGGCGTATTCTTAGCCACTGCGCCACCACGGGAGTCCGATAATATTATTTTTAATTTACAGATTTTAAATTTAATATTATTTTTAATTTAATCTCTGTAAATTAAAAATAATATTGGGTTTAGAAGGTATTAATTACCCATGGTCTCACTGCTAGGAGTTGGAAGGTGCCAGCCAACTTCCAGGCCTCTTTTATATGAGAGAGGAATAAATAAATACCTCTAGGGCAGTTTAAGGAATAAATATCTGTATAAGGTGCTTTCTGTTATATGCAGCTGAAATTAATTATAGCTGTTACATTTACCCAATTACAAGGGATTTCTGATACCACTTGTGGTTCTTCAAGCCCAAATCCAAACACCCTAGCAGACATTCTAAACAGCTGTAATCATAATGTACTCTTCCCAGTGTGCATTAAAAAACAAAAAAATCAATAACTATCTGACAATACAAAAGCTATATCACGGGGAAAAAAATCCCAGTGTTCCAAGGACTTTTATAGGTATAATGACTGTATTTTTCCCTGACCCCAAAATTGACCCCTACGAAATGATAAACATGAATGTGCTTAGAGATTTTCAATAGGACCGTAGGGAAAAGTTATTTCATTCATTTATTCATTTAAAAGCCATTTATTAAGTTCAGGGAAGCTATACAGATAAAAAGGTGGGCCCTACCCTCTAGGAGGCCCCGGGTCTACCAAGAGAGGCATACAAGGAAACGGCCCAGACGGGCCAGTGTGGGAGTGTTGTAGCCCAGCAGAGCCCAGAGCACACGATCCAGTGTTGAGTGAGGGTGGGAGGCTTCCTGAGGGAGGTGATGCCCAAGTGAGTCCTAAAAGCTGAGAGGTATCCGTGGGTAAATCTGGGTAGGGGTTGGCAGAGGGTGCAGGGAGAGAGGCCAGGGCACGCTGCGAGAACTTGAAGCAGCACACTGTGGTGGAAACACGGGGAGGAGACAAGGCCACTGCAGCATATGGGAGCCACATCACGAAGGCCTGGCACCACGATGTCTGGATCACCTGGAAAGCTCCGCAAAGTGCGGAAGCATTTTAGATGGGGAATACCATGTGAATGGTTGTAGTTTAGAAAGATCTCTAAAATGCCGTTCCCTGGGTGAGCTCTCTGACCCTTCCTGCTCTAACACTATGCTTCAAATAACTGGTGTGATTTTTTTTTTTTAAACCACAATAACTTGTCTGAATCTAGACTGATAGGACCCTGCAAGTAACACTTGCCCTCATTTGGGAAGCTAACTTGGCTCACTGAACATGCGGGCCTGATTCTGTCCTCTCGGGACGTGCCTGGTGGACATTCCTAAGTTGGGAAAAGAGATGCAGGTGTAATCCTTTGGGGGTACCGATTCAAGCAGGAGCAAGGACTGGAGCTGAGAAGAGGTGAAGTCTCAGGATTGGGGATTAGGGCTCAGTGATAGCATGTTATCAGCTAGGTGGCTGCAGGGACCGAGAACCCAGCAAGTGCTACACTCACCGCATCAGATTCCTCTGAGGGAACTCTCTTCATATTTGAACATTATCTGCAGACTTCAGGGGGTTTCCAGGGCATGGAACCAGGCTTGGACCCCCAGTGGCTCCTGGGCTAATAAACCCTAACCTGGGTGAGGGAAGGTGAGGGCACCTTCCCTCACCACTTCCACATGCATTGGCCAAAGGTGGTGGGTCCCTCCTCAGCAATCCCATGCCTCCTTTTACTGAGTAAAGAGCAGGAAGCCAGGTGCCAGGCAGGGACTGAACCTGCTTTGTTCACAACTGTATCCTCAGCACCTAGTATAGCACTCACTCAGCACATGGTAGGTTCTCAAGAAATATATGTGAAATAAACAAATGTCAGTTAATTGTGCTTTTGCATATATAATAATAGCAAACATATTGTTAACCATGTGTTCTAAGCATTTACAAGTATTTTATCTTTGAAACATTATAAGGGATATACTATTATCCCCTTTTTACAGATGAGAAAAATTAGGCACGGGGAGGTTAAGTGACTTGGCTAAGATCACACAGCTATAAGTATAGACTCTGTAGCAATAAAAAGAAAACAGTATTTGTTAAATGAATTAGTATTTCTGGTTCCTTTGAGACCCCATTCATTTTTTCAATTTGGGGTACTCGTAGGTTTGGGTTGTTGATAAGGTAGCATTATTAACAGAAAAACTTGCTCGTCTTCTGGATATGAATTGCAATTCAAGCACTGGAAGAAGGGAAAAAGACTCAAGTGGGAGAAAACCTTAAAATCCTCCACCACAATCCCATAACTCTTAAAATAAGATCCAAATGCCCAGCCCTGACCTCTCTGATCAGGCCCCAAATCTGGTTTCCCTGGTCACTAAGGTCTCTGTCACATGGGCCAGCTTTCTGCTCTTCAAACAAGCCAAGTGTGTGCCCTCCTCACGGACTATGCATCTGCTATTCCCACTGCCGCCCATACTCTCCCCCAGGTTTTCTCCTGGCTGGGTAGCTTCTGGCGTCCAGGTCACTCCCTGTTGAGGCCTTTCTGGAGCTCCCAGTCTAAAGAACTACCGCCAGCCCCCAGCCCCACCTCCATCTGTCCAGTCATTCTCTCTCTATCCCATGAACCTTTATTTTCCCATGAGGTTTGTTTTCTTCATAACACTTATCACTCGCAGAAAAAATCATTTATGTTTGCTTGTGTCCTACTGTCATCTTCCCACGTGAGACCGTAAAATCCATGAGATAGATCAGGGACATTGCCCACACAGAAGAGTGCAATTCATACTTATTGAATGACAAGTGATTCCACAAATTACAAATCTTTGCCAAGCACTGACCAATACAAATCATATGAGAAGAGGAACCTCAGATTTCTGCGCACCCGTATCTATGCACCTGAATCATGTAGGATGAAATACCCAGGCCCTGAGGCTTCCACATCAAAGGCTCACTGACAATACCCAGTTGTCCCTAAAGACTCCCGAAGGCCCCCCCCTTGCAAATATAAGAGGTCAAATTGGGAACTTTGAGCGTGAGGCAGATGATTGTAAAATCAAACCAAGAGGTTTAGTAGCACCAAGGATGCTGGAAATCTGTGGGGCTGCTTCCAAGGTTCCTGGGGGGAAAAAAGAGTTCGTACCACCTCTAGGTATCAGCAGGGAGAGTTGTTGTTCCAGTTTTATATACTGAGAGTAGCATAAGATTTCACATGAAAGAAAAAAATTCCTTTGATTTAAAAAAAGCATAGTTTAGAACCCACTTTTTTAAAATATAGTTGGTTTATAGTATTATACTAGTTTCAAGTACACAACATAGTGATTCAATATTTTTATAGATTATACTCCATTTAAAGTTATTACAAAATAATGGTTATATTTCCCTGTGCTGTTCAGTATATCCTTGTTGCTTATTATTGTGTACATAGTGTTTGTATCTCTTAATCCAGGGGTCCCCAACCCCTGGGCCACAGACCAGCAGTGGTCCGTGGCCTGTTAGGAACTGGGCTGCACAGCAGGAGATGAGTGGCGGGTAGGTGAGCAAAGCTTCATCTGTATTTACAGCCGCTCCCCATCGCTCGCATTACCACCTGAGCTCCACCTCCTGTCAGATCAGCGGCCGCATTAGATTCTCATAGGAGCACGAACCCTACTGTGAACTGCACATGCGAGGGATCTAGGTTGCGCGCTCCTTATGAGAATCTAATGCCTGATGATCTGAGGTTGAGCTGAGACGGTGACGCTAGCACTGGGCAGTGGCTGCAAATACAGATTATCATTAGCAGAGAGGTTTGACTGCACAGAGACCATAATAAATCAATTGCTTGCAGACGTATCAAAACCCCATCAGTGAGTGGCAAGTGACAATTAAGCTGCATCTTACGGAGCAGACTGGACACAAGCAACACACTTCGGGTGTCACTGTCTCCCATCACCCCCAGATGGGACCACCTAGTTGCAGGAAAACAAGCTCAGGGCTCCCACTGATTCTGCATTACGGAGAGTTCTATAATTATTTCATTCTATATTACAATGTAATAATAATAGAAATAAAGTGCACAATACATGTAATGCGCTTGAATCATCCCAAAACCATCCCCCCTTACCCGATCCATGGAAAAATTGTCTTCCATGAAACCGGTCCCTGGTGCCAAAAAGAATGAGGACCACTGTCTTAACCCCATGCCCCTATCTTGCCCCTCCCCACCTCCCTCTCCCCACTGGTAACCACTAGTCCTCTGTATCTGTGAATCTGTTTCTATTTCTTTTGGAAACTATTTCTTTAGAGAATTTCTCTTCATTGGGGACAGAGTGAAAGTGCTAGAGGAAAAAAAAAATTTTTTTTTTTTACTGAAGTCTTTCTCAATATTCAGAATAAATATTTTAAATGTTGTACTTCAGAGGTAGGAATTTAAAAATTTCAAGGCCAAGCACCCCGCCTGCAGGCCCAGGGAGTTGAATACCTTCACCCCTCCGTCCACCCTTCGCTCCTCCCCAGGTGGTGGGTAATGCTCATTGCCCGCTCCAGGCAAAGCACATTAGAAATACGGGGCCTGCAAACGTGCTACTGATGTGGGTAATTTTTCCTGCGGGAAGAGAAACCTGGAAAATAATTGCCCTAGAAATAATTCAGTCAATGGGCATCCTTCGCCCAAACCCCACCAGGTGCCCACCCCTCCTAGGCGCAGGGTGATGGCATGCTGGCTAGCAGCTAATGGTGCAAGCCAGCATCCCAGAAGGCTTTGGTAAAAAGTCTGCTCACAGCCATCAGAATGATTTGGAATGTTTAGCTGCAAATAAACTCCTTCCTCTCATTTGCACTTCATGCCTTCAGGCTCCCAAGGTGCTGCTTCCCCTGCTGCTGCGGGGACAGTGGCAGGGACTTTGTAGCCACTCTCCCCGGCAGCACAGGCGTGGGAGCGCCGAGCAGCCGCCCCTCACCTCTGCGTAGCGACTGCCGCCTCACTGCTGCTAGGCAAGAGATAATCGGTGCTGCTGAGACATGGCCAAGATTCAGAAGGATGCAGAGCAGGCATCTAAACACAGGGCTTTGGTGCCAGCATTTGAGCCCTGACAGGGGTGGGTTAGGGGCCAAGGTCACCACACAGCTCAGTGTGACCTCAGAGGTCAGGGCACCCTGCCTGTGCCCAGGCCCCAACTCACTCAGCTGCCATGCTACGTGGATGCCACTCTTCCTACATACCAGCCTCCTGCTAGGGTAGCAACAAGAAGGTGTTAGGTGACATTAAATCCTATATGGCACGCAGGTAGTGACTGCACATCACCCGCTAGTTGGATCGTGACAGTCGCAGCTATAATTAGGGAAGGGGATCAGCACAGCCTTCCGTGGGTACTGCCAGTACTGGCACCAGGGCTCTTCGCGTTGTGCCAGCCAGCTTATTAGTAGTGTAGAACTTGTTCCGTGCCAACTGGGAAAACGATCACTTTAACTTGAGCCAGGGAGAGAACAGCATCTGCTGTTTGAAGAGCCACACCCTTGTGGTCCGACAAACAATTGGTTAATTGAATCCGAAGACCTATGCGTCTGCGTCTTTTTTTGGAAGTTGTTCCACCGCCCCACCCTCTGTCACTATATTGTCATTGCGGAAGCCCAGCGACAGCCCTAGTCCTGAGACTGGATGTGTGCCACTGGGGACGGGGAGGGAAGGTTTTCAGTGGGGTACCACTCTCAGAAGTAGGGGCAGGCATCCCATTTCACAAGGGGCATCAAGAGACCAGCTAGCACAGGCCTCTGTTCACAAAGGTCCTCAAACTTAGAATTTTGAAATGACCTGCAAAAGAAATTATATATACAGTCAGTGAGATCCCCTGACAAGAGTGAAAGAAAATAATATTCAAGATGAAACTTTAAATTAGCATCCTCTTACTAGATGACACTGCATGGAGTGCAATAAGGTAATAATAATAATAATAATGACTGACATGTAAACAAAGCATACTGTTCTAAGAGTCTAGGTACTTGTATAAAACTTACATTTAATCCTCACAAAAACCCGAAAATGAGTTAATACTATGTCCCTTTTATAGACTAGAAACTGAGGTATAGAAAGACCAAATAACATGCCCAAGGTCACACAGCTGATGAGATAACACGGCTAATAAGTGCTAGGATTTGAACTCAGGCTATCTGAGCTCCAGGGTCCCTATGCTTCACTACTATACTATGATGTAATTGTTTTTAAAAATAAATCCTTGGTAATAGCACAATCACATTGCCATTCTGTGGGTTAAAAGCACCCACCTCTTAGCATGGAAACACTTGGCATTTCACCGTTTTTTAATATCCCAAGAGTCTCTAAAAATGGAAGCACCCCAGACTCTCTAAAAGGCCTCAGGTCAGGCCAGCAACAGCCTGTCTTCTTCATGAGAATTGCTCCTACTGGAGAGAGAAGTGACACAAGTTCTGGACGAGGATGTTGAAGGCCCCGTGAGTGGGCCTTTCTCGATGCTACAGAATCGCATTTATGTGGTCATGTCAGTTCTTCAACTCAACGCTCTCAAATTAGGGATCAAGAGAGCTTCTCTGTACCTAATAACTGGCGATGCCGAGGCCCCTGAGAGCTCCAATTCCGTTCCAGCCTCCCCGATGGAGTGACAGCATCAGGGAGCCGTGCCAGGCACCCAGCCAAGGTGCTGGGGGGCATTGCCCAATGTGAGCTCTAACTGACCTACAAAATGAAAAGGTGGCAGTTGAATTGGGAAATCTCTCAGCAACAGAGTCCCGAGTCTGCTGGAGGGGACCACTGTGTACAATTAGTATTTGATGAATGGACATTAGGATTTATTCACTCAAACCCATTATTAGCCCTCCCTGGGAGGGCCCTGTGCTGGGCAATGTAGGAATGGAGATGAATGAGACATGAGAGCCTGGAACCATGAACACACAACAAATCACTATTACAGTGTGGTTCATGAAGCAGACCACGGCGTGTACGCATGCTGGGCGAACCCAGAAGAGGGCAGTTTTCATTCTGCAGAGGGAATCTGTGGAAGTCTCCATTACAGGAGCTGACATTCTCAGGCAGCCTCTAAGGATGACCAGGTGTTGACTTAGCCAAGCCGAGAAAGCTAAGTGAAGGACAAAGGGAGGCAGCGGGGACACAGGAGTAAAGGCAGGGCCCCTAAGTGCCATCCAACCTGTTATCATCTTCCTGCCTTTGAGCAAACTTCCTGTTAATTAGTCGACTTAATGAATATTTACTGAGCACCTGCAGTGGGACTCATAATGCTTGAAAATTTGGGGGCACCACCTGGAATTCTTAATCAATGTTTGAAAAAGAACGAGGTGTTTCTGAACTAACTCTGAGGCATGTTTATCTTCAGAAACTAAAGTCAGCAGGAGCCATAGGACAAATGCAGAATTGCACAAGTGCATGTGCACACACACACGCACACACGCACACACACACACCCCACCCACACCTTCTTGTGAGGATGGAGACTGTCGAGGGGTTTAGAGCATTTTCACCTTCACGCTTGATTCCCTTCTTACTCTGACTTCTTAGATTATATCTGATGGGTTGACATCCTTTTTCGGGGACTGTTAGCAACAGATCACACTCCCAGCAGGGCCTTGAGACAAGCCTGTCCCCCATCAGGGTGGCTATCATCAGAGACAGAGGCCTGCATGAACAAGCACAGTGAGGCTGTCATGCCTTCTTTAGGGATTTCTGGGGCCAAGCTGACGCTTAGTTCTCTATCCCTTTATTGCCCTCAAATACTGTAGAAAAAAATCTGCTTCCAAGAAGAAGCCAACCGTGCCCTACCCCACACTAAGCTTCCAGGCCTGGCGCAGGCTAGAGCTGCCAGAAAGAACTTTGAATGAAATTTAGAGTTTTAACTAACACCTATGGCTGGATACTTTTATCCTTTTTTAAAATTTCTTTTATTGAAGTATAGTTGATTTATAATATTGTGTTAATTTCAGCTGTACAGCAAAGTGATTCAGTTATGTGTATATATACATTCTTTTCCATATTCTTTTCCATTATGGTTTATCACAGGATATTGAATATGGTTCCCTGTGCTATACAGTAGGACCTTGTTGTTTATCCATTCTATATATAATAGTTTGCATCTGCTCATCCCAAACTCCCAATCCATCCCTCCGCCTTGGCAACCACAAGTCTCTTCTCTATGTCTGTGAGTCTGTTTCTGTTTCATAGGTAAGTTCACTTGTGTCGTATTTTAGATTCCACATGTAAGTGATATCATGTGGTATTTGTCTTTCTGACTCCCTTCACTTAATATGATAATCTCTAGGTCCATCCATGTTGCTGCGAATGGCATTATTTCATTCTTTTTCATGGCTGAGTAGTATTCCATTGTATATACGTACCACATCTTCTTTATCCATTCCTCTGTCGATGGACTTAAGTTTCCGTGTCTTGGCTGCTGCGAATAGTGCTGCTATGAACACAGGGGTACATGTATCTTTTTGAATTATAGTTTTGTCTGGACATAATCCCAGGAGTGGGATTGCTGGATCATATGGCAACTCTATTTTTATGAATACTTTTATTCTTGAAGTGTTATCACATTTGTGACAACAAGTAACTGGAAAACCTTTCATTATCTACAGATGACCAGAAAAGTCAGGGGACCTGCCGTACACATACCCAAGAGCAGAAGGGAACTAGCTCCACAGAACAGGTTCAAGCAGGTGGTGGGAAAGAATTAAGTCGGTCTCTCTTTGTACTCTCCAAAGTTCTGTTCTTAAAATGTGATGTTTACCTACTTTCACCAGGAATTCTCAATATTCTGCTAGCCCAGCAGGTTGAAAGATGTCATCAACACAGTGGCTGGCTGGGTTCAAATCCCATTTCTACACTTACAGGTTTGCATAAAATTAGGCAGGATCGGGCTTCCCTGGTGGCACAGTGGTTAAGAATCCGCCTGCCAGTGCAAGGGACACTGGTTCAAGCCCTGGTTCGGGAAGATCCCACATGCAGTGAAGCAACTAAGCCCGGGTGCCACAGCTACTGAAGCCTGCACGCCTAAAGCCCATGCTCCGCAACAAGAGAATACACTGCAATGAGAGGCCCGTGCACCGCAACGAGGAGTAGCCCCCACTCTCTGCAACTAGAGAAAGCCCACGCACAGCAACGAGGACACACACAACCAAAAATAAATTAATTAAGAAAAAAAATTAGACAGGATGTTTATTCTCTCAACAGCCGCATAGAGCTTAGAACAGGATCTGGTACATAGCAAATGTTCAGTCAATGAGGGCCAATGTCATCAACTTACTCATCAGAGACCTTGAGATTAATCAAAGTTCTGCTCATTAACTTCTAAAGAGAAAGAGGTTAGTAAACATTTGGAATCTTGCTCCAGCCAGAACAAGGCTGATGCCACTAGGGGTGTGTCCCTTACAGGACAGCAACACCCTTGTTTCCAGATTTCTGCCTCTAGGACCCACCCAGTTCAGTCCCTGTTCATAGTCATTGCCAAGAAAGGCTTGTTGAGCAAATGACTGAATGAATGCATGCATACATACATGCCTACTCTGCCTATGCTCTGGCCACCGTGATCTGGTTGCTCTGGGGCCAGTTGAGTGGTAAGGATCTCTCATCTCTCCTTACCTTGAATCTACTGGGGCTCTTCAGAAACTCTTCCCAGCATGAGTCCCTCACTCCAGCCTCTGATGACTGAAAGGCGATTGTCCTAAGCAGTTGCATATCGAGTTGTAGCATGTATCAGAATCACTTGGAGTGTTTTTTTAAAATACAGATTGCTGGGCCCACCCCCAGAATTTCTGCTTCGGTAGGTCTGGTTAGAAATGTGCATGTCTAATAATTTAGTGGTTTCTAGGTTGAAATTTGCATTTCTAACAACTTCTAAGTGACGCTGAGGCTGCTGCTCCTGGGACCACACCTTAGGAAACATTATTCTAAACCCTGGATTTGACTGCATCACCCACTGCTTGAAAAAATCTCGGAGAGTTCCCTTTAAAAGTCCACAAACTAAAGCTACTAAATAAGGTCCACACTCCCCATTCTTGGGCCCCTCCAGCTTAGCCCCAGTCCAACATTCTGGCCTTGTTTCCTGCCACACCCCTCATTCTCTAGCCTCACTGAGCTACTCTCTATTTTGTGAACATTCCATGGCGCTGCCTTTGCACGGTTCCCTCTGCCTGGAATGCCTTTCTCAGTTATGCTAACAAACTCCTGCTCATCCTTGAAGACCTGATTCAATTGTCAGCCTCTGTGTCACTTTCTGTGAGCTCCTGTGGATATACGGTATGGCCTCAGCACACTGTACATGGCCCTACTATCGCCCTTGCACATTGTCTTTTAGGTGCCTGTTATGTCACTTGACTGTCTGCCCCTCCAGCCATGACCACGTGTTATTCCTATTTGATGCTCAAAGCCCAGCACGCTTGCCAAAAGGAGCAGTTTAGTGCCTATGTGATAAATAAGTGAGTTCCAGGCTACAATTGCCCTAGCTGATATCTAGCCTGCTCCACAGATGTTTACTGTATTAATCAGCTATTGGTGTAATAATGCTGCATAACAGACACATACACATACACACAGTCTCCAACAACAACTGTTTTTCTCACTCAGCTAGGGCAGCTCTGCTTCAGGCAGAGATTTGGCTGAGCTGGGCCACAGACTGCAAGTTGGGTTCAGGCTTGCTGTACACATTTTCTCATTCTGGGACCCAGAGCTCTGCAAGACATGTTCTTCTCATGGTGGATCACATAAGCACAAGAGGTCTAGCCAAAACATGCAAGCATGTTTACAGACTCTGCTCACATCACATCTGCTAATATTCTGTTGGCCAAAACAAGTCATAGGGCCAAAACCAACATTAACAGAGTGCCATGGTGCCACTCTATCTGCCATGGTACCAAAAAAACCACATGGCAAAGTGTATGGAGGTATAATTCTATAAGAAGCCAATTGGGAATTGGGAAGGAAGTATTGGAAGAATAACAATCCAACCTATCAAATATATTTTCCCATCTTAGGGGCCTCAATCATCTTTGTTTTTTCTGTTCAGATGACACAATAGAAACCCAGACACCCAGTGAATCTCCATTGCCAACCCTGGACATTAGCTGGGCTATCTCTGGACTTCAATTGCTGCATCCATAAAATGGACAGAGCCAAGCAAAGGCCCAGAAAACCTTGATGGTATTCAGCCTTTTGATAAGAAATAGAAAAGTTGCCCCTCAGATATTTCCATATTTCTATTCCCTCTCTTAAGAAAAGCATTGCCACTGGCTACACTAGTTTTTCTTTTTCTTCTTTTTTTTTTGATTTGTGTCTATACTACATCATATTTAAGATGTAGCTAGTTACTTCAAAATCTCACTTGAACTTCGGCCGTGCTTGCAGTTGTTCAAGTATTGATACTTAGAAAGTCATCTAAAATAATAGACTATCCTCAAAAATGTGCCATGTTGTGGTTTAAGGACTATGCTCTGGGTGGTCTGGTGGTTTACAAACTGTTGTGTAGGCAAGCCCAGCTGGAAGGGTCCTTTAAGATGGCAGAGAACTAAGAGATCAAAGGCTTCAGACAAACGAGTGTTCTTCCCAGAGCCAGGTGGGAAGAAACTCTCCTGTTACTGTACTATATATAGTGCTTGTGCTCTGAAAATAAGAATATTTTTTATAGAGCTCTGGAGATTTGAGACAGAGGTCATTGTGACCTGCTCTCTGCTGGTAGGTCAGGACAGACCTACTGACTTCCCAGGGTGGTAACTGGAGCCAGTCAACTTATTCTTGCCTCACTGCTTCAGCCTTGAACTTCTGTCAACCATAGGCCTGGTCCGGAAACCCCAGAAGGGCTAGACTGAGCCACTGCATTTTTTTTAGTTACCATATGCAAAGTCATTATAGTCATTAGTGGAAACTGCCATTGTTAGAGAAATACCGCACTGGCCTGCTTGTGTTGAAAGCACAATTTCCATTCTTCTTTTGCAAAATGTTATGGGTTTAAAATTTCTCTTTTTTGATCTAATTCTTCTTTTCATAATGGTACTTTCCTTGAGCTGAGGCCTCATTCACTATGATTTTACCTAATACTTAATCCAAAGGCTGACAAGCAGCCCTGCCTAAACCAGCAGAAGGAAACCAGTGGAAGGAGGCCATAAGGCAGTTCCCATGGAGATGGGAGAAAAGGCAGCAAGCCCCTACCCCACCCTCTACACACCCACACTCGTGTTCCGTTGCTAAGAATTACATCACACTATAGGTCTTCTCCAGGACAGGGCAATGACCTCTAAAAGTTTGCTGTGTCCCCTCTGTGAGCTTTTTGGAAACATGTAGCAGCACGTAGCACACCTCTAGTTCGTGACCCCCTCCTCTCCTCACTACTCAGCCTCCCACCTACTTTTTTTTTTTTTTTTTTTAATTTATTTATTTTTGGCTGTGTTGGGTCTTCGTTTCTGTGCGAGGGCTTTCTCTAGTTGCGGCAAGTGGGGGCCACTCTTCATCGCGGTGCGTGGGTCTCTCATTATCGCGGCCTCTTGTTGCGGAGCACAGGCTCCAGACGCGCAGGCTCAGTCGTTGTGGCTCACGGGCCTAGTTGCTCCGCGGCATGTGGGATCTTCCCAGACCAGGGCTCGAACCCGTGTCCCCTTCATTGGCAGGCAGACTCTCAACCACTGCGCCACCAGGGAAGCCCCCACCCACCTACTTTTAGCAACTAGCCAAGAAATCATCCGATATCCACACAGAGGCTGAAGAGCAGGAGGCAGATTCTGTGTCAAAGCGGGCAGCACGCGTAGCATAGTCCAAAGATCCAGGAGTTAGGAGACGGGGGCTCTGGCCCCATCTGACTAGATGGTGACCCTGGACAGGTCCTTTCATCTTGCTGCCCCTCAGTTCCCTTTCTGATCTCCTTCTCCATGTAAGTTTACCTCGTTCTTCTCTATTTCAACCCACTGTTGGACTCTTTCATAACATAACTTATAATTATTCTATCTTTTTACTTGCCCTTAGTCTGAAGAAATACTCATTTAATGAATGAATGATATCAAATGATCTAATTTTAATATTCTCTGACTTTTCAGCTAGTCAAAGCAAAAACAAAAACAAATAATTGTATAAAGAAGCATTAGCTCCCTTCTGGAGTTCCCAGGGAAGACATGGGGAGATGGATGATTAAGTGAAAATCCCCTGTTCATCAGCCGCTCCTTCTTGTAACATTGCGTTTAGCATCACAGAGGACAATTTATCATTTTATATATTTGTGTTTTTAAAGCACCCTGAATAATTGTTGTGAGCACAGAAACTGGGAAGTCTTTCTTCTCTTTCTGGCACTTTCTTATCTTTCTAGCATCTCTCGCCTGATCTGATAAATCATTTTAATTAACATTTAGGTATGCAGTCTAGCTTACTAAGCAAGTCTAGGCTAGTCTCCACTTTCATCACACATTTTTAATGAGTTTTTGCATTGTTTCTGCCCAGTCTATCAACCCCAGAGAACTTAAAATCAAATTGAAACCTAAAAGTGTAAAAATAATTTAAATTGCCCTACAGACTGGAGTTGTTTGTGTTAGCAGAAACCATCCGGGCAAAGCCACTGTAACTGACTGTCGTTAGCCACTGTTTTTCAATATATAACATTTAATTAAGATGTTGCTGATGGTTGGCCAGTGGCCCTGGTCTCCATCCTCACCCCACTCCATAGCCCTTCAACTTGCATCAAATTGGGCCAGCCCAAAGCTAATGGGCAAATTACAGAAAACTGCAGCTTAAATCCCTGCCCCCCAGCACACACACTTATCTCTTATTTGGTGACGTTGACTGGAGTTTTTAATCTGCTTTCTACGTATTTGCTTTCCAATAGCTAAAATGATAGATCTCATCCTTGCTCTTTATGGTTGCTTCTGACACAGGATGGAGATCCCAGTCTCTCTGACACATCTCCTCTGGAAAGATATAGATTTGATCTTCTGTGCTGGCCTCCAGAGAACTTCTGGCCAGAGCAAATACATCCATGTAATATCAGATATTCATGGCAAAAATTAAGCTGAATCCTGATGTTTTTGTTTAGATCTTTGCCCTATGTGGTCAACCTGTTATCTTTCCAGGCTTATTTCCCATTTTGCTTCACGCTAATCAGAACCAACTTCGCCTTGTTCCTCCTACAAGCTTTGTGTTTTCCGGAATCCTTGCCTCCTGAATACTCATCCCTTAAGGCTCAACTCACCTGCAGCCTCCCTCATGAAACTGTCCTAGATCACCACAACCGGAAGTAATCTAAACCCCCATGGGACTCATTTCTCTTAAAGGACTTTTCTCTTTCTGCCTTATGGTTATTTATGAAATTTCTTGTCTTCTGTATCAACAGTAAATTATTTGTATGCAGGGACAATCTCTTCATCGTCTTTGTATCTCACAAAGTAGTCACTATCATTGCCTCACTTGTGACATGAGACACCTGTTATACATTTGGAGCTTGATACATGTTACTAAAGATAGATAACATTCTGTCATTCCTTTTGGACTCTAATGTCAGTAGGGAGCTGGAAAGCTAGTTAATGAACTAGAGCATGACATAGGGAGAGTTTTCTGACTCAGTGTACGTCCGGGTGCCTAGGACTTAATCCATATACATCACAGGCCTGTGTCAGGAGTTTTAATTTCACACTGAGCTAAGTGATAAACTATGGCTACATCTGCAACTACTTGGAGATGCGAGGACATACAGGTATTGATAGAGAAGTCTACTCCAACAGGTAAGGGCATAACTCCCTTTTTGTCCCTTTTGGATGACCCTATTCTTGTACTACCCATAGGTTCAGGACACAGCGACGGACATCCAGGGGGAAGCATATAAATGGGATGGGTCCAGGGGCCTGGTTAAGTCTAGAAGAGCGTGACCCAAGTTAATTCATGAATGCACAGCCAGATCTGAGAACTGAAAACAAAGTCAAGAGAGTATTCTGCATTGGGATTAGGAAAGATGGGAACTTTCAGAGAACTAGGGGTCTGAGATGATGTCACACTGCTAGTAGGAGGCACGGCGGCTGGAATTTGAACAGAGTCAGCCCATGCTCTTCTCTACTGGGCTACACATCCTAGCCGGGACCCCACCCAGACCCCACTCTCCCGGGCTTCATACTATCTCCTCTTTGTTGGCAGGAATTGTCCTGGGCCACGATACCTGTGCCTCAGTTTTGTCAGCTGTAAATTGGAGGATAATAGTGCCTACCTTACTCAAAGTATTAAATCCAGGAAACCCTGCTACAGCACAGAGGAAATGCTTGATAAATGTTCACCTGCTTATTATCATTGTTCTCTTTCTGGTTCTGGAGGTTGGGAAGACCCTTCCTCATCAGGCAATGAAACGTGCGGCCATGATGCAGAGGCAGAGAGCACTGCTGGGCTGCCACCAATGTTGTTTCCGAGGTGATTTCCTTGCCTTCAAGCCCCTCAGAGATGCAGCTTCTTGAGCCCCAGGGCCATGACGTTTTCCTAGTGCTGCAGGAATCCTGGTGAGCAACCTGGGCCCCCACCTTCGCCTGAGAGCTTATTAGGGAGTGAATGTTTGTATCCCCCCCTCCCAAAATTCCTGTGTTGAAATCCTGACCCACCCTCAATGTGATGGTATTAGGAAGTGGGGCTTTGGGAGGTAATTAGGTCATGAAGGTGGAGTCCTCTGTGAATGGGATTAGTGCCCTGAGAAGAAGAGACAGGAGAGGCTGCTCCTCCCCCTGCTCTTCACCACGTGAGGACACAACTAGAAGGTGGCCATCTGCAAACCAGGAAGAGGGCCCTCACCTTGCCAGCACCTTGATCTTGGACCTCCCGGCCTCCAGAGCTGTGAGAAATAAATGTCTGTTGTTTAGCAGTCAGTGCCAGTCAGTGGGATAGCAGCCCAAACTGATTAAGACAGGGCTGCTCAGGGCTCTAGTGGGAGCAGCAGTGGTGTGAGAACCAGTGAGTAAGTGCAGACAGTGGCCAACCTCCTTTCCCAACCAAAGCCCCGGGACCCAGGCCAGCTCATCCCAGAGAGGCTCTGCCAGACCTTCATGGAACCAAGCAAGGAGCAGCCTTGCTCCAGGCCAAGTCATAGGCCATGGGCCAGGCCCAGCTTCCGTGAAGCAGTCGGATCAGGGAGAGGCCCTGCCCCAGTCTGTACCTCCTCCTACACTCTTTGCCAAGGGCAGGCTTTCAGGGGGGCATGTGGGCCAGGAGCCCATCACAGCTTTCCCATGTGCGGCTCCCTGTAGGACTGAACAATTGCCAGCCTCTTGGCTCTGTTGATGAGAGCACTAAGAAGGTTTGCTTCCAGTCTCCCCAGGACAATGGTGACCCAAAGGCCTTCAACATTTCTAGCTCTTGCTGGGATCTAGACACACTGGGCTGGGGACTGTATGGGCGGTGAAGGCTGTGCTCTTGGCTGTGGCTATGCTGTGGGAAGGGCAGCGCATGATACGGGACAAGGGTCAGTTCTCCTCGAAGCCCCCCACTGCCCTATCAAGTATCATCTGTCCTCAAGACAACTCCTTCTTCAGGCAAAGAGGAGGGACTGACTTGGGTTCTGCTCATTCTCCTCTCCTAGATACTTTGGAACCCCTGGGACCAATCACATCAAGGCCAGAGAGAAGGCAGCACCTCAAAACCTGGGCGTGGGGCTGAAGCCAGTAGGGCTTCCCAAGGAGAAAATTTGTAAATGGCCAGGCCTGAGAAATAAGATGACTAAGAAAGGAATCCAAGGAGACAGGCCATCAGCTTAGAGATTTACCTGTGCTCACAAGCAGAACGCAAAGGCTCCGTAACCACAAACAGGGCAGAAGAAAGCAGAAACCTGACAATTCGAGACAGACATGGAGCAGACAGAGGCAGGCTGGCCCGAGTGGGTAGTGTGGCTGGTTCAAGGCAAACCTTACAGAGCCCAGATTCCAGCTCTGACAGCTCTGTGTGAAATTCTAGAACACTTCCATTGGCTCAGACCAAGGTCCTAAAAGAGAAGCTCCTCTGGAGAAGAAGGACCCCATCTGTCACTCTTGGGAAAACGGCATTCAATTTACAGCACTGATGAAGCACCAGTGCATGCTGGGACCTGCGCCAGGCACTGGGGTACAGCAGGAATGAGATGACCTATTCCTGTCCTCACAGAGGACATAGCAGGAATTGGAAACAGTGCACTAGTGGTTACAGATGCACTGAGCATTGCACAGAAGTCCACTTAGCAAGAGAAAATGTTTTTCATCACTTCTCTACTCAGTTCTTTAATGAAGAGAATTGAAAATAGATATCAGATAGAAAGCAAACTTATGGTTACCAAAGGGGATAGCACAGGGGATGGAGACAAATTAGGAGTTTGGGATTAACATATACACACTATTATATATAAAATACATAAACAACAAGGACCTACTGTATAGCACAGGGAACTATATTCAATATCTTGTAATAACCTATAGTGGAAAAGAATCTGATAAAAGCAACTGAATCGCTTTGCTGTATACCTGAAACTAACACAACATTGTAAATTAACTATACTTCAATTTTTTTTAAATGGTTAAAAAATTTTAAAAACAACTTTTAATTTAAAAAAATAGATGTTAGATATAGAAGCTATCCAACCCTATTCTCATGAGAGATTTTTTTTTTTTTAAAGATAATTTTAAGGGGAGCCTTCACGATAGTGACTTCATGGTGGTGATTTACCCTAAACATCCCCAAAGTTGCTCAATAATTGAGGTTAATTTTATCATCCATGAATACCTAAATCCTTCTTGAACTTTACCTATTTACTGCTTGATTCTATTCTACCACTGCGGGGTTAAATAGCGCTTCTAGTCTCTCAGGCTTTATCTCTCTCTGTGGGAGAATCCTTATCTCCTCAATGTATCTTCCCCCAAAAGTTGCTCCCTTCCCTTCATCACTTAGTTCTCCTCCCCTGGATTTTTTCTAGCCCCATTAGGTCATTCTTGAGAATGGTGGTCAAAAATGATAGAAACCTCAGTTTTGTTGCCAGTACCCTTTACCAGAATCTGCCCACATACTCCCCCGGCCAGGAGCAGTCCCTGCCCTGCTTGCCCCTGCAGGCCCAAGAAGGCCATGGCCAGTGCCTGCCCTGCAGGAAGGAACCCTCATCTATAACGCCTCTCTCGTGCTCAGGTGCCTTCGTTTGCAAGGCTCTTTCACAGATATTTTCTCATTTGATATAACAATCTTGAGAGGTAGGCAAGGTAGATACTAGCATCTTCATGTTACAGAAAAGAAAACAAAGGTTCAACAAGTTTAAATTAATCGCCTAACATCATCAAACTATCAGTGGCAGAGGCAGAAATTGAACTTGAGTCTCCAGAGCTGTTCTGCCCCATCTATTCCCATTGTTTAACCCCAAGGCCACTTACTCCAACTTCTAGTATCTGCCTCAGATCTCCTCCTTATTTTGGTGCAAACCTTGCATTCGGAGCCCGTGAAGCTCCAGGTGAGAATCACTTCCTCCAGCAGCCTCAGAGGAAGTGATTACCACAGCTGAGAGACTGACCCTCCCCATGCCTCTTCTGGTCTCCAGCTTCCCAAGAGAAGAGGGGAGAAGAGGTCAAGACCATTTCTAATGCTGCTGAAGCTCTGAATAGTGACATCTCAGCGCAAGTCCCCGTTTCTGCCTGACACTAAGCCGTGCCCACAACAATGCTCAAAAAATGTTTGGCAAATGGATAGGAATTCTGCTGTTTGCTTGTTTCCTAGCTCACTCCCTTATTTTGCCTTCCGGCTCATATGCTCTTTAAACTTGATTTTAGAAATTTCCAACAAATAATTCCACCCCTTTCAATTTAGAGACCCTGATATGACCTATTTCTTATGACTGTCAGCATTGTTTCCAAAGAGTACTTAGTGTGTGCACAAAATACTAGAGGCTCCTTTTATTCAAGCATATGATCAAGGCTTTTTTTTTTTTTTTAATAAGTTTATTTATTTATTTTTGGCTGCGCTGGGTATTCGTTGCTGTGCACGGGCTTTCTCTGGTTGCGGTGAGCTGGGGCTACTCTTCGTTGTGCATGGGCTTCTCATTGTGGTGGTCTCTCCTGCTGCAGAGCACAGGCTCCAGCAGTTGTGGCGCACGGGCTCAGCTGCTCCACGGCACGTGGGATCTTCCCCGACCAGGGAGCGAACCCGTGTCCCCTGCATTGGCAGGCGGATTCTTATCCACTGCGCCACCAGGGAAGTCCCATGATCAAGGCTTTGACACAGCAAAGGGGACCCACAGGTGCTTAACCCAAAAGGGAGTGAGGGTGGAGGAGAAGTGAGATGGGTCAGGGAAGCCTTCCAAGAAAGAAACAGTGGCTGGGACAGTCTTTATAAATGAGTAGCCAATATCAGAAATATGTTTTATTTTAGTGTGAGTTACCATTACTGTGTTTGTTTATTGTAAAGGTGGACA
Organism: Balaenoptera physalus; assembly: GCF_965194825.1. NCBI lineage: Eukaryota > Metazoa > Chordata > Mammalia > Artiodactyla > Balaenopteridae > Balaenoptera > Balaenoptera physalus. Next base: position 57,982,968 of record NC_138893.1, on the reverse strand, counting down.
TTTAGCATTCAGAGCAGTTTTCAATATAAAGTCATAAGAAAATGAGCAGCCAAGAAGGCAGAGAGGGAAGGATGTTCTAGGCAGAGGGCATGGCACATGCAAAGGCACAGAGTGTGAGAGTTTATGGCACTTTGGGGAACTCTATGAAGTCTGGTGTGACTAGAGGGCAGGGTGGGATGGGACGGCGCTGGGAGATGATGGGCCTGGGCCAGGTAAGGCAGAGCCTTGTGTGCTGTGCCGAGGTGATGAGACTTCATACTGAAGGGGATGGGTAACCATTGAGAAGTTAGTATAATATGATCGGATTTGTGGAAACACTCTGGCTGCATAAGGAGGATGGATCAGAGAGGAGCTAAATCTATTGAGAGGCTGCTGCTTTCATCTGGGTGAGAAATAACCAACAGAATTATTGAATGATGCACTGTGTCTTAGAAGACCAACACTGAAAAGGATCTTGCCAGTGGATCATCTTGTCCAAATGCTGTTTTAGAGATGAAGTAGGGGTGGCACTGCCTCGCCTGACCCATTTATTAGTCCTCTCTTCCATGAGTGTGTTAGTCTGCTAGGCATGCCATAACAAAACACCACACACGGGGTGGCTTAAACAACAGAAATTTATTTTCTCACAATTCTGGAGGCTAGAAGTCCAGGATCAAGGGGTCGACAGATTTGCTTCTCCTAATGCCTCTCTTTCTGGCTTGCAGATGGCTACCTTCCCTCTGTGTCCTCATGGCCAGCCCTCTGTCTGTGTGGTCTGCATTCTACTCTCCTTCTTATAAAGACATCAGTCATATTGAATTAAGACCCATCCTAATGACCCCATTTTAACTTAATTACTGCTTTAAAAGCCCCATCTCCAAACACAGTCACGTTCTGAGGCTCTGGGGGTTAGGGCTTCAATGTACAAAGTGAGGGGAAGGGACGCAGATGAGCCCTAACAATGAGTAACAAGAAATTGTATTCCTAGACGCACAGGGGATGGATGTTAGGACAGGCATCTGGGTGTTAAAGGATGAATTCATGGCAGAAATTGGGAGAACGGGAAATCCAAGCAGAGTGAATAAATGAGCAGCGTCCATCCTGGAATGTCCATCATGACAAAGTCCCTTGAGTCACAGAGCCCATGTCATGAGCAGTGTCGCATCCATGCTGATGATCATTCATCCCACTCCCACCCAAGCACACAGCACCAGTCGGCCAGACATCTCTTCAGTGGGTCACCTCTAGTTTATTATTTGTACAGCCTACACATTGGTGGAGACCAGAGGTGAGGGCCTCTTCCAGATCACTGAGGAATGTGTTAAGTTGTCTCGTCATCTTCGCACTGATCCATGAAAGAATCCCAACACCAAATTAATACTCTGCAACTGTCCCCATGGTGGAATACTATGCAGCCATTACCCAGTGACAACGGGGTAAGGCTCACAATATAGTATTAAGTGAAGAGACATGATACAAAGTTGCATTATAACTTTCATACTGTTAAAAAAAAAAAAAAAGCCTGGAAGACATTTCAAGAAGTTACCAATAACAGTGGTCTCTGGGAATAATGAGACTGACATATCTAGTTTTATAAATTTTCTATAAATTTACGTGAAAAATACATTTAACAAAGTTTTAAACTTCTATCCACAATAGTCACTTTTGCATATGCTCTTTATTTCCTAGTACAGTGTTACAAAATACTCTGGGTGCTTTAAGTTTCTAATGAAGTTCACTACCAAGACAAAACATGTCCTCTCTCCCATAACAGTTTCCAAAAAATCAGTTCCTGAGTTTTTAAAATGGAATTCAAGTCAAGTGTTACAATATTTCTTTGTGTTCACCTATTTACAAAATAAACTTATTCTAGAAAATTTGAAAAATAGAGACAAGAACATAGAAAAAAGAAAATCACCTAATCTGACTCCACAAATATTTTGGTGACTTACTTTTCTATGTAAAACTGTTTAATGGGAGCAAACTACTTTATAACTTGCTTTTTTACTTATCAATAAATTATAGACATTGCTCCATACATCCATTATTCCTACATATCATTTTTATGACTGCCTACTATACCATTGCATAGCTATATCTTACTTTAGTTAACCAAGTCACCTTTGATGGAAATGTAGGTGGGTTTTCTTTTTCTTTCAGTCACAAATTAGACTGTAATGATAAATCAAAGCATATGTCCATGATTATTTCCATAGAATAAATTCCTAGCAGTAAAAATGCTGAATCAAACTCATTTGAGACTTAGGATATATATTGCCTAATTACCCTCCAGAAATGTACTCATTTACCCTCTCAGGGTGCCTATTTTTCTCACCAGTATTGAATATCATAATTTTAAAAAATCTTTTTCAATTTGAATAGGGGCAAAATGACACGTTATTACTTTATGTAAAATACTTTTTGAACGTCTAGATAAATTTTGTTCATTGGTTTGCCTATGTACATTCACTTATTTATCTCCTCAAAAAGCATACTTCTCCAATGTTCTATACTTGTCTGTTTAGTGTCTATTACATGCAAGGCTCTTTACTAAGTACCTTTTCACAGTGGGTTATATTTATTTTATGCTACTGACCCTATACTTTATCTGTGATTCTACCATATTGCTGAGAATTACAGTGAAAATAACTTACTAGCCCATAATTCCTATGGTAACCTCTGGAACTTCCTAATAGATGTGTTATGTCACTAATCCACCAGCTAGCTGGTAACCTTTAGTAATGTTAAGGTTTATATTTTAGCCAATGGTCCCACAGTTTTACCTCCAGAAACACCTGGGTGGATGCCATATGCTCAAGTGATTTATTTACATCTGAATTATCATTTTGTTCTAGAACATTTTGTGCGTGCATCATCATTTGACATGCACCATCTGGCTTGGCAGCTACTGAAATTAAGTGTCCGGCATCTTGTCTGAGATGCCATTGCTGGAGTGCCTCAGAGACACTAGACAAAATCATGTGTGGAAAAAAATGCCACCAAAGGGAACGGAAGTCAAGTTTAAGGTTAAAAAAATTAGTAATCATAATACGGAATCTTCCTAAAATCCAGTACTGTCTTCATTTACTAATCCGGAATCAATGGATTTAATTCAGTAATAGGAAAGTCTCTTCAATGCTTAGAGCATATATTAATCAGACTTCTCTCAGGAGAAGGGAGCTCCTGCCGGATGGTTCAATGGAGATAAGTTAATACAGGGAACCAGTTATAAAGGTACTGGAAAAATTGAGCAGCTAAACAAAGGGCAATGAGATAACCCAGCAATTCACAACAGCAGGGAGTTGTTATACCATATTATCAAAACCCAGAAGCCAGAGCTACAAAGGAGAAACTGGAAACTCAAGACACCCCCTGATGAAATACCCTGGCTTCTCCTTTTCTTTTTTTCTACATTCTCCCTCCTGGGCTCTCCATCTGTGAAATGCAGACAGAAAACAATTGGCAAGGAAGCTTGGGGAAATGCAATCTACTGGGGCAGCCCTGCTGGGATTTAGAGCAGAGCAGAGGAAATAGATATGAGATCTCAGATCAAATAAGCAGTGAGTGGCACAGGACACCAGCAATGAGCTAGTATTTTGCCATGAAGAGGCTACTTCTCCTCTGCTCATGAAAGACTGCCCAGTGCCTCAGTCTCTCCAGATATTCACATTTATTGCTCTTCAACTCTAGCCTCCCCATGAATAGGTCCCCCATACCAGCCCCAGACCCACTTGTACTTCCCACTCTTAATCTCTGTTTGCACCTTGACCGATGTCACATTTCATCATCTTTGTCCATGGAGGTTGATCTAGACTCTGACCAGCTTTGAACTCCGTGTGCCTCTGCAAAGGCTCTGGACTTTCAGCCAATATCCAGACTTGTGACCTTTGCCCAATCCCATGGATCTGTCTGCACTTCCCAATTCCAGTTGTTCTTTCCCAAAATCAATGGAGCCATAAATAGAGGTTCAAGTATATTAAAATCATAATGGTAACTAATGTCATGAGTAAAAAATCATCTGTATCTATCAAATATTGGAAGAGCAAGGAGGGAATATGGGACAGGGTGAGCTAAATCTTCATCTGATGCAGGAGGTTAATATGTAACATTTAAAGTTGATAAATGGAGGTGGAATTATATGAGCATATAAATTAGACATCTGGAAGTAACCAACATAATTTAAAACACAAACAACTAAAAAAGAAATAAGATGGTTGCCTTTGGGCAGTGGGGCTGTAGAGGAAGGTGTAAAACAAGGGTTTTGGTTTTCATTATAAATGCTTCTGTATTCTTTGATTTTTTTTTAACCATTATAGTTTCTGTACTCAGATTTTGCACTTGCTGGAATACTCTTCCCCCAGATAGCCACATGGTTGGCTCCCTCAGTTCCTTAGGGCTTTCCCTGAGCACACTATTGAAAATAGCGACATCAATCTCCCCATTCTGTGTTTTCTTTCCATACCACTTATCACCATTGAACATTCTATGTAATTTTCTTATTCATTTTGCTTCTTTTCTGTCTACCCCAATTACAATGTAATCTTCATAAGAGCAGGGGCCTGGTTTTGTTCACTGATAAATACCATCACCTAGAACAGTGGCTGGTACTGTTGACTGACTATATGAACAAATTGTGTGTGTGTGTGTCTGCATGTGTGTGACTACATGAAAAAAAAGTTAATGACCAATAAGTCTTTTAGAAAAATCCTCACTTTTTTTTTTTGCCTGTTTGTTTTTACTTTGTTATGTTTCACATTGAGATAGTTCTTGGAGGATTAACTATGCCTGAAGTTTTCCAAGTGGGTTACTCTTTTGTACACTTGTCCTTCAAAAGTTCCTCTGAGTTCAACCTAATGAAGCAACAGGGTGGTCCAAGAGCAGGGAACTGACATCATTGGGAAAAAGTAAAGGAGATTCGCTGGCAGAACACCTCCTTACCCATGAGGATGAAGATTCCCCAGGGTGCTACCCAAGAAAAGAACCTTTAAAATGAGGGCAAACTCCATTGAGAAAGAATATAGCCAAAAGAACATACTGTCTTAATGGATGGTAGGTTTCGTTTGTTTTCTCAAAATGTTCAGTTATTTAAATCTAGGTCTTCCCTGGTGGTGCAGTGGTTAAAAATCCACCTGCCAATGCAGGGAATGCGGGTTTGAGCCCTGGTCCGGGAAGATCTCACATGCCGCAGAGCCACTAAACCCGTGCGCCACAACCACTGAAGCCCGCGCGCCTAGAGCCTATGCTCTGCAGCAAGAGAAGCCACCGCAATGAGAAGCCCACGCATAACAATGAAGACCCAACGTGGCCAAAAATAAATGAATAAAAATAAATAAATAAATCTAAAAAGCTAAAGAATGAAAGGTGAGACAATCTTGTTAAAGTACAGGTCTTTTAGAGAGTCTAAAAACTACACACTTTGAGGACCTTAAATTCACTGTAACCAGTGTACTCTTATCCAGTTTCTTCTGAAAAGACAAGTAGTTCCTCACAAAGGAATCCACAGGTATTAACAGCAAAAACACCCACTCTCTTCAGTCCCTCGAAGGCCTTCACCTGCAAGTTTGTTGCTGAGCCCTCTCACTGATACGACTGAATCACCAACACAGTTGAGTAGATAAGACTCAGAATGCAGAGTAAGAGACCCCGGTCTGGGTTCAAGACAAAGCTCACCACCTTCTGTGGTGTAACCGTGGAAAGATCTCCGTGCTCTGAGAACTGGCCCCAAGCTCCTCATCTCTGTGGCAGGAGTAATGGAACCTACTTCACGGGGTTGTAAGGGTTAGATGGGGTAAGGGGCGTAAAATGCTTGCCACAGTGTGTACAGCATAGTAAGTGTCAATAAGAAGCGGGTATTTTTATGATTGCTATCATTTTTGGGGTAGCTACAGTCATTTGTGAAGTTAGGACATGTCTCTCAAAAAACAGATAAATGTTGGATTCTAAATTTGATTTCATACCCATCACCTTACCAATACATTCCTCACAAATTGCCAGTCCTTATAACCGTTTAAATACACATGTTTAAGCTTTAATTACATGACTCTTCCAGAATAGAAGATATACTCTTACCTTTGACACACGTACAAAAATTTTGCCCCGTAGTGGTAGACTTGTGTTTTGTTGGAAAAGCATGTTTCATAGTCCCATAGGCTCTGCCGCTAGTTCTCATGCTATGCTCCCTAAAATTTTATGCTTTAGGATGATTAACAGATCTCTACCTATTGACTAGTGTTCTCTGGGTAGTGGTTAGATTTTAAGATGACCAACATCTAGGTTTGGATTTCATCAGGCTGGCCGAACATTACTCAGGAGTTTGACTTGACCAAAAATTTCTAAAAGGAAAAGACTACTACCTCTGGCTTTCTCTTTCCAGGGGAAATGTGAACAGTTCAGTTTACCAACCAAGTCACTGACTAGACAAAGGCCCACGTGCCCTAGAATTAGAGTTTCCAGATAAAATAAGAATGCCCAATTAAATCTGAGTTTCAGATAAACAATAAATAATTTTCAGTATAAGTATGTCCCAAATATTACATCACTATCTGAAACTCAAATTTAATAGGCATCCTATATTTTTATTTGCCAAATCTGGCAACCCTACCCAGAGCATAGAGATAACCACTAACCCCCTCACACTCCTCCATCATGGAGTTAACTTCCCTACTAAATTTTGAGTTTCTTGAAGTGGGCCCTGCGTGTTTTGGTCCTTGTGCCTAGCACAGCATAGTTGTTTAATGAATGTGTCAGGAAGGAAGGAAGGAAGGGAAGGGAAGGAGGGAGGGAGGGAGAGAGGGAGGGAGGGACGATGGATCTAATCTTTGAGGACTTAGCGAGGGTCAGACTGTCAGATAACAACACCAGTGCTGCCGCCCTGAGCCCAGCAGCAGCTTGACCCCAGCTTCTAATCATGTAACTTGTGCTGATTCCCAGCATCCCTATAGACAAGACAAATAAAGGCAGGTGATTTGAACTGTACAACCCATACACTTCAAGGGTGATAATAAACAGCACTGATACCGGTCCACAGTGCTAAACACTCAATAGGGAATAGAAGGGTCCAGATAGAACTGGAGAAGGGGCCAATGCTGCTTAGTTCCAGGTCATTGTTGCCAACCAAAATTACCCATCCTCAGCATGGCCAGATCATCCAGCTTTTCAAATGAAGCCGGAGATCCATGCGTTTATGTGAAATCTCCCAGTTATTAATTAAAGACAACTAATTCAAAAATTGTTTTATTAATATTTTATGGCCAAATAAAACACACTTGCAGGCTGAATTTGGCCCCCAGCCCTTCGTTCACATCTCTGGACTCTCTAACTCAAATTTTCTGTCTCTGCAGAGTTGCCAATAAGTTCATAAACTATTTTGATTGAAGTTGCTGCTGTACTAAATAAGTAACTTGAAGGCATCTCACCACTTTTGTGCCTATTTAGTTCAATTGGTTTTAAAATAGTGCTGACGAGATTAAGGACAAAAGAGCAACCATCCTATTTTTATAACAGCACATTTCACTCTCAGTCTTGACCAGTCCTCCCACCTACTCATGGCATTGGTTACATCAAGCCAAGAAAGGGGGGAAAAAAAAAAAAAATATATATATATATATATATATATATATAGCTGGTGCAATATAAATCCATCCTAATTCCTGGAAAGCCAACCCAGAGTATGATCGTTGATCATCCTAAAGCCATCTAAGTTGTTACCCTAAAGATCATAAAGTTTTAAAATATTTAAACTGCTCCAATGAACCATTTTCAGATCTAAAAAAATTTTTTTCATATTGTCTTATGCTTTCATTATGGTTTTAATTCCTCTATTGCCTATTTTATAATTTTAAACATACTTTGTATAGTATCTTTCAGCTTGTTGATCTCAAATATAACACCAATTCTCTTGTTCGGTCTGTCAACTCTCCCTCATGGAGTATTTCTTCCTTATGTGTTTGTGTTTTCTCCTGTGAGCACATTTTCAGCAGGGATTTTTTTGGGGGGTGGAGAGATGCCTATGGAAATCCCATGTATCCTGTTACAGAAGTGTTGCTACAGGGAAATTTGGTATTTGCTTCTACAAATTTCACTGAGTTACCTTTTTTATGTTTTCTCTTGGATCGAACATTCTGGGACTACTTGGGTAAATATAAATTTGAACGCCACCTACACAACTCACATGCCTGGGTCTCTGATTTCTCAAAGGCAGAGAAATGTTTTGGATCACTTCCCTAATTGCACAAACTGTTTCTAGTCCTATTTTACTAAAGGTGCAGCCATGGAAGCGTTCTGTCTCTGAGGAGAGCTCTCAGATTTAGTTTCATCTCTTACAAAAGCCCAAGGCCACACCTCTGTCCTCAAATGAACATGAATATTAAGTCCCCAGTGACTAGTCCCTTTGGTCTATTTCCAGACTAACATCTTTCTGAGCCATAGTAGCACCAGATCTCAAAGTCACACATCTGGCTTCACATTTCCTCATTGGTTTTGGCTCCTAGGGAATTCTCTTTCTTTATTTTAAGCTCGGGTATTGCATTTAAATTTTTTGTGTCAACATTTTGTCCTGCATTTACAGGTGCTTGGAATGAGAAAAGAAGATAATACGGGCTATCTCAGTAAGCCATATCCCCAGAACCCAGAAAATATATTTTTATAAAGTTTTCTATTAAATGGAAAGCATACATTATCTTGGCAAAATTCTTATCAGAAAATACTGTTTCCATTTCCCAAATAACTTTGGTTCATTTCCCCAGCTGAAATTTCTTTTTTGGAAGGAAGTAGTGTATCCAAAATTGGCCATATGTTGTATATAAAATTTTATAAACTGCCTTCTTGGTATATTGTTTTTATCTTAAAACATTAGATAATTACCATTTCCTGTATCATTAAAAATTCATCCAAAAAACCCTGATTTTTAGGACCTGTGTATTATTTCACTACATATCATAATTTATTTAACAATTACTCCATATTGAACGTGGACATATTTTCCAATGTTTTATATAAATGACACTATGATGATTATCATCATATTTAAATATTTGTTCACATTTTTTTATTATTTCCTTAAGATATATTCATAAAAATGTCTTTACTGGGGAGTTGCATTAACTCATTCAAGCCTGTGTACTACATGGGAAATGATTGTTTAAATTGTATCACTGCCAAGAACCGAATTGGCTAAAGTGCTAGCAGGAAGAGAATGATTAGCAACTACCCTCCAGTAAACCACAATTTCATAAGATTATTGTTTGTTTTACGAAAAGTTGTCTCTTGATTGCAAGTCATTAGGAACCAATGATAAGGAAAACCCTAGATGGGTTTCACAAGTGTGTTTAAATTTCACAAGCTTTGCCTATACCACCAGAAAGCCAAATGCAGTTTGCTGCTTTCATACAGTCTCCCAACTTGCTTTTCAAAGACAGCCCTTCATTTCCTGCTCCACGTTTCCAAATGTCATCAGTCTATAAGGATCCAAATCGAATGCCATTTCCTTCAGGATCCCACCTTATCAGGAGAAGAATATGCCTAATATCACCCTTCACTGCTCTCCCACAGCACTTACTATATTCTCACAACGTCAAACACCGTCCACTCTTACAGTCGTTGTGCCCGTCTCCCATACTCAGCTATATGCCTTAAGAACAGGATCTGGTTTTTCCCGTTTTACTGAAAAATAATCGACATATATCAGTGTATAAGTTTAAGGTATACAGCAGGATGATATGATTTACATGTATTGTGAAATGATTGCCACAAAAGGTTTAGTTAATATCCATCATCCCATAGAGATGCAATAAAAAGAAAGGAAAAAAAATTCTCCTTGTAATGAGAACCCTTAGGATCTACTCTTTTAACAACTTTCCTATATATCATACAGCAGTATAAACTATGGTCATCATGTTGTACATGACATCACAAGGACTTATTTATCTTGTAACTGTAAGTTTGTACTTTTTGACCACCCTCCTCCAATTCCCCCTCTCCCCCACCTCACCTCTGATAATCACAAATCTGACCTCATTTTCTATGAGTCTGGTAACTTTTGTTTTGTTTTGTTTAGATTTCACATGTAAGTGAGATCATACAGTATTTGTCTTTCTCTGTCTGACTTATTTCACTTAGTATGATGCCTTCAAGGTCCATCCATGTTGTTACAAATGGTAGGATTTCCTCGTTTATTATGGATAAATAATATTCCACTATTCCACTCACAACTTCTTTATCCACTCTACCAATCAATGGACACGAAATGTTTCCATGTCTTGGCTATTTTAAATAATGCTGCTATGAGCATGGGGGTGCAGTTGTCTTTTTGAGTTAGTGTTTTCATTGAGGACAGAATCTTTTTTTTTTTTTTTAAAGTTAATAATCTTTTTTTTTAATTAATTAATTAATTTATTTTATTTTTGGCTGTGCTGGGTCTTCGTTTCTGTGTGAGGGCTTTCTCTAGCTGTGGCAAGTGGGGGCCAGTCTTCATCGCGGTGCGCGAGCCTCTCACTATCGTGGCCTCTCTTGTTGCGGAGCACAGGCTCCAGACGCGCAGGCTCAGTAGTTGTGGCTCACGGGCCTAGTTGCTCCGTGGCATGTGGGATCTTCCCAGACCAGGGCTCGAACCCATGTCCCCTGTATTAGCAGGCAGATTCTCAACCACTGCGCCACCAGGGAAGCCCCAGAATCTTTTTTATAATTTATTTTATTGAAATATAGTTGATTTACAATATTGTGTTAATTTCTACTGTGCAGCAAAGTGATTCAGTTATACAGATATATATTGGGTGGGCCAAAATGTTTGTTTGGTTTTTTCTGTAAGATGGCTCTAGTAGCACTTAGTTGTTTCTGACTTCATTCGAAACAATTTTGTTAGATTGTATGTGACAGCTGTCGTATCAGCGTGCATTTTTAAAAAGACATCAAAATTGGTGAATTTTTGTGTAGCCATTTTAATATTGTCGATGGAAGAAAAAAAGCAACATTTTCGACATACTATGTTTTATTATTTCAAGAAAGGTAAAACACAACTGAAACACACAAAAAGATTTGTGCAGTGTGTGGAGAAGGTTGCTGTGACTGATCGAACATGTCAAAAGTGGTTTGTCAAGTTTCATGCTGGAGATTTCTCACAGGACGATGCTCCACGGTTGGGTAGACCAGTTGAGGTTGATAGCGATCAAATTGAAACAATAATTGAGAACAATCAATGTTATACCACTTGGGAGATAGCTGACATACTCAAAATATCCAAATCAAGCACTGAAAATCATTTGCACCAGCTTGCTTATGTGAATCGCTTTGATGTTTGGGTTCCACATAAGTTAAGTGAAAAAAACCTTCTTGACCATATTTCTGTTTGCGATTCTCAACTTAAATGTAACAAAAGCGTTCCATTTTTAAAACAAATTTTGACAGGCGATGAAAAGTGGATACTGTACAACAATGTTGAATAGAAGAGATCGTGGTGCAAGGGAAATGAACCACCACCAACCACACCAAAGGCTGGTCTTCACCAAAGAAGTTGATGTTGTGTATAGGGTGGGATTAGAAAGGAGTCCTCTATTATGAGCTCCTTCCGGAAAAACCAAACAATTAATTCCAACAAGTACTGCTCCCAATTAGACCAACTGAAAGAGGCACTCGACACAAAGCGTCCAGAATTAGTCAACAGAAATGCATAATCTTCCATCAGGATAACACAAGACCGCATGTTTCTTTGATGACCAGGCAAAACTGTTACAGCTTGGCCGGGAAGTTCTGATTCATCCGCCATATTCACCAGACATTGCACCTTCGGATTTCCATTTATTTCAGTCTTTACAAAATTCTCCTAATAGAAAAAATTTCAATTCTCTGGAAGACTGTAAAAGGCACCTAGAACGGTTCTTTGCTCAAAAAGATAAAAAGTTTTGGGAAGATGGAATTATGAAGTTGCCTGAAAAATGGCAGAAGGTAGTGGAACAAAAGGGTGAATACGTTGTTCAATAAAGTTCTTGGTGAAAATGAAAAATGTGTCTTTTATTTTTACTTAAAAAACTGAAGGCAATTTTTGGCCCACCCAATATATTCTTTTTCATATTCTTTTCCATTATGTTTATCAGGATATTGAGTATAGTTCTCTGTGCTATACAGTAGGACCTTGTTGTTTATCCATCCTATATATAATAGTTTGCATTTGCTAATACCAAACTCCCAATCCACCCCCCACCCTCCTCCCCCTTGGCAACCACAAGTCTGTTCTCTATGTCTGTGAGTCTATTTCTGTTTCGTAGATATGTTCATTTGTGTCATATTTTAGATTCCACATATAAGTGATATCATATGGTATTTGGAGGACAGAATCTTTGATTCATCTTCACATCCCCCAAAGTACCTAGAACTCTAACTCTGTCTAAGGCATAGGAAAGAGTCAATAAATAGTGCTTATAGATTTTAATGCACAAATGGTAACAATCCTAACTCCATACAATTTCATTAACAACTTAGCAACAATATATAGTTCTACTATTAAAGAGTGAAAAATTAGTTTTTACTCAACTATTTTGAGGAAGTTTTCCTCTCAGAATATAAATACCGCCTTGATAAAAACTACCTAGTAATAGATTTAGAGACATCAAAACTTAAATAAATCAGTATGATTCAAGCAAAAATAAAGTAACATTCAAAAATTCAGTTAAAAAAATTTCAGTTAATATGATTTTTTGCATCTAACACTGTAACTAAGTTTATCTACATGATGGCTGAGAATAAGCCTAATTATAATACAAATAGCAAAGTTAAGTGATTTTTTTTCCTTTTTGAATACTTTTTTCTTTTGAAATTTTAGTAATAATCCTTAACTATTTGAGAAATGAATCTGGCCACCAAATGACCATTTCGTACTTTTTTTTCCTCTTAACAATAAGCTTATAGTGGATGGATGGATAGATGAATGGATGGATAGGTAGCTAGATAGATAGATAGATGATAAGCAAATACAGCAACATGTTAACAACTATATTATTTAAATCAGAGCTTGGTAAACTTTTTCTGTGAAGGGTCAGATAGTAAGTACTTAGGCTTTGCAATCCCCATTGCAACGACTCAACTCTGCTGTTATAATACAAAAGCAGCCAGAAACAATACATGAATTAACAGGCATAACTGTGTTCTGATAAAACTTTATTTACAAAAACAGGCAAGCAACTGGATTTGACCCATGGACTGTAGTTTACCAACCCCTGATCAAAATGGTGCATATATAGATATTCACTATATAATTCTTTCAACTTTTCTGTATCTTTTAAAGATTTTATAATAAAATGTTGGGGGGAAAATATGTCTATGAATTATCCAAAGGTTTTAACTACTATGCAAATGTTTAAATATTAAAAGCTTATATATTGTCCCCATGTTTTTGTTTTTATATATGCTCTTTGATACAGTCTTCAGATGGTAAACAGTTTAATATCAAATTTTCTGAAATATCCTTAGATTTGGGCATTAAAATCATCCTGAACAGGAATGATTGATCCAAAATGATTGGTCCTTGATAATAAGAAGAAAAATTGCTTCCCTGCTTTTCTCGCCCCAGTGACTTTCTGTGTAGCAATGACTTTCCACTTAATTGTGACCTTTCCTTTCCTGTCAGGGAAGGGGAGGTGGATCTTTTTGTGGCACTATTATTTTATATACAGTGTATACGCCTTTTTCCAACCTTTTAAAGACGTTCTATTATTTAAAGTTGGCATTATCTAAAGTTGACAGCAGTGAGTTTTCACATTATATTATTTCCCTTTGAATATTCCCATCTACATGGTACTTAATATAATTTGACATATTTTCATTTTCTTCACAATGTGGATTTTTTAAACTACTTTTCCTGCCAGTTGTGACACTGGTTACTTTAAAACATTAAAAGGAGTCTAAATTTGAGGTGTTTATAATATTAGCTCCACTAGACTGAACAAGATGACAATCAGGCTATAAGACACCCTTTAGGATCTGTGTAATCTTTTTTTTTTTTTTTTTTAATTTATTTTTGGCTGCGTTGGGTCTTTGTTGCTGTGCGCGGGTTTTTCTCTAGTTGCAGCGAACGGGGGCTACTCTTTGTTGTGGTGCACAGACTTCTCATTGCGGTGGCTTCTCTTGTTGCGGAGCACGGGCTCTAGGCGCGCGCAGGCTTCAGTAGTTGTGGCTCGTGGGCTGTAGAGCTCAGGCTCAGTAGTTGCGGTGTGTGGGCTCAGTAGTTGTGGCGCACGGGTTTAGTTGCTCTGCAGCATGTGGGATCTTCCCGCACCAGGGCTTGAACCCGTGTCCCCTGCATTGGCAGGCGGATTCTTAACCACTGCGCCACCAGGGAAGTCCCCGTGTAGCCTTCTTGAATTGAAGCAGAAAAAAATTCTGCGTCATAGTCACTGGCTTAATTCATAATCCAAACCAGCGTTAGGAGGCAATCATAGTGTCTTTTTCCCTGACAGAATTTTTCTTTAGGCCTATAAAGCAATTCTGGCCTTAGAGACAACCATTCTCCATAGAAGACAAAAAATGGGAGCAGGGAGGAAAACGGCCTCTGTCATAGGATCATTTCAGCCACCACAATCCCAAGAGCTTCTGAGGAGCCCAGACCTCCTGGGTGCACACACTGCCTGCCTCCCAAAACTGAGGATCCCACCCAGCCTTCTTGCCACTTGGCTCTTTTATGGAGACCCCTGGTGTAAGGCCCGGTGGATCCCCCCAGAGGACCTGGCCCTCTCCTGTGCTGCAGTCACCTGCACTAAGCGCCTGCAGTCACCCACCTTGTTCTAGAGAGTCACCATTTTAAATGAAGAAACTGACTCTGAGAGAAGTTAGATGCCTACTACCTACACCCTTCCCTCCTACTGTGGTGAATCTCCAGTTCTGAACTCTTCTGTTTCTGCCCCATCACCACCATTTCCTGACAAGGCAGCTATCTTGCAAATGCCTCCTTTTTGAAATAGTGCAGAGTATAAACTCTGAAGTCAAGTATATCAGAGTTCAGCTCTCATAACTGCCACTTACTAGGTATGGATTTTGATCAGGTTACTTAACCGTGCTGTCATGGGCTGATAATGGCTCCTAAGATTTGTCAGCATCCTGATACCTGGAACCTGTGAATGTTACCTTATGTGGTCAAGTTTTTGCAGGTGTGATTAATTAAGGATCTTGAAATGAGGAGATTACCCTGACTATCCAAGTAGGCCCCAAATGCCATCACAAGTGTCCTTAAAGAGAAAGATAGAGGAAGAGTAGATGCCACACACAGACAAAAGAAGTGATGTGAAGGTGGCAGTGAAGATTGGAGTGATGTGGCCACAAGCCAAAGGATGCAACGGCAGTTAGAAGCTGGAAGAGAAGGAACGGATGCTCCGTTGGAGCTTCCAAAAGGAACCAGCCCTGCTAACATCTTTTTTTTTAATTCATTCATTTATTTATTTATTTTTGGCTGTGTTGGGTCTTCGTTTCTGTGCAAGGGCTTTCTCTAGTTGTGGCAAGCGGGGGCCACTCTTCATCGCGGTATGCGGGCCTCTCACTGTCGTGGCCTCTCTCGTTGCGGAGCACAGGCTCCAGATGTGTAGCCTCAGTAGTTGTGGCTCACGGGCCTAGTTGCTCCATGGCATGTGGGATCCTCCCAGACCAGGGCTCGAACCCGCGTCCCCTGCATTGGCAGGCAGATTCTCAACCACTGTGCCACCAGGGAAGCCCCCTGCTAACATCTTGACTGCAGGCCTCTAGCCTCCAGAACTGTGAGAGAATAAATCTCTGTTGTTTCAAGCAACCTACTTTGTGGTAATTTGTTACAGCAGCCATGAAAAACTAATATACCCGCTAAGCCTCAGTTTCTTCATCTATTAAACAGAAATACTATATACCTTGCTAGGCTGTTTTGATAAAAATTAACAAATGCAAAATACTACCTCAATCTCTGGCCTGTAGTAGGTATACAGTAAATAGCAGCTATTGTTTCTATTATAATTATCTTCATTATTTTTTAACATGAGTAAAAGAGTATAGGCAGCTTATCCTAAACCCAACACTGCTGTTTTAAAAATTAGTCAAACCAAATACTCAGTATATCTTCTTTGTATGGGAAGAACCGTATATTTATTTATAGTTTTTATCAAAATACTGCCTTTCATCAAAAAGCTGTCTTCTATACTGTTGCTATATTATTATGAAGTGCCAGATCTATTCATGCCAATAATTAAATAAGCCATGTTGCATTTTTCCAAGCATTTAATTGTGAATTTTACCATAAATTACATGTTTAAAATGGAAAATAAACAGTTCCAGCTGTTTTGAGGACAGCAAATCTAAATTCAAACTGCTGAATTCTGGAAGAACTACAGATCTTTTAAGTAAGCTATAATTTTTAAAAACCGATGTCAACTCTTGCTTATTCAAAACTTTAACATATGTAAGTAGGGGAAAGTGGGAGTTTTACATTATTAAAGACTGCTTCCCCGAACACAGAAGTGTAGTATGTAGGGAAGTAATCATTCATTTAACTAATGATTGTTAAGGAACTGTGCTAGGCATTGGAGGATACAAAGGTGAAAAAGACAGAGCCTCTACCTTGGAGGGACTAACAGGACAGTGAAGGACATAGAAATTTAAGCAGATAGATTAAAATTCAGAGTAATAGTGAAGCTAACATTTACCAGGTGTCTCCTATGTGCCAAACACTGTATAACTCTTTACATGAGTTATTTAATTCTCACAACAACTCTATGAAGTGAGGTTTTAGCAAGATTAACTCCCTAAAGCTCATATGGCTAGTTTAAGAAGAGTCTAATTCCTGAGACCTCTGTCTTAACCACTACTACAGAGGCATAAACTACATACTATGAGAACACAGAAAAGAAGAAACTTACTGTGTCTGAAGGAAGTGAGGAGGCTTCATCCCAGAAATACATTTAGGCTGGATCAAAACTGAATGGGAGATAGGAGGACTTTTTTAAGGTGAAGAAAATGTCAAAAGGCACTCCAGAGGGAGAGAAGAACCTGTGCAAAAGTGAAGCATCAAAAAAGGGCTATTTTTTCAGGATGGCTGGAGTGCCAATGAGGTTTGGTGATCAGGAGTAGTATACTGTACACAGATAAAGACATCAAATGATTAAAGTCTTTGGGGAGAGCCAGGATCAGATTTGCATTTTAGAAAGATGCCTGAGGATCCACGTGGAGGATTGAGTGTACAAAAAGAAGTCAAACCTGGAGGCAGGGCCTTCTAGTTCAAGGTGGTAATCAGAACACTGCCCACTTACCAATTCCCATTAGAATAATGAAGCAAGTACAAAAGAAAATACTTTGTATTACTGTTGGAAATCAGAGAAGGATGCCATCCACATATCAGAAGGCATTGTGGCAGAAGAGATGCTTGATCTCACTGATTGGTAGACTCATCTAAAAATGTCTGAAACAGGGGCTTCCCTGGTGGCACAGTGGTTAAGAATCCGCCTGCCAATGCAGGGGACATGGGTTCGAGCCCTGGTCTGGGAAGATCCCACATGCCACAGAGCAACTAAGCCTGTGCGCCACAACTAATGAGCCTGTGCTCTAGAGCCCGTGAGCCACAACTACTGAGCTGGCGTGCTGCATCTGCTGAAGCCCACACACCTAGAGCCCATGCTCCGCAATAAAAGAAGCCACCGCAATGAGAAGCCCACGCACCGCCACGAAGAGTAGCCCCCGCTCTCCGCAACTAGAGAAAGCCCGTGCACAGCAGTTAAGACCCAACACAGCCAAAAATAAATAGATGAATAAATTTATTTTTTAAAAAATGTCTGAAACAAATTTGAAGCTCAGTGTGTGCACACACACTAAATTTAGACAAAATAGAATTCAATGGAAAATAATTTTTTAAAAAAGGAAAAGGGGTAATGTTAGATGTATAAAAGGGAAAATTCAACCAGGAATACAGTCATGAATGATTATGCACCAAATAAGATAGCATCAAAATAGATAAAACCAAAGCTGCTAGAAGCACAGGGAAAAGTCCAAAGTTGTAACCATAATAGGAGACTTTAACATACTCTCTCTTCTTAATAGATCTAATTAAAAGCAAACACAGTTAATGTATAAAAATATAACTGAAAGTTTGAGTTAATAATATATATCATACCTTGTATCCCATAAGTTTTAAATTGTTTCACATCTTAGCCAACAAGAAAATCTCCATACATTCCAAAAACTAAAAAATTGTACAGGCTACATTTCCTAACTGCAATGCAATTAATAAAAGGGAAAACAAACAAAACAGTAGACCATTGGGAATTATTAAACACTATATTAAATAGTTTGGACCACAGAAGAATATTAAATTGCAATTACAGACTTTTTAGAAAAGTCTAAAAGACTAAAGTCTAGTGTTTTTAGAAAACACTACATATCTAAACTTGTGGAGAAAAGTACTCAGAGGAAAACATGAAGCCTCAAGCATTTATATTAAACAAACAAAAAAAAATCAAAATAACTTAAATATAGCTCAGTCAAGAAGCTGTAAAAAGCACCAAAAAATAAAGTTAAGGAAAATATGAGGAAAGACAGAATGCAGCAGCTCACAGCATAATCAGTTCAAAGTATCAATTATTTTTAAGAAACGGTTCATTTTTACAGACTAAGAAAACTTAGCTCTGGCAATCATAATCAAGGTTAAGAAGAAAAAACACCAAGGTACAACATAAGGAATGAGAAAGGAGGCACAAACACAAATAAATTTATTTAATCTCTATTTTCTGAATACATATTATGTATATATATGACAATATCTTTCATGAAAAGGTGATAAACCTAGTAGGATAATAACCAAAGGCGAAAACTTTTCAACATGTCTAAAAATATCCCCCCAAATGGTACCAGGTTATATAGTCCCATGTGGTTTCACAGATTAGTTCTTACAAATCACAAAGAGGAATCCATAATTTATATGCTAAAGAATATAGAAAAAAAAGGAATGTTTCCCATTTCATTTTACCAGATGATATAACCTTGATATTTAAACCTGAAAAATATGCAAAACAATACAGTTATCTAACATATAGAGATTTAAAATCCTAAATAAAATACTGAAAATTATAATCCAGAAGTATACTTTTAGAATATCTTAATTTATAATTCAGTTAATGTAATTCACCTGTTAACAAACTAAAAATGTAAAAGCTGTGTGATCATCTCAACACACACAGAAAAATCATTTGACATCTAAATCTCAGCAAACTAGGAAGAGAAGGAAATTTTCTCAACACAATAAAAAATATCTATGAAAAATCTGCAGCTAATATCAAACTCAGTGGTGAAAGTCTAAATGTTTGCCACCTAAGATCAGGAACAAAATGAGAATATCCGGGACTTCCCTGGTGGCGCAGTGGTTGGGAGTCCGCCTGCCAGTGCAGGGGACGTGGGTTCCAGCCCTGGTCCAGGAGGATCCCATATGCTACGGAACAACTGGGCCCGTGAACCACAACTACTGAGCCTGCGCTCTAGAGCCTGCGGGCCACAGCTGCTGAGGCCCGCACGCCTGGAGCCCGTGCTCTGCAGCAAGAGAGACCACCGCGGTGAGGGGCCCGCGCACCGCAACAAAGAGCGGCCCCCACTCACCACAACTAGAGAAAAGCCTGTGCGCAGCAACGAAGACCCGACGCAGCCAAAAATAAATAAATAAATTTATTTTTTTTAAAAAATGAGAATATCCACTCTCACCACTTCTAGTCACCGTTGTTCTGGAGATTCTAGCCAGTGCAATAGCCAAGAAAAAGAAATAAACATCCAGATTGGAAAGGAAGAAGTAAAACTGTATTATTCACAGATGGCATGTTTGTCTATGTAAAAATATGATGAAATCTGCAAAAAAAAAAAAAGCTGTTAGAAATAATAAATAAGCCTAGCAGTATTGCAGGCTTAAGATTAATACATAAAAAGCAATTGTATTTTTATACATACTAGCAATGAACAATTAAAATTGAAAGTTCAAAAATAATGAGAAAAAGATTAACTAAGAACTAAATACATGGAGAGATATACCATGTTCCTGGGTTGGAAAACTCAACACTGTTAAGATGAAGATTTTTCCCAAATTGGTCTATAGATTCAATGCAATCCCAATCAAAATCTCAGCAGTTTTTTAAGAACTTTACAAGCTAATTCTAAAATTCACATGGAAATGCAAAGGACCTAGAAAGACAAAACAACTCTGAAAAAGAACAAAGTTGAAGGACTAACACTGACTTTACGATTTATTAAAGCACTACTTTATTATTGTGGTACACTGTGGACAGCATGGTATTAGCTTAAAAAGAGATAAATTGATCTATGGAACAGAACAGAGAATCCAGGGAAAAATAAATACATGGACAACCTGTTTTTGCCAAAGGTACAAAGGGGTGAAAAAAAATTCTTCCAAGAATAGTCTTTTCAACAAATGGTGCTGGAAAACTTGAATACCTATATGCAAAAAACAGCAAAAACAACTGATCCATACCTTGCACCATATACAAAGATTAATTCAAAATGGATCATAGACCTAAATGTAAACCCTAAAAGTATAAAACTTTTAGAAGAAAACATAGGAGAATATCTTTGTGACCTTAGTTTGAGCAAAGATTTCTTAAATATGCCATAAAAGCACAATCCACAAAAGAAAAAAATTAATAAATTGGACTTCATCAAAATTAAAAACTTTTATTCTTCAAAATACACTGTTAAGAAATGAAAAGACAAGTCACAGACAGGGAGAAAATATTTGTAAAGCATATACCTGATAAAAGATTTATATCCAGAATATATAAAGAACTCTCAAAATTCAACAGTACAAAAACAAAGAACCCAATTTTTTTTAATGGGCAAAAATATTTAAACAGATAATTCACCAAAAAAGATACATGGATGGCAAATAAACACATAAAAAGATGCTCAATATCACTAGTCATTATGGAAATGTAAATTAAAACCACTGTATACCTATTAGAATAACTAAAATTT
This sequence comes from Balaenoptera physalus, assembly GCF_965194825.1. Taxonomy (NCBI): domain Eukaryota; kingdom Metazoa; phylum Chordata; class Mammalia; order Artiodactyla; family Balaenopteridae; genus Balaenoptera; species Balaenoptera physalus. Next base: position 57,962,028 of record NC_138893.1, on the reverse strand, counting down.
TAAAGTCTGACTGTACCAAGTGTTGGCAAGGATATGAAGGAACTGGAACTCTCATATAACGCTGAAGGAAATGTTGTGGTACCACCATTTTGGAAAATTGTTTGGCTGTTTCTTGAAAAAAAAAAAAATTCAATTCTCAGTTTTTCCACCATAGATTGTTTTGTCTGTCCTTGAACTTCATCTAAATGGAATCACACAGTATTTACCATTTTGTGTACATCTTCTTTCACTCATCACAATGCCTTTGAAATTTATCTGTATTATTGTATATATGAGTAGTTTTTTCCTTTTTATAGCTGAGCAGTATTCAGTTGTATGAATAAACCATAGTTTGTTTATCCAGCCTCTTATGGATGAACACCTGAGCTGTTTCCAGCTTGGGGCTATTATGAGTAAAGCTATGAATGCTCTCAGACAAGTCTTTCTGTGAACCACGCTTTCATTTCTCTTGGGTAAATACCTAGGCATTAAATATCTGGCTCATAAAGTAAGCCTATTGTTTCCTTTCATAAGGTATGGCCAGAAATTTTCCCAAAGTGGTTGTACTATTTTAGATTCTCACCAGCATTGTATAGACGTTCTAGTTTTGGGTGAAGCAGAGCTGGGGATTAACTACGCACAGTCGTGAGCAACTTTCTGGGGTGCTGGAAACGTTCTATATCTTTAAATGGGTTTGGGTTCCACACATGCATTTGTTTGTCAAAAACTCAGCAAAGGAACAATTTTGTGTACATTTCATTGTATGTAAACTTCATATCATAAGAAAAAGCTGTAAACAAGTATTGAATACTAATGATTTGAATAGCTAATGAATGCTTACTGAAATATTTAGGGTGAATTGTTCTGATGCCTGCAATTTACTTTGTGATGCATCAAAAAAAAGGTAGATTGATGGGCGGACAGAGAGATGATTGCATTGATAGATACCTGATAAAACAAGAGCATAAAATGTTAATGATACAATTTTGTAGTGTGTATAGAGGTGGTCACTTAAAAATCTTTTCAACTTCACTGTGTGTTTAAAATATTTCAAACCAAAATGCTAAAACTGAGCAAAAGATAAAACATAAATCTACCATAGGAGCCAGCTATCCTACTCCACTCCTAGGTATCAACCCAAGAGAAATGAAAGTATATGTCCACACGCAAATATTCAAAGCAACTTTATTTGTAATGACAAAAAACTGGAAACAACCCAAATGTCCACTAAGAGGTAAATGGATAAACAAAAGGTGGTATATCCACACAATAGACTACTATTCAGCAGTAAAAAGGAATGCACTATCAATATGTGCAACTCAAAATAATTTTGCTATGTGAAAGAAGTCAACCCCTGCCGAAAAAATTCCTACTGTATGATTTCATTTATATAAAATTCTAGAAGATGGAAATAATCTATGGTGACAGAAAGCAGAACAGAATTGCCTGGAGATAGGGTGTGGGGAGGAGTGTGGAAAGGGGTGGGGATGGGGAGAGAGGGGAGGATTACACATGGGAATGAGGAAACTTCAGGGCTTGATTGTGATGATAGTTTCACAGTCGTGTACATATGTCAAAACCTATCAGATTTTAAACTTTAAATAGGTGCAGTTTAGTATATTTCAATTGTACCTTTAAAAAGCTGTTTTTAAAATCCTAAAGAAAATATTGAAAACTTTAACCCAGCAGTATATTTTAGAATATTTTAATCCTGTAAGCTTAATGCAATGAATGCAAAGATTACATAATATTGAAAAAGTATTAATATGATAAATTATATTAATTAGTTAAAATTTAAATTTTCAGCTAACATTTTTAAAGCCTGATATTTTTCATTCTAAGAGAATTTCATAAATATTTCATAAAATGATTTTTAAAAAGTCTCTCAAGCTGATATCCAAAATGTTATTAGTGATAAAATACTAGATGGTTTCCCATAAAGCCAAGAATGCCCGCTATTACTACCTTCATTGTTTCTTTAATTAATCTGACATTTCTAGCTAGTAGAATTAAATAAGTAAAATGAATAAGAGATATAAATTTTGAAAAGGAGGTGATAGAAATGTCTATTTGTAAATGAACTGGTTTTCCAACAGAATTTACAAAAATAAATCAAACGAAAGACTAGTGGAAGAAATTCCAATAAGTTGGTGGTTGGTTGTAAAACATATCAAAATAATGGTTTTTATATATTGTAATAACAACAATACAAAGTATTTCAAAATACATTTAAAATAAATATGCAGATCTAATGTAAAGAAAACTACAAGTCTTTACTGAGGGGCATAAAGTAGTCTTGGAAAACTGTAAGAGGTCGTGTTTCTGGACTAGGAAGGCTCAGTGGTAAGATGTCAATTCTGTAGAAATTAATCCAAGGCAACACAATGAAAATAAAAATGCCAACAGGATTTTCCTCCAATTTGACATGATTCAAAACTTCATCTGCAAGAATAAGCATACAAGAAAAAAAAACAGAACAATATAGAAAGAATATCAGTGCAGGGAAACCTGTCCAACAAGCTAACAAAATGTGCTAAGAAGCCACAATAACATAAACGTTAGGCTGAAATTTGGGCAATCATAGACAGATCAGTGGAACAGAATATAAAATCCCAAAAAAGACCCAAATATAGCAGTAACGTCTCAAATCAAATCAAATGGTATTCTAAGCACAAATCAAAAGAAGTCAAAATATAAAAACTGGCAAAAACCCCAAACCTTAAATTTCTTTCTAACAAGAAAAAACAACACAAACAAAAAAGAAAAGGCAAATTGTGGGGAGAAAAATGTAATATATTATGACAGAGAAAGAGTTGCCCAAATATAAAAGACTCTCTAACAAACTAATGTTTCATTAGAAATACATGCAAAATCATAAACAGTGCATTTTTTATTGAAGGATAGTTGATTTACAATGTTGTGTTCGTTTTCGGTGTACAGCAAAGTGATTACATTATACATACATATATATTCTTTTTTTTAATTTTTTATTTTATATTGGAGTATAGTTGATTTATAATGTTATGTTAGTTTCAGGTGTACAGCTAAGTAATTCAGTTATACATATACATATATCCGTTCTTTTTCAGATTCTTTTCCCATATAGGTTATTATAGAATATTGAGTAGAGTTCCCTGTGCTATATAGCAAGCAGGTCCTTATTGATTAGCTATTTTATATATAGTAGCTTGTATCTATTAATCCCAAACTCCTAATTTATCGCTTCCCCTCTTTCCCCTTTGATAACCATAAGTTTGTTTTCTATGTCTGTGAGCCCATTTCAAACTGCATTTTTAAGAAATACAAATGTTGTGTAGACAAAGAACAAATATAACATTACTATTAATCTGAGAAATGCATATTAAAATAATGAGATAAAGATATTTCCACCTGTCAAATGATTAAAGAGAGTATCAAAGCATAACAATAGTAAATATTTGCAAAAGTGACTTTTTGTTGCATTTGACCAATGGGAGTCACCAGCAAGAGACAGGAAGCAGGAGAGAGATTGGAATTTTTATTTCCTGCATTTGGGCTGTGGTGTGCCATGCTGTGTTTCTATACCTGAGGCCACAGTACCTGTTAAATGGTCCTTCCCTCAGCTACAGCTCCCACCAGGTTCCAATAACAGCTCCCTCCCCAGACTCTTTCAAACCCCAGAGACCTAGGGTGGAAAAGGTTTCCTGAGATATCTAGTTTCTAGATGCGCTCTACCTGCTGGTTCCTCTAACCCTGGCCTCACACCTCTGTAAATGCTCCCTCTGTTAAACTCTTCAAACCCTTTCATAACCACCTTAAGTGCGGTTTCCTAGCAGGACCCTGACTGATACACAACCCTACAGTATGAATGTATTGTTTAAGTCTCCGTGTGTGTGTGTGTGTGTGTGTGTGTGTGTGCAGATACAAATGTAGACTTAGACATAGGTAGAGACACTCAGAAAAATATCAGAATGTATATATACCAAAATGTGTTACTTAGAAACACACACATGTATATACACATACATACATTTCTATGTATATAAATTCAATAAATAATAAAGAATGTAGGAAAGATTTAGTAAAAAAAAAATGCCTTTGCTTAGCTTTTTATACAAAAACTTCATTTAGACCTTCACTATACACAGACTATATAAAAACTGCATGTAAAAAAATTAAAACTTTAAAGAAGGAAAATATAAATTAAAATTTATACAATCTCTTAGGGAAATGAATTTATAAATTCCATAGGAAGTTTGGGAGGGGAAAGTCTGAAAAAGATGAATCAATTTAACACTTAAAAATGTAATTTCTACTGACCACAAACAAAACTAAATGAAAATGTATATGAAAAACAAAAATATGTACATAATTATAAGACTAGCAAAAGGTTCATATTATTAATGTATAAAGGACCATAACCAGTGAGAAAAGGGCATGAATGGAAAGTCCATGAAAGAGAAGGTGACTTTTTATACCTGCATTTAAAACTTCCAAGCCTCATCTCTCGCAGCACCTCCTCGACCCTATGCCTGTTCCTCTGTCTTAGGATTCTCATCCCTTCCCACCCCAACATTATCCCAGACCCCCATGTCTTCACCAACTCTCACCCTATCCACTCACCTGCACAGGCAAACATCTCACCTGGAAAACCCCAGCCAGGACCCCGCACCTTTGGGCCTGCACCCAAGTAACTGGTATAGCTTGGAATATCACACAACTGTGCAGACTAATCTCCCTTTCAATTAGTGACCAGCAATCTCACACTGCCCAGAAATCCCAATAACTTCCCTGATAATCTTGCTTTCCTACTTTTAAAGACAATAATTACATTTGACAGTATTGTCTACCAACGGGACCCACTTCCATGTCTCTCATTCACTTTTCAACCTTCTCCCATCTTCCCCCGTCTCTGACCCACTCTAATAAATTTTTCCTTACTCAGGTTGCCAAATCCCATAGACACTTTTCAATCCTAATCTTACTAAACCTCTCAATTGACCACATCCTCCACATTGAAACACCCTGCTGTTCCAATTCCATGAAACTTCACCTCCTTAGTTTCTTCCTTACCTCCCTGCTTGCTCTATCTAAGTTTCCTCTTCCAGCCTTCCCTTTTCTTCCCCATCTCTAAAGAGTGTGGAGTTATTCTAGGCTTCTATTCAGGAGTCTTCTCACTCTATACTGGATGATCTCACCCATTCTCATTTATTCCAGTATCAATTCTATGCTATCAAATCCCAGATTTTTATCTCCAATCCAGGTTTCTCTCCTGACCTCAAGACTCATATCACCACCTGGATATCTCGTAAGCTGCTCACATCTAATATGTCCAAAACAGAACTCATTCTTTCTACACTCTCCATCATCCAAGCCTGTTGCTCTACCTCTCAGTAAAAGACACCTCCGTTAAAACAGCTGCTCCAACCAGTAACCTGGAAGTCATCATTGTTATTTCCCTCTTCCTTACTTCCCAAATCTAATTCACCACAAATTCTTGCTGATTCTACCTCCAAAATATATCTCAAACCCATCCTCTTCTGCTGAGGATTTGGCCCCAACCAAGCCAGCTCTGTTTTCCTTCCTGACTACTGTCATAACTCTTTGACTGATCTCACTTCTACTCTTGCCCCTCCCAACTATTCATCACACAAGGGCCAGAAAAAAAAAAAAATTCTAGAAATATAAACCTGATCCAAACCCTTCAGTGGCTTCCTATTAAAATTAGTGTCAAAATCAAGAACCCTCACCATGACACTACATGACCTGGCTCCTTGTAACTTTTAGGCTTCATCTCATATCCTTTCTGACTTCTCACTCTCCTCCAGCCACACTGTTCTTCTTTCAGGTCCTCAAACGTATCAAGCTCTTCCCACTTCAGGGAGCTCACCTATGTTTTTCTCTCTGCTGAACCACTTTCCATGGCTCTTTGCCGGTCTAACTCTTACTTATCCTCTGGTCTCCGCTTAAATGTCATTCCCTCAGAGGTTTTCCCCAACCACTACCACCCTCAATCTAAATTAGGTCTCTCTAGTATACCATCTTGTACTTTGCCTTTGTATAATTTACCTTGGTTTGTGTTATATACCTATTTATTTGATTATTTCTAGTGTTTTCCCACTAAAACTAGATCATACACTGCATGAGAAAGGGTGCCAGGGAATATTTGTTTAGCTCATCACTTTTATACCCAGCACTCTGCCAGCACCTGGCACATGATCTTGGGTTTTTTTCCAACAATCAGATTAATGAATACATGAAGCTTTGGCTCAAGCCTCACTTCTTCTATAACTCCTTTCTCAGCCACCCTCCCTGCTCCCCAATGCTGGTAGATTTCAGCACGTGCTTCCTTGTTCCCCACTGAGTACCTGTAATCACACTTGACAAACAGTCTCACTGAACTTCTTTTGGGTTCTTAAATGAGCCAACACTCCATATCGCTTCTGGGCCTTCACACATGCTAATCGCTCCAACTGGAACACCGCTTTCCTCACTTAACCAAATGATCCAGCTCCCATGATTAGGGTCAGTTAACGTTAGAGAGTGAATTAAGAACCTGCTCCAACCATTCCCTCCCTCCCTAGGAAGGTGAGAGGAGACCTGCTTCTACCTTCTTAAACCAACACCTTTCAATGTGAAAAACACATTAGGAAGAGGAAATTCTAAAATGACCTACTACTGGCCCCAGACACACTTTGCCACTGAAAATACTACAGATTTAACTCCATCTCCCACCAATGGAGTAGAAATAAATAAACCAGTTTCTCTAAAATGGCTTCAAGGACGGTGTCAATGCCATCTGTGTTAACAAAATTTCAGGCAAAAAAAAAAAAAAAAAAAAAAAAAAATCAATGGTTACATAAGGCAAGAATGCTTAATTTTCCACATAGTCGATTGGCTTTTTCAGAAGAACAGCCTTGAAAGTATCCAGAAATCAATTGCTTTGGTAATGTACACTCAGCAACCTCAAAGTTGACATACGACTTAAATCACCAAGTGGAAACAAGGGAGGCCTTAATAGGCACTGACCAAGTAAAGATGTACCCTGAGAACAGAGAGTACACGAGAAGGGGTTGACTGGCATGTGCCGAAACAAACTCAATCATCAATGTATCGCATGCGCCATTTTTTAAAAATATTTATTTATTTATTTGGTTGCTCCAGGTCTTAGTTGCAGCTCGCGGGCTCCTTAGTTGAGGCTCGCGGGCTCCTTAGTTGCAGCAGGTGGGCTCCTTAGTTGCAGCTCATCAGCTCCTTAGTTGCAGCATGTGAACTCTTAGTTGTGGCATGCACGTGGGATGCAGTTCCCTGACCAAGGATCGAACCCGGGCACCCCGCTTTGGGAGCATGGAGTCTTAACCACTGCGCTGCCAGGGAAGTCCCAACATGTGCCATTTTTTATAATAACTATGTTGCGGGCATCACAGGTTGGCTCACTTGGCATTCATCCCTACTCTTCTTTCTTTGTTTCCTCTAGTATAGAAGTTAGGAAAGTGAAATTATTACTTTCTCGGCCTCTTCTGAAACTAGGGATGACTAAATGAACAGTTTTGGCTGAAGAAACCTTCTTCTTCATTCCCTCAATTGCCTAAGTCAAAAACTTGGAGTCGCTGGGCAGTTGGACTGGCAGTAATGAGTAATAGTCTAATAGATTCAAAAGGTTTGACTATAATGGGATTGGGAGCTTATCTCAGAAGCCGTTAAGTGTATGTTTGTTTGCAGACAAAGACAGATCCAAGAAATATTTGAGAGCTGAACACAGCAGCATTTCTTAGGCCTTACCTAACACTGCTTCTAGCCTTAAGGCTTATCACCAACAATCATCCACAGGAGTAACATCTCCCAATCCAGCTGTCCAGCCAGGTAGATCCATTGATTATTTAGGAGTGTGTTGTTTAACTTCTGTATGTTTGTGAATTTCTCAAATTTCCTTCTGTTACTGTGATTTTCTAACTTCGTTTCATTGGAGTGGGAGAGCACACTTTGTATGATTTCAATTCTTTTAAATCTGAGACCTAACATATGATCCCTCCGGGAGAAGGTCCCGCGTACATTTGAGAAGAATATATGTTCTGACGTTGAGCGAGTGTTTTATAGATGTTCTGTGTCTGTTACTATGTTTATAATTTGATCAAGTTTCTATTTCCGTGTTGATCTGTCTAGTTGTTATGTCCATTATTGAAAATGGGATATTGAAGTGTCCAACAATTATTGTTGAATTGTCTATTTCTCCCTTCAGTTCTGTCAGTTTTTCTTCATGTGTTTTGAAGCTCTGTTGTTGGGTGCATACATATTATTGTTGTTTTATCTTCTTAATGAATTGACTCTTTTATCATTAAAAAAAAAAAAAAACTTGAAGTCATCCTTGACTCCTCTCTTTCTCCCACACCCCACATCTGATCTGTTAGCAAATTCTGTTTGCTCCACCTCCACAATATATTCCAAATCTAAATATTTCTCACCACCTCCACCACTACTATCTTCATCTAAGTCAGCATGATCTATTGCCTGGGCCATTGCCATAGTCTCTCTGCCGCCATTCTTACCCCCTACAATTTATTTCCCAAAGAACAGCTCTGAAGTTATCTTTTTTAAAATGCAAACCTCATCATATTACTTCTTTGCTCAAAGTCTTCCAACATCTTTAAACAGAATAAAATAGAACTCCTTACCATAATCTACAAGGCCTTGTATGATCTGATTTCCAGCCACCTCATCAACGTCCACATCCACCACTCTCCTGCTTGCTCACTCTGCGTCAGCATTGCTGGCCTCCTTGCTGTTACTCAAACATGCCAAGCATGTTCCTCATCAGGGTCTTTCTATTTGTTGTTCTCTCTTCCTGGAACACTCTTCCACCAGATACGTCTCCCCTTCATTTATTCGGGTCTTTACTAAATCATCACCCTATCAGAGACACCTTCCCCAAATATTGTATCTAAAATAGCATTATGCACATACTTCTTACTTCATTGCACATATTACAACTTGACTTTATCATTAATATGTATTGGTTTATTTCTATACTGTCCCTCCAACACTTACACATTAACAGGCACACAGACGCTATTTTATTTACAACTGTATCCTCAGCATCTAAAAAAGTGCCTGACATGTAGTAGGAGCTCAGTTATTGTATTTGTAGAATTAATAAGCTTCCCATAGACCTCTGCCCAAATTTGAGTTATCCTATATTACCATTCTTTACCATTTCTTCTACTTTTTCTAAATTAATAATTATGACACACATGGTTCATTTTCCACCCATCACTTAAGCCTCATACCCCGCTTCCATGACAATAAAACCCTGATTTTTTTCAAGTAACCATAGAGCCATTGATCTATGCCAGTCCCCAACAATGAATCATGATTCGCCTAAACCAGTCATGGTAATCCTATTCTACTTTGGCATAGACTGTTATACAGTAAACATGTCATCTGATTTTTTTCAAGGGAAGGGAAAATTAACTAAAATATTTCCCATCTCAAATAAAAAGACCAAGTCTTAGAAGTAACTAATGTTTTGTACTTGTCCCTTCCTTCTTGGAACATGGCTTTGAAGATATAATGCTCAGAGCTGTGGCAGCTATCTTGCAACAATGAGGTGATGTTCATGAAGACTAAAAGCCAACTCAACGAGAACAGTACAATGGAAAGACAGGAAGACGTAAATCCTGATGACATCATTGAGCCAGTGAATAAGCCTGGAACTGCTCACTTCCAATGCTCTTATTAAGTAAACAATAGATATTCTTATGGTTTAGGCTATTGTTAGTTAGGTTTTCCTTTATTAACAGCCAAATGAAATCATAGCTCTTTCAATTATTTTATTTATGAATGTGTTTGTGAGGACAAATATGTTTTTCTTTTATGTAGAAGAACATTCTGGATAAGAAAAGAGAAGGAAAGTGGGAGAGAAGGAAGGGAGAAACAAACTCAGCTAACTTATGGATGAAATAATCCTGGAAGTGGAGTAAATTACGGGAAGGATAAAGAAGCAAATATATATATATTTTTTCCAATATCTTACCTAGTCTCAACTTCCTCCAATCTATCTTTATCTGAACCTTCCACTAGTACATAAAGATCATAAAGTAAGCCACTTCTTTGATAAATCTGTTACAGTGATTTCATACCATCACACTGTAAAACCTTTAATGACTTCTCATAATCTACCAGATAATGTTCATCTAGTTAGCATTCAAAGATTCTAAAATCCAGTCACACCAATCCATTGAATTTATCTCCTACTCTTTCCTAATCTAAATCTTCCCACTCAAATAAAAACAAATAAATAAGAACAAACTGTCCTTACTGTTCTCTTATTCTTTATTATATCTAAGCCTTGATCTCCCCATTCCAAGTTGCTGGATAATCTAACAGAGAAAGTAAGTAGGTATTTAAAACACTAGCAAAGCAGGGGGCAGAGAGAGAAAGAGAGAGAGATTCAACTATAATGCATTTATCCAGAATTTTGCAACCAGAAAACTAAAATAAACTGTTTAATTTCATCATGCATGCATGTTTTGTGCTTACAGTTTTAGAACTGTTTTATTTTGAATTGCATATGGTATACACGCATCATAAATTTTCTTCTAAAAGTTAAATCAGGCCCTGACCACTTAGAACACATCTTCTCTCCTCCCATCTAAATCTGGCTCCATCCCTTGAAACTAAGTCAAAAATCTAACCTTCTCCAAGTAACCTTTCCAGACCACAGTTGGCTCCTTTTTTTTGATGAATTTTTGCAGTTTTTAGATCCAAGTTTTCTCTTAAATATATATAATATATTTGTTTACACTGCAAACTGATCTGTGTAAGTTATAACTTACCTCTCTTATTAGACTCAGAGTTTCCTATTCATGAGTAAATCCTTAGAATACACTGTACTTTTTTTCAGTCTCCCACATCGCAGCTAGAACAGCAAGAATGCAATGAACACTTGTTGAATGGGAAGAGTACAGACCCTTGACCTACCAGTTTATGTGACCGAGATGCAGATGACCGTTTGAATATAAATTCTTTATGTTTCAAGAGTTATCAGCAATTTATTGGGTCAAAGATAAACCCTGGATTAAGCTAGAAAGTAGGATACTATAATCAGCATCAATAAATGAAGACCCAAATCCTCCTTCGAGAAGTTCTGCAGGACTCTATCCATTTTAACCATATGCTCCTTGCAAAGTCTTTCCTAACAGGCAAGGGAGGATAACACAAGAACTCCTTCTTGCTAACACAAGAACTTACTGGGTCAGACATTAACCATCGCTACCCAGTCCCACCCCTCCCCTTTCACCCAGCATCACTGCTATCCCCATCGCCAAATCAAAAATGCATATGCTTTAAATCAGAATATAGAACGGCAACGAATAGCACTTATGCCATACCAAAATTTATTGCCATCACATGCCTACCTCCCCGCTGCCTATGACAGTCTGCTACCTGCCTCAGTGACAAAAATTGGCAGCCAGCATGCTTCTCCCTCCACTTCAGTGTTAGTGAGTGCTCCTGTTCCCTCCCTGTTTGGAAATCATGGCCAGCCGCCTCCAAAATGTCAAAGGGAAGGGAGTAGGAACTTTGGCACCCTACTTTTAAAAGGGTGCTGGTCCACGTTACCCCAAATCAATTAAATCAGAATTATTTTAGGGTGGTGGGATCACACACACACACACACACACACACACACAGATACACACAGACACACAAACATGCACACACTCCCTTACTTACTTTCTTAAAGCTTCCCAGATAATTTAAGTGAGCAGTCAGGGTTGCAACCAACTGACTCAGGACTTCCGGCTCTGCCTTAGATCGCCTGACCAGTGAGATCCAACTCCCTGTCACTTCATTCGTAGATCTTATTTTCTAGCCTCTGCTCTTTAAATCATGAAAATAAAACGTCCTTTGAAGAGTCATACTTCCCCAAATTTCATCATTCATCAGTAGCTGATCTAAGTACAGAGTAAAGAGGCTCTCAGACCAGGCTCCTAACTTGTCAACTATGAGTCTTGCATGTTTTATACAAGAATACGGCTCTCCCTTCAAAGAACTAACACAAAAGATTTGCTTTTTAAGTTCATGCCAGAGAATGTACTTCTCTGATATCTAAATGCACCTTCTCTTTTTTTTTTTAATTTAATTTAATTTTATTTATTTATTTATTTTCTTTCTTCAACATCTTTATTGGAGTACAGTTGCTCCACAATGGTGCGTTAGTTTCTGCTCTACAACAAAGTAAATCAGTTATACATATACATATGTTCCCATATCTCTTCCCTCTTGCATCTCCCTCCCTCCCACCCTCTCTATCCCACCCCTCTAGGTGGTCACAAAGTACAGAGCTGATCTCCCTGTGCTATGCGGTTGCTTCCCACTAGCTATCTATTTTACGTTTGGTAGTGTATATATGCCAGGACATGGAAGCAACCTAAGTGTCCATCATCGGATGAATGGATAAAGAAGATGTGGCACATATATACAATGGAATATTACTCAGCCATAAAAAAAAACGAAATTGAGTTATTTGTAATGAGGTGGATGGAGTTAGAGTCTGTCATACAGAGTGAAGTAAGTCAGAAAGAGAAAAACAAATACAGTATGCTAACACATATATATGGAATCTAAGGGGAAAAAAAAAAAAAAGGTCGTGAAGAACCTAGGGGCAAGATGGGAATAAAGACACAGACCTACTAGAGAATGGACTTGAGGATATGGGGAGGGGGAAGGGTAAGCTGTGATAAAGTGAGAGAGTGGCATGGACATATATGCACCTTCTCTTATATCAGAAGCCTGGCTAAAAGTGACGCCATCAAGATGGCAACATAAATCATTCCCAACTTCAGTCCTTCTCACAAAACACCATCAGCAACCATCCATAGACATGGCACCACTGTGAAAATCCCAGAAACTGGGGTTGAGGCTAAAGCATACTCCTGGACCACAGAGACTGAGAAGGACCGCTTTTGAAGTGTCAAGGGGCACTCTGACCATGTCACCCCCTCCCCTAGGCCAGCATAGCATGGCACCAAGAGGACTCCCCTAGGACTACAGTTTTTCCAGTGGGAAAAGAGAGCCCAAGGTGGATATGCAGCTCCCCCAGCATTGCAGGATTCTTCCCAGGAGGCTGACTCAGTTCTCATCTCACAGGGACCACTGAGGGGATCTTCAGGGCTCAACCACTGGGGATCAGATAGAGACGGAGAAGGGGGGCAGGGCTTCCAGCAACCAGTCTCCAATCTGGGCAGACCACGTTCCTGCTTGCAGCAGTGCCAGAGCAGAGATCTCAGCCAGCAGTTCTGCCCATCTGCAGAGCCGAGCCAGTGGCTGATCCCACTCTAATAATTCTGATTTAATGGATGTGGGTCATCCGTTAACATAATAAAAGCCATATATGACAAGCCCACAGCTCACATCATACTCAGTGGTGACAGACTGAAAGCTTCTCCTCTAAGATCAGGAACAAGACAAGGGTGCCCACTCACCAGTCTCACCACTCATGTTCAACATAGTACTGGAAGTCCTACTCAGAGTAATCAGGCAAGAAAAAGAAATAAAAGGAATCCAAATTAGAAAGGAAGAAGTGGGAATTCCCCGGCAGTCCAGTGGTTAGGACTCCACGCTTCCACTACAGGTGGCAGGGGTTCGATCCCTGGTGGGAGAACTAAGATCCCACATGCGGCTCAGCAGGGCCAAAAAAATTAAATAAATAAATAAATAAATAAATAAATAAATAAATAAATTTTAAAAAGGGTGCCAGTCCATGATGTAAAAGGAAGACTATATTCTCTTCCAAATGTGGACACTGCCTATTTCCTTTATTGTAGTCATTAGCTGATGTCGTTGGCAGTGAACATACCAAGTAAGCTTTTCCAGGATGAGCCTGTAGATTTGTAGACTTGGAAATAAATCTTCCAAAACAAAAAGTCAAACTTCTAATTGTTTCTGTTTGTACCCACACATCCACCAACACACTTCATTTTTTTAAATATTTTTTTAACCAAGCAAGTCAAATTCATACTCCCTTCTGTCCCGTTACCAATAGCAAGTCATTTAGATTTCTACTTCTCCTTTTGGCCTATTTTCTTTGTCTTCTCAATTTACAAAAACAAAACAAAACAAAAACAACTTTTTTTGCCACCAGTCATTGCTACATTTCCCATTTTCCCTTTTCTGTTCTCTGGCTCGTTTTTCCTGTCCTCTTGCTGAACAACAGAAATTTTAAAAAGTAAACTGAACTGTGGGTAATCTATAGTTGAAGTTTTAAGGTCAGTATGTTAAAACTGGATCTGAATAGATCCAATAGATCATTTATTTCTTTATAAATCTGAATACAGATGCATTTAGTATTCATTATAAAGTGTTTTAAGGAGAAATGTAAAATTTTTTCTCAGGAAACTTTTATTTTGGAAGGCTGCATACTCGTTTTATGCCAATATCACATTATGATATGACAATAAATATGAACTACTATAAACTCTTTTCTACTGGATTCATTGACATGAGTTTAACAGGAAATCCAGAGCTCCAACTTCAATCAATTCCAGTGTCAAATGTCTGATTATCATATGCTCTACTTAATGAGTAACTAGCTAGAGAGTAAGATCTCAGCTTGATTGCAGCATGATATGTACAGACCAGACCACTGCATTTTCTATTTTTAACACAGTTAAAGAGTAACAAATATGTTTTAAAAATCCACGGAAAAAAAAACACATAGCTAGGAGAATTGAAAAACTAAACGCTTCTAATTACAGGTTAAGTTACTCTCAAGGGTCTGGGCTTGATTTTTCCTTAGGATCTCTCTACCAGTATCTATATTATTTAAGCCATGATTGTCTAGTGTGAGGACAAAGCCAAACAGATTCAAGCATACCCATGATTTTTATTATGCTCTTCCTCAGAATTAATGAAGGTTTGAGTCCCAGTTCTACCACTCAAGAGCTACATGATATTTAGAATGCTTTTCAGTCTCAGTTTTCCTATTTGTAAAATAGAGATAATAACCTACTTCACAGGGCTGTTGTAGGAATTAAATGAGAGAATCTATATGAAATATCTATTTCAGCGTCTAGAATCTAGTGAATTTCCTTCGAACCTCTCCCCATCTCTAAACATTCTTACTATTGCAAGCCAGTAGGGATGTATATGGGAACATCCCTTCCATTCCTTTACAGCAATGAGTTGAATGAGTATCTTTCTGTTTATAACTGTTCTTGCAAAATATATTGTTTTGTGTGAAGGTAATTTTGATTTCTATAAATAGTATTATATATCTCATTCTAGTTTTATTCTATTTCCATTTTGGCTTCGGCTTAGAGGAGCTCTTTAATTCTTGTTATTGTGGTTTGGGAAAAGCATAAAATCTGTTAAATGTTAGTCCTTCACAGCTCCTTTTCAAAGGCAAATTCAAGAGCAAGATTTTCTAAGTCAGGTATGCCCAAACTTGCTTGGAACAACTTTATCTGAAGAGATGAGATATACATGCAAGGCAAAGACATGATTGTAAGGGTGCAGACTTTTTCTTATCATAGGTCTTTTTGGGGTTTTTTTGCGGAGGTGGGAGGGTGGGGTGGATGGCCCAGGTGCACAGGGTTGAGTTAATCATATTCTCCACTTCATGGCCCATTATCATCATTGGTCTGTGCAAGGCCTCGCCCTTATTTTATTTATTTCCTTTAACCCCTATTCCTCATACCTTTCTCCTTCATCCCTCATAGGCAACCATGCCAATGAGTTGAATAGATATCTTTTTGGTTGTTAAGTGTATTTACAAAATATATTGTTTTGCGTAAAGGTAATTTACTTAAATAGTATTTTGCTATATATTTCTATTTCTTTTTTTCACTCTACACTATGCTTTTAAGTTCATCTATGCTGCCATGTGTAAATCTGCTTAGCTATTTCTGATTATTGCCTTGTTCTATGGTGTGGAACCACCACACCTAGCTACTGTCCCAGTAATGGACGCTCAAGGGAGCATCCCACAACCTACCACTACAAATAATGCTGAAATTAAAATTCTTAAATGAGTTCCCACATTTACCTATGTGAAATTTCCTTGGCATACATATCTGGGAGCAGAGCTATATATTAATGTATATAATACATAATTTTATATATTATACTTGATACAATTTTAATTTTATCAAGTACTGCTGGATTACACCTGTCTACTGGTACCAGCTGTCCCTGAGAGTTCCTGTAACTCCAAACTTGGCATGATATAGCTTTCTAAGAAATAGAAACTGATATCTCATCGTTTTAATTTGAATTTCTCTGATTATTGATGCATTTAAGCATTTCTTAATTTGCTTGTTGGAGTTCCCTGCACTGTAAGTTAGGCAAATTCATGTTCATATCCTTTGTACATTTTCTTATTAGAATTGTTGTCTTAGTCTCCAGAGCATTATCTGTTATGGAAACTTGTCAAATGGTTCATGCCATGGAAACATAAGGGTCATTTTTAATTAAAATACCATGATCCCTCTAGTAAGCCAAATATGCACAAAATAATGCTTCCCAGCTTTAAATTGAGGAATTTGGGTTGCTAAAGGCAAAAAAGAGGACAAAATTAAAGAAACATCATTCAAAATTTCATTCCTCATAGTAAAAACAGCTATAAGTTATGGTATTAGTACGATGTTTGTACTAAGAGCCATATCAATAAAATTGATACTTTCCTCTTAGAAAGAAAGCATTTAGCAAAATTTATTTATCAAATAACACTACTGAATTCTGAATATCTGGAATATAGCTGTAGAAGGCAATTACTATCACATACCCAGTTTAGAAGATACTTCACTCTACAGTTGCTTAAAAGCACTGAAATTATGAGTTGCCTCATAACTCTATATATTTTATACAGGCAATAGATACACACATGATGGCTTTATGTATTTAACACTGAAACCTCATGCTACAGGGGGAGAGTTTATGATTAACAATTATTTTGTGAACCTGTGATGTGAACTGGAAAATGTATGGTGGATTTAGTAATGATGGAGTACCAGCTATATTAGAGCAAGGGATGTGCTGCTATGCAAATAAAAGAAACGATGTCTAAACACAGATCCATAGCTCAGCGGGTAATCTACATATACCTCTGGGTCTTCACTCAGCACTGAAGAAAATAGTGAATTGTGCCAATGATTAAGGGCAGCTAATAAATACTTTAAGTTTGCAATGAGAAGAAATATTTCATTTATTTATTTACTTTTAACATCTTTATTGGAGTATAATTGCTTTACAATGGTGTGTTAATTTCTGCTTTATAACAAAGTGAATCAACTATACATATACATATATCCCCATATCTCTTCGGTCTTGCGTCTCCCTCCCTCCCACCCTCCCTATCCCAGCCCTCTAGGTGGTCACAAAGCACCGAGCTGATTTCCCTGTGCTATGCGGCTGCTTCCCACTAGCTATAGATTTTACATTTGGTAGTGTATATATGTCCATGCCACTCTCTCACTTTGTCCCAGCTTACCCTTCCCCCTCCCCATGTCCTCAAGTCCATTCTCTAGTAGGTCTGCATCTTTATTCCCGTCCTGCCCCTAGGTTTTTCATGACCTTTTTTTTTTGGCTGCGTTGGGTCTTCGTTGCTGCGTGCGGGCTTTCTCTAGTTGCGGCGAGCAGGGGTTACTCTTCGTTGTGGTGCACGGGCTTCTCATTGTGGTGGCTTCTCTTGTTGCGGAGCACGGGCTCTAGGCACGCAGGCTTCAGTAGTTGTGGCACGAGGACTCAGTAGTTGTGGCTCACGGGCTCTAGAGCACAGGTTTAGTAGTCAGTTCAAGTTATCCATGATCAAACCGGTCAGAGATTATTATTAATATTTTAATATGCTTTATTTTTTAAATTAATTTTATTTATTTATTTATTTTTGGTTGCATTGGGTCTTCATTGCTGCATGCAGGCTTTCTCTAGTTGGCGGCGAGAGGGGGCTACTCTTGCGGTGCGCGGGCTTCTCGTTGCGGTGGGTTCTCTTGCTGCGGAGCGTGGGCTCTAGGCACGTGGGCTTCAGTGGTTGTGGCTAGCAGGTTCTAGAGCGCAGGCTCAGTAGTTGTGGTACACGGGCTTAGTTGCTCCGTGGCATGTGGGATCTTCCCGGACCAGGGAGCAAACCTGTGTCTCCTGCATTGGCAGGCGGATTCTTAACCACTGCACCACCAGGGAAGTCCCTATGCTTTATTTTTTAATGTTAATAGATTCTAAGGCTAAATTTGGTGATTTGCATATGTTCTAAAAATCCATTAAATGGTCTGTGGACATCAAAAGTTAGAGAAACACAGTTTGATGGTAAGCTGTGATGAGAGAGTGTTTTACTCTGTGCCTCTGGGTAGCACTGATTTACAACTAGCATACAAGGTTTCAGACAGGAATCAAAAGGAGAGACTCTTTCTCTTCCTAGGTATGAGTCACGGAAACGGGTATTATTACTATACTGTACTGTCTATTTTTTAAACAAGAAAACTGTAATTTGGGTAAGTAAAATGAGCAGAGTCATATAGATTGTACACACGAGACGCAGACCTAACTCAGGTTTTCTCACCCCTAATTCAGACTCTGCTTTACACCATTCCTTCTCAGAATTGGAGCCTTTAGGGTGTATTTGGTATAGTGCAATGCTTTCGTTATTTAAACCATCAACTTAAAGGAATACTCACCTGGAACTCTAATTGGGTTGATGACTACTAACTAACTGAACTTCTGACAACTAGGTGCTAGTTGTTCAGCTTCCACTGGGAAACTTCCTGCTATCCTGCAAAATTTTCTTCTTCTGCTTCCTTGAAAGAGCATTCGATGCAGCTCAAAGCAGTGCATGTTTGAGTCCAGAGCTCTCTCTATTCTAATGGCACCCTATTCCCCAGACTATGTGCAAAGCACCAATTCCTCTCCCTACCCCACAACTTGCCTCCCCTTCCCCACTTCACTTTCAGACCTGGACATAAGGAAGCAAATGAACGCTTTTTTCATATTTCTTTTTAAGCCTTAAACCAACATTGCACTTCGTAGTTGGGATGAAGGCTCATATTCATGCTATTTGCCAGTCTCTAAAAATGAGTAAAGCCATTTCCACTAGATGGCTGTCTTTACCAAGAACTGTAAGAGCCATGCCAGCTTGTAGCAATTTGCAAATTTTAAAGCCTACCTTTTACAGAGAAGTATATATATATGCAGCCATTTAGTAGACTTACTAATACAAAGCTTTTATCTATGATTCCATTTTTTTTAGGCACCACTTTGGAAAAAGTCAATAAATATTAAAAATGTAATGTGCTTTTAAAAAACAGAGAAATTATTTTTGTTTCTGGTTGAATTTTTTCTCCTTTTAATTGAACCTATAGTATGTATAAATTTAAGGTGTACAACATGTTAATTTGTTATATTTATATATTGTAATATGATTGACATTGTAGCAATAATTAGCACCTCTATCACATTACATAATTATCATTTCTTTTTAGTGGTTGGATCAATTAAGTTCTAGTCTCTTATCAAGTTTGTTGATTATAATACAATATTGTTGTCTATATTCACTAGACTATGCTAATGCACAAATTTCTAGGACTTATTTACTACTCATTGCAAGTTTGTAGCCTTAAACAACATCTGAAAATTTTCTTAAAGAAATAAAGAGTTTTACCCAAAAGAAAGACTGAAAGACATATATAAAAATTATCTCTTTGTAATTGTTGTTCATATTCTCAGATCAAAAAGTATTTGTTGATTATAAAAATTAAGTGTTTGACATTTGGGAGAAAAGATTGGCTACTGCTATTTATAGTTGACATTAGTGTTGCATTTTTTCCCCAGGTGATAAAGATACTTTTAAGTTAAAACATAATCCATTGAGTAGAATTTATCATATGCTACAATTTCTACTCTGATCATCAATGAGATTGTTTCTTCCCCCTCACATGCTTTGTTATTTATTAGTATTTGATAATTTGTTATTTGATTAGTAGAAAAATTGAGCACCTTGAAAACTTCTTATTGAAGTATAACATAACTAAAGAAAAGTGCACAAATTTTAAGCGTACAGCTCGATAAATTTTCACAAAGTGAAATGAATATAAATGTTTTTGTGCAATTGTAGATTTTATCTTTTTAGATTCTATTTTCTATTTGTTTGGTTACACCCAAGTAATCAACACCTAGATCAAGACTTAGAGTACTACAGCCACCCAGAAGCCCATTATTCTCCCCCCTGGTTACCTGCCCAAGATGGTGACCATAACCCTGACTTCTAATGCTATTAGACTTTTGCCTGTTTTTGAAACTTATATGAATCTTCTCAATTCTTTTGCTTTCCATTGTGTTTGTGGGTCTCATCCATGTTGTTTTCACTGTTGTGAAATAGCACAACTTTTTATTCATTCTATTATTAATGGACACATGTGTTTTCTAGTTTGGAACTATCATGAATAGTGCTTCTATGAAGTTCTTAAACCAAAATGCGTATGCATTTCTTGGGGTGGGGATATACCTAGAAGTGAGATTGCTGGGTCATGGGATTTGCATATGTTCAGCTTTGGTAGACATTGCCAGTTTTCTGAAATGTTTGTAACCATCTACACTCTCACCAGCAGGGTATAAGAGTTCCAATGTTCTAGTTCTTCCCCAGCATTTGGTAGTCAGTCCTTTTATATTGTAGCCATTCTGATATGTAAGTAGTGATATCTCATTGTGGTTTTAAATTGCATTTCCTACTGAAATTTTTATATGCTTACGGGTTAAGAACATTACAATCTTTTGTTCATTTTTCTAGAGTTTTTTATATCCTTTTTTTTTAAAATATTAACTTGAGACATCTGTTCTTATAGTAATCTTTTTATTTATTTATTTATTTATTTTTATATTTAGTTTTGGCTGTGTTGGGTCATTTCTGTGCGAGGGCTTTCTCTAGTTGCGGCAAGCGGGGGCCACTCTTCATTGCGGTGCGCGGGCCTCTTCACTATCGCGGCCTCTCTTGTTGCGGAGCACAGGCTCCAGACACGCAGGCTCAATAGTTGTGGCTCACGGGCCCAGCTGCTCCGCGGCATGTGGGATCTTCCCAGACCAGGGCTCGAACCCGTGTCCCCTGCATTAGCAGGCAGATTCTCAACCACTGCGCCACCAGGGAAACCCCCATATCCTTTTTTAAATTAATGTGTAGGAGTTCTTTATATATCTGAGGCTTGTCAAATCGGTGGTCAGATATAAATATATTGTAACCATCTCTTCCCACTCTGGGGCTTGACTTTTTACTCTATAGTGGTATCTTTGATGAACAAAATCCAATTTATCATTTTTTTTAAAGATTTATATTTATTTATTTATTTATCTTTGGCTGCATTGGGTCTTTGTTGGGACGCGCGGGCTTCTCATTGTGGTGGCTTCCCTTGTTGCGGAGCACGGGCTCTAGGCACATGGACTTCAGCAGCTGCAGCACGCAGGCTCAGTAGTTGTGGCTCGCGGGCACTAGAGTGCAGGCTTAGTAGTTGTGGCGCACAGGCTTTGTTGCTCAACAGCATGTGGGATCTTCCCGGACCGGGGATTGAACCCGTGTCCCCTGCATTGGCAGGCGGATTCTTAACCACTGTGCCACCAGGGAAGTCCCTATCATTTTTTTTCTTTATGGTTAGCACATTCTTTGAGTCCTGTTTTTAAAACTCTTTGCCAGTTCCAAATTCATGAATATATTACTCTATGATTTCTTCTTGGAGATTTATTATTTAACCCTTTATATTTAGATATAATCCCCCTGCAATTGCTTTTTGTGTATGGTGTGAGGCAAGGAAAAAACTCATTTTTTCATGCAGATATCAAGTTGTCCCAGCACTATTTATTTAAATGACCATCATTTCACTACTACAGTTTCATCTTTGTCACAAATGAGGTAAATATGTATATAAATATATATATAGGTTTGTTTCTGGACTTTCTCTTCTCTTTCCTTTTTCTATTTTTCTCTCCTTGGGCCCATTATGTTCATTACTGTAACAATATAACAAGTCTTGATATCTGGTAGTGTAAGTCCCTAAGCCTTGTTCTTCAAGGTTCTATTAACTGCTCTTGGTCTTTTGCATTTCCAGATAAATCTTAGAATCAGCTTGTCAATTTCTACAGGGAGAATAAAAACAACAGCTGGGATTGTTATTGGAACTGGATTAAGTCAATAAGTCAATTTGGCGGAAAATTGATAATCTGTGGTGGCTTTATAATGTGTCAATTTAGGTAAGCAAAACTACATGTCCCAGAATTCCCTTCCCTGATTGCTTTTTGGTTAGAGTGAGCCATGGGAGATTTTTTTTGCCTGAGATTTGGAGGGCAGAAGTGACGCAACAGTCATGATTTTCATGTTCAGAATTCCAGAGCAGGCATCGTTAGAGCTCATGAACAGTGCCACTTATCTCTTGGCTCACTTTGCTGGTATAGGAACAGCAGTCAGGCCTACAATTGCTCCAGCTTCCTCTGAATCCTCTTTCAGCTTCTCTGACTCCTTGGTAGTGGGCACCAGTATCTCCTGCAGGACACCCACATCACCAAGATTGGAGGCAGTGAGAGCTGAGCTCACTCATGTGTCCTCATGTGTTCCAGCTTTTCTTTGCTCTACCAACTTTATAACCATCCTCCTTTCTCAGCTGCCTGCCATACAGATTTCAAGCTCCAGCATGAGACACAAAGACAACAGCTTTACAGAGACTCTTTGACCAACTCCTACACTGTGTAAGGTCAAATTCTTATCACAAATCTCATATATATATATATATACATATATTATACATATATATACATGTATGTATATATATTATATGTATATATAATATGTGTGTATTTATTTATTTATCTTGTCTTAGTGATTCTGCTTTTCTGGTTGATCCCTGATTGATACAGCATTTTTACAAACTGGGTCTTCCAATTCATGAACATGATATAGACTTCTATTAATTTGATCATTTTTAATTTCTTTCAGTAATGATTTGTAGTTTTTTGATATGGTGGTTTTGCCCATATTTCATTATATTTATTGCCAGATATCTGATGTGTTTTTTATGCAATTATAGATTTTATCTTTTAAAATTTTATTTGCTATAGTTTGTGACTGGTATATAAAAACACAAATTGACTTTTACATTTTGATCATGTATCCTGCAACCTTGCTTAAATTCAGTTATTTGTTTTAATAGTTCATAAACTCTTTTGGATTTTCTACACACATAACCATATCATCTGAGATTAATGTGTTTCCTTCTTCCTTTTCTTGACTCTTTTGGACTGGCTCAGACCTCCAGTACAACGTTGAGTGATAAAAGGTAAGCTTGTCTCATTGCCCATATCAAGGGGGTGTTTTTAAATACTCTTAAGGATTATGTTTTCTCTAGGTTTTTTTGTAGATATTCTTTTTTTTTTAATATTTACTTATTTATTTGGCTGTGCTGTGTCTTAGTTGCAGCACACAGGATCTTCATTGCTGCATGTGGGATATTTAGTTGTGGCATGCGAGATCTTCTTCCCTGTCCAGGGATCAAACCCAGACCCCCTGTACTGGGAGCACGGAGTTTTAACCACTGGACCACCAGGGAAGTCCCTTAGATATTCTTTATCAGATAAAATAAATTTCTTCTATTCTATTTGCTAAGAGTTTTTTTTTAACTTTTTATTTTATATTGGAGTACAGCTGATTAACAATGTTGTGATAGTTTCAGGTGCACAGCAAAGAAGCTCTATTTGCTAAGCGTTTTTAATCACGAATGATTATTGCATGATCAAATGCTTTTTCTGTATCTACTGACACCATCACGTGAGTTTCCTCTTTTTTCTGTTAATATGGTGAGTTACACTGATTAATTTTCATGTAAAGCCAATTTGGTCATGATATATCATCCTTTTTATATATTGATGGATTCAATGTGCTAATATTTTGTTTAGGATATTTATATATCTGTTCTTGAAAGAGATTGGACTCTAATTTTCATTTCTTAAATGTCCTTTTCAAGCTTCAGTCCAAAAGTTATGCTAGCCTCTTAACATAAGTTAGAAGTGTTCCATCTTTTTCCCTTCTCTGGAGGGGTTGTATAAAATTAATATTTCTTCCTTAAATATTTGGAAGAATCACACATAAGGCCATGTGGGCCTGAAGATTTCTTTATTGGGAACTTTTTAAATTACAGAATCAACTTATTTAGATACGAGACTATACAACATGGGTTGTATATATCATTTATTATATTTTTAATGTCTGTAAGATCTGTAGGAGTTTCTTTTTATTCCTGATATTGAAATTTTGTGCTTTCTCTCTTTTTTTCCTTGACTTATCTTGATAAGTCTGTCAAATTTATTAGTCTGTTCAAAGATCCAATTTTTTGTTCTGTTTGTTTTCTCTATTGTGCATTTGTTATATATTTAATTATTTCTGCTCTTATCTTTATTTACTTTCTACTTTTGTAGATTTATTGATATTTTGCTGTTGTTTTCTAATTTTTCAAGATAAATATTTAGATTCTTTATTTTTAGTCTTCCTTCTTTTCTGATTATACATTTAAAGCTATATATTTCCCTATAAACACAGCATTAGTAGCAGCTATGGGTATTAATATGTTATATTTTCATTATCAGTCAATTCAAAATACTTTCTAGTTTCCATCATGATTTTTCACTTGAGCCATGACTTATTTAAAATTATATTGCTTAATTTCTTTAAAGTTGAGGGTTTGCTAGTTACCAGTTTTTGATTTCTTACTGAATTCACTATGGTCAAAGAACACATTCTGTATTATTGCAAACCTCTGAAATTTTTATGACACATGCTTTATGATCCAGCATATGGTCAATTTTGATAAATGTTCCACATGCATTTGAAATGATGTGTATTATGTTGTTGTGTGTAGTGTTCTATGTATGTCAGTTGTTTTGTTAATCATGTTGTTCAAATCTTTATACTTACTGATATTTTGTCTGCTTGTTCTAACAGGTGTTGAGAGATCCACATTAAAGTGTTTCACTGTGACTGTGGATTTCCCTATTTCGCCTTTTAGTTCTGTCAAATTTTTGCTTCATGTACTTTGAAGCTATCTTATTGAGTGTATATAAATCTAAAATTGTTATATCTTCCTGAAGGATTCACGTCTTTAAAATTATTAAATGTTTCTCTTTACTCCTAGTAATATTTCTTGCTGTAACGTGTTCTTGTCTGATATTGATACAGCTACATCAGTTTTTATTTCATTAATTCTTTTTAATTCTTTTAGATTCACATTTTCTGTGTTCTTATATCAAGGTATGTTTCTTATAAGCAGCATATAATAGGATTCTGTTTTCTAACCAATATGACAATCTTTTCATTGAAATATTTAGTTCATTTACATTTAATGTAACTAAATGTACACTTAATGTAATGTAATGATTAATGCATAATATTATAATATGTTTACTATCTTATTACTTGTTTTACATCTCACCCAGATGGTTTTTATCTTTCATTTCTTATCTTCTTTTGGTTTAGTTAAATAATGCTATATTATTATTATTAAATAATGCTATATTTTCCATCTATTAGTTATTTATACTTTTTAAGCTATTCTTTTAGTGGTTAGCCTAAATACTATAATTTATTACCGTATGTACTAATTTCCTAAGGCTGCCATAACTAAGTACTACAAGCTAGATGGCTTAAAACAACAGAAATGTATTCTGTCATAATTCTGGAGGCTAGAAGTCCAAAACACAAGGTGTCAGAAAGGTTGGTTCTTTCTGAGGGCTCTGAGGGAGAACTATTGCATGCCTCTCTTCTAGATTCTGGTGATAGCCAGCAATCCTTGGCATTCCTTCGTTTGTAGATGCATCATTCCAATCTCTGCCTACATCTTCATATGACATTCTTCCTATGTCTCTGTGTTGTCACATGGCTGTTTTCTTATAAGAACACCATACTGGAGTATGACCTTATCTCTACTTCACTAATAACTCTCCAATGACCCTATTTTCAAATAAGATAACATTCTGAGTATCTGGGGTCAGCATTTCACATATCTTTTTGGAGGAACACAATTTAACCCACCACACAGTCTAAAATTAATTATTACTTTTATTACTTCCCTGACAATGCTGAGACTTTAGAACACTTTAATTCCATTTACCATTTCCTGTCTGCTGTGTTATCGTGGATTTAATTCCACATATTTTAAAATTGCAAAGAACATTACTGTTGTTTTATACACTCAGAATCCATTCATGTTTATCTATATATTTATTCATATATTTAGCTTTTTCACTACCCTTCACTTTTTTTCCACATTTTCTTTTTCTATCTTGGAGCATTTGCTTTCCCTTTTTCTCCTAGTCCACTGGGACTCCAGTTACATATATGTTAGACCTGTTTACTATGTCCTATCTGTCACTGGTGAAATTCTCTTTTTCTTAATCTAGTTCTTCCTTCTTTTTCTCTATTTTCTTGAATATATTTACCATAATTATATTAAAAATTTTACTGATATCTATAATTCTGAATCACCTGTCTGGTTTTTCCCTTATGTTTTTGGTTATTGTGTCCTATTTCTTGGCATGCCTAGTACTCTTTAGTTGACAGTCAGATATTGTGTTGAAAAGTTGTAGAAATTCTGGATGATGAGGGAATCTCTAGAGAGGATTCAACATTTCATCTGCTAGGTAGGTAGAGTTAGGGCTGGTCACCTTAATCCAATCACAGACTGAGCTAACCCAAGGTTATGCTGCAGTTTTACTAAAGCTTTTTCTACCTCTTCATCACTCCCACCCTAGAGCATAGCCTGCAAAGTTCCAACTAAAAGCCTGACTAGTTCCCCAGGGTCCTTCTCCCATGGCTTGTCTTGAACTCTAATCCTTCACTGCTAAGTAGCCTGGGACAGCCAGAAACCCCACTCTGCTTTTCAGAAACTTTCTGCCTCCTATACTTTACAGCTTCAGAATTCAGCAAAATGCTTTAAAAAAAAAAAAACCTGACCAGTTGAGTTCATTTTTCTACCCCTCCAGGCTCTAATTTGTGTTGCTTTAGACCCACAGGATTACCAGATACTCTGTTGGTTTTTCTGCCTTCCAGCAGCTGTCCTTTGCCCAAGACTTTTATTGCATGTTCAGCCACATTCCTTGAGCCCAGAATTGTGAAATACCCTTTGGAAAAACATGTCTGCAGAATGTTAGTTCAGCTCTCCGTGGTTTTCTCCTCTCCAGAATCTTGACCTCTCAAGTTCTAAGTTGTTTATCAGCTTTCCGATACCCATAAAGAGATTTTATTTGTTTTTGCTGTTGTTTTATCCAACTTCTCTCTAGTTATTCTGAAAGGATGCATTTTTCTGACATAAGTTACTCTACCATGCTAAAAGTAGAAATCCCAACCACAGAGTTTTAGAGCTTCCCCTTCAGTGAAGCTATTGATTTTGCTTAAGGAAGTTAGATTGCTGAATAAGAGAGTTTCTCTCTCTTTTTTTTAATCAGGTATATGATGATCTCTAAATACTAACTGTATAGTAATTAGTGTGCCTTTTGACAAAATGTGAATTTAAATTAATTAAGAGAACTTGCCATTGGACTATTTTGTCAAGAAACAAATGAGAAAAATATACACAATAAAAACAAACATGCAATTAATAAAGGACATTGAAAACAAATTTTGTTCACGATTGAAGCAAAAAGAGAATGTGGTAAGGTTTTCATAGGAATAGAAATGCTCTTATTAAGTAAATATATGCTACACTAACCTAATAAAGTAATTTGCAATTTTAAAAGATGGAAGCAAAATGTTAATTTTATTTCATTTATTTCATATTGGTATAGATAAACTAAAATATTTACAAAATAAAAATAGAATCCTTTCAAAAAATGTTATACCTTAGTAAACTATTAGCAGAGCCTTCTTTTTTACCTCATGTGTATAGAATTGAATTGATAATATTAATTTCATGACAAGCTATCATTATCCATTCAAGTTAAGACCCATTAACATTTTAAAAAATGTAATATTTATTGTCTTTTTCCTTTATTTCTGTCCCCAGTCTCCAATTCCATGTTCTTTCTACATCCCATCATAAGGTCTCTTTCTTATGTATTATATAATGTATGTCCTTCCAATCTACCTTTCAATACATGTATTTGTCCTTGAAAATATGTGGTATTATTTTGTGTATTTCTTAATTTACATACGTGAAACTATTCTATCAATTGCATTCTTTTTCAATTTTTGTACAATCTTGTTTATGAGGTCTTATTTATGTTGCTGTATGAAAATCCAGTTCATTTCTTCTGATCATTGCATCATATTCAATCATATGCTTATATATTTTCCTTATCCATTCCTTTATGAAGGACATGTAAGTTGTCTCCAACTCTTGACTACCATAAGCAACTGCAATGAACATCCTGTGCATGTCTACTTGTGCATCAGGTAAAAACTCTTGAGAGGAATTGCTACATCATAGCATATACACATAAACTTTATTAAACATTGACAGACTGTTCTCCAGAATGGCAGCACTATATCATTCAACCATAAATGGTTTCCCAGTATCCTCACCCGCTCCTAATATTATCTAATGATCTAATGAGTATAAGGTAGTCTCTCATCTTAATTCACATTGTAAATATGTCAGTCTTTCCCCCAATTAATCAATAAAAGCAATTCTAGTTAGAATTCCAGAATTTATGAGGTAATCAAACTTTTTCTAATATTTATGTAGAAAAATAAATTCCACAAATAGAAAAGTCAATTTTATAAAAGAAGAGCAAAGAGGAGGAAACCTAACCTACAAGATATGAAAGTATATTACAGAGTTATAATAATAAAAACATATGCTTCTATTGCAGGAGCAGGCAAATAGACCATTGAAACAGAATTGAAATTCAAAAACAAACCAGGGATATATGGGAATTTTTTAAATAATAAGAACAGCAACAATAATAATGTGGAAGACAATATTGTCACAATTCTTCCTTTCTTTTTGGCCCCTGCCATAGTTTCACTATGGACAGATATCCTTACCCCACTGTTTTGGGGCTTGGCCATAGGACTTGCTTTGGTCAATGGAATGTGAGTGAATGTGACATGAGCAGAGGCTTTACATGTGTTTCATGGCTTGTCTTCTCTTGCATATCTGCCACCTGCCATGAAACACACACACACACACACACACACACACACACACACACACGATACACATATCACAGAAAGAGGTAATACAAATAGTAATAGCCAATACTTACTGTAGACTTTTTATCCCAGGTACTATCCTAAGTACTTTAGTTGTAATAACACAATTAATCTGCCCAGTCACCTCATGGGGTAAGTAATGTTATTATCATCATTTTACAGATGAGGCAACTGAAACATAGAACTTGCACAAGATTATAGAATGAAATAGGAATTCTAGGTAATACCATAATACAATGGGAAAAATGGATTATTTAATGAATGCTATAGGGAAAATAGTTTATCCTACTAATTTTGATAATAATTTCACATCATTTTTTTGTTTTGTTTTTTTTTTTGGCTGCATTGGGTCTTCGTTGCTGCGTGCAGGCTTTCTCTAGTTGCAACGAGCAGGGGCTGCTCTTCACTGCGGTGCACAGACTTCTCATTGCGGTGGCTTCTCTTGTTGCAGCACGCAGGCTCCAGGACGTGCGGGCTTCAGTAGTTGTGGCACGCGGGCTCAGTAGTTGTGGCTCATGGGCTCTAGAGCGCAGGCTCAGTAGTTGTGCACGGGCTTAGTTGCTCCGTGGCATGTGAGATCTTCCCGGACCAGAGCTCGAACCCATGTCTCCTGCATTGGCAGGCAGACTCTTAACCACTGTGCCACCAGGGAAACCCCCACGTCAATTTTTAAAAAGGTAAATTTGATATGGATCAAAGGCCTAAGTGTGAAATGCTAAGAGAATGAAGGAGTATATCTCTATGATCTTTGAGAATGGAAAAACTTGTTTAAAAAGACCCAAAAAGCACAAATCTTAAGGTACAAATTAAAGGATCTGACTACATTAAATTAAAGGATTTTTTTTTTCAACAAAGAAAACCATAGAAAAAGTTAAACAGCCAGGGATTGCATTTGCAGAAGATATTTGTAATGTCGACAACAACAGGTTTTTATCAACTAGGCCAGTGGTCAGCAAGCTTTTCCTGTGAAAAGCCAGATACTCAATATTATAGACTTTGGGAACCAGACTGTCTGTTGCAACTACTCAATTCTGCTGTTATAGCACAAAAGCAACCGTGGACAAGACATAAATGAGTGGGCATGACTGTGCCCCAATAAAAACTGAACAAGTCCCATATGTTATCAACAGTGCAAGAGGGTTCTGGTTTCTCCATATCATCCCCACGTCTGACTTCCTATTTTTGTCATTCTGATGGATATAAAGTGGTAAGTCTTTGTTGTTTTAAATTTTCTAGTAACCGCATTTAAAAAGTAAAAAGGAACAGGGGAAATTAATTTTAATAATAGATGTTCTTTAACGTAATATATCCAAAATATTTTCATTTTAACACGTAATATTAATGAGATATATTTATGTATGTGTATTCTAGGCTCACGGCACAGAACTAGCTAGGGCAACCTTAGAAGAAACTCATTGGAAAGTCAGAACTTCTGTTACCCTGGATCCCTGCATGACCATGTGGGAAAAAACCTTCCCTCCCCACAGCCCAATCACATAGACTTTATGGTGTAAGAAATAAATTTCTATTGTATTAAGCCACCGAAATTTTGGTAGTTTAGTATTACCTTAATTAATACAGAAATTAGAACTGTGATGTTGAGTGTTGTAAAAGAAAATCTAAATTGTGTGGCATTGGCTTAATGGTGGATAGGCAGTGAGGAAAATATTATGATTTGGGGGGGTAGTGTTGGAAATGGATATAGAGACCCATATATGCAATGACAAAATATATGGTAAACTGTTGTCAGAGATAACTTGAAAGACAGACCAGGTATTTACCAGGTCCATAGCTTAGGGGAAGACATTGGGGAAACAAAAATTAACTGTGTGTTATGGTTGTTACTGATTGTATTTAGCGAGATATTAGAAAACAAGATAATCTCAGGTAAGAATTAGCTAATTTCAAGCAGAAATGAAAGGGAATAAAGAGTATCCAGAACGTGGGGCCTAGGAGGGTCACAAAAGCTAAACAGAAGGAAATAGCATTGAGAAAACTCTTGTGCAACCAAGGACCATTAAGACTTCGCCAGGTAGCAAAGAATAAATTAAGAGGTTGGCCCTCCTTCTCAAGCCTTATGGCCTTAATGTAGCTATCATTATAGTAAGAGAAAGAAGCGTGGCATCAAGGAAGCAAAAATTAAATTAGGGTTGAGAATTGTGTCTGTGAAAGAATTTAACTGTGGTTACAGGCACCAGGAATTGACTAGAAGCAAACTGATCAGAGACCTAATAAGTTTTTGAAGGAATTATCTGGCCAAAACCAAAAACAGAGTCTACTAAAGAAGCATTGACTCTTCTGGTCTTCAAAATTCAGGTCTTCAAATCTGCATAGCTGCAAGCAGAGTGAGAAAACTCTGCAGTCCCCAAGAAGGGTTTACTCCTCAGCTACCTCTTCAGCTGTGGCCAGGAAGGAAAATGGACAAGGAAGAATATCCAGGAGGGTTAACTCAAGGACCATGAGAAACAATAGACAAGGGAACTCCTCAACAGGAACAGGATCAGTATCTAATCAAAAATTACCCCACACCCGAGGGTAGGAGGTATTCACAATGCAAGTCCCAGAGGATTTCATAACTACTATGAACCCCTGACTGCTGTCTCCCATCTTTTCCTTTTCCAAATAAGAATTTTTAATTGTAGCTATTCTAGCCCCGTCCCATTAATATATTTCGTGTGTGGGAGTAGGGATGAGAAGAGGTACAAATAACTTATCTCTTTAGTTCATAGGTGGCTTGACCACTTATGATGGAAAGAATTGCATATCACCAGGAAATTCTGGAACTTGAGTTGCATGCAGTGACTGAATGAGAGTTTGGGTAGTCTCTCTTAAGATGTGGTGTAAACTATGTGGGAAGAAGAATGAAGCAGATATTGGTTGCCAGAAGAGTGAACTATGGCAGAGACTGGCCACCCACTCAACAGACCTAATTCCTTTTTCTCCTGGACCCTCAACTACACCATATTTTCCAGCCTCCCTTTTGGTTAGGAACAACTGTGTGACTAAGCCTGTGGAATGTGAGTAGAGTGATATATGCCATTTCCAGGCTTGGCCTGGAAAAATCTCCCATGCAGTCCTCTACTCTCTCTCTCTCTTTCCGCATATGTTGGCTGGCTATCAACATTTAGAACCACGGCAAAAGATGGCAGAGCCTCCACCAGTCTAGGCGCTGAATGACTCTATGGATCATGAACTTCATATGTGCGAGAAATTTCCATTATGTAAAGCCACTGAGATTTTAAGGCTTATCTATTACAGCAGTTAGCTTTATTTGAATTGATATATGAATCTACCTTAACCCATAAATACCTTTTATTTAAACTTTTCTACCTAAAGGGAATATGTACAAAAATTGCTTATGGTAGTGAGAGTTGGAATTAACTTGGGTTTTCATCACTAAAAAAGATGGGGAGGTAAAATGAAGCATCTGGAAGCAATGTACTAGATGAACATACAATAAGATGTATAAATCTGAAAAACATAATATTGGGAAAAACAGCAAGGAGCACAACTATAGACAGCGATAGCACAGTATCATCAATGTAACTGATGGAAAACGGAAAAGAACTACAGCTTAGTACCACCGATATAAATTTAAAACACATAAATATACAAAACAGTATTATATATTTTTCAATAATAGTTCATAATCAAGGAATATACACCAAACATATCAGGGTAGAAGAATGGATCTAGGGATCTGTTGAAAGGGAAAAAAATAAAAAAGAGATTGCTGCCAAAACAGATGGTGATAAAGTGCCACCATCTTAGTCAGCTTGGACTACTGTAACACCATAGAAGGTGTGGCTTTAACAGCAAACTTTTATTTCTCACAGTTCTGGAGAACTTGCTGCTGTATCCTCACGTGGTAGAGAGAGAGATCATCTCTCTTATGTCTCTTCTAAGGGCACTAATCCCATTATGAGGACCCCACTCTCAAGACCTAATTACCTCCCAAAGGCCCCCACATCCAAAACTCCAACAGACTGGAGATTAGGGTTTCAACCTGTGAATTTAGGGGGGGGACACGAACATTCAGTCCATAGCAGCCATGAATTGCAGAATATGATTAACTCAGTTCTCTATACCTATATGTGGTAGATGCTGCAGTTCTCTATACCTATATGTGGTAGATGCTGCAATGTGCCACTCAGATGCCTCTCAAGAAATGGAGGACTCATTCCCCCAGCCACTGGAAGTACTTCAGGAAGATAGCCCTCTGTTCTCAGCCCTCTTTGGGGATTACTTTGCCTAAATAAAACCGGCCCAAGATCATCCCTCCCTAGAAGGCTAGTTCCTATTCCATGACTGGTCAACGTAGGAGGTGTAAGTGTCTGTTCCTCATGCCCAAATTTGGGACAGTTTTAAGGGCCGTCTGAGATCCAGACTTTGTCATCAGGTTAGTTGATTGGAACTGTATCTCAGTTCAACTTCTCCCTCTACCCAGTCCTGCTTCCTTCTCCTCCCTTGCACAAGTATTGATCCCAAGACCATTCCTTAATAAGCATCCTGCACGCTAGTCTCCATCTCAGAGTCAGCTTCCCAAAGAACGCAAGCTGTGACACGAACGTTAATGTGTGTGTGTGTGTCAACTTTTGTTAGCATATTTTTCCTTTTGCTGACTTCTATTTTTCAAACTTTCAACAACAAACATTTTGTGAAAAGAAAAAACAAGTAAATTTTTTTTAAAAAATGAGAATGCATTTCTGTCGGCTTTAGTCATAACAAAACATGCCAAATTTCCTGTGATGAACATAAAATAGCTGAAAGTACCATAGAAACTGAAAAGCCAGAATACTTTCACTATTTATCTAGGGAAATTCAAAGGGCTACAAAAGATGAAGAGTAAATAGGCATATAATCGGTTTCCATTAGGCAGCAAGTTAAATACCAAGGCAAAGCTTTTCCACTAAATCATTTTGCAGTTTCTGTCTCCTTCCCAAGCTCCTACAACATAACCCTTGAGCAGAGGTCAGTTGGTAACCCTTTTCATTCCCTCACAACTCGTACATTTAGTCCATTTGCCCACTTTGCCATGCTCTTGTGAGCTTTCAGTCCTTTGAGCACCTATATTTGACAAGCATTTCTCACAAGTATCAGTGGCCCTGTGTATTCATTTCCTAGAGCTGCTGAACTGAGTACTGCAAACTGAGTGGCCTATAATAACAGAAATTTATTCCCTCAAAATTTGCAAGATGGAAGTCTGAAATCGAGGTGTTGGCAGGGCCATGCTTTCTCTGAAACACTCTATGGAGGATACTTCTTGCGTCCTCTAGCTACTAGTGGTTGCCAGTAATCCTCAAATGACCTTTTTCCATATGTTTCTGTGTCTGTGTGTCTTTGTCTTTTCTTGTAAGGACTCCAGTGATTGTATTTACAGCCCATCCTAATCCAATATGACCTCAACCTAATTACATTAGCGAAGACCCTATTTCCAAATTAGGTCACATTCTGAGGTTCAAACTGGACATGATTTTAGAGGGGACACTATCAACTCAGTAC
The DNA here is from genome assembly GCF_965194825.1 of Balaenoptera physalus. Classification (NCBI taxonomy): domain Eukaryota; kingdom Metazoa; phylum Chordata; class Mammalia; order Artiodactyla; family Balaenopteridae; genus Balaenoptera; species Balaenoptera physalus. The sequence goes on along the minus strand of NC_138893.1, from coordinate 57,927,410 downwards.
AGTCTGCCATCTGCCTCCCCCAAAACTCGCATCCATCCCATGTGCAAAATACATTCACCCCATCCCAAAGTCCCCCAAAGTCTTAACCCATTGCAGCACTAAATCTAATTCCAAAATATTGTCAACTTAAAAAAAATTCCAAATCTCATCATCTAAATCATCTAAATCAGGTATGGGTGAAACTCTGGGTATGGTCCATCATGGGGTAAAATTCTTCTCTGTCCACAGACCTGTGAAACTAGAAAACAAACTGTCTGCTTCCAAAATACAATGATGGGACAGCCATGGGATAGACATTGCCATTCCTTAACTGGAAAAAAAAAAAAAAAAGTTAGGAGTAAAGAGATTACCTTCCTAAAACAGTTCACCACCCAGAAAGACAAATTCTATTAGGCTTCAAGGCTTAAGAGTAATCCTTTGTGACTTGATGCTCCATCCTCTCAGCCCTCCTAGGTGCCAGCCCCACCCTCTCTGGCCTCTGCCTTCATGGCTCTGCCCTCAAGGGTATTCTTTCTTCATTTCATCCTGTCTCTGTCCCCTTCCATCCGGGCTGGCAGTGTTTTTTTTTTTTTTTTTTTTTTTAAGGTTTCTTTTTTATTAGTTTGCTTCAGAGAACCACTAACATTATAAAAAATATTGCTCAGATAAATTAGACGATGTTTAAAATTATGTTATAATCATCTGTATCAATATTGACTAGATGTACAAATTATACACTTTTCTAGTTTGATATGCTTATCTTTTTATATGATGCTCTCATCAATGAACACTACATGTTCATAAACGATATTACTAAGTTAAGAGATCTATTACAGTTTTTTTGGTGGTGGTGTTTGTTTGTTTGTTTGTTTGCCACACCATATAGCTTGTGGGATCTTAGTTCCCCAACCAGGAATTGAATCTGGGCCCTCCACAGTGAGAGTGTGGCAACTTAACCACCTTACTCTGGCAGTGTTTCTGTTGGTGTAATATTCTCCAGAACCTTGTCAATCTTCTGTGGATGTCAAGAGAATCCACACCATGAGACACAAGCATTCCTGGGTAAACTTGTCTATTGCTGGCTGCTGCTGAGATGGTTGATTGGAGCCATAAATTACACACACCTGATCTCTATAGCAAAGAGTTGTCCACTCACACCCTTGGCCCTGTTTCCAGAGTATGCTATCTGGGTAGGCTAAGAATTTTCCAATTCATCATTTGCAGGTTCTGTTTTCCTTAACCGTTTATTTCTCAATTTATCTCTTCTCTTATTTTACTGTAAGTGACAAGGAGAAACCAGTCTGCACCTTCCACATGTTGCTTGGAAATCTATCCAAATTCATCGCTTATAAATTCTATTTTCACCCAATAGTAGAACATAATTCAGCCAAGTTTGCTGCTGCTTTATAACAAGGATTACTTTTCCTATAGTGTTCATTAATATGTTCCTCATTTCTATCTGGCACCTCATCAGAAGCATTTTATCATTCATATTTCTAGTAACATTCTGTTAGTGATATTTGTATGCCCTCAGACTACAGAAGCTTTCTCTACAGTTTTCTCTTCCTTCTAGACCCTCACCAGAATTATGTTTAACTTCTATTTCTACCAACCATCTCTCCAAGGCAATCTAGGCTTTTTTCTATCATGCACTTAAAAATTCTTCCAGCCTCTACCCACTATCCAATTCCAAAGCCACTTGCATATTTTTAGGTATTTGTCACAGCAGCACCCCACTTTATAGCATCATAATCTGTTATTAGTTTCCTAGGACTACGATAACAAAGTACCTCAAACTGGGTGTCTTGTAATAATAGAAATTTATTCTCTCACAGTTCTGGAGGCTAGCTGTCTGAAAGCAAGGAATTAGCAGGGATGTGCTGTCTCTGAAGGCTCTCTAGGGTAAGATCCTTTCTTGCCTTTTCTAGCTTCTGATGGTTGCCTGCAATCCCTGGCATTCCTTGGCTTGTGTATGCATCAAACCAATCTCCGCCTCCATCCTCACATGGTCACTTTCTGAGATTCTGGGTGGATATGAATTTGGGGGAGGACACAATTCAACCTGGTATAGTCTTTTTCTGTATCTCCTTATTTCTGTTTTAACTCACTATCTCTAAGTCCAAGCTGTTCACTTCCCTTTTTAATTAATTAATTAATTAATTTATTTATTTATTTTATTTATTATTTTTGGCTGCGTTGGGTCTTTGTTGCTGCATGAGGGCTTTCTCTAGTTGTGGTGAGCGGGGGCTACTCTTTGTTGTGGTGCGTGGGCTTCTCGTTGCGGTGGCTTCTCTTGTTGCGGAGCACGGGCTCTAGGCTCGCAGGCTTCAGTAGTTGTGGCATGTGGGCTCAGTAGTTGTGGCTCGCGGGCTCTAGAGCGCAGGCTCAGTAGTCGTGGCGCACGGGCTTAGTTGCTCCGCGGCATGTGGGATCTTCCCAGACCAGGGACTGAACCCGTGTCCCCTGCACTGGCAGGCAGATTCTTAATCACTGCGCCACCAGGGAAGTCCATCACTTCCCTTTTAATGAAGGGAAAAATAAAGATTAGCAAGGGAAAGTATCTTGTTTCCAATAGAAAATGACTGTCAGATTCAGTCTCACAGTTGCTTTAGTTATACAGATAAACACCTCTGGAGTTATTTTTTGTGTGTTGTATTTGTTTTGAGTATTTTTTTTTCAAGCACCAGCTGGTTCTACATCACCTTTTTGGATTCTGTTAGCTTATGGTCTATTTAGAAGTTTTATATCTATGTTCATGATTGAAAGTGGTCTGTAATTTTCCTTTCTTGTCCTTACTTGCTTTGGTATCAAGGTTATAACAGTGTCATAGAATGAGTTAGGGAGTATTTTGTCTCCCTCTAGTCTCTGGAAAGAGTTTGAACAAGACTGGAATTATTCTGTGAAAGTTTGGTAGAATTTGCCTAAACAACTCTCTGGACTTGATGTTCACTTTGTGGGAAGTTTTTAAATTATTGATTGGTTTGACGTTAGAAAATCCATAAATATGATTAACTACACGGACAGATTAAAGAAGAAAATGTATCTCAATAGGTGTAGGAAAAAAATCATTTGATAAAATTCAACATCCAATTATGATAAAAACTTAACAAAAAAGGAAGCATTTTATAAAGATTCAACATCCATTCATGATAACAATCATTAGCAAAGTGCAAACAGAAGGAAACCTCTTTCACCTGAAAAAAGTGTAACTACCAAAACACTATGAAAAACAACATTTTAAAAAACATCATTTTTTTTAAAAAAATTATTAGCACCTTTAATTAATTAATTAATTAATTAATTAATTAATTAATTAATTATGACTCTGTTGGGTCTTCGTTTCTGTGCGAGGGCTTCCTCCAGTTGCGGCAAGTGGGGGCCACTCTTCATCGCAGTGCGCGGGCCTCTCACTATCGTGGCCTCTCGTTGCAGAGCACAGGCTCCAGACACGCAGGCTCAGTAGGTGTGGCTCACGGGCCCAGCTGCTACGTGGCATGTGGGATCTTCCCAAACCAGGGCTCGAACCCGTGTCCCCTGCATTAGCAGGCAGATTGTCAAACACTGCGCCACCAGGGAAGCCCCCATTCTTTTTTTTTAATCAAAGTATAGTTGATTTACAATATTAGTTTCAGGTGTACAGCAAAGTGATTCAGATATCTATAACTCTTTTCCATTATAGGTTATTACAATATATTGAATATAGTTCCCTGTACTACAGTAAACCCTTTTTATCTGTTTTATATATAGTAGTTTGTATCTGCTAATCACAAACTCCTAATTTGTCACCCCCTCTCCTTTCCCTTTTGGTAACCATAATTTTGTTTTCTATGTCTGTGAGTCTGTTTCTGTTTTGTAAATAAGTTCATTTGTATTATTTTTTAGATTCCACATATAAGTGATATCATATAATATTTGTCTTTGGCTTACTTCACTTAGTATGATAATCTCTAGGTCCATCCATGTTGCTGCAAATGGCAATATTTCATTCTTTTTATGGCTGAGTAATATTCCATTTTGTGTGTGTGTGTGTGTGTGTGTGTGTGTGTGTGTGTGTATATATATATGCCACATCCTCTTTATCCATTCATCTGTAGAGGGATACGTAGGTTGCTTCCATGTCTTGGCTATTGTAAATAGTGCTGCTATGAATACTGAGGTGCATGTATCTTTTCAAATTAGAGTTTTCATCTTTTCCAGATATATGCCTAGGAGTGGGACTGCAGGATCATATCATAAGTCTATTTTTCATTTTTTGAGGAACCTCCATACTATTTTCCATAGTAGCTCCACCAATTTCTATTCCCACCAACAGTGTGGGAGGGTTCCCTTTTCTCCACATCCTCGCCAACATTTATTATTTATAGACTTTTTGATGATGGCCATTCTGACCGGTGTGAGATGACACCTCATTGTAGTTTTTTAAAAATAAATTTATTTATTTATTTATTTATTATTTTTGGCTGTGTTGGGTCTTCGTTTCTGTGTGAGGGCTTTCTCTAGTTGCAGCAGCGGGGGCCACTCTTCATCACAGTGCGCAGGCCTCTCACTATCGCGGCCTCTCTTGTTGCAGAGCACAGGCTCCAGACGTGCAGGCTCAGTAGTTGTGGCTCACGGGCCTAGTTGCTCCGCGGCATGTGGGATCCTCCCAGACCAGGGCTCGAACCCGTGTCCCCTGCATTGGCAGGCAGACTCTCAACCACTGCGCCACCAGGGAAGCCCATTCATTGTAGTTTTGATTTGCATTTTTCTAATAATTAGCAAAGTTGAGCGTCTTTTCATGTGCCCATTGGCCATCTGTATGTCTTCTTTGGAGAAATGTCTATTTAGTTCTGCCCATTTTTTGATTGGGTTGTTTTTCTGATATTGAATTGTCTGAGCTGTTTGTATATTTTGGAAATTAAGACCTTTTTAGTCGTATCATTCACAAATATTTTCTTCCAGTCTGTAGGTTGTCTTTTCATTTTGTTTATGGTTTCCTTTGCTATACAAAAGCTTATAACTTTGATTAGATTCCATTTGTTTATTTTTGCTTTTATTTCCTTTGCCTTGGGAGACTAAGAAAATATTGCTACGGTTTATGTCAGAGAATGTCTTGCCTATGTTCTCTTCTAGGTGAAAAAACATCTTTTTTTTTTAGTGATGGCTTTTTTATTATTATTTTTTGGCTGCGTCAGGTCTTAGTTGCAGCATGCGGGTTCTTGGTTGAGGTGTGCAGGATCATTCATTGCAGCGTGCAGGCTTGTCTCTAGTTGTGGCGTGTGGGTTCTCTCTCTAGTTGTGGGGCGCACACTCCAGGGCGCCTGGGCTCTGTAGTTGTGGTGCACAGTGTCCAGAGTGCATGGGTTCTGTAGTTTGCAGCACACAGGCTCTCTCGTTGAGGCGCGAGAACTCAGTAGTTGTGGTGCGTGGGCTTAGTTGCCCCACGGCATGTGGGATCTTAGTTCCCCAACCAGGAATCAAATCAGCATCCCCTGCATTGGAAGGCGGATTCTTACCACTGGGCCACCAGGGAAATCCCCAAAACATCATTCTTAACAGTAAAAGGTTAGATGTCCTTTTAAAAACCAGAACAAGGCAAGCATATCCAGTATCAATATTACATTAGCGGTCTTAGCCAACCCAGTAAGGCCTAAAGCCTAGGATGGGAAAAGGAGAAACTTTTTCCAACATTCACATTCACAGATGATTAGACTGTCTGGAGTGACTTCCCTTGCAGTCCAGTGGTTAAGACTTCACCTTCCAGGGCTTCCCTGGTGGCGCAGTCGTTGGGAATCCGCCTGCCAATGCAGGGAACACGGGTTCGAGCCCTGGTTCAGGAAGATCCCACATGCCGCGGAGCAACTAAGCCCGTGCACCACAACTACTGAGCCTGCGCTCTCAAGCCCGCGAGCCACACCTACTGAAGCCCAGGCGCCTGAAGCCCATGCTCCGCAAGGAGAAGGCTGCGCACCGCAATGAAGAGTAGCTCCCGCTCTCTGCAACTAGAGAAAGTCCGGGCGCAGCAACACAGACCCAACTCAGCCAAAAATAAATACATAAATAAATTAATTAATTTTTAAAAAAAAGAAAAAGACTTCACCTTCCTATGCAAGGGGTGTGGGTTCGATCCCAGGTTGGGGAGCTAAGATCCCACATGCCTTCTGGCCAAAAAAAACCCAAAACATAAAACAGAAGCAATATTGTAACAAGTTCAATAAAAGACTTTAAAAATGGTCCACACCAAAAAAATCTTTAAAGAAACCCAGCTGATCACTACCTTAAGCGTGAGAATTAATTATGTGCTTGTTTTCATAGCAAAAAAAATAGTAAATCGCAACTCATTGAACTTTGTCACCAGTATATCCACACCTCAGCCAAAGCAGCATAATACGGAGTTACGAGGGGTCCCTCATTTAGTCCTAAACTAATAACTGTGGAAACAGTAATTCATCTAAGCCATGCCTCTCAATCATTAATTTAGAATTGGAACAAACTTTCATTGCTTTCCTAATTTTCTTCAGATGATCTTGGGGCAGCTCATCCAAACTTCCCATCAAGCAACTCATTCATTTCCGAGAAGTGGCCCACAAGAAACAGCAAAATAGCAGTCGCGGGGGAAGGGAAGAGACAGTGGGGAATGGGGGGGGGGTACAAACAAACAAGCGAAACAGAAGAGAAACCCCCAGGAGAAAGGGATTGTGGAAGCTGAAAAAATGGAAATTTTCCACAAAAGAAGTCCAAAATAATATGCAAGATCGGGGAAAAACTTTCAAGAGTTCTTTTCAGTGTAATAATGAAATTCAGATCAGGAAATCCATTCTTTAAGAAAGACGATAAGCAGAGCCGCTCGACTTCAGAAAAACCCACCACAAAGATGGCGGTGGGACGAAGCCCCCCTCTCCTCCCAAAGCTGGCGGCTCTCGCCTCACATTTCCCACAAACCCCTCCGCGCCGCCCCGCTCGCCGAAACCTGCCCGGCCCTCTACGACCACTGCGCACGCGCAGCGTGACGTCACGTGCGCTCCCAGGGCTCAGAGGAGCTGGCAGGAGGGGCCTTGCCAGCTTCCGCCTCCGCGTCGCTTCGGGGTCGAAAGGCGGGTTCGCGTTGCCTCCGCCGCCGCCGCGGGGCAGCCGGGGTCGCGAGGCCGAGCGAGGGGCGCGCGGCGGCGCGGCCATGGGACTGCGCCGAGCCCGGTGACAGCAGGAATCCGAGCGGCCCGGGCCCTGAGCGCTTCTCCTCCCGGGGGCCTCGCCCTCCTGCTCGCGGGGCCGGGGCTCCTGCTGCCGTTGCTGGCGCTGCTGCTGGCGGCGGCGGCGGCCAGGATCATGTCGGGCCGCCGCTGCGCTGGCGGGGGCGCGGCCTGCGCGGGCGCGGCGGCCGAGGCCGTGGAACCGGCCGCTCGGGAGCTGTTCGAGGCGTGCCGCAACGGGGACGTGGAGCGAGTCAAGAGGCTGGTGACGCCAGAGAAGGTGAACAGCCGCGACACGGCGGGGAGGAAGTCCACCCCGCTCCACTTCGCCGCAGGTAACCGGGGCCAGCGCCACCTCGCCTCGCCCCCAGACCCCACCTGCGCACCCCGGCTCGCAGGCCCGAAACCAGACACAGTGCTCCTCTGCCCCCGGCCTTCCCCCCTGGGACTCCGGTCCTGGTTATCTCGATCTCGTCTAGTGGGGACTGAGGAGTCCCCTAGGGGACTAGGGGGCAAATGTGCCGCACTCACTGGAAGCTGTGGGTTTTTTTGTTTGGGCTTTTTCGCTTTGTTTTGTATCGACAATACCTGTACCAACTTCCGGTCTTACTACCCTAAAAGGCCTCTACATACTAGAAAGAGTAGGGAGGTAGTAGGCCTTGTGAGTTAAAGGCCAGTTATCTCCAAAATCTATCGTTCTTGCACGTTCCACTATAACTCTTAAAAAGCCTTTGGGTTACGTTCTTAATGCTTTTGTAAAATGCAGGGATGTGATTTAGGAGCAGCAGCTTAATTGATCATTGACACATTAGCGTTAGTAGGTTTACCTGGGTAGCAGTCATTAGCAAGTTTTCTGGAGACTAGAACTGGAAAGAGTCAAGTTTGGGAGAATTGATACCTGACTTAGGTTGTGTGCGGGCGGATAATCTCTGCCAGACTCGTACAAATCGGGGTGGAAAGTAGTAGAATGCGAGGAAAGATGGTGCAGGTACTCTAGCTTGTATCTAGAATTTAAATTGGGGCTAACCTCGCCTCATTCTGAGATTTAGATCGTTTGAATTACGTTTTTTTTTTTAAATTTACATCTTATTTCTATAAAGCATTTATACTTTTCACTTTGAGGAAGGATCGTGATTACCTGTATCAAGTGAGCCATGCGCAATTGAAAGTGGGAATAGAGTCTCATACTTCCGATAATGCTGGTTTTTCACTTCGTGCGTTACATGATTGTTTAAAATAATTTTTTGCAAAAGCAGAAGGGTATGTTTTAAAGCACTCTGGTTTTTTTGGAGTAGGAATGATGAGCAGAGGGGCATAAGAAAGATTTCCTTGTTCACAGACATTGCTTTTACACTTTCTACCCATGGGAGATTTGTTTGTTTTAACCTGTACCTGTTTTAAAATGTAAATACTACTGGGAGGTATGCTTTCTCCATCAATTACAAATTTGTTGGGTTCCCATTTAGGAGCCTTTTAAGGGAGAAGGTTTGGGGGACCATCGGTGGGAGAACTAGAAACAGCCTGTGGGCAGCAGAAAGGGAAGGGTGAAGAATACCAAAGTCTAATCTTCTGTTTAGCCATTTTGCCTAAAATTTTTGATGATCAGTGCTGCCTGTCCTCAGCTAATTTGGATTGTCCTGCTTGTCCGTGTAAAAGCATTTAAATAACTGATTTGGCAAACCGTCATAACCAACGATATGTAATCCAAGGGGTAGTGTTACTTATATTCTGTTCACTTGATCTGTGGGATAAAAATAACCAAAGAAGATCTTAGTTGCTACCTTTCAAGAATTTGTTGCATTAATGAGTTCATATCTGAAAATAGTAATATTTAGAGGCTTAAGATTATGGATTAGCTTCTTATTGACCTTTTTCCTCCCAACCGTCCCACCCTGAGTTCTGTCCCAACATTGCAAAGTACTTTTTACATAGACTTCATGTGGTTTGTTTAGACTGAAATGGAAAACTAATTTTAGGAACCAACTTACCTCTCACAATTTACCCAAATTATCAGGTACAGGTTATAAGCTTAAGAAGTCAAGGTATAAAAGAAAGTAATAAAATAAAAATTACTAATAGTCTGCATTAAATCAGAGCTTTAAAGCCCTGCATTTAAACTCAGGTGTATTAGAAACTTTTTTTTAATTAGCTCGGTAAATTCAATCTAAATTATTATTAGATTAATGAGAGAGAACCTCTTTTCTTAATTTTTAAATAAGTGCATCCAGCTGCATTTTTCTTAATATGTGGAGAATATATTTTATAAACTCTTCGTAGGTGGTGAGTTATTCGTTATGTTAATATGCGTGTAAGCAAGTTATTGGAAGCTCAGTGTAGGTGGGACTTTGTAACTGCCTGACCAAGCAGTTTCTTGTGTTTGTACATTATAGGGTAAGCTATGGGAGGGAAATTTTTATTTTAAGCCGATTAAAGCTTGGAGGTTTTATTGGGGGGTAGGGTAGACATGATTTTGTCCTTTTGTTTGGATTTCCAAGGAACAGGAACGAAAAGTAAAATGAATCACGATAGAAAAGATTAGAAAAAATTTGGTGTGTCTTTTCATCTAAAATATTTAGTTCAATTAAAGGAATAATCAATTGCCAGTCCTAGAGGAGTTAAGTTTTTCTATCAAATGAAAAAAGTAATCAACATAAACAGGAACTTTTCTCCTATTATTGGTCTAGATTACATTTAGATAAGCATGCTTTAAGAAGTCACTTCTTATGAGAAAAATTGTTCCCTCTTCAATCCCTCTGCCACCAGCCCCCTACCTACATCCCCCCACCCCCCCACCCCCACACACACACAGAGGATATGAATGACTTTTTTGTGACACATTACAAAACTTGTAGAGGCAGGTTGGTGGTAGGAAGGCTACAGCTCTAATTTTGCTAAAAGCAATAGCATCTGAAATTCTTGACAGTATAATCCCCTAGAAAACAGCAGATCTCAGTAAAGGAGATTGCTTCTCTGAACTTATTTCTGAAAAATGAAGAGGGACAGAATCTTTGGGAGAAAGTCATCTTGTTGTCCATCATAGCCAAAGAAAGAAATACACAGTATTCTCAAGAATCTTAGAACTCGGGGGACTGGGCTGGGAGGAATAGAATTCCCTGGCTTGAGAATCTTAAATATTCTTCGGAGTGTGCAGAGAGGTATCATTCAGTAGAAAAATACGTGTAATAATTTATTAGGTTCAAGGAATTCAGGTATAGAGATGGTGGAAAGGAGATGATACATATGTATGTAGCTAGGGAATGACAAGTTTAAAAAGAACTTGCATTGTTAGAGTTCTGGTTAAACAAGGCAACATTTGTTTTTGTAGTGTGTTGCTAGTGTTCTGTATTTGTAGTATGCTACTCAGCCATATACATTGGACTAGTCAGACTTAACTTTATTATATTCAATTATGTGAATTGCATATGAGGGGTTTTTTGTTTGTTTGTTTGTTTGTTTGTTTTTCCCTGAAAGAGGGAAATGGAACTAGAGCATCTGGAACTTATTATACAAGCAACTGATATGAAAGCTAGAGTTACTTATTCTAGAGATGAAAGAAGACTAAGGTTAAACAATGTTGCTATCTTCACATATGTGTAAGATAGTCAAGTAGAAAGTGAGAGGATATGACTCCTCTGGCCTTGGCAGTCAAAACTAGGGGCTAGTAGGTGAAAGATTACAAGGAGTCAGACTGCCTTTAACAATCTATTCAACTGTGGGATTGGCTGGAAGTCTCCAAACAGTGGTTGGATTGGCATCTTTCAGAGATGTTGTAGAAAGGATTTCTGTTTAGGGTAGGCAATGGGACCAGTAAGTCAGAATCTGACTGGTATAAGAAAGTGGAATGATTCTTCCAATTGAAGATTTTAACAACTCAGTTACCAAAGATATAATAGCTTTTGTGATTGCCATTGATATCCTTTCCCCAAATGGTGCTATTGAAGACCTCCAATAATGTTTCAAAAGCATTTCCTTCTTTTGGCTGTAGGTCACCGTCATAATTATGGGAGATACGCAGAATGTACCCACATTTCTTACCTAGGGCTAGAATTATAGACTTTTGTTTCTAGGATTGGTTTTTGCTGTGGGTAATAATTAAATTCTGCATCAGTAGAAAACCACAGTATCAAATAAAAACCAGTCTATTTAAGAATTCAGAATTTTTTTTGACTTATCACATCTCCCAGTATATTATCAAGACTTGAGTTATACCTTTTTCCTCAGCACTTGATGGATTTAGAGGTAGGCAGTTGACTTCAGTAACAACCAGTCTGGAGTACTTGTGCAGTATTTCCGCATTCAGGTTGTCAGAATTTCATCACCCCAGAGGCCATGGCATCCTTTTCCAAGTTTCTCCCACTCTGACCAGATTATTTGTCCCAAGTTGAGCTAGGCAAAACCTTCTCCCTTGTGTTCCTCATTCTCAAGAAATATACGTGGGAAGTACTTTTTCTGGATCTTAGTAAACTAAAGTTAATAGTGAATGAGAAGTATAAAATGATATCCCTTAAAAAAATCTGACGAGTCCTGGCTGTGTAAGTCAAGCTGAAGGCTGCTTGATTATACATTCCCATCTCCTAGGCCACAGGAGCCTTCTCTGTTTCATGGCATTTGTTGACATTTTCTGTTTCTGAGTGTTTCCTTCTGGCAAAGCCCTACATGACACCAGCCTACTTTTAGGTTGGCAAGACATCACTGTCATTTCATATTGAACCAGCTGCATCATCAATGGCCCATTCCACCTTTGGACTGTAAAAAGGGGGAGGTGGTGGCTCTCAATGAAACTTCCTAAGAGTCTAAGTTGGTTTCTCTGTAGTGACTTGCAGTGCTTCACAGCTTTCTGGAAGCCATTCAGATGAAAGCATGTTTCCAGTAGAACAGCAAAATATGATACTGTTAACAATAGTCATGGTTGGCAAGACAGTTCCTGGGACTGCTGAAACTGATGGCGTCTAGATTGTAATGAAATTTGACAGAAGAGAAATTGAATAGACTACTTTTCTTAGTCATCACAAATCATTAACTTCATGTTTTCTGTGGAGGTCGTTTGCTTACTGTTCCAACAAAGTATTAGCCATGCACCAAACAAATGCTTATCAAGTCCTCCTATATACCAGGTACTGGCCTTGTCCAGTAAACAGAAATGAACAGGGGACAATGCCTGCCATTAAGTAACACAGTTTATTGATCAGCAAATTTACTTTCAAAATAAGCCTGTTTTGTTTCACTGTCAGTGCTTTATAGTGGATTCAAACTCAGTGTATGATTTCATCAGGATTTTCATGTTTGAAGATGAGTGCTATTCCATAATTATAAAATAAACCACAGTGTATCCTGAGCAGCCATGAGTGCTAACTGTAGGCTTCTGATTCCTTTATAAAGAAATCCTTAGGATATGAAGATTGGCATGACTCTAAGGATATGCCTATTAATGTTTCACCTGGCCAGTGAGAGCATGAACAGAATATACCTTGCAAAACTATTTTTTCTTCAAGAAATGAGTACTTAACAGAAGTGCTTTGAACTATTCTTGACACCATAAGAATGGGGATTTTATCAGGAATTAGCCCTCAGAGATTGGGAAGCCATTTAAACCTAAGGTTTCACCGAACTTCCAAAAGTAGAAGATTTTAAAATTTGAAATAGCTACCTGCTGACCCCCTCTAAATAATTCCTTTCATGTCAAGAAGTGGCTTCAAACATTCAAAATCTCAGACTCTTATCTACTGTCTCAGGATAGCAGCATGACCTCTGCGCACATATTGTATAGTCCTTACACTGTGACTTAGAAAACATGCTGATCTGTCAGTCAGTCTCCAGATGGGTGTCAGACCTCTTAACGGCTAGGAAATCATGTTGATACAGTTATTGAAGTAGAAGTCATCTGTGTCTTGGACTGTTGGTAACTATGTAGGTAAAATCACCTTAACCCTTTCTCCCCGTGTCTCCTCCCTAGCTAGAACTTCAATTTCAGTGTTTAGTCAGACACATCAGTATCGATTCTCTCTCTTCAACTCTGGTTTGAGGCAGCCCTCTTCTCTTCTCAATGGTATTTTAACAAAAGGCTACACTTGACCTTTCTTCAGCTTGATCACTGATCCTTTAGAACAGATATCTTCCTAATTGACACTATCTGTTGTAACAACTAGATGTTCTACTACACCTATTTCTATGCCTACCTCACACCTTTTTTGGGAAGTTACTCTGTGAGTCGCCATTTTGACTACTTCAGATGTGTCGATTACCACTGAAGAAAGAGTGATCCTTCTCAAAGTGCTTGGGTACATCAAGTCACTCTCCAAAGAAAGAGGTACCTTTACTAATTTTTCTTTATTTTGATTCCTTTTCTCTTACTCTCCAACCTAAGTCTTTTTTAAAAGCTTTTCTTCCAGGTGGGTGCTGCGTGGCTGGGATAGCAGAGCCATTGACTGGGGCAGCTGTGGGTGGCTCGCTTGGGAGGACAGTGTGATCAGCAGTACCCAGGCTGTGGTAAGGAAGATTCAGGCCAGAGCATAGTGGCAGCAGATTTGGCCTTTCCCTCCTTGAAATTTTCCCTCGTGGCTTCTGCAGTGCCATTCTTTCTTAGTTGTATTTCTCAGTCTCCTTTTCTCATACCGTGATATATTAATTCAGCAAATATCAACAAATTGCTATGTGCCATGCAGTGTGAAGGACACTGGGGAAGTAATGATGAACTAAGATAGACATTGATCCTCCTTTTACGGAACTTGAGAGTCCGGGAGATAAGTACTAAACAGTAATTACAAGTTTTTAATAAGTGCCAGAGGATACTGCTGTGAACAGCAAAGACAGAAACTCCTGTGTTATTTTCTGAAGTTTGCATTCTAGTGAAGGAGAGGGGAAAACCAACTGAATTGAATGTGGGTGTGCAGAATGGTCTGCTGTAGGTAGAATGCTCAGGGATGGCCTTCTTAAGGTGGAGACATTTAAACAGATTAGACAATGAGTAGAAATGAGGGATGCAAAGAGCAAGGGAGGAGTCCAAGCAGACAGGCAGCATGTACCACTGAAGTAAGGTTGGCATACTTGATGAACTGAAAGAAAGCTGGATCACAGCTCAGAAAGGGAAGAGTGGTATGAAATGAAGTTTGAGAAGGCGGTAACGGCCAGTTCATGCAGCAGACCTTGTAGGCCGCGGGAGTGTGATTGAATTTTATTCTAAGCAGCAGTGGGAAGCCAGTGAACTATTTTAAACAGGGGTATGATATGATGATTGTCTTTAAAAGATCTCTGGGGACAGGGTAGAAATGAGAGGCCCAATTAAGGAGACTTTTGCAATAGTTCAGGCTGGAGACAGTGGGTTGGGGCAGTGTTGGTGGAATGAAGAGAAGTTAGGGAACATGTTGAATCTGAGATGCCTTTGAAATACCGAGGTGGAGATATGTCCAGTAAACAGTCTGGAATTCAGGTGAAAAGTCTAGACCGGAGATTTAAATTTGCGGGTTGTGTATCTATGTGGTGCTTAAAGCCATAGGAGAAGATGTGATCATCTAAGAGGGAAAAGAGGGTAGAGAACTGAGTCTTGAGGAATCCTGGCATTAAAAATTGGGTGGAATAAGCAAGAAACCCCCAGGGAAGTAGGACATGTCCAAAACTTGAATTCCTCATCTTTTGCCATGAACCTATTTTGTCTGCAGCCTTCCCCATCTGAGTTGATGCCAACTCCACCACTCCATTTCTTAGTCCGAAAACCTTGGAGTCATCCATGACTCCTCTCGCCCCCGCCCTCTCTTAACCTCCTCACTCTTACCCTCACCCCACGTCCAATCTGTGAGCAAACTGTGCAGGGTCTACCTTCAGAGTACCCAGAATCTGTTACGTAATATTCTGACAAGTTCCACCACATTATGGTCCAAACCACCATAATCTCTCATCTACTTCTATCCTAAACCCCCTTAAATCTAGTCTCAACACAACAGCCAGAGGGTACTTTTCAAATATAAGTCATACCATGTAATTTACCAGCGCAGAACCCTGCAGTGACACTCCCTTTTTCCCCACAGTAAAAAAGCCAGTTCTTACAGTGGTCCTCAAGCCTCTCTAGCTGGTCCTCATTACTTCTAACCTCACCTGCTATGGTACCGCTTTCTCACTTGGCTCCATTTACTCTGGCCTTCTAACTGTTGGTCAGTAGGGCTAACGCTGTCTCTTTCAGGTCTTTGATCAAATGTCACCATCTCAGTAAGGCCTATGATGACCTCCCTGTTCCACTTTATGACCCCCTCCATACACACACCCTGGTCACTTCTTATTCTACTCTTTTTCTAATTACCTTTTTTAAAAAAATATTTATTTATTTATGTATTTGGCTACGCCAGATCTTCATTGCAGCACACGGTATCTTTGGTTGCAGCATGCGGGCTCTTAGTTGCAGCATGCATGTGGGATCTAGTTCCCTGCCCAGGGGTCGAACCTGGGCCCCCTGCATTGGGAGCGTGGCGTTTTAACCACTGGACCACCAGGAAAGTCTCCCTCTAATTACCTTCTAACGTACTCATTTTGTGCATTTGTTGTTCATCTCCCCCACCTCCATAGAAGTTCCTCAAAGGCGGAGATTTGGTCTGTTTTGTACACTGGTATGTCCCAGGCACCCAGAAAAGCATCCATTACATGGTTGATATTGCCTGATCATTTGTTAAATGAACAGATGAGACAAGGAAAACCCAGGATGTGTGATGTCATGGAAACTTGGAGAGATGTTTCACAAGGGAGGGAGTAGTCAGTTGTCGAATGTTGCTGAGAGGTCTAGTCAGATGAGGACAGACATGTGTCTTTTGGGTTTGGCAACATGGAGATTGTAAGTGGCCTTGATGAAAGCAGTTGTAAGGAAGAAGCCAGATGGATTTGGGAGAAGAATAAATGAGAGAATTGGTGACAATCCTTAGAGGTTTGAATATGCAGGGGAGCAGAGAAATGGAAAAGTAAATTCAGGGAGAATGTTTTTAATAAAATGGAAGATATAGAACATGTTTACATACTGCTGGGAATGATCTGGTAGAGAGGGAGAGACTGATGTGAGTGGGAAGACCTTGAGAAGGTGAGCAAGGCCTTAGTGTAAGGGTGAGAAGGGATTGATCTTTTATAGAAAATACACTTCTTTCAACAAAACAGAAAATTAGTAGTGCTCTGTAGTCAACTTCACTCATTTTCTTGCATGGCTTCAAACACCATCTTTATGGTCAGGACTTCAAAATGTCAGTTGCTAACTCATACTAATTTCCTTAGTTCAAAATCCACAGAACCTTCTACTTACTGGGCATTTGTTCCTGAAACTAAGCATTTCCAAAAACAAATAATCTTATCTCACAAAACATCCTGTTTTACTTTGTGTCTCAGACATCTGATAGTCATCTCTTTTCCCCAAATTAAAGAAGTTGCCAGATACTGTCAGTTTTCTCTTCTGTCTTTAGTTACTCCTGGCAACATTGTATGCAGTAGCAAAAGATTAGACACAACCTAACTATTCATGAGAAAGGAACTTGTTAAATTTTGGTACTTGCAGTCAATAAAATGTGTGCTGATAGGAGTTGATTTCTAGCATGTTATTAGTTGTTTTTTTTTTTTAAGGAAGATGCAAAACAGGGTTTTAAAATATACAGTATATTAGTAGGTATTTGCTTGTCCTTCAGTGACCATTGATGTGTTATATAGCAGTATTTTTCGTACTGTTTCTACACGATGCCTCTGGAATAGGGGGATAATTTCCTTTGGGTCTTTGTGAAGGAGAAGGCAGCAGATTCAACCTGAATAGTATTATTTTAAACTGAATTCAGTTAATTTGCAACTTTATGAGTGCCAGCTATGTACCAGGCATTGGGTATCTTTGCAGTGAACAAGACACATATTGGAATTTTATGTAGGATTTCATTAGAAAATGCTAACTCAAAAAGGCTTGTGCGCCCCCATGTTCACTGCAGCATTATTTTTCTTTCTTTTTTTCTTTCTTTTTTTTTAATTGAAGTATAGTTAATTTATAATGTGTTAGTTTCTGGTTATTGCAAAGTGATTCAGTTTTATATATGTGTGTGTGTGTGTATATGTATATAGATTCTTTTTCATATTCTTTTCCATTGTGTTTATTACAACGTATTGAATTAAGTTCCCTGTGCTATACAGTAGGACCTTGTTATTTATCTGTTTTATACGTAGTAGTTTGTATCTGCTAATCACAAACTCCTAATCTGTCTCACACACGCACACACACCCCATTTCCCCTTTGGTAACCATAAGCTTGTTTTCTATGTCTGTGAGTCTGTTTCTGTTTTATAAATAAGTTCATTTGTATCATATTTTAGATTCCACATATAAGTGATATCATATGGTATTTGTCTTATCCATTCATCTGTCCATGGACATTTAGGTTGCTTCCATGTCTTGGCTGTTGTAAATAGTGCCACTGCAGCATTATTTACAATAGCCAAGACATGGGAAAAAACTTAAGTGTCTATCAAGGGATGAATAGATAAAGAAACTGAGGTGTATATACACAATGGAATATAATTCAGCTGTAAAAAAAAAAAAAAAAAAGAATGAAATCTTCCATTTGCAGCAACATGAATGGACTTTGAGGGCATTATGTTATGTGAAATTAAGTCCTGGGGATGAAATGTACAGCATGATGACTATAGTTAATAATACTGTATTATATATTTGAAAGTTGCTAAGAGAATAGATCTTAAAAGTTCTCATCACAAGAAAAAAAAATTTTAACTATGCGTGGTGATAGATGTTAACTAGACGTATTGTGGTGTCCATTTTGCAGTATGTACAAATACCAAATCATTATGTTGTGCACTTGAAACTAATATAACCTTTAATGTCAATTATATCTCAATTTTTTTAAAGGCAAAAACAAATTGCATTAAATCTATTGCCTGAAAGCAGCTTGAAAAACACTAGTCTATAGGACAAAATCCATACACCACCTTAGTGTGGTTTGTAAGGTTCTTCCTCATCTGGCTTCTGCCTACTTGGGCATTCTGTGTCCTGGCCACTATGAATGATTAGCTCTTTCACACTTCGATGCCTGTGTACATTTTATTTCTTCTGCTTCAACTGCAGTGCTCTTTCCTTGCTTAGCTTTTTCCCACTCCCTATCTCTTTTCTCTTCACCTCACTTCTCTCCTCTCATTTTCCTAATGATCCCTTCATTTTTCTGTAAGCCTTCAGCTCACATGTCATCACTGGACTCTCCTTTGGGATAGTCCTTCCTGTTCTTTGCTTTCCCCCAGCTGGGTAGTCTCTTCTTTGAGTTCTCGTAGCATTTTCTATGTACCTCTTTTATGACAGTTATAGTATATTGAGATTACTGTTTCTCCACATCCTAAATTGTAAACTCTTTGAGGGTAGGGAGAATCAAAGATCGAGAATAGGGAGTATCAGAGACACCCACCTCTGTGACCTAGAGCTTAGAATATTTAAACAAAACAAAACAAAACAGTTAATCTCTTCAGTCATCTAACTCTTCCCTCAGTTGCAGCCAGGCCAGCCTCAGACATACACCTTGGAAAGATTGTATGTCGTTGCTTTCTCATTCAACTCCACTCTGGTCTTCTTAGAAGGACTACATTCAGGCTTGCTGGTTTTAAGAATATTCTGATAAAATTTCAGATGAATGTAAAGGTCTTTTCTCTCTCTCCCAATACACAGGTATATCTCCCCATCTGCTTTAACATATGCCTGAAATCCTTTTCTTTTCACTATTAACTGTAAGAAGATTTTAGGTGCTGTTATGTGGGAATGGTAAAAGATTGAAACTCATTGGTACTAAATCTATTAACCAGTATAAATGAGTTGTCAGACTTTTTTGGTTTTTTTCCTTACGGGGGCAATTGGAGCAGAACTGTGGGACATGGGTTTCTAAAGAAGACCTCCTGCCTAGGCAGAAGTTGCTTGTGTTGTGCAAGTGGCAAAGTAGGGGCTCCTTTGAAGACACCTCATATCACACTTCTGCTTAGTATCACCTCTCTCTATCTTCACTACATAGACAAATACAAACATTTTTGTTGCTGTCTCATAGTCCCCCTGTTCAATAGAAACATTTTATGAGATACATGTGGGAAAGGGATTCTAGCAAGAGTTGGTTAGTATACACTTTGAATACTTGAAAATGTCTGCACACAGAATACGCAGAACTCGTTATTTGCAATTAGGAATGCTATTGTAGAGTGGGAAATGTTTGAACTTTGGGCTTTCAGTCACTAATTTCATAACCTTCCTCTGAAGTTAGTAGTAGTACTACCTAATGCATTGGAGAGACCCTTTGACCTTCTCATTAAGATTAGTTAGTGATATATTTCATCAATGAATTCTTGAATCTGTTAATGTTTTGCATCCAGAAACATTTTAGCATGGCTTATACTTATTGATTCTAATTTGATATATTTCCTTTGGAGAACTTAAATGTGTATAATTTGTTTTCTTCTAGGTTTCGGACGGAAAGATGTAGTTGAATATTTGCTTCAGAATGGTGCAAATGTCCAAGCACGTGATGATGGGGGGCTTATTCCTCTTCATAATGCATGCTCTTTTGGTCATGCTGAAGTAGTCAATCTCCTCTTGCGACATGGTGCAGACCCAAATGCTCGTGATAATTGGAATTATACTCCTCTCCATGAAGCTGCAATTAAAGGAAAGATTGATGTTTGCATTGGTAAGACTGTTTACATTCCAGAAGTTTTCTGAAATAGTTAGTTTGTAACTACTCTGAATCTTAATTGAATTCATTTGGTAATGTGATCAAATTCTGCCAGGCTGAATTTAAATATTTAAGAACATTTCGTGATTAATCCAACCACTGTTTACTGAGTGTCTTTTTGTATGTGGTACTGAGCTTAAATATCTTAGAGAATAGAGTAGTACAGAATTTCTCTTCTCTAGAAATATGGATTCTCTTGGGAATAACACACACAAAGAACCAGATGAAGGCATGGTGGAAGTGAACAGAGTGTTAGAGGATAATAAGTGCAGTGACTGGGCTGGAGTTGAGTCACTTCTTCCTGAGTCTTCCCAGGAAGTACTGGGGAGAAAGGTCAGAAAGGTAGGTAGTGACTTCTTTATAAGGAGCTTTGGATTCCAGGGTAAGGAGCTTGATATTGTTACGTAGATAGTTTGGAATCATTGATAACTTTTAAGGAGGGAACAGTGTGGTGAAAGCAGTGTATTTTAGAAAGAGTGATCTGGTAGAGGACTGAGTAGAAAGGATGGCATTAGGGAGACTAGCTAGGAAGCTATAGAATAATGCAGATGAGAAACGATGAAGGCATGAACTAGAGTTCATGCCTTCATCGTTTCTCATCTGCATTATTCTATAGCTTCCTTCTAGGGTGGTTGTAGGAGAGTAGAAATGGCAGGATAAGTAAAGAAGCATTTGAAGGAAAAACTGTCAGTCATTTAGGATACTTTAATGAATGAAATAGGATTTGCCTAACAGATTGATCACTGACAGAAAATTATACGTGAGAAGGCTGCTTATTTGAGAATTGTCATTAACCCGGTATTGACTTTTCTGAGCTTAACAGAGTCAGAGATTTTGGACTGCTACCTTACCTCTATTTCCTGATGCAAAACAGGGACACTGGAAATCCTTGAGACAGATAGAAAACCAGTTCTGTGCACTAGGAAAAGTCTAGGGGCTCTATGCTAGACTTAAATTGTTCTTTCTCTCTCTCCCACCCCCTCCACCAACCCAAATCACTTTATACTGAAGTCATGAGCTTAGTTTAAATTAGGTTAGGTAATTTATAAAGATAAGAAAAGGATTACCTAGTAACCTCTGTCCAGTTCTCCTTTCCTGTGTGTTATCTTTTTTTGATTGTTTTTGTCCTTTGTGTTATCTGCCCTCTGCTCAGAATCCTTTTTGGGTACCTGAGTTTCAGGCATATAAATAATTAGCTTTAATAATGTAGGGTTTTCCAAATATAGTTATAGATCTGCACTGTCCAGTATGGTAGTTGAAGACTTGTAATGTGGCTAGTTCAAATTGTGATGTACTGTAAGGGGAAAACACATACCAGATTTCAAAGATTAGTACAAAGAAAAGGAATGCAAAATATCTCAATTTTATATCGCTTACAATATAAATGTAAATATTGAAATGACAATATTTGGGGTATATTGGATTAAATAAAATATGTTAAAATTAACCTGTTTCTTTTTTATTTTTATAATCTGGCTGCTAGAAAATTTTAAATTACATATGTGGCTCACATTTTATTTCTATTGGACATCACTGTTAGAGATAGGAGTACAGTGGAATGAACATTAACCCTGTAAAGGAACAGGAGCTGAGCTTCCCTTTCTGCATGTATTTGCCTGTCTTTCCCCAGCTCCCTATTTATAGAGTGTGATGGAATATCTTTATGTAACCAAATAACAGTATGGACAGAGTATAGCACAAGTCTTTTTATGCTTTTTGGGTTGTAATGTAGCAGTTTTGATTGGGGGTTTGTTAACTCTACAGAGTGGTTTTTTCTTTTTCTTTCTTTCTTTTTTTTTTTAATCCCGCAGATCCCTATTCCTGGGCTATTCACAGCTTTAGAAATTTCATTTTTGTTATTATAGAGTAATCTTTCTAGGCAGTGTTTATTTGGTATGAGAAAACAGAAAACAAGCTTTCAAGTAAACTTGCCTTTTAGTTCTTTATCTGTCCTTAGTCACTTGTTTAGCAAAGGAAAATCTGACATTGAGCTTAGGGGAGATAAATGTGTCTAATACATTAAATAATGGAATATTTTATATATTCTTATCTTTAAAATATAACATTTACCATTACTATCAGGATATAAAAAGTCTTTAAATTACTTTGAGACTTCTGGACCAGAATTTTTGAGAAAATGATTTATTAAAATCAAATTGTCACAATTACCATCTTGAAAGGTAGTGTTGCTGTTTTCAGTGCTCTTACAGCATGGAGCTGAGCCAACCATTCGAAATACAGATGGAAGGACAGCATTGGATTTAGCAGACCCGTCCGCCAAAGCAGTGCTGACTGGTAAGTCTACATACTCTCTTTGGGTATTCTGGGAAGAATATAACGAAGGAGCTTGCTAGGTAGACAGTCAGTTAATGAATTCAATGAGATTTTTTTAATAGTATCAGTTCAGTTGCTATTCTTTTTTGCATCTGAACAGTTGACATTTGATTCTTGTCTAAGGAAGGTAAATTTTTTTTTTTTTTTTTTTAATGAGCTTTTAAATTTGTGATTCCTGCCTTATTGGGGGCAGGGGTGGTAGATAATTGTGTGTTAGTAATCATTCTCTTGCTTTTCTAAACAGAGGATTCTGGGCACATCAATTTCAGTACCATGAAGAGTGACAATTATTGTGTTCTACTGGAACATATTCATGTGCTTGGAACATATTAAGATATATAAGGCTGTGGTCCCTAGGTTTAGGTTTATTTTAGACTGTCAGGCTTTTTTGAGTGGTAGTATCTACTTCACATATTTTCTCCCTTATCAGAGTATTTCCTCTGAAGCAACTCTCTGCCATATTATTTTTTTGGATTCTTATCTACCGTGTGATCACCATTAGAATTACGTCTAATAGTCAAGAGCTTGAGGGGCTCTGCTGTGAGGTTTTGTGCTTGGGCTTTGTGATATTTCTTCTGGTATTACTGAGAAAATTTAGACTAGTCCCCCAAAAGAGTTCTAGAAAAATGAGCTATTGTAACCAACAATTCAGTGTTCATTTCCTCCTTCCCTATTCCACGCTATTCCCTATTTTTACCTTTTTAAAAAATCTTGGGGCTCAAAAGAAGCCTTGCACAGCAATCAATATACAATTCATATTGTGGACACCAGTTAGGATTTTGTTTAAGCAAATAAACACTTAATTATGTTAATTTAAATTGTATCAATTTTAAAGTTTTTGCCTGTATTCATTTGTAAATATAAAGGCTATAGGCATAAGGGGTTTATTTAGTCCTGTTTTTGTGTATGTATATTTTTTTTTTTTTTTAATTTTATTTATTTATTTTTGGCTGCGTTGGATCTTCATTGCTGCGTGCGGGCTTTTCTTTGGTTACAGCGAGCAGTGGCTACTCTTCGTTGCAGTACATGGGTTTCTCATTGCGGTGGCTTCTCTTGTTGCGGAGTGTGGGCTCTAGGCACGCGGGCTTCAGTAGTTGTGGCTCGCAGGGTCTAGAGAGCCGGCTCAGTAGTTGTGGCGCACGGGCTTAGTTGCTCCGTGGCATGTGGGATCTTCCCGGAGCAGGGCTCGAACCCATGTCCCCTTCATTGGCAGGCGGATTCTTAACCACTGCGCTACCAGGGAAGCCCTATTTGTATATATTTAAAGCAGCATTGTAATAAAACAATTTTAGTGTAGAAAAATCTTCTGGATTCATAAAAATGTTAATGATTATGTTCCATTGGTGATGCTGTAGAGTATCTTTTGTAATTTCTGTGATATTGTTATATTTTTATATTGGATTTTGTTTTGTTTTGATTTTGAATGAAGTTGTGAATGCATTTTGTCTGTTAAACAAATAACATTGGTTTTATGAAATTTGAGGAGTAAAAAAGAAATGGAAAAGGTTACCCATAACCTACCCCCTAAGACAAACTTTGTTAAAATTTTGATTTATTTCCTTCTTGGCTTTCCTCTTTCTGTGCATATTGTTTTCATATAGTTGTGGTCATGTTTCATTATATAACATTGAATCTTTTTTTTTCACTTTCATAACAAAGGTATTCTGTCTGTCTTCATATAAATATTTTTAAACTGCACAGTATTCTGTTGATTATTTTCCATTTATTGGAAATTTATTTCCAATTTTTTCTACTTTAAATATAGTTCACTGAGTATCTTTATGCATAAAACTGACATTACTTTTGTAATTAATTTTTTTTTAATTTCTGCTTTTTTTTTTCCCCCTAATTCACAGGTGAATATAAGAAAGATGAACTCTTGGAAAGTGCCAGGTGTGTACTAGTGTTATAAACATGTACCATAAACATTTCACCATTTAATTTTTAATTTTTTAATTTTATTTTATTTTTACAATAAGCAAACTCTAAAAGAGAATGAATTTATTTTTAGTGGTCACATACATGTCTCCAGATAGGATCTGATAAAGAATACAAATTGCTAATACATTTTTTTGTATGCTAGGAGTGGCAATGAGGAAAAAATGATGGCTCTGCTTACACCATTAAATGTCAACTGCCATGCAAGTGATGGCAGAAAGGTACTTCCTTTTGCAACTAAGTTTGTGTGCATCTCCTGGTAACATGAAATCGTGTTTATCTTTTAACTTAAAACATTTAACGAAAATGCTGATATTTTCTTTTAAGCAATAATTTGGATTAATTCCTAACCTTAGTAAAACTTTGTTAATAATAAACATTTTGGTAGCTTCCTATTTGCAATAGTGAACTTATAAACTTTTATACTATGCCTTCGGTATATATGTTGGATTTTGTAAAACCAGATTATTACTGTTATTTAGACAGTGAAGTTATAAAGGTTTTTCTGGATTTCTGGTTTTATATTTGGATTTTTCATGCATATTTTTTAGCTATTGAATTTCATTAATTTGTCTGTTTAACATTTCAGTCAACTCCATTGCATTTGGCAGCAGGTTACAACAGAGTAAAGATAGTACAGCTATTGTTGCAACATGGAGCTGATGTTCATGCTAAAGATAAAGGGTAAATAAGCATTTAAACAAAAAGGATTTTTTAAATGTTATTGTCCTTATGATAATCTCTGTAATCTTGTAAAAATCATATTTTTTACTAAACAGCATAAAACATTTATTGAGCTTTTGTAATATGCAGATTGCTCTGAGAACATAGGGAATTATAAAACCTTAAGGCCACCACCCATAGGGCTTACACTGTACTCTAGGAGGCATGAAAAGATACCTAGCAGTATACGTTCTCTACTAAGTGTGAGGTGATAAATAGAAAGGGATAGCACTTACAGGAGTTCTTAGGAGGGAATGCTCAGTGCTGGCTGCAGTGGTTGAGAAATCCTTCAGGAGGAAGTGATACTTGACCTGGACTTAGTTCAAGAAAGCAGAGAGTTTAGGAAACATCACTCTGTGCAAGAGAATTGATGTGAGGGAAGGTGCTACAACAGATACTGCAGCATATCTTAAGAAACAATGACTAGACCAACGTGGCTGAAGCCTATGATTAATATAGGGGAGAAGTAAAGGTTAGGGTTGGAGAAATAGGTAAGAACCAGCTTTTAAAGAACTTGGTGTTCTAGCCTAAGGAATTCAAGCTTGATTCTGTGAGCCACAGTAGCTGTTGAAGTATCTTAAGCAAGGGGAATGATTCTTCTAAAAGAGGAGTTTTATGAAAAGAGGAGTTTTAGGAAACACACTCTGGCAGCAATGTGTAGGGTAGATTGAAGAAGGAGCCTAGAGGCAAAAAGAGCAGTTAGGAGAGTGAGCATTGTAGGGGTTCAGGCGTAATGAGATCTTCAATAGTAGTGGCAGAGGAAATGGAAATAAAAAGGCACAGATGCAAGAGATATTACAGTGTAAGAATGGTTAAGGTTTGTTGAATATCTGGATGTGATGAGGGAGAATAGTAGAGATTATTACATTTCATATTCTGAAGCTGAATGAGTGAGACCCAATGATACACATACTGAAATCCAGTAGAGAAAATTAATTACTTTGGAGGGGGAAAACATTGCGTTCACTTTTAGAAGTCTTGGTTTTATGAGATGATGATGGGAACTCGGGTAGAGGTAGCTAGTAGATAGTTGGGAATGAAATTGGTGCTCAGGTAAGTAAGAAATCATAATCAAAATGGTGAGGAAAGCCATGAGCCTCTACAGAGAGGACTGATAGAACCAAAGACTAAGCCTTGGGTGGCCATCACTCAGCGGTGGCCATCCCTCAGCAGCGACCATCCCTCAGCAGCGACCATCATGATGATGTCTGTGGTGATTAGTGAGTGATTCCCAAGGAGGAGCAGCTTACAGATACAATTCAGGATTTTAAGGTTCTGCTGTACCTTCCTGTATAGAAAGTTCTTCCTCCATTGCCGTCATAAAGGAATTGGGTTTTATATTAAGGAATATAGCAATTTACTTTACAGAATCTTTAAAAAAAAAAAGTTTCAAAGAAGAGCCAGTGTTTGAGCTCTGAGTTTGGAAAAGATGTGTAGAAGTCAGAAGGGAGGGAAATCTATCCCATTACACGCAGGGGATACTATGGAGTTCAGGGAACTTTAAGTGGTTTAGCATACCGTTATCGAAGAGTAAGGCTAGAGAGTCAGATCATTGTATGCCAGGCTAAACCGTTGGAACCATCATTTGAAAGCAAGGAAGTAGCAATGAAGGACATGAAAACGAGGACTAACCATATCAGATTTACCTTTTAGAAAAATCTGGCTATAGCTTGGAGGCTAAATTGAAGTGGGGCCCATTTCAGTAGTACAGGGAGGAATAAACAAGGCCCAAACTAAGGGGATGGCAGTAACAGTGGGGGCAGGGGTGGGGGGGGTGGATTTGAAAGAGACTTGGGCGTTAGAATTGTTAGGACTTAGGGTTCAAATAGATATTATTAAGTTTTATAAACTTTTGTTAGAAGGTCACATAAGCTATTTGCTAGTTAAATTTGCATAAATTTAATTAAAATTAAAGAAACTAAAGCCTAGGGAATCTGTAATAACACAGGGTTTTCCCCCTTCTCGTATTGTAGTGATCTGGTGCCCCTGCACAATGCCTGTTCCTATGGTCATTATGAAGTAACTGAACTTCTGGTCAAGGTTAGTTCTTGTATACTTTTCTTATATAAAATTACTTGAAATACATAGTATATATGTCTTCTTTGTGTTTTTAGTGCTTGGTGGATATAGAAGGAGTATTTATAATCATTACAAAATGTGGATGATTGATAGATCAGCATCTGACTGCTTTGAGATTTTTGAGATACCATAAGATTTTTTATATAAAGTAGCTTTCCCATTTTGTGAATATCAGAATAAAGTTTTGAAGTTTCAAAACTCTTGAAAATATCAGAAGTAATTTTTAGTGGACCATATGTTATTAAAACCACCAGTTAAATTTTCAAGACCTGCCCAGTTGTACTTTGGGTTGGAACAGGCTTACTTGGTAAGCTTCACTTCTTCCCTTATGCTGGGCAGCTATTGTTTAACAAGCAGGTTCCATGGACTGGCAAGAAACTTCTTGTTTTGCTCCCTGTTGGATGAGAATAGAAGCTATATATTCTCTTTGAGAGTGGGTTCAAGGATGTTACCCACACCCATTTCTTTTTGTCCCCCAGTCTCTACATATGTATTTGACATTCTTTAGACTTCTCTCACTCCGCTTTCATTCTGCCCTTGAAACTTTTCCTCATTCTGTCAGCAGCTGCCATGAGAAGGGAAAGAGGGCATTTGTTTCCAATGCCTCTCTGCTTCGTTTTGGGCATGTGCTACCACCGAATATATTTTCCCACAGAAATAACTTTACTATAGTGATTAGCTACTCTGAGTAGCCCATAAGCCTTTTAAAATGTATAATGTGACTATAATATTACACATTTAACAGTAATGCTTTTGCTTATTGTAAAACTGAATCTTGAATTTAACAGAATATTTGGAATGTTAATTGTGGATGAGAGAAACATGAGAGATTGCATTGGGGCTTACAACTGAATGGTGTTTTCCTAAGACCTAGTGTTCACTAAATAAGAGTGGGAGGATGATTAGAGGTCATATATAGAGAGGACGCTAAGTGAGGTGAGGGTGCAGTTACTAGAGCAGTCAAGCTCAGGGGAGTCAGGAGTAATCTAATAGTTTTAAAACACTGTTCGTTGAGAATTAGTTTCCCATCATTGAAAGTACTAAAAGAGAAAGTAGCTGGTTTGCCTTCTGCAGAAATGCTATGGAAGGGATTTTGTGTTTGATGAGAGGTTGAACTAGAATGACCTCTGTGGTTTATCCAAATCCAATGCTTGGAAACGTCTAAAATTAAAAAGACTAACAATACCAAATATTAGCAAGGATGTGGAGCCCTGGAACTCAGAACGTTGCTGATGGCAATACAAAAATAATACAACCACTTTAGAAAACTGTTTGGCAGTTCTACTAAAAGTAAACATACATCTTCCACAGAACCCAACAATTCCACCCCTAGGGATTTATCCAAGAGAAATCATAGCATGTATCCAACATTCATAGTTGTTATGAATGTTCATAACAACTTATTCGTAATAGTCAAAAACTAGAAACAGTCCAAATGCCCATGAACAGGATGATGGATAAGTGAATTGTGATATATCTATACAGTGGAATGCTACTCAGCAATAAAAACAAACTTTTTTTTTTTTTTTAATTTTATTTCTTTTTGGCTGTGTTGGGTCTTCGTTACTGCGCGGGGCTTTCTCCAGTTGCGGCCAGCGGGGGCTACTCTTCGTTGTGGTGCACGGGCTTCTCATTGCAGAGGCTTGTCTTGTTGTGGAGCACGGGCTCTAGGTGTGCGGGCTTCAGTAGTTGTGGCACATGGGCTCAGTAGTTGTGGCTCGTAGGCTCTAGAGCACAGGCTCAGTAGTTGTGACACACGGGCTCAGTTGCTCCGCAGCATGTGGGGTCTTCCCGGACCAGGGCTTGAACCCGTGTCCCCTGCATTGGCAGGTGGCTTCTTAACCACTGCACCACCAGGGAAGCCCCAGCAGGTGGATTCTTAACTGCTGCGCCACCAGGGAAGTCCCCAATAAAAACAAACTTGATACAACAACATGAGTGAATCTCAGAAATGTTGTGTGAAAGAAGCTAGCCACAAAAGTACATACTGTGCTATTCTACTTTTATGAAATTCAGGGACACGTAATTCTAATATATAGTGCTAACAGTCAGAATGGGGGCAGGAATTGTCTATAAAAGGAGCATGAGGGAACATTCTGGGGTGATGAAAGCATCCTCTATCTTGAATTGGGTGATGGTCTCATGGATATATACATTTGTCAGAACTCATCAAACTGTATACTTAAGAACTGTGCATTTTACCATATGTACATTATATCTCAGGAAAGGAAAAAATAGTTCTTGGAAAAGATGCAGGTTAAATGTAAAGCTTCATTTTTAACTGTTTTTAACAATAAAAGTTAAATAGGCACTTGTGGGTAGGCCTAGCAACCACTGACTGTTCTTCTGTGGGGAAAAAAATTACTCTTTCTGAAGCAATTGGTTTGAAAAGTGACCTTTGGGAACATAACCTTTTTAAGCTTGCATGATGTTAAATTACACACTACTGATAACTCTAAATTCTCTTAAAAATTGAGCGCTAAATATATGCTTTACCCACCCTACCCGACCCCCAGCATGGTGCCTGCGTAAATGCAATGGACTTGTGGCAGTTCACTCCTCTTCATGAGGCAGCTTCCAAGAACAGAGTTGAAGTGTGTTCTCTTCTCCTAAGTTACGGCGCAGATCCAACACTGCTGAATTGTCACAATAAAAGTGCTATAGACTTGGCTCCCACACCACAGTTAAAAGAAAGATTAGCATGTAAGTATAAAATGATGACTGTTCATTCAGCTAAGCTCTTACATCAGTAAACTAACATTTTTTCTTTCTTGTTTGTTTTTTGGAAATTTTTGAATAATAAGGTATTTTCCTTAACCATGGGTATCTATTATTGTTCACACTAACATATTTAATCATTTGAAAGTTTTCTACTCATTTTGCTCTTAAGATGCTATGAAAAGAAAGTATATTTGTATTTGCTTTTTTCAAGTCAAGTTAAATGCTTCTTGTGTGTGTTACTCTTATAGATGGTATGCTTTTGGAAAGAAAGAATTTGAGCTTTATTCTATCTTTGATGTGACTTTCTTATTAGCTGCTGTGAAGTTTTGAAGTGTTATTTGTAGGATTGCTGTCTTGTAAACATAGTCCCCAGATCTTACCATCTAATATTCTTTGGTATCTGGGCAATTCTGTGCTTTTCTGTCTATAACTGAAATAGATGTAGTGGTGAGAAATAGCCACGTATTTCAGATATAGTATTACTATACATAAATAGGGAACTTGTGTTAAGCTTGTATTATTCTGGAATAGTAAAAGATAATGGGTGGTTTCACAAGTCCGATGAATAATAGCGAGGAATCTTGAGAAAATGCCCTCTTCCATTTATTGATCAGTAGGTGGCTCTTAGAAATATCCCGCTAGTCTAGTCCCCAGTTCTCTGATGTGTGAGCAGAACCATCTGCTGCTGCTGTAACGTTAATATGGGGACTGTGATCACCTTTTCTTTTATTTCTTTACTGAGAAAAGTTCTGTGCTTTGGAAAATTCTCAGAACTCTCTGGTCTGGGAATATATAGCAATAATCCATGTATCAGACCGACACAGACCTTGAATAGGCCATGTGGTGTACACATGGGGTGAATGAGGTCATAACCGAGGGGAGCTGGCATACCACTGTCGCCCTTTCCAAGGGTTCTATTTGGAGAATATCTTTAGAGCTTCATTCTGGCTACTTGGTAGATAATTTTGAAAATAAGTTCAAGAAAAATACTGTGTCTGGCAAGTCCCATAAATTTGATAATTCTCATGCAGATTTAAATGCTTTTTCTTCATCTAGATGAATTTAAAGGCCACTCGTTGCTTCAAGCTGCACGGGAAGCTGATGTTACACGAATCAAAAAACATCTGTCTCTGGAAATGGTGAATTTTAAGCATCCTCAAACACATGAAACAGCATTGGTAATGTTTCAGATTTAAGTTTTTAAAATGAAATAACCAAAAACATGCTGAATTAATCATCATGTCTTACTTCTTTCGGTGATGCAGGATAACTAACATAATGTCCTACTTTTAATAACAGTATTGTTTTAAAAAGATGTGCTTTTTAAGAATTAATGCCTGCAGGTATATAAAGAAAAAATTTCAAACAATACAGAAAAATAGACAACCACATCCGCTCAAAATGCAGTACTGTTGTTCATTTGCACATCCTTCCAGACAAAAATTTTATTCACATACTGGCATGTATTATATGTGACTTTTCTATTATCATAAATCATATATATCATTTGCTTTTTTTAATTATAAAGAGCATAAATGTTTATGATTGAAAATTTGGAACCCACTGAAAGAGAAAATAATCTTGCCATCAAGATAAAAGCCACTGATTTTCCTTTTGGTATTGTAATTTTTTCAGAATTAGATCTAAAGTCTGTATATACCCCCTTTATACTGTGTGAGTAAAGTGTCTGTGTGAGTAGAGGCAGCTTGCCTGATAGAGGTAATGTCAGCTCTGTGGTGCTGTAACAAAGTAGATGAGAACTGGGCAGTCTTTGGAAAAGCAGTAAGAAAAGAATGGAAGCTAGTAGAGGTAAGTGGTGGAAGATAGGAAGGGGAATGTTGTGATCAGAGGCTACCTTAGAAGTAGAAATTTAAGGAACAAAGCTGTATGAGTTGCAGAATGTGCTTTCGGTGAGGGAAGATGACGCTACGTAAATTAATGTCTTTAGGGGCAGATTTAACTTGTAGTAGCTTTACTTACCTAATATCTTTTATGGTTAATTTTCTTCCTTATGCCATGGTATAAACTCTGAAGTTTTATGTAGAAACCTATCTATAAAACATTGTAGAACTTTTTGCTACTTTAAAAAAAAAAATCTGTGTTTAAAAAAAAAATAGCAAAGTTGCAGACTAATAAGAAATGCCACTGCAAAATTTAAATCATAACAGTATCAAGATGGTACAGGGAAGCTTGGAAAAACTGACATGGAAAATCTTCCAGTCTGAAAAGTTAATTCTACATGTTGTTTTCCTCTGAGCATTCTACTATTAAACCACTCATTTTTTTTATTAACCTTAAAATACAAGGAATTAACTGTTGGTAGATAGTTGTGTTGCAGAGACATTGTCTTCCAGGTTTCCAGAGATTACAGGCCCTGTCTGTAACAGGATGGGGCAGAAGAGTAAGGGTGCAATTTGAAATGGATGAGCTCAAGAATTCTTGGATGTAAACTATTTTCCATTCTCTGTGCCATCTTGATAGATGTCCTGGGATGATTATTCAAAACATATCAAAAGAGCTGTGTTCACCAATTAGAAATGATTTTATTGAGGGCAAAGGAATGATTTTGGTGACAGCAACAACATCAAAGAATGAATCTGAAGCAAAGTTATGAAGATTAGATAAGCTTTATAATTAGCAATAGGTTAAAATCAGACACATTTCATATGTACTGTGTTTAGATGTGTGCACAAGTTAGCTTGACAGTTATCCAGAACTTTTATTCCATGAAATCTCAGGTTTCAGTTTTAACTTAACTTTCACGCATTAATTTAGTCGTTCACTCATTCTGACACCTATTGTGTATGGGTATAATCCTGGATGTTGGGGAGACAAAGATCTGGGACATGACCATGAGATACTTATTGGGTTTATAACTGGCAAATCCCTACCTCCTATCTCCTTTTCTCCTTGGTACATCATAGACATAGATCCTGCAGCCTCCAACTCAGAGTATATAATTTTCTACCACTGATTTTACCAAACAAGTAATTCAAGGTCCTTATCCTGCTGGAGCAACTCATTGAGGAAGATATAAATACCACCCAGTTTGTCGGCTATTCCATCAGTGTTTTTCTAAGCAGAATCCAGAGCTGACAAGTGCTGTGTTATTTCTTCATGTAAAGAAATCCCAAGCTTTGGGGTGTTTTATTAACCTTTAAAAAATAACATAAACACCATGCTCTTTGGGAACAGTTTTGAAAGGACTGTTGGTCACAATTTAAGTTTTTCATTACAGCAGTAGTAGCTTTTTCAGAGATGTAGGACAACTATGAAGCTTAATCAAAATATTTAATAACATATCACTTGCCAAATAGGGTTTTCAGGCCCTGTCAGAATTTAGCAATCATTGCACATTCTATCCAAAAGAAAGTCTTTGAAGAGCAAAGTTAAGTCAAAAATGAAACAAAGACATGAAATAACTTCTTAATTGTTCTTGATTGGAAACACGAAAGTTCTTAAAAATCAGTTATGTATAGTCCTTGATTAATGCTGCAATTTAAATTATCTAGCATTGTGCTGCCGCATCTCCATATCCCAAAAGAAAGCAAATATGTGAACTGTTGCTAAGAAAAGGAGCAAACATCAATGAAAAGACTAAAGAGTAAGTATGCTTTTAATAATTAAAAATTATTGACACTTTTATTTTTGGAAAATACATTCATTGTCTGGCTGACTTTTTCTCTTTAAGATTCTTGACTCCTCTACACGTTGCATCTGAGAAAGCTCATAACGATGTTGTCGAAGTAGTGGTGAAACATGAAGCAAAGGTATACTTCATTTTTGGTAATCTTTGGTAATCCAGTGAGTTGTTTTCTATTTAGCAGATGAAATGCCTGACTTCCTAAGCTATTTACTCTTTCATAGGTATTTTTCCCTCAGAGTAGTCCTGCAGATACTTTTTCTATATCTTTTTGCTAGAAAGTCTGTGGATTTACTCAAGAAACATTATTCCTATATATCCTTCCTTCTCTCTTCCTTTTAACCACACCCCACTGGTCAAGTTATCCTTCTTTTTCTAACAATACACTCTTAAGAATATCCCCAGCCAGACATATTTATTCTGACCTATCATCTTTTCTGGGATTCTCTTCTGTTATCTTCTGTTGCTTGGTTACCATGGTAACTCCTGTTATTTACCCCAACCACAGTCTCTCTTACCCTCTGTTATTTCATAACTAAGCCAGAGATCATGGAACAGAAGGAAATAAATTAAGTAACTTGACTAAAAACATAGCTCCTCATATTGCGAAGTTCTGTAGTTGGCATTTGTACACAAAGCATTTTTTTAAAATCACAAAAGTCATTCATTCCAGAACATTCAGTAGAGAAATGTATTCTAAAATGTGGCATGTAAGATGGTTTTAAGGAATATCCGAAATGAACATTTTTATAAGAGTTACAATTTTTATTAGGAGAATATTGGTTTCCTATTTGTAGAAACGGTATACTTAAGTTTAAAAGTCAAGGTGATTTCACTATGTTGGACACCTGAAGCTTATATAATATATGTCAACTATACCTCAAAAAAAAGTCGAGTGGATTTAAAGAAAACAAAGCATTTTATTCATGGAATAATCAGGTTTTCATCAAGGCTAAAAGTCATTATTTCTTACCCAGGAACTTAAAAAAAAATTACTCAGTAAACAATACACATAGCATCCCAGATTGGAAGAGATAACAGTCACCTAATTCAACAGTTTTCAGTTTTTAGCCATCGATCGTTGCTTTCTTCAAACAAAATCTGTGGTAGAAATTCATTATATAATAGAATTGAGCTGCTGTGATGAAGGGAGAAGAAAGAAATAGAGATCCCTTTACCCCATGGGGACCCCTGAGGCTCTTCTCTAAATGAACTTTGCAGAATGATTTTCTAATCTGTCCTTCCTTGGGTTTCCACTCAAGGAACCACTTAGAATTCTACAGTTTCTTTTTATGTTGCCTCTCAGTGTCCTAATTTCTCTTTTATTTTGGGGGAATTCTTGATAATGTATAATCTCAATCTTTCCTATTGTAAAGTATTGAAAAAATAAAGTTTATTTCTGCTTGACTGCTTGGCATATCTCATTTGTCTGTCTGTCCTATAACTTTTCGTTGATTGCACTTTTTTTTTTTACATGTGGTGCATTACTTGAGGAATATCTGGATGCATATTAAATTTGAGTTGTGAAGCTCAGTGAAACAATCTTGTCTAGGGTGACCAACCATCCAGGTTTGTCCCAAGACTAAGGGATTTAACACAGGACTTTCAGTGCTAAAACCGGAAAAGTCCCAGGCAAACCAGGACGAGTTCGTCACCCTAACCCTAACACAGAGTGGCACCCAAATAAAGTTTTCAAGTGGATATATAGTTCACATTGCAGTGAGTTTTGGTACATGAATAAACAGATTAATTGCTCTGGGCATTTTAAGTTGATTTTTCTGATTCTGTAAGCATGGAGACTAGCTCTTGATAGGCTACTTTTAGATTCATTGAGAAAGTCTTACTATATAATCCTGTTCAGGTCTTCTCCGATTCCATGAATATGAATTGGACAGTGTCTGAAAACACTAGTGGTCACATGATTGATTACTGAGGAATTTGATTTCTCAGTTAGGTTTTGAAGAATTATTTTCCTGGGCGGGGGCGGGGTGGGGATGAGATAGGAGGGGTCTTACAGGTGATTTTTTTTTTTTAATTATGAAAAATTTCAAAAATACAACCAAGTTGAAAGAATTTTGCAGAGTATAACTATATACTTACCACCTAAATTCTACCGCTAGCATTTCACCGTATTGTTTTCTTACATATCCATCAATTTCTCTCTCTATCCATCAGTATCTTATTTTTTGACACACTTCACAGTAATTCGCAAGTTACTACACACTTCTCCCCAAATTCTTTTAAGGCATCAGCTAGAGGTCAATATTTGTTTACAGTCTTTTCTTTGGATGTGAAATTTACATGCAGTGAAATATACAAATCTTAAATGTGCATTTACTGAATTTTGCCTAATGCATACACCTGTGTAACCAAAACTCTTGAAGATAGAGAACATTATCTCATGGCAGAGGCCATGTCCCAGCCAAGGCAGTCTCCATGCCTAGAGGCAACAACCATTTTGATTTTTTCTAACATAGATTAGATTTGCCTGTTCTGGGCCTTCATGTCCATGGGATCGTACAATATATACTCTTTTGTGTAAGGCTTTTTCCACTTAGGATAATGTTTTGGAGATTGAACCACGTATCAATAGTTTGTTCTTTTTATTGCTGAGAAGTATTCCATTGTGTGAATATACCATAGTGTCCTTATCCATACAGATTATATTTTACATGAAAAATAAGATAGAAGATTAAGCCAATAGAAATAAGTATTTTAATGCTGATTTAGTCTCTGGCTTTGTTACCGACTGTTATCTTGGGGTTAGTTTCCACATTTCTGCACCTCAGAGATCCATAAAAATACATGCATTAGACTTTCTTAGGCAGTGTCTCACTCTAAATGTGGTGAATCTCTGAGTACTTCAATGCTAAACAACTGTTATTCAATATTTTTAATTGAAAATTGGACCTTCATGAATTGGTGAATTTATACTCTAGATTTGAGCAAAAATACTTTCTTTGGCACTGGATAATGGGCTTCATAAAAGATTAATTGAGATTTTTAAATTAGTAACAAGTGCTGGATACATGATTAGATCATCTTAAGTTTTGTACTGCAGGCTAATTTCACCTTTTTCTGATTGTTAAGGTTAATGCTCTGGATAATCTCGGTCAGACTTCTCTGCACAGAGCTGCGCATTGTGGTCATCTACAAACCTGTCGCCTACTCCTAAGCTATGGGTGTGATCCTAACATTATATCCCTTCAGGGCTTTACTGCCTTACAGATGGGAAATGAAAACGTGCAGCAACTTCTTCAAGGTATTGAATACGTCCGTGAAATTATAATTTTTTAAATTAACCTTTAAGTTTTTTTCACATACCATGTAGGAGTTGGTAGTAAAAAGAAAAATTTTCAGAATTGTTGGCTGTTATTTCTTCTTCATCAACTCATTGTACTCAATGCCCAAATGTTGTAAGTCTTTTATGAGTTTGTTCCAGTAGCATTTGCTGCCCAGCTTCTGTGAGTATATAGCTGTCTCTTAAGTTTTTATCTAGAAAGGTTTTAAAATTGAGACACAACAGTTGCTATTTCTTTTTAAAGAAAGGAAAACTGAAAAGGGTAGATGATGTCTCTTAGAAGAGCAACCATAGTGATAAACAGTACTCTAAAGACTCGCCCTGCCTCTTCACTCTTTTTTAGCTCCTTCATATAAAGCATATAGAATTTGTACAAGGTAACCAACTATTTGACTTACATGTAACTGTTGAATGGACTGATACTTATTACATTTTAAAATCAAATCAATTTAGATCAGATATCTACACATTTGGCCTAGGTTAAACATTTCAGCCTAGAAATCTGGTCCCATAAATTTTAGTGTCTTTGCCTATATCTCTGTATTTTACTAGAATTTAATGGAGTGTCTTTGACATATCAAAGCTCAAATGAGAAGAAATGTAACAGATCAAGCCTTTTGTACCTTTAATAGTCACCCTTGATGATCCTTATGCCTATGGTCTGGAAACTGCATTTTGAGAAAAACACTGCTTGAATAGATGAAGGCAGATTAATAAGATCTCCTGTGAACTTCTAAAATTGTGAACTAACTACAAGACTGCTCTCAAAATTGCCTTTACTTCCCCGTTTACCATGCATTTGTTTCAGTGTCAGTTTTGGGGGTAATAACATTAGTCCTATTCAGTTACCTAGTGATGGACATTTACAGTCTTCCTAGTTTTATACTAAGTGCTATTACTTAACCTTTCCAACCAGTTTCTTAGAGTCAGTTATCAAAGTAGCATTTCCAAGTCAAGGTTAACATAATTGTTAAATCATTTCTAGAAAAGCTGTTATGTACCATTTTACATTCCTACCAGTAGTATGTGACAGGACCTGTTTTCCTTGTCAGCCCCAGGTATTATGATTCTTAATCATTTCCTTGGGTGAATGTGTGTCTATGTGCGCGTATGTGAATTACAGAAGTAATGGACGCTTTTAAAAATGCAAATTATAGAAATATTGACAGTGTAACTCCCCATTTGCTCTTTGCCCACTAATGGATGAAAAAAAAAGCCCAGTATTTCATTATTTTAATTTGCATTTCTTAGATTTATGTTGCAGTATTTTTTCCATTTTGTTCTTTGCCTATGATTTTGTTTAATGCTGTGTTATTACCTGACAGATATTTTTCCAAATTAGTTTTGTTTCTGCCTTTGATATACTGCTTTAAGATGCTTTTCTGCTCCAAGACAAAAAATATTCACCTATATTTTCTTTTAGTATTTTTAAGGTTTAATTTTTTTATACTTAGCGTCTTTAATCCATCTGAAGTTTATTTGTTCTGAGAACAAGGTACATGTTTTCTTCCTTTCCTATGAGATTTTAAATGAGCTATAAAACAGAGAGTTTCAGACCTGAAAATAACTTCAGATGTTTCTAGTCCAACTTCTCTCTTTTTAGAACTGGAAAAATCAGAGGCCTAGAAAGTTCAAGTGACTTGCTCCAATTCAGGTAGCTAGTCAGTGGCAGAACCATGGTTAGATATCTAGCTGTTGCTCTCCTAATTTAATACTTTACCACCAGTCAACTGACTTGGTTATAGGGCAAGCCATCTTTCATTATATTATGTTCCTTTATATTGCTTAAATCTCATTTTATAATTATTATTCACATCTACATACATTTCATATATGTAATGTTTCAAAAAAGTTTTTATTGCTTTTCCCCTACTACCATGGAGATTCCCTATGTAATTATCACCAAACTATAAAAAGAACTTTACTCTTAGATAAGATGCCTTCCTTAAAACTTGGTCCCACCTTCCAAATGGGAGTTAATCACTCTTTACTTCTCTTTCTTTTTAGAGGGTATCCCATTAGGTAATTCAGAGGCAGACAGACAATTGCTGGAGGCTGCAAAGGCTGGAGATGTAGAAACTGTAAAAGTAAGACATAATCTTATGGTTTTGTTAACTTTTGTGTTTTTATTTTGACAGTGTTTAATGAATCTGTACTGTAAAAATGAAAAATCTAGTTATATGTGCATTGTTTTAAAAGGTAAATAATGCTAATCTAGTTCTGCTCTGCAAATAAGGGTCATTGGGTAATGAAAGAAACCTTAGTTTCACATGCATCTCAATAAATACATCATAGTCACAAATTTAAATAAACTGCATGTTTATGGGAATGCATTTTCTTTAAAGGACCTATTCATTTGTCCCTTTAAAAGAATAAGGTGTATGAAATTATTGTCCATTATTGTTTACATATAACACATAAAACAGGAAGGGAAGAAAACTAAACAATGTATCCCTCCGTCTATATATTTTTTATGGTTTCTTCATTTCTTTGCCCCCTCTACCTCTGTGAGGACCCAGTGTTTAAATATAGTAATAATATAGTGTCACCACCTTTCAGAGCCACTGTCTCCTAATAATCTTCAATTTATCTGGACTGAAATGTTCTTTTTCTTTCTCAGAAGAGCCAACTTGAGCCCGTCTATGGCCCCCATCTCCTATAACAGTCTTCCCTAGAATAACCTTTTCTCGAATTTTGATTTTACTGTAGAATCATATGTAATGTCTTAATACCTATACCAGATATTTCTGTTACCTACAGAAACTGTATATCCAGCTAAATAACTCAGAAGATTAAAATTTTGAAAGAGCAAGACTGCTTTTCAAGTCAACTAATATAAATTAAAATTAACTCGGCATGTTTCATGATTAAATAATTCTTTTTTTTTTTTTTTAAACAATCTTTTATTTTATTTTTTATTTTTGGCTGCATTGGGTCTTCGTCGCTGCGTGCAGGCTTTCTCTAGTTGCGGCGAGCGGGAGCTACTCTTCGTTGCGGTGCGCTGGCTTC
Source organism: Balaenoptera physalus (assembly GCF_965194825.1). Classification (NCBI taxonomy): domain Eukaryota; kingdom Metazoa; phylum Chordata; class Mammalia; order Artiodactyla; family Balaenopteridae; genus Balaenoptera; species Balaenoptera physalus. The sequence goes on along the minus strand of NC_138893.1, from coordinate 57,887,799 downwards.
TCATTGCGGTGGCTTCTCATTGCGGAGCACGGGCTCTAGGCGCTCGGGCTTCGGTAGTTGTGGCACGTGGGCTCAGTAGTTGTGGCTCGCAGGCTCTAGAGCGCAGGCTCAGTAGTTGTGGCACACGGGCTTAGTTGTTCTGTGGCATGTGGGATCTTCCCGGACCAGGGATCGAACCCCTGTCCCCTTCATTGGCAGGCGAATTCTTAATCACTGTGCCACCAGGGAAGCCCAGATAATTCTTTAGTAATGCAATAATGTTAATTTTAATTTCCAAAGCTAAGAGGGGGGGAAAAGCCCGGTTGTGTCCTCCCTCCCCACCAACACATCCCCCACAGACTTTCGAAACAGTGCTAGGTCCTATTTGAGGGGGCATTGATAGGTAATAAGTTTTATAAAAAGCTAAAATTATTGATTTGATACATGTCGGAAGTCTCTATTTCAACCAATTTCACTATATTTCTATATGGTGTTGTTAATCCTGAACAGACCCACCCCCACAAAGTCAGTTTTACATTTCCTGAGAAGAAAATGTGAATGTTGGCCTCATCAGAACTTGAGCTCTGAGGACATTTATTCACTGTCCTTTTAAATAAAGAGATTTCTGGAAGTTGATTTAAAAGTCCATGCGATCTTTTCCTACTGCTTTATGTGTGTAGGTAGTACAGTCATCTCCAAATAACTTAAGGGTTTTTTTTTTTAATAACTTCATTTTTTGAAAGAAAAATGCTATTATGCAATTTTATTGTTTGACTTGTTTTATAATTACGTTCTCATGCCCTTAATTAGAAGGTTAACATGATATTGAATGGGGGATTTTGTTTCTCTTACTGACTAATGACTTGTGGAAAAACAAATCACTTGAGTTAAGGGTAGTGAGCTTAGTTTTTTCCTGGAGGAGTGTGATAAGTTGGGCAGGTGGAGTTAGAGTCAACTAGCTGATTTTTTTTTGTGTGGGGTGGAGGTGGTGATAAAAAATTGTAATGCTCATCTACTTACATATGTTAAAGAGCATAAAACTACATTCAGTACATCTAATATTAAAGACCAGACTTTGTTCTCATAGAGATAGAAGAAGCCTAGAGGAAGAAATAGATGAAGAGAGGATGAGATTGGGGACAGGAATTGGACTTAGAGAATAACATAATGCCATTGAATTGAGGAAGACCTTCCTCTATCCCTGTGATAGTCATTAGGCTGTCTTCCCTTACCTCTGCTTTAAAAGTCACTTAGAGGAGGGACTTCCCTGCTGGCACAGTGGTTAAGAATCCGCCTACCAAGGCAGGGGACACGGGTTCGAGCCCTGGTCCAGGAAGATCCCACATGCCGCGGAGCAACTAAGCCCGTGTGCCACAACTACTGAGCCTGTGCTCTAGAGCCCACGAGCCACGACTGCTAAGCCCGCGTACCACAACTACTGAAGCCCACGTGCCAAGAGCCCGTGCTCTGCAGCAAGAGAAGCCACCGCAGTAAGAAGTCCGTGCACTGCAATGAAGAGTAGCCCCTGCTCACCACAACTAGAGAAGGCTCATGCGCAGCAATGAAAACCCAACACAGCCAAATAAATAAATTTAATTAATTAATTAATTAAATAATAAAGTCACTTAGAGGAAATTTATCTCCAACAACCTTTCTATTCCTTGTATATCTCTAGACAGGTGGCTTGGTATGAATCACTGGGACATATTACCCAATGAACACTTAATTATGTGCTTGGTTGTGTTTGTTTACTGGTGAGCTATCAGGCTAGATACTTTTTGGACACCTACTATTAGAAAACTTGTCTGAGTGGACAAAATTAAACTTGAGAGCTAGGGAATTAGAGTGGCCAGTGATACCTACCAAACCTAGCAGCACTTGACACATGTTAAAAAATACTCACTCCTAGAGCCTGGCTTCAGACCCATGAAACACTGTTTCTCAGTGGTGGGACCCTGAATGTATATATCTTGTTTGGGAAGCACTGAAGAGCTTTATCAGACCTGTTACTAAACCTGTTGAGATAAATCCACTGATAGCTGGCTCCTTTGGTTTATTAGACTTAAAGTTATCCCTGCTTTTAGGGTAGGGTAGTTTAAAAAAGGGGGGGAAGGGAAGGGTTTTTACTAATATTCTTTACTAAAATACTCCTTTGACTTTTTTTTGAACACCATGATTTATTATCTCTGTTGCTTTCCTTCCCCAAATGTTCATACTTTTCATGGAAAATACTCGAGTATTTTGAGTGTTACTCTGACAGCCTTTCTCAGCTAGACTTCCTCATCTGAACCAACAAAACACAAAAGAATTCTTTGAGTGACTTTAATTCTCCCAAGGATGGTACCTAACCAATAGCATTCTATTAGTTAATTCATTCCATATAGTACAGTATAATTCTCTAAGTGTAATTCCTCGACTGCCAGCATCAGCATCAGCTGCGAGCTTGTTAGAAATGCAACTGCTCAGGCCCCATCTCAGACATACTGGATTAGGAAATCTGGAGGTTGGACCCACTGCACATGAAAGTTTAAGAACTACTGTTCTAGAACAGTACTTCTCAAACGTTAATGTGCTTACAGATCACCTAGAGATTGTGTCAGAATGCAGATTCTGATTCAGTAGGTGGGAGTCTGAGAATCTGAGTTTTTAACAAGTTCCCAGGTGATGCCATCATGCTTCTATGATCCAGTGTATCTCTACATATATTTGTCACAAAATGAAAGCTATGATTGCTTTCAGGTACTTGCGTTACCTTTATGTATATAGCAGTAATGGTAATAATAAAATTTACCTACTAGCTTTAGCAAAAGTAGATGATTATAGATAAGAGGACCAGAGGGATTTCCAATAAATGATAAGATGAAATAAGAAGAATAAATAGCAAAGAGTTTCTGAAAATACTGATATGATGAAACAAGAAAATAAATCAGACATTTGAAATTTCTACTAAATGAATGAAAACAAGTCAGAATATGTAGCATCATGTGTATGAGAATACTGATATGATGAGACAAGAAAATAAATCAGACATTTGAAATTTCTACTAAATGAATGAAAACAAGTCGGAATATGTAACATCATGTGTATACTGTGTTGTGTCCTATAGAAATTGTGTACTGTTCAGAGTGTCAACTGCAGAGACATTGAAGGGCGTCAGTCTACGCCACTCCATTTTGCAGCTGGCTATAATCGGGTGTCTGTGGTGGAATATCTGCTGCAACACGGAGCTGATGTGCACGCTAAAGATAAAGGGCAAGTACCAACAATTGCCATGGCCTCTCTGTTCCTTTATCTGACCTTTTTAGGAAAATCTGAAAACATTTTTATGATAGATGGTAGTTCTTTTATTTTCAGAGAAGTCTGTTTCCTAACTGGCTTAAATATAGCTTCTTAATTTCAGTTAAGATTTTATGATGAGTAGCATTTATATAAAGACTTAGTTGCATAATGCCTTGTAATTTTGTAATGGCCAAGGAGATTACAACAATAGTGTGATGCTGATTTTTAATGTGGTAAATTTTTCAGTTTGCATTGAGGATACTTGAATTCTTCCAGTTTATCTTAAAGTTACTTTTCTTTAAAAATATGTAATTGGGACAAAGTGAGAGAGTGGCATGGACATATATACACTACCAAATGTAAAACTGATAGCTAGTGGGAAGCAGCCGCATAGCACAGGGAGATCAGCTTGGTGCTTTGTGACCACCTAGAGGGGTGGGATAGGGAGGGTGGGAGGGAGGGAGACGCAAGAGGGAAGAGATATGGGGATATATGTATATGTATAACTGATTCACTTTGTTATAAAGCAGAAACTAACACACCATTGTAAAGCAATTACACTCCAATAAAGATGTAAAAAAAGAAGAAAAAAAATATATATATATGTATATAATTCTTGGGAATTCCCTGGCAGTTGAGTGGTTAGGACTCAGTGCTCTCACTGCCGTGGCCCCGGATTTGACCCCTAGTCAGGGAACTAAAAATCCCATAAGCTGCGCTGCATGGCCATAGAATAGAATAGAATATTCTTAATTCTAGATATTGCAAAATAGACGTTTGTTATGTTCTCTGCAATTTTAAATATTTTTAAAATGTCCTCTCTGCCTACCCCCCCCGCCCCAAAGTAATTCCATTTCTGCTTTCAATAAATTTAGGTTCTATAAATTTAAATCAGTGAAATTTCTTATGCAGGTCAAGAAATTTATCAGCTGTATGTAATTATTTAAATTAAAATATATCTTTGTGTTGTGTTGCTTATTTAACTTTTCAGAGGCCTTGTACCTTTGCACAATGCATGTTCTTATGGACATTATGAAGTTGCAGAACTTCTTGTTAAGCATGGAGCAGTAGTTAATGTAGCAGACTTATGGAAATTTACACCTTTACATGAAGCTGCAGCAAAAGGAAAATATGAAATTTGCAAACTTCTGCTCCAGGTATATTTAAATACTTATGGACAGGGTATATTATGTGGAATATGTTTATGATATTTCTAATAATTCTAATATAAACTTAAACTAGTTAGGGGGTAGGAAGCAAAAATCTAATTCTGTACCTAGATTTCAGAATAAATGTCATGAACAGTATAAGCCAGGTTTATTTAGTACTAATGAAATTGATAGTACTGGTTTATCTGTACTGGTACCAGTGTAGATATTGTACAGTAAAAAGAGTATAGTTAAATTTATACTTTATATGAACATTGAAATATGTTTGTGAAAACTAAAAATAGCATATGTGAAAGGTAATTTTTAGTGAAATACTACCTTGTTTTGAATGTAGTTTAAAATTTTGACTATATTATTGCATTGTTAAAGCCCAGTAATATTTAAGTGCCTCTGTATTTTTTGTTGTAATTTTTTATGTATTAAATTAAGCGTTATTAACAGTCACGTTAACCTTTAAGGTAGAGTCTCTGTATAAAATAGTTTTCTTTAGCTCAGTGCTTTGTGACCACCTAGAGGGGTGGGATAGGGAGGGTGGGAGGGAGACGCAAGAGGGAGGAGATATGGGGATATATGTATATGTGTAGCTGATTCACTTTGTTATAAAGCAGGAACTAACACACCATTGTAAAGCAATTATACTCCAATAAAGATGTTTTAAAAAAAAAATAGTTTGCTTTGGTATCGTTACATTGAATATTTTCTCATTGACCAAGGGCAAACTTAAGCTAATTCCTCCCTTTCTGTTTTTCACATGCCCAGCATGGTGCAGACCCCACAAAGAAAAATAGAGATGGAAATACTCCCTTGGATCTCGTTAAAGATGGAGATACAGATATTCAAGATCTACTTAGGGGAGATGCAGCTTTGTTGGATGCTGCCAAGAAGGGTTGTTTAGCCAGAGTAAAGAAGTTGTCTTCACCAGATAATGTGAATTGCCGTGATACCCAAGGCCGACATTCAACACCTTTACATTTAGCAGGTAAGTGAATGAAGTGTCACAGATTTAGGCTGGTGACATCTAAGATTCGTTTTACCCGAGTACAATATTTCCTGTAAGTAAATTTGAAAGATTCAAATCAAGTATCTTCTAATACAACAATTATACTCTAGTGTATTTGTACAGGGCCATGTTCACTTTAGCACTAGCATGTTACATTCATTAAGAACAATCAAAAGAGGCTCTGCCAGTCACCATGTGCTTTGGAACCTTTATTCCAGGTCATCGTATTGTTTGAATCATCTTTGTGAGTGTGTTTTGGCTACAGAAACTTTAAAAGTAGGCCTGCTGAGCTGGCCATCCTCATGGAACGCTAAATCTTTCCATTCTTCTAATGATAGCTGTTAAGCATAAGCAGAAAAAATCTTTAAAGACTTCCAGAAGTTACATAAACTTCTTGTCATTTGTCATATTAGTTTGTAAGGCCTGCCTTAACAAATTACCACAGACTAGGTGGCTTAAACAACAGAAATGTATTTTCTCCGTTCTGGAAATGTTGGCAGGATTGGTTTCTTCTGAGGCCTCTCTCCTTGGCTTTCAGATGGCCACCTTCTCTCTGGGGCCTCACGTGGCCTTTTCTCTGTGTATGTGCATCACTGGTGTCTCTATGTCCTATCTCCTCCTCTTATAAGGACAACAGTCACATTAAATTAGGGTTGACCCTAATGGCCTTGTTTTAACTTAATTATCTCTTGAAAGGCTTTATCTCCAAATACAGTCACATTCTAAGGTACTAGTGGTTAGGGCTTCAACACAGAATATTTGGGGAATACAGTTGAGTACAAAACATTTGTTCTAAGTTTTCACTCATAAAATTGGCGCAATGTATCTTTGTCTTCACTGCATGTAATGCAGCATTGTGATTTCAGCACAGCTTTTTGAGCTGCACTGAAGATGCTAGGGGGACTTCCCTGGCGGTCCAGTGGTTAAGACTCCATGTTTCCACTGCAGGAGGCACGGGTTCAATCCCTGGTCAGGGAACTAAGATCCTGCATGCCACTTGGCCAAAATATTTTTTTAAAATAAAAACAAAGTTACAAATGCATATTCCTTTTAAAAAAATAAAAAAATAAGATGCTAGGGAATGGGCCATTAAAATCACTGAGCTACAACTAATACTTTAGTGGAGTTGCGTCATAGGCACATTTGACTCATACAAGTTTTATCTAAATACATGTGGTTTGAAAAGAGAAAAAAAAGGAATGCAGGTGTTTCTGCCACCTTGTGTAATGTAGGAGGTGTAAGTTTACTCTTCTCTCAGTTCCTTTCAGTCTCACAGTGTGAGCAACTATGTTCCTAGGTTTTTGTTGTTTTGGGGGTTTTTTTGGTTGTGTTTTTTGGCCACGCCTTGTGCAGCATGTAGGCTCTTAGTTCCCCAACCAGGTGTTGAACCCGGGCCCCCTGCAATGGAAGTGCTGAGTCCCAACCACTGGACTGCCAGGGAAGTCCCTTAAGAGATAATTTTAGTGTATGTGGTTTTTACCTTTAAATTATGACCCCATGTAAGTTGGAACCCCACTGGCAAAGGAAAAGAATTACTCCGTCTATGTGTCTTTTAGAGCATTAAAAGTGCACTAAAAGTGATAAGCCACAAATGCTAACGAAGCGAGGTAAAGCTTTTCTTCTTCCACTGGCAATCAGGAGTTTCTAGCCCAGGTAAGACAAGATGTGGCCTGACCTCTGATTCGAATTGTGCTGTGCATAATTACGTATATTAGCTTTGTATTTTTATGGTAGCTTACCTAGAAAATTTAATATTACTATTTAAGTCTGTGTTCTTTGTAAGTGGCAAATACATTGTATACACAAAATGTTTTTTACTTATGTGGTATTATACCTTGAGCTCTGGAAGGACTTTTGGATTTGGTGTAGTATTTAGCTTATGGTAGTCTTGTAGTTTTGTTTTTCTTTACTTGATCTTACTAAATTTTTTTTTTTTTTTTTTTTTTGCTTTAGATCTTTCAGCAAAAGGCTGAAAACTACCGTAAAAATGAATGACTTAAATACTTTGAACTATTTTATAGTTTCAAGTGATACCTGGTTTTATGTTGACAAAATTAAGTTCCAGATTTGCTTTCAAACTATTGATTATGTGTCAAATAAAATACACATACTTTACTGTGAGCATACATTTACTAAGATAGCTGACAGTTCCCAAAATGACAGCTGGGAGGTTACGGTACATTTATAAAATACTAAGTTTTATTACTTCATGGCTTTTGCAGCAATAGATTCTGCTGCTTGTAGAGATATACACCCTTACATTCTCTCTAGCAAAAAGCATGTCCTTGTGGCCTTCTGGGGAAATGGGGCCCTGAGACCCACACTGGTGTGTTGTCTTCTGCTCTGCCAGCCAGTTGTGTTCCTAACTTGGCTTTTATATGATTGGATGCCTTTTGCTTGCAGCCTTGAGACCATGTACCTGAGTTCAGGAAGTTGTGTATACAACAACCATGAAAGCAGGGGCTTTGGTAAGAAGGTTTTAAAAGGAAAGATTTAAGTATATCAGTCAATATAACTTTAGAGTCTCCAAAACAAATGGGTATCATTACTGAAAGCTTCCAACTTGAGGCCAGTGGGCAATTTTTTTTTAATAAGATAAATCTTTAACAGACTCCATTGGAGAATTTCAGATTTCTATAAAAATCTCTTATTTTTAAAATCCTATCTATTCTTTATATATAGATATATACATATATGTAGCTATTTTTTATATTAACAAGTAATTTTACTTTTTTTCTAAATTAGCTGGTTATAATAACTTAGAAGTTGCAGAGTATCTGCTACAACATGGAGCTGATGTGAATGCTCAAGACAAAGGAGGACTTATTCCTTTACACAATGCAGCATCTTATGGGGTAAGTACTTTCGTGTTACCTTTAAAAATGTCTGAAATTTTCAAAGTGAAAATCAGTATTACAATTCAAAAGGAATTTAGTTTGACTTTCTCATTTTATAGAGAAGTAAATATGAGAGCTAAAGAGGTTAAATAACTTCCAAGTTTCAATTCCGAATCTATTATAGCTTGCCGTGTGACATGCAGCACATTTTGTCTTTTGTTGTATTACCTTCCTTAGCACATATCTCTTATTTTCAGTGAGATGTTGGTGATTTTGTTTATTTGCTGGTGCTCAGAAACTCCACTGGGATTCATACGAATCTGTAGAGATGAGATGCGTTGTTCCTGACTTACAATAGCCTTGAATGTTAACAATCAGTATTGACCATCTTCAGTTGATTAATTAAGGAAGGCTGCTGGTTTATAAATTGATGTTTAGCAGTTTTAACACTTAAATAAATTAGAAACTGTTAAAGTCCTATTAATTTAGTTCCTTCCTGTGTAGAATGCCTAACTATTTTCTAGATATTTTCTCAAGTTAGGTAAATGTCTACTACTGTAATTTTTAATCAGCTACCCATAAATTATGATGATGGGGGGAAAACACAGTTTTTCATTCTAGAGTAAGTTTGAAACTGGAAAAATAGGTATATAGCTGGTTTCTTTTTAAGAACTAAAGTACGATAAAATAATATTTCCGACTGTAACAGGAGTATTTTCTTTTACAGCATGTAGATGTAGCAGCTTTACTAATAAAGTATAATGCATGTGTCAATGCTACGGACAAATGGGCTTTCACACCTTTGCACGAAGCAGCCCAAAAGGGACGAACACAGCTTTGTGCTTTATTGTTGGCCCATGGAGCTGATCCAACTCTTAAAAATCAGGAAGGACAAACACCTTTAGATTTAGTTTCAGTAAGTGATGGGCTCTTTGAAAAATCTCAGTGCTTTCCTGACTTTTTAAAATTCACTTGGTATATATAAAATGTCTTTATGGTGAATGTGGCAAAATCTGGCTTTTAGCCCGATTTAAATTTTAGACCTCTTTGGTATTAAAATATAATGAGTAAATAATAGAATTATCAGTTACTGTAAGCTGAGTACTTTTAGAAATGGGAAAAAGAAGTATAAGGTATAGCTGCTTACATTAGTTAGGAAACAAGCAGGCAAGGCCCTCAGTGGATGCTGTTACAGTGCATAGGGCACAAGATGGTACAAGCCCATGGGTCTTTATGAACTTCCCCAGCTGGGAACATGGCCTTCAGGGTGCAGCCGCAAAGCCTGCCTTTATAGAGATTTTCTTCCCTCCCAGCACAGCCTCATCCCAAAGATTTTATTGCTTACCCCACCAAAACTGTTCATGAAACAAGTTTGTTCCTCCAGTTCTCCATGGGAAGTCTTTTTTTCTTTCCTCTCCCAAGGAAACTCCTGTAGGTGTCTCCATTGTGGCCTCCAACCTCTGCTTTGGCCACTGTGATGCAGTTGCTTCTCTTGCCTCTGCCACTGAGGACATTGACCCAGAGCAGGGGAGGGAAAAGGGGAAGAAATTCTTCTTGAGGTGGAGAGGAAGGGGAGTCTCTTCTGCACACTGCTTTCTACTGAGATTCCACTGTTGCAAGTTACGTTGAGAAGCTGATTTAGTTCAGCTGCATTGGGGGTTGGATAGAATTTTCTCAGCAGGCTGACAACCCAGCCATATTTGCAACATTATTTCTTAAGGGAAATATCCTTCCAGTTCCAAACTACCTTAGAAGTGAACTTTTCTAATTCAGTCTGCACATACGTTAGTCCACTAGATATAATTAAGTGACGTTGAAACAGGGTGCACTGAGAACATGCATGGGTTTTAGAGTCAAACAGACCTGCCTTAGAATTCCAGCTCTACCACTTTCAGTTGTGCAGTCTTGCAAGTTGCCTAACCTCAAAACCTCAGTTACTTAATCTCCAAATGCAGGTAAAATATATCTGGTTAATATGAAAATTAAATGAGGTGATGTATTTAAAGTCCTCAGCGTGGTATCAAGTACATAAAAAGCACCCAATAAATTGTGCTAATGTTACTTTTAAGTGTTAGATACCAACTATGTGTGTCATGGGAGTCCTCAGATTCAGGGGAAGAAAAAGGTGAGGATTGAAAAGGCAGTATAAATGAAAAGCCATGAAAACAAGTACTGTTTACTTCTTGCTGAATGTTAATTACTTAGTGTCTTAATTGAGCATTGTTAAAGAATAGTTATTTGTTACTTATTAAATTAATATACCAGTAAAGTTGGGATTTTTTTTTCCATTCTAGCAGATTTGATTAAAATGATTATCTTTTTTCCTACCCTTCCAAATGTTCAATTTTGAGGAACAAATATATTACTGAGTATTTTCAAAAAACAAAAAACTCATTCTGTTTGCTAAAGTTCTATGTAGATTGAATTACGTCTTCAGAATGCCTTTAAAAGTTTTTAAATCAAAAAAAAAAAGTTTTTAAATCTTTTTAAAATTTATATTTCTAAAATTCATTTCAGTGCTTTTCAATCATGATATCTTAGGATTTTTTTTCTTGCTTTGCCACATTTAACAGTTTTATTTTGTATGTCTCAGAAGATGTGTTCTGTATTATGTTTTATGTTTAATAGCTGAATATTATTATTTGGTTCACTTTTTAAAATAGTTTTTATATAATAAGCAATTCTAGTGCAAATCTGCTGGGTTTTTGTCATATTTTTTAATGCGTTCTATTGGGTATAGTATAGAATTTTAAAACTTGCTTATTGCAGATTTCATCTCTCTGACATATACCCTAGGCAGATGATGTCAGTGCTCTCCTGACAGCAGCCATGCCCCCTTCTGCTCTGCCTTCATGTTATAAATCTCAAGTGCTTAATGGCGTGAGAAGCCCAGGAGCCACTGCAGATGCTCTGTCTTCAGGGCCATCCAGCCCATCAAGCCTTTCTGCAGCCAGCAGTCTTGACAACTTATCTGGCAGTTTTTCTGAACTGTCTTCAGTAGTTAGTTCAAGTGGAACAGAGGGTGCTTCCAGTTTGGAGAAAAAGGAAGGTGAGACATTCAGCCAAAATAATTGGTATTGTAGCCACATATTTGTCATTTGGATTACTAAAAAACCATTTTTTTAACCTTAGATACAACTGTTAGTATCAGATTAACATAGCCTAAAAGTTTTAGCCTTTTATTGTTTTCTTTACATTAGTATTAGAATTCCTAATGAAACTTTCTCCCTCCGTGATGAGACTTGATGAGTGTTCTGCTGCTAACCTACTCTTTAGATGTAAACATACTTTTTGAAAGGTATAGAAGTCCTTTTGGTTGAGTACTTACGCCTTTATTTATCTCTTCCAGTGTATTGTTACAGAATTATGAAATACTTTTAACCCCACATCAAAATACCTAATTTTGAACATCATTTTTTGAAAAGAAAGGGAATTCCCTGGCAGTCCAGTGGTTAGGACTCAGCGCTCTCACTGCTGTGGGCCTAGATTCAGTCCCTGGTTGGGGAACTAAGATCCCACAAGCCATGTGGCACAGCCAAAAAAAAAGAAAAGAAAAGAAAAAAAGACACATACCTACGGTCTCTTTACCTTTTACCTGTCAAAATTGATCTCACCCTATGCGACACTGGAACTTGTTTTCATAAACTTTTTTTGTAAAATAGCTTACCTCTTCAAAGATAGGGAAACTTTGCTTTTTTAATTGAGATATAATTGACATATAACATTTTATTTAAGCTGTATGGAAACATTTTAAAGATACAATTAAAAATAAAATTTCTTAAAAAGAAAAGATTTCTTTGTAACATGAGAGTGCCTCATTGGTTAACTCTTTTCTTCTAATAATGTTGAAATTTTATAGCTTTCTCCTTGCGATTTTTGATGTTAAGTTTAATATTATATCCCAAACGGCTGTTAATATTTTGCTTCATCTTTACATTCTTCATGCATGTAATAATGTCACAAAACTTTGCTGTTATAATGTTGATATACATTATTCTGATATGAAATTTTGTTTACTGTGATTTTTTTAATTTTCTAGTTCCAGGAGTAGATTTTAGCATAACTCAGTTTGTAAGGAATCTTGGACTTGAACACCTAATGGATATATTTGAGAGAGAACAGGTAAGTACATGAGTTGTTTTGCTTGGTTTGGTGTTTGGGGGAACCTCAAGGGGAAAATAGAACATACTTGAAATGCCCTGAACCATTCAGCCTATTGAGGGGTGAAAAGGATGTTTTTTTAAGAGACTGGAAATCAGTCAGTCTTCTAATTTGGCTTGTTCTTGGAATATCCATTTAGTTTATTAGCACATAAAAATTGTTTCTTGTGTAGTAGCAATAAAATAGCTTTCTCGAGTAAGTTTAGCGTATTCATTTCTTAAAAGTAAATTATCCTTGAGCTCAGTTTGTTCAATTTTGTTGTGTCAGTCACTACCCACTCTAAGCCCGACACTTCGCTAGCCACTATGGGGAGATACATAGACACACAAACTATGTATCTGGGCGTTTCTAGAACAGTCCTAATTTAAAGTATTCTGTCAGAATACATTTACTGATTTTTTGAGTCCAGAAAATATAATTATTATAGACTTGCACCCCTAAGGAACTTGCGATCTAGTTAGGGAGCTATACCAAGAACATATAAAGAGTCAAGTTTCTGGCATAGAAATTATAAGAAAAAAAGAGTTACTACAAGCTGGACTGTTCAGGGAAAGCTTCATGGAAGATTTGTAAAAAAAAAAAAAAGCAGCATTTTAAAGAATGTCTTAAGTTTCACAAAATGGGAATAATATATTTGAGGTAAAAGACTTAGTTTGAACAATGATGCTCAAGTTATCAGTTAGCATAGTCCAGAGTCTGTAGGAACATTACATTAAGACATTGTGTAAATAGGTTGGATGCAGAATGACGGTAAAATAGTGTGCCTAAATGTGGCTAATTTGAAAATGCATTTTTGTTTTGCAGTTTAGTTCTGCTCAGGTTCTTATATTAAATGAAAATAATGATATTTTTGGTAGTTCATGACTCAACTTTCTGTTTAATTAGCTGCAACTTTTCAGTTTCAGTCTAACAACTGGTGTGCTTTCATTTCTAATCTGTTCAAAATAATTTGAAATAAATGTATAAGTCTAATACATTGTGAGAACACCAATATATGAATGTCTTCCAAACAAGTCTTCTAAACAGTTTCATTCTCTTTTGTAAGATCACTTTGGATGTATTAGTTGAGATGGGGCACAAGGAGCTGAAGGAGATTGGAATCAATGCTTATGGACATAGACACAAACTAATTAAAGGAGTTGAGAGACTTATCTCTGGGCAACAAGGTATTTCATTTTAAGTCATTGCTATCATCAGTTTAACAGCTTGCACAAAGGCAGCCCTCAACTTAATAAATGATCATTTTAAAATCTGCAACAGAGAGTCCACTTAATAAGCGTACTGAGTAGGATTCCAGAAACCTGGGATCGAATCTTAAATCTACCACTGTTAAGCTTCCTGAGCTGCTACCTTTAACTCTGTGAACCTAAGTGAAATGTCTGGGCCATTCAGAAATGTGGGTGTTGCTTTATCTCTGAAATTTTTTCCGTTATTTCCATTCACTTATTTCTGAAGTTATTGCAGCTCAAAAATTGTATGGTTCTAAAAGATCTGAAACTTGGATATCTAATATCTTATTGTAATATAATAGGTAATGACTAGGTGTTCAGGCCTGCCCATAAAATAATGTTGTGAATCTCTTTTGTTGTAAATAGTTAAATTCTAAACACTTGCAGTAAAAATATTGGGGAACAGTAATGTTGCAACTAAAGAAACTTAGCGAAACAAAGTTGAATAATATTTTATTTCTCTTGAATGTTGATACGTTAGGAAAATGCAAATTGCATTTGTTCAATAGATATTCACACTTCCTGTATATCAGGTCTTGGGTATAAAAGATGAATTATTTTAGGTGTCAGAACCACATTTTAAGTTCATTGTTAAACTGAGGGAGTGATGTACCCCAGGGTCAGAAGCATCCTGTAATTGAAGACCTGGCTGTACAACTGTGGTTAAAGACAAACCCCCATTAGCAAAAATGAGAGAATTTTTAGGGAAGGATGTATGCTAGCCAGGATGGGTCCATCTCTTGAAGAAGAAAAAAGAGAGCTTTGAAAATCAGGTGATTCAAGCTAAGAATGTTTTAAACTGGAATTCTGGAATAGAATTGATTAAAGGTAGATGCACTTTACTTGCCTGATAGGAACTGGGGCAAAACATTTAAAATGCGAGATAGTCTTGGATATTTCTAGTATAGAAGACAAAATTTTATGAGATAAAGAAGAGGGAAGGGGCTTCCCTGGTGGCGCAGTGGTTGAGAATCTGCCTGCCAATGCAGGGGATACGAGTTCGAGCCCTGGTCTGGGAAGATCCCACACGCCGCGGAGCAACTAGGCCTGTGAGCCACAACTACTGAGCCTGCGTGTCTGGAGCCTGTGCCCCGCAACAAGAGAGGCCACGATAGTGAAAAGGCCCGCGCACCGCGATGAAGAGTGGCCCCCGCTTGCCGCAACTAGAGAAAGCCCTCACACGAAACGAAGACCCAGCACAGCCAAAAATAAATTAATTAATTAATTTTTAAAAAAAAAGAAGAAGAAGAGGGAAGACTCATGGCTCCCTGGAATGTTAGTATGAAGAGGAACTAGAACCCTCAGTTGTGGACTGCCATCATGACTCTACTAGAAAACACTGGATCTGATAGGATAGCAGGTAAGATTGATGAAAGGCTCAGGAAACAATGATGGAAACAGATATACTGCCTTCAAATGTCAGAGGTCCGTACCTCCATGCTGCCTCTGGTCATTCTGATAACATCCAGCTACACTTTAGTAGGAACATTCATTCCTACATGGAGGAGAAACATCATGACACAGAATGACTGTGTCTGATCTAGCACATCAGGGTCACTTTCCTACATAAAGTTACCACCTTCCTCATTTTCATTTGAAGCCAGGATTCTATACCTATATTATACCCAATTTGCAAAATGGAACCAGTGGCAAGCTTCTGACAGTCTCTCATCTCGCTGACTTAACAGCCTTAGCTATCATTCAGTGCATCAGGTCAATAGATTACTTTTTCTGGGACTTCCCTGGTGGTGCAGTGGTTAAGAATCTGCCTGCCAATGCAGGGGACACAGGTTCGAGCCCTAGTCCGGGAAGATCCCACATGCCTTGGAGCAGCTAACCCCGTGCACCACAACTGCTGAAGCCCACGCGTCTAGAGTCCACGCTCCGCAACAAGAGAAGCCACCACAATGAGAAGCCTGCGCACCACAGCAAAGAGCAACCCCCGCTCACTGCAACTAGCGAAAGCCTGCGCACAGCAACAAAGACCCAACGCAGCCAAAAATAAATAAATAAATTTATTTTTTTAAAAAATAGATTACTTGTTCTGATCTTTCAGCACTGATAAATGTCTTCTTGAGGCCATTAGAAGATGGCTTAGTCAAGTGTTTGTCAGACTTTATTCTGTTAAGTGTTTTTTCTATAAAATACCTCCTCTGTATAGTCTCCATACTTCCTGTAGACATTGTAATTCAACCATATCTATACATCTTTATCAGAGTTTAGCATGTTGGTGGTAGTACTGTTACTCAGACCAGAACAGTGCTCTTAGTCTCCAGAGGCAAACCGCCATGCATTAACCCAGCAGTAAAGGATTTGAGCCTTAACTGAGAAAACAGTGGAGCTCTGGAGATCTTGTGGAAATCTGGAGAGTTGTGTTACACATGTAACAAAGAAATTAGAAAATTCTGTTTTAAGATTCCATTTAAAAAGCTTTTGTGAGAGTAAAGATACAAAAATATATATGATTATCTTGACTGTTGACATTCAGAAAATATGACATTCATTGCTGAATTAAAGAATCGATCATGGGTTAGAATAAGCATTCCATCGTTAGTAGACTTTATGACTTCTCATTCTTGGATGATTTAAAATTACCTGAGGCCATGCAAGTTTCTTCCTCAGTTTTACAAAAAATAAAGGGACCAAATGCTGAAAGGGCTGCCTAGTTAATAAAGGAAATACTTTGAAGAAGAAAACATGTGACAGATAGGAAATGAAGAATAGAAAGATTTTCTGAACTATTCTCACAAAACCCTTATGACTTATAAGATAAAAAAAACAGTCATCTAAATGCAGTGTGATATTCTGGTTTGGATCCTGGAAAAGTAAAAGGACATTAGTGGGGGAAACTGGTGAAATCCAAATAAAGTCTGTAATTTACTTAATTTTTGACAGGTGTACTATGATTGTGTAAAATGGTAACATTAAGGAAACATTAATGTTCCTGATGGTAACATTAGGAAGTGGCGTACGAGTACACAGGAACTCTCAGTGCTCTCAGCCTGCCTGTAAATCTAAATTATCCCAAAATAAAAAGTTTTTTAAAATTGATAGTAAGCGTCAGATAAATTAGGTGGTTGTTTTGGGTTGATGTTTATTGGGGGGGTTTTTTGGCAAATTTTTTTTTACCTTTAAATTTCATTTGATAGGTCTTAACCCATACTTAACTCTGAACACCTCTGGAAGTGGAACAATTCTCATAGATCTGTCTCCTGATGATAAAGAGTTTCAGTCTGTGGAAGAAGAGGTATGTTCATATACCTTAAATAAATGTTGGTTCAGTAGCTAAATTTCCCAGAAGTTTCCAGGTCTACCTGAACATGTATGTAGCAGGGTTTTTTAATGTCCCTAACTCTTTACCACCTGGAAAACTTCTGAAATCAGCATTTAAAGTACACTATCTCAGTAAACCTTAATTCTAATAACTTGGTTCAGCACTACAATTAATACACAGAATTCTGTTGAAGAAGAGGTTGCTAATATTTCCTTCTTTCATGAAGGCAATTGCAAAGCCCAGTATCGTAGACAAGACCCAGAACATGTGAATGCTACTTATCTAGGAAATTTTTTTCTAGCTTTCTTTCCACAAAACTCTTTTATCCACCAAAATCTTAGAATACTGCCTTGCACTTTGAAGAACATCATACCCTAATTGTGTGAGCTGAGCACAGAGATACAAAGTTGAGTGAGACTTAGTTCTAAAGCTCAGGAAACTCCAACTCTCAATGATATACAAATTGTGCTTTATTAGAGCAAAACAAATGGGAACAAATAAATCATTGGGGTTTTTTTTGGTATGTCAGGTGGTTGGCTTTGTATGTTTAGCTCACCTATGCATCTGCTTGTTTCTTTTTCTTCCCGTAGTTTGCATTATATAATTTTCACCTGTATGTATTTTTAGATTGATTGTATTAGCTATCTGCTATCTCTCAAAAATAGTACATGTGAACTT
Source organism: Balaenoptera physalus (assembly GCF_965194825.1). Classification (NCBI taxonomy): domain Eukaryota; kingdom Metazoa; phylum Chordata; class Mammalia; order Artiodactyla; family Balaenopteridae; genus Balaenoptera; species Balaenoptera physalus. The sequence goes on along the minus strand of NC_138893.1, from coordinate 57,870,193 downwards.
ATAGAACTCATTCCTTAAACAACAAAAATATTAAAAATCCATTTTGTATTCTCAAAAATAGAATCATATGGGTCAAGAACCATGTTCCCTAAATCAAAAAAAACACACAAAAGCTAACGCACGTATATTTGAAATATTTTTCCGTCAGATGCAGAGTACAGTCCGAGAGCACAGAGATGGAGGTCATGCAGGTGGAATCTTCAACAGATACAATATTCTCAAGGTAATAAGTTAGTGAAAATAAAGTTTGCTGAGACCATAGTTTTCAAAGCCTGAAGCCATGATTAACTTTCACAAGAATGTAATCTGTCCAGCCCAATAAGTCTTTCACAGGGCATCAGGGGGGATGTTTTGGGAAATAATATGTCCTTGGAAGGTTAGGATCCTCAAACCTCTGTACTAAACACTAGTTCAGCCTCTGTTGAACATATTTAAGTTTAGGGATTATGCTTTATCTTGGGGTAAAGATAAATCCTGCAGGTTTAGGACTTTAAATATGTAAACTACTATTAAGGTACTCTGTTGTAACAAAGTTGAATTTTTTTTGACTCATGGAAGGACTCCCGTGTTTATAATTACACCATGGTTTGTTTGTCCTAACTGTGACTACTCCAGGTTTCTGTGGGTCCCCACATATACCAATTTTTGGTAATTTTAGTAGTACTCCTTCTATACCTTCCATCTTTCTAAAAATAGTCTTTAAAAATAATGTTTTAAAGAGTCCTGACTGTTATTGATATCAGTTACTCTTCTCAGGACCTTTTTCAGCTTTGCTAGTTTGTGTTGTTGTTGTTTAAGCTATATAGCAACCAAACTGCATGCTCTACTTGAGATGCATAATAATTTTCTATTAACTACATTGATATATTCTTAATCATTATAAGACTTAGAGTTATAATTAAAATGTGGCAAGTATCTTTCTAATACCTAAATTTTAAACTCAAAGGTGAACAGTATCAAATCTTTCAGCTGTGTTGTATTACTGTTTCACAATAATATACTATTATGAGTATACAAATAGATGTCATATTTTAGAATTTGTGAATACTAAAACTATTCATTGAGATTGCTGTGTTCATACTATTTAGAAATAAGATGATATAAAACAAGCACACATTCATTTTTCAGGTGAAAGGGTTATTCTTCTGGGAGCTGTATTTTATTAGTTCATATCATAGTATGACCTGAGTGACATCTTGAGATTTCTATTCATGGATAGATATATAGTAATTTTTAATAAGACAAATAATTATTCCTCCTACAGGCAAATTTCAGTCAAGTCCATTTTGTGTGCAAGCAGTAACAGAATGTGTAGAGGTTTGTTAAGGGTGAGGGCAGGGAAGAGAATATGTGTTTGATTTCCAAAGTTACTGAATTTGGGAGGTATGCTGTTTTCTTCCTCTATAAAGGTATTTTAATGTAATATCTAATAAAAGTTTTTTCATTGATAAAACTTTGTTCCCTTTTATTTTTAAACATTAATGAGCTCTGTTTATGCCAGTTGTGTGCCTTGATTATGTCTGTGATGGTATTTTGAGTTAATTTGAATCAAGACTAAAACCACCAGCTCCCAGATGTGTTCTAGAACCAGCAGGGGGCTGTAGCACCCTTAAATACAGCTAAGAAACAGCACTAGGATTGTGAATTTTGACAGTACTCCTAATGAAACCAGTATCCATCTTTAACTCTTCTCCAGACAAATTTTAGGAATTGGAGGGATAGGGAAGGATAGAGGGAGTACTAGGTGGGGGTGTGTGTGTGTGTGTGTTTGGTGTGGCTATTTCAATTTTTTTTTTTAACATTTTTATTGGAGTATAATTGCTTTACAGTGGTGTGTTAGTTTTTGCTTTATAACAAAGTGAATCAGTTATACATATACATATGTCCCCATATACCCTCCCTCTTGCGTCTCCTTCCCACCCTCCCTATCCCACCCCTCTAGGTGGTCACAAAGCACTGAGCTGATCTCCCTGTGCTATGCAGCTGCTTCCCACTAACTATCTATTTTACATTTGGTAGTGTATATATGTCCACGCCACTCTCACTTTGTCCCAGTTTACCCTTCCCCCTCCCCGTGTCCTCAGTCCATCCTCAGTCCATTCTCTACATCTGCGTCTTTATTCCTGTCCTGCCCCTAGGTTCTTCATAACCTTTTTTTTTTTTTTTTAAAGTCAACATTTTAAGCTTTACTAATCTTCGGAAGCAGAATTTTTTAAATGTGTTGAACAGTGACATCACCACTAGAACAAGTACATGCCCTTCCAAGAGGACTGCTTAGAAGGAAAACAACATCTACTTCGAAGTATATAATTTCTAGATTGCCTGCTAAAACAACACATCATTTGATAAATCCTTCACACAATTTGAAATGTTCTGATAATCAAAATATCATTTTAGACCAAGTTCTGATCATATCAGACAGCAAAAAATTTACCACACTAGTTCAGCTCTAGGCTAGGAAAAATCATTTAAAATAATTTGGAAAAAAAATCATGTACCAGTAGGTACAAGAGCAATATCTAATATAATCCTGACGAGGATGGTTAAAAATATAGATTTACTGCATTTTACCACTCCTAATAGAATCAAACAATCACTCAAAATTCACCACTAAAAACAAGTATTCTTTCTTTTTTTTTTTTTTTTTTTTTTTGGCTGCGTTGGGTCTTCACTGCTACTCACAGGCTTTCTCTAGTTGTGGAGAATGGGGGCTACTTTTCGTTGCAGTGTGCGGGCTTCTCATTGCGGTGGCTTCTCTTATTGCAGAGCACGGGCTCCAGGCACGTGGGCTTCAGTATTTGCAGCACACGGGCTCAGTAGTTGTGGCTCACGGGCTCTAGAGCGCAGGCTCAGTAGTTGTGGTGCACAGGCTTAGTTGCTCCGCGGCATGTGGGATCTTCCCGGACCAGGGCTCGATCCCATGTCCCTTGTATTGGCAGGTGGATTCTTCAGCACTGCACCACCAGGGGAGTCCCAAAACAAGTATTCTTTTGGGAGCTAATAATACACACTCAGTTTAAATCTGTTCAGTGAACTGAACAGTCTAGACTCAGAATCAGCAAGGATATTCCAAGGTTATTAAATGTTCCCACCTTCAGGGAATTCCAGTCATTGTTTTCCATAATTCCAAAGAGCAGATGCATAAAAATATTTTAAATGGAGTGAATACTAATATCTTTAAAATTACCAACATTTAGAAAATGCACTTCATCAAAATTTCTTCACCTTCAGTATAGTTGAATATTTTTGTTTCACTTTCACATTTACTCTTGCTTTTGCATATTGAAATATGTAAAATGCTCTTTATTTTACTCATCTATGCTAAGCACACGTTGCCAAGTTGCTGTCAAGTATTTAATCAATTTCCTATGCAATACTCAGTTCTAATTTCTTGGGGATATGCATACCAAGAGATGGGCAGTGGAATCTTTTTCTAACAAAGCATCACCAACTCAGAGACAAAAACCTCGGGTCAGATCCAGCGGGACGTTCTCCTCGCCGCTGTCATTCCGCCCTCTATTCAGAGGTTCTTCAGCAAGCGGCCGCGGCCGGCCGCCGCCATATTGACAGGTTTCAGTCAAAACACCGGAAACCTTTTTTTTTTTTTTTTTTTTCATTCCATATATATGTGTTAGCATACGGTATTTGTTTTTCTCTTTCTAACTTACTTCACTCTGTATGACAGTCTCTAGGTCCATCCACCTCATTACAAATAACTCAGTTTCGTTTCTTTTTATGGCTGAGTAATATTCCATTGTATATATGTGCCACATCTTCTTTATCCATTCATCTGTCGATGGACACTTAAGTTGATTCCATGTCCTGGCTATTGTAAATAGTGCTGCAGTGAACATTGTAGTACATGTCTCTTTTTGAATTATGGTTTTCTCAGGGTATGTGCCCAGTAGTGGGATTGCTGGGTCATATGGTAGTTCTATTTTTAGTTTTTTAAGGAACCTTCATACTGTTCTCCATAGTGGCTGTATCGGTTTACATTCCCACCAACAGTGCAAGAGGGTTCCCTTTTCTCCACACCCTCTCCAGCATTTATTGTGTGTAGATTTTCTGATGATGGCCATTCTGACTTGTGTATTTCAAATATTTTTAATTAAAAACAGATAAAGATGGTACTTTGAGCCAGATAAAGCAGGGGGGAAAAGATAGTATTCTCTTTCTTATACTTCCATACAGAACTCAGCATGTCTGATTTGGAGATGTTTTAGTAGTAATTCTAAAGTAATGAGAATGGAAGTATTTTAATCAATTAACGGTACTCTTGACCTTTACATATAGCTTTTTTCCCCTTTGTAGTTTTTTGATTTCCAGAATGTACCTATATTTCCATTTTTATGGTTGGGTTAAAGTTTTTTAGTTGACTAAAAATAACACATAATTTATATTTCAGAGAAAAGTTTTGCCTCTCTTCTGGCCCTATGTGGCCCATTTTTGGATAAGATTAATTATTATGATCTAGAGATTTTATTTTTCTGGTTTCTTTTTAAAGATTCAGAAAGTTTGTAACAAGAAACTATGGGAAAGATATACTCACAGGAGGAAAGAAGTTTCTGAAGAAAACCACAACCATGCAAATGAAAGAATGCTATTTCATGGTAAGATTCCTCTCCCCCTACCCTACCACCATCCTCCTCCACATTTTTTGTCAGGTTTGAAATAATAATGAATCTTTATATTCCTCATGTCGTTTAAAAAAATAAACAGTATTTCTGTAAATCTTTACATTTATATTTTTTGGGGTTTTTTTTGGCTGTGTTGGGTCTATGTTGCTGTGAACGAGGTTTCTCTAGATGCGGCGAGCAGGGGCTACTCTTCATTGCAGTGCGCAGGCTTCTTATTGCAGCGGCTTCTCTTGTTGAGAAGCACGGGCTCTAGGCATGTGAGCTTCAGTAGTTGTGGCGCATGGGCTCAGTAGTTGTGGCTCCTGGGCTCTAGAGCACAGGCTCAGTAGTTGTGGCGCACGGGCTTTGTTGCTCCGTGGCATATGGGATCTTCCAGACCAGGGATCCAACCCGTGTCCCCTGCATTTGCAGGCGGATTCTTAACCATTGCGCCACCAGGGAAGTCCCTGTATTTTTAACGTCTTTTGAGTTTGCATGTTTTACAGTGGGTAGTGTATAAATAGGATTACCATAACAGAAAAAGTGTAGAAATGAGAATGTTGACTATTCATATTTTCCCTTTTATTTTAATATAGTTGATTTTGTGTGATGATTACTCTGAAAAATGGTGTGTTTTACTTTTAACTGGTTGGGTGAATTAAAGTTAAAATAAGATCTGAAAATTGCCTCAGAAAAATATATACATCCTGTTCTGACTGTGATTCTAAGTGTCAAGGCTACATTTAACTTCAGCAAAAAGAGCATTGTCATTGAACCTATGGAGTTTTCTGAGAACTTTTGTTGAATTGAGAGCACCATTACTTGTCATTCTTGAAATTTCCTGTTTATGTTGCAAGTTGGCAGGTGTTGATGATTGGTGTTTCATGTTTATAGCAAAAATTAATATAGATATTAATGTAGTGTTTATCAAGTCTTCAAGCACATTACCCATGATCGGGCCAGTCTGTTCCTTCAGTTGGCTTTGATTGCAGAAAATTTTTAGAGGCTGGTAAAGTTCTATAAAACACAGCATTTAAATGTCACAGTCCCCTGGAAGAATGGCTATAGCAGACTGAATTGGTATATAATATCTAAATGGTACTTCTCATTCCAAAACCCTAAAAATCATTGTGATAATTTCTTGGCACAGAGCATATTTATTTATGTATTGACTTGATGGTTGTAATGAATGATTTTTTCTGTTTTATAATAGAAATGGTTTTGGTTTTTCCAAATTCAAATAAGTTATTGTATTCTTCAGTATTTCTGTAAAGTGGAATTCAGTGTATTTTCCTGTCCCTTTATGAACAGAGACACTGATCTTGATGGATCAGTTAGTTGTGTTATATTGGCTTTTCCCAACCCCCAGCCTCACTCCACTCCCTGGCCTGGTACCCATGCTTAGTACCTCCTCTCCTTTGGCTAAGCTTCTTCTTGGCACACGTGCAAGGATGGAGGAGAAAGAAGTCAATATGTAGGGAATGAAGGAACACACCACATTTACAGTTGAAATCTGGTACTAGCAAGTGATAAAAGGTAGAGAAGTGGAAGGATAGGAGAGAGGAGGTGTAAAGAAGAAAATGAACATGAAAAGATCACTTTGGCCACTTTTGATATCTAGAAAAAGTACACAGATGTGGGTGTCATTGCATGACCTAATTGCATTCAGTCTTGCCATAAGAGGTGAATTATGAGACTCTTGGTTCTGGATATATATGAATTTGGGGCATGGAATTTGATAACTCTAGCATTGATATTTCAGGTGATCTGTTTGTTTTTCTAGTTGAATCTGTATGTGTTCTTACTTTGGCATCTGAACCACTACCCTATTAGAAACATTCATTCATATTAGCAATTCTTCTAAAATAACTATTCTAAAGTGGTGAGCTAGCTGACAGTTAACTTGTTAACCCTTGTGTTTTGATTTTGCTTTATTGTGGTGGTGGTGTATATATGTTTAAGAATTTAACTTCTAAGGGGCTTTAACTTTTGTTCTTTTTCTTCTAAGATAATTTTTAAGTGTTATATATTTATATGTATTTTAGGGTCTCCCTTTGTGAATGCAATTATTCATAAAGGCTTTGACGAAAGGCATGCCTACATAGGTGGCATGTTTGGAGCTGGGATCTATTTTGCTGAAAACTCTTCCAAAAGCAATCAATATGTGTATGGAATCGGAGGAGGTACTGGGTGTCCAGTACACAAAGACAGATCTTGTTACATTTGCCACAGGTAAGAGATCACTTGTTCTCGTTTATTTTGATAAGAATCAGATAAGAACTGGTTTCAAATTTGAGAAATTTTCGGGGCAAAACATTATCTCGGACAACTTTAGGAATCCAAGCTAGTCATATTTCAGGTTGCTTTTGGTCCTCTCACCAGTTCTAATAATGGCTAATATTTATTAAATGATCTGTATGGGCCAAGCACAGTTCTACGCACTTGACCTGTTCAACTCATTCAATCATTAGAGCACATGGTGCTTTCAGAATATGGAATAGAAAATATCACTGGGCATGAAAGAGATTTTATTGTGGACTGTTTAAAAATCTAGTATTCAAAGGCCAAAATGGCATTACTTGTTACACCTAATCATTTCATGGCGATGTGTGAGGGAATCTCTCTTCCATTGTGATAATGATCTTAATTCTCAATCTCTGATGTTACTACTCAAAAAGTTATAATAAAATACATCAATCCCTTTAGAAAGCACATTATCAAAGAACTACTTTGTACTTCTTTTTTCCTACTTTTAGTTACCCTGGTCTAACTCCGTTGTTAAAATCATTCAAATGACTTGGGTCGAATTGATAAAATCCTCATAGGTAAATAAATTATCTTTCACCATTTGAAAACTCAAGTAAGATTAATTACTGAGGTTTATTCTGTAGTTAGGACACTTCTTATAAAGACCTAGAACAGTAGCTATCAAACATGAGCAAGCTCAGAATCACCTAGAGGGCTAGTAAAAACACAGATTCCGGTGGCATGCATCCTGAATTGTTGATTTAAGTAGGTGGGGCCCTAGAACTTGAATTTCTACCAATTTCTACCAAGTTCCTAGCTGATGCTGAAGCTTCTGATCACTGATATAGAAACCCTAGAGCAGTAGTTCTCAGCTTTGGCAGCACATTGGAGTTACCTAAGGGGCTTTAAAAACTAATGCCTGTGTCCCACCCTCAAGAGATTCTCACTTAATTGGTCTCGGGTCTGGTCTGTGAATGGGATTTTTAAAAGATTCCCAGCTGACTTTGAAAGGTTACCAAGGGTAAAGGACTGTAGTCCTGAAGGGAAACAAAGACTGTTTATGTTTTGTTCTTGTTGTTTTCCCCCTAAATTTAGACTCACATAGGTATCTAAAGTCAGTCCTCCTGGGTATGACCTCACACCCATTTCTATTTTAGATCATTAAGTTGGAATGGTTAGGAGGCTTGTAATTTCTTAAGATTCTGTAAATTGAACATTGCTACTTTTACTTGTCATATATTATCTGGAGGCTAAATAGTTCTGATTATTAGTATTAGTAGTAAGCATTGTTCGAGTACCTCTTCTCAGCTGCCTTTGAAGTAGAATGCTTGTATGTCTGGAAATAAGTTTATTAATTAAGATTTCTGTATGCTGGATTATCATGGGACTGATTGTGACTATAATAGAAAATCTATTAGAAACACTAAGAAGGGCTTCCCTGGTGGCACAGTGGTTAAGAATCTGCCTGCCAACGCAGAGGACACAGGTTTGAGCCCTGGTCCGGGAAGATCCCACATGCCGCGGAGCAACTAAGCCCGTGCGCCACAACTACCGAGCCTGCTCTCTAGAAGCCCGCAAGCCACAACTACTGAAGCCCATGCATCTAGGGCCCGTGCTCCACAACAAGAGAAGCCACCTTAATGAGAGGCCTGCGCACCGCAACGAAGAGTAGCCCCCGCTCTCTGCAACTAAGAAGAAAGCCCACGTGCAGCAATGAAGACCCAAAGCAGCCATAAATATATATATAAAAAGAAAGAAAGAAACGCTAAGAAGGTTTCCAAAGGGCATATTTAGAATAAAAAGTACATAGCCCGTCTTCTTTGGAGACAGAATCATCAGTTAGTGCGCCAAATCTCCTCTTCTCCTATAGAGAGAAAAGAAAGTTAGAGAAACAATGAAGTAATAAAGAGTTCATTGGACCTAAGGAAGGCCAATCATATGCCTGTGGGGAGTGGGAAGGTAATACTTAAACTTCTGGTGAGGGAAGACCTATTTGAAGACATGACATTTCAGCTGAAACTTGAAAAATGAATATTAACCCGTAGAAGAGTGGTAGAATACATATCATTCTAGATGATAGAGGAAACAGTATGTCTGATGGCCATAGGGCAAGAAAGTTTGGCCTGTGGGAAAAAAAACTAATGCGCCTGGGCATAATGAACACAGAGTAAAATTCGAGACTTTAGAGCCATTAAAAGGAATTTGGATTTTCTTCCAGGCACAGTGAATAGCCTCTAAAAGGTTTTAAGCAGAAAAGTGATGCAATCTGATTTATGGTTTTTGTTGTTTGTTGTTTTTTTTCCCTAAATCACTGGTTGCTTGGATGGAAAATAATTTAGACAGGAATTAGAGTAGAAACAGAAAGACTAGTTCAAAGGCCATTGTTACAGTCCAGGTGAAAATTTTGGTGATTTGGACTCAATAGTGACAGTAGAATTAAGAGAAGAGAATTGATTTCAATACATTTTGAAAGTGGAATCAACAGGACTTACCTGGGTAAATGTTCAACTTTGTAAGGCACTTCATGGAAGCCCCTTAAAGCCTCCTCCTCCTTCCCACTTGGGCTATGATTTGTGCTTTTGCTGGGATACAAACAGGATGGCAAAGTCTATATCACTTTAAGATTATTACAATTGCTATATCATTTTATAGTTAAAATAAGGATTAATTAAAGTGACAAATTCTTTCATTAGTGAGAGTAGTAGAAGACATTCTTACAAAGTTCTTTAAAGGGTAAAATGATAGAAACCGTCATAAGTGTTCATGTATAAATGCATTAAAAAGCTTATGTAGTGTACATAAATAAAATTGTCATGTACGACTTGTCTTCAGGGAGATCTTTTCCTTTTCACATGTTATAGGCAGCTGCTCTTTTGCCGGGTAACCTTGGGAAAGTCTTTCCTGCAGTTCAGTGCAATGAAAATGGCACATTCTCCACCAGGACATCACTCAGTCACTGGTCGACCCAGTGTAAATGGCCTAGCATTAGCTGAATATGTTATTTACAGAGGAGAACAGGTAATTCAGTTTTATTTGCTCATCTTCAAAAATGCTTTAGAGCCATACTTTAACCTCTTACAAATCTTTTAAATTGACAAGGCATATTGCCTTAAGAGCTGGATTTCTTTTTAACTCATATTTGGAAATTATTTCAGACTTAAAGAAAAATTGCAAAAATAATAAAGAGAATTCCCTTATACCCTTTACCCAGATCTTCCAAATGTTAACATTTTAGCATTCTGTCTTTCTCCTTTATCATGCTCTCCCTACTGTATGTGTGTATACTTTTTTTTTTTTTTTCTGAGCTGCTTGGAAGTAGGTAATAGGCATCTTTCTTTACCCTTAAATTCTTCAATGTGTATTTCCTAAAATCAAGGACATTCTCTTAAAATTGTTAAAATCAGGAAAATATCATTAATGTAATATATCTAACCTACAGACCTTATTCAGATTTTGTCAACCATGCTTTTTTTTTTTTTAGCTTCTGTAAATTATAATTAATTAGAATCCTATATTTAATAGTTAACCTCCCTGTAGCAAAGAAATGTGTAATTCCCTCTTGCTCTTAGTGACATAGATCCAGTCAAAAGCATCTCTAGAGCGTTGTGTACTGGGGATGTGTATCAGGATCACCTCAGTTATTAAAAACAAACACATGCTTAATACTCACCTCAGTTATTAAAAACAAACACATGCTTAATACTCATCCTAGACCTGCTGATTCAGAATCTAAGGGATTGGAGTCAAGGTAAGGCTGTTTTGGGAAAATGCCCTTTGATGATTCTGATCCACAGCACTAATTTAGAACCTCTTCCCTAGGAATCCTTATAATAAGTCTCCTTTCAAAAAATTTGTTTACCAATATTTGAATTAATCTTTCTCTTCTAGGCTTATCCTGAATATTTAATTACTTACCAGATTGTAAGGCCTGAAGGTATGGTTGATGGATAAATAGTTGTTTTAGGAAACTAGCAACACTGAACCTAAAATCATCTAAGCAGCTGGTGGCCTCGTAAGTTTTACTCCTTTGCTGAGAAAAATCATCTTGTCCACAAGACTGTGGCAAAAGGTTAAAAATGTGAAAGGATTTTAACATTCTGACTTGATAAAGCTTTAATAATGTACAGTGTTTTCTAAATATTTCCTGTTTTTCAGCACTTTAACAGATGCCATTCCAGGTTAAACTGGGTTTGTCTGTACTAAATTATAAACAGAGTTAACTTGAATCTTTTATACGTTATACATTGATTCTAACAGAAACTGTAATTCCCCTCAACAGAACTCATTTTACTAATATAGTACTGTGTTCTTTAAAACACAGCATTTACACTGAATACAGTTTCATTTGTAAAACTGTAAATAAGAGCTTTTGTACTAGCCCCATATTTATTTACATTGCTTTGTAATATAAATCTACTGTTTTAGAACTGCAGCGGTTTACAAATTTTTTTCATATGTACTGCTCATCTGTACTTCATCTTGCATCATCATGATTGAATGATCTTTTACCTTTGATTCCAGAGGCTATGTTGAGTTGTTAGCAGAGACCTTGTCACTTGGGAAGGATTGATTCATCAGATTTAATTTGCTGATGGAAGCATTGATGTCTCATTAGAAGTCTTTCCCATTTAAGAGCTTGTTTCATAAATACTCTGGGAGTTTAATTTGTGATAACTTTGTATGTATAACACACATTCCAAAGAGCTCTAACTTTGATGGTCCTGATTATTAAAGACACTTCTTTACTAGCCTCAAACCCTGGGTTTCACATTGGAAAATTTTCTCATGTCATTTTGTGAAAATTAGAGCAAGAGCTTCTATTTTTTAGAGAGGCTAAATCCTGCCACTGAACAATTATAGTGTTCTTTTCATGGAATGTAAATAGGAAGTTGAATTTTCAGATGTGGGAAGGGTAATCCTGAAATTTTTCCAGCCTGTCCTAATTACCTTAAATCTAAAGGGAAAAAAATAGCAGATGGGAGTGGGTAGTTTTTTCTCCTAAGTATTTTTCTCCTGTTCTTTTTCTTTGGCCTTACTGTTTTACTTATAGCCAATCTATACACCATAGGTAAGCTCAACCCAAAACCATGAAATGTAGGTGTCCCGGTTCTCTCCTGGCCTCCTGAATAGGCAGGTGCAGTGAAATGGGTGCTTCCGCTGCTGGGTTGCCTCATCATGATATGGTACACCCACTTGGAAATACGCTTTGTTTATGCACCACCTGGTGACCAGGCTTGTTTGGCAGCTGTGGAGGGGAATGCTATCCCATAAAATGCCATTCCTATTTTTTTAACGTAAAACTATCTTTTCCATGAAATGTGCTTAAAGCATCTTGGTACAGAGACGTGAGTTACAGCTTGGCAATCTGTTTGTTGACTGTAGTTCCCTCAGAAGTCAAGGCAACATTGTTACCCATTAAATCTTTGTTAATGAGGCTGTGTTCCCCTCCACTCTCTGTACCAGTTCACATTTGTTTTATATTTTATTCGGTCTCTAAATTAACTGGGCTTTTGCAGTAATTTGTACATAAAGTGCTAGAAAATCATGTTTCTTGTCTTGAGTAAGAGTTAATCACAGTAAATGCATATCTGGAGTTGTGTTTCTATGATGTAAATTGTGATCATTTAAGAGGTCAATTCCTGACCATGAAGTGCTTTTATACAGCTCTCTAATAATGGCAAGTATGATCCTAATGTCATTCTTGGAACACAAATGGAGTATGCCAAATTTTATGTAATTTTTCAGGTTCTGGAAGCTTCTAGGTTTTATAATTAGAAGATAATGAGATGAGTTAATGGAGTTTATATTTACATACCTTATCTCTCAACATTTAGCCCATACTGCTCACCCTATGAGTGACTCTGGAATTGCTTATCATGTAAAATCATCGTGGTCTATGAGTTTACGATATTGCAGCCTGTGTTGTTTCATCTAATCCATTGCTTAATTAGTGTGTTGCTTTTCTATGAATGATTATATTGTGGTTAATATGTTAGCATGGCAATATTTCAGATAGCTTTTTGTTAGGAGCTTGGGGGGGTTTGGGGGTGACTGGGGATTTCTTTGAAGTTTTTGCATGAAATACCTTACTTTATGATGATGGAATTGCTTTTTCTTTTGTGATTTGTTTTTTAAGAGATTTAACTTTTTGTGTGAGTAGTACTATTATATCCATCTTGAGTGTCTTACTTGTATCACATTCCATACCCTCATTTAATTCTTAATAAACTGTTCACTTGTTTTTCTGGGTAGCATGGTAATTACTGGAATAGTATAAATGTGTTGAATGGTCTTTGAGAAAATGGATTAAGATTACAATAAACCACAATTGCAGGAAAATAATGTAGTTCTGAGTCTAATAGTGATGAAGACTGCAGTTTAAAATTTGAAATACTGAATGTCATGACCATACCTCCTCAGACGCTTTAAGATGAAAGTAGCTGTCAGACGCTTTTAGACATTTAGTCCATCCTACAAAAGTTTTGGCAAACCTTAACGCTGTTTCCTGGGAAATCTATCCTTTTTTGTTTTTTGGCCACACCACACAGTTTGCGGGGTTTTAGTTCCCCGACCAGGGATCAAACCCAGGCCCTTGGCAGTGAGAACTCGGAGTCCTGACTGCTGGACCGCCAGGGAATTCCCCTGGGAAATATATCTTAACTTATAAAGAGGAATAGGAATATATTTTTGTATTCTGTGTCATAGAAAATTTCTTTATAACTTTACAAATCTTAAAGTTAGTAGTAGTTATTATTCTTAAAAGAAAGTATAGTAAGATAAATGTATTTTAGATTTCAATATGCTAAGTGTCTGTGTGTGTGGTCAGGTCCCTGCTTTCCATAATAGGAGAATAATGGTGCAAATAATCCATAAGTCATTTGGCTTTGAAATGTTTTTTAGCAGCTTTATCTTACTGCTTGAGTTGGTATAATATTAAAGTGTTCTCTTGCTAGTTCTTAAGCATGCATGCCATTGTATGATGTGATCCAGTTGTTTGCAGGGTGATGAGGAAAGAAAACTTGCAAATAAATTTCCCTAAGCTTTTGTGATTAGTATTCCTGACTGGCCCTTTACCTACTGTCCTGTCCTATTAGAGGACTAGAGTAACAGAGGAAGCAAATGGTGGTATACATTCTTCACCAGGAGAACTGCCAGATTTGTATAAAGTTAGACTGTAGTGTGGCCTTTTCACTATCTGCTGAATCTCTACCCGCCTCCTCCTTTTCATGCTTACTAGCTGAGGAAGACTGACATAAAATACTTAATGATACCTTCTTAGAAGGTTCTTGCTCTCCACATACAAGCCACCATTGTCAGAAGTGTCTTCTCCACTTTGTTATTCACCACAAAAATGTGCGCATCACAAAAATCTGCACAAAGCCCCTCAGATGGTCTGCCAATACACTGTAGAGCAGTGCTACGCAAAAGTGGCCTGCAGGTGGGGCTGGTCTGCAAACTATTTGTTACCAGCCCGTGGAGAGATGAAAACAAAAATTGAGAGGAAACTTTTATAGCAGTTTGACATTGATGCAATGTTTTAAATTTCTTTTCTCTTTTTTCTTTTTTCTTTTTTTTTTTTTTTAAGGCCGTGCCATGCAGCATGTGGGATCTTAGTTCCCCAACCAGGGATCGAACTCGTGCCCCCTGCATTGGGAGCATGGAGTTTTAACCACCGGCCTGCCAGGGAAGTCCTCTTAAATTTCTTTAACTAAAATATTGGTCTGCAACAAATTGGAAATTAAGAGGAAAACAGAAACAGTAGTCCCTCACAGATAACTTGAAAGGTAGAAGAAAGATATCTGGTTTTTTTTACCACTAGACCCATCACTTAGCACAGGCTGACACGTAGCAGTTCCTCAGTAAATTTTTGTTGAGTGAATAGTGGTTAAGTGATTGGGCTCTAGATGGATCTGGATTTGAATTTTACCCTATCCCACACCAGTTTTACAGCCTTAAACATATTACATAACCTTTATAAGCCTTACAGTACTTATCTCATAGGTTTGTTGAGGGAACTAAATGATTTTCTGTATGTGCCACTAAGTGCTGTACTTGGCAAAAACTGGTTATTGTAATTATATTATTATTTCCCTGAATCCCCAGGACCAGTGGTTGAGTTTTCTCACTTGTCATGGAGTTATCGAACATAGAATTTTAAAACAGCAAAATTTATTTGCCACTGGACTGGTCCCTTTGTTCCAATGAAACCTTAAGAAGCTCAAATATGAGGTATGTATGTCCCTAGGAGGCTGAGGATCTCAGTTTGAAAAAGACTGACAAAAGCACACAGACAGACATGATGGCAGCCTGGTTGGGGAAGGAAGACACACCCATAGCCCAAGCCTGCATCATATTCCTGCAGTACAGAAGAAGCAGACTCCACTCAAATGAACGCATGATGAGAAGTCCGAAACAATCCACTGTGGGCATAAGTCAGTAGACACAACCTTAGAGCTTTAGCACCCTCACAAACTTAATGTAGGATGATAACTATGGAATAAGAATATTTAAAATGATTGGCTGGGGGAGGAAAGCATAAAAACCATTAGAAAAGATGACACTGAAAAAGGCAAAGTAGATGTGAAAAGCTAAGTCTTTTGGGGAACTAAAAAAATGTATAATTAATGAAATTAAGAGCCCCGTGGACAGATTAAAGCACAGATTGGGCATCTATGAAGAGAGAATTGGTGACCTAGAAGATAAATCAGGAAGATACCCTGGTCATAGCAGAGGAAGGGATGGGAAATAGGAAAAGGCTAAGAAACGTGGAGAATAGAATGAGAAGGTCCAACATAAAGAATAGGGGAAGGAAGATATTTGAAGATTTTTCCAGAATTTTAAAGGAGGTATGGATCCTCAAATTAAGAAAGTGTAACAAATATCTAGGAGAGTGAATAAAAACAAGTCTGTTTCTAGACATATAGTACAACTACAAAAGACAAGAGAAAAATCTAAAAGCAACTAAAAAGAAAAGTTACCTGCAAAGGAATTAGTAGTTATTACCTGCAAAGGAATAACTACGCTGGTAGCAGGCTTCTCAATGGCAGCAGTATAGGCCAGAAGACAATAAAATAAGTTGTAAGTGTTGAAAAGAATTGATGTTAGCCTTGAAATCTATACAGATGTAAATTAGCATTCAAAAGAGAGGATGAAAAACATATTATCAGATTTTGCTGAAAGAACTCATAGGATTTATTCCAGAAGGAAGGCAGTTGAATCCAGAAGGAAGGAGTGGACTGCAAGAAGCATGGTGAACAAAGAAATTGGTAAACGTGTTGGTAAACAGACTGAAATTATACTCGTGTAAAAAAAAGAATAAGTACTTTATTAACTGATAAGGAATCATCTTCAAGATACAATAAATGAAAAAAGTAAGAGGTTGATGACTGTGTATGATTTGGTAGTCTATTTGTGTAAAACAGGAAAAAGTACAATATACATTGGCTTCTTTATGCGTAAAACACCTCCGGGATACACACAAACTATTGGGAGGACACCTAGGTGCCAGGGGACAGAGGTGTTGAAGAGACTTTTTACTGTATAGTCTTTTATTCCTTTTGAATTTTGTAGCAGGACTATTTTTTTATATTTATTTATTTTATTTATTTTTGGCTGCGCTGGGTCTTCGTTGCTGTGCGCGGGCTTTCTCTAGTTGCGGCGAGCAGGGGCTACTCTTTGTTGCGGTGCCCGAGCTTCTCGTTGAGGTAGCTTCTCTTGTTGCGGAGCACGGGCTCTAGGCGCGCAGGCTTCAGTAGCTGTGGCTCGCGGGCTCAGTTGTTGTGGCTCACGGGCTCTAGAGCAGAGGCTCAGTAGTTGTGGTGCATGGGCTTAGTTGCTTCATGGCATGTGGGATCTTCCCGGACCAGGGCTCGAACCCATGTCCCCTGCATTGGCAGTTGGATTCTTAACCACTGCACCACCAGGGAAGTCCCTAGCAGGACTGTTTTATCTATTTAAACAAAACTATTTAAGCATTGTCTATAAAAATACCATAGGAGTAATAAATAGATATGAGATTTTAAAAGCAAGGTGGAATTTAAAGTACTACTTGATCATAATATGGAAGATAGGAGAAACTTTAAAGTGTTGATGAGCTTCAGAGTTTAAGTATGCATATTAAAATTTTAAGAATAATCACTAAAAGAGTAGAAATAGAACTGTAAAGATGAAAAAAAGGTAAAAGAACACTCCAACAAAAGTGGGGATCATAGGTGACTCATGTACTTTTTTTCTCCCAAAAGGTATGAAAGAATCTTAAATGAGTAGGAAATTATCTGTAAAGGGGTAAGAACAGGCTGGACATTTCCTGAAGGGGAGGGGGGCGTCAGCAAGAGGACCAGATGTCAAGAATAGCATTAAGGCTCCAGTAACTAAGTGTAATAATATTGGTGCAGGGATGGATTCATCTGACCAACTGAACAGAGTATAAATGGGATTTTTATATACACCAGAGGTAGCACTACAGATCATGTGGGAAGAAGGAGCTGTTCAATAAATTGTTAGGAAACAACTGGTTATGCACATGGGAAGAATTTGTATATCTGGATGCATACACAAAAATCACTTCCAGATGGATTTTATATGGGACTTAATATGAAAATCAAAATATTTTAAATGTTAAGAAAATACAGAAGAAGACTTTCTGATTTGGGGAAAAGAAAGAGCTTTTAACTGAGCTTCAAAGAACACTTAACCCTAAAAGAAAAGATTGATAAATTTGTATTAAAATTAAGAACATCTGTTCATCAAACGACCTTTGTAAAGAAAGTAAAGAGGCAGGTCACAAAGTGGGAGAAAATATTTGCAACACATTTAAAGGGCAAAGGATTCATATCCAGGATATACTAAACTAAGGGGGAAAATGAGTAAAAAATAAACAGGCATTTCTCAAAATGGGAGACCCCAGTGACCACTAAGCATTCAAAAAAATGCTCAGCCGTATTGGTAATCAGGGAAATTCAAATTAGGTAACATGGTAATACCATTTTACACCTGCTGGAATTGACAAAAGTAAAAAACTTGACAATGCAGACTATTAGAGGATGTGGATCTCTTACACATTGCTGTGGGTCTAAGTGCTTTGGAAAACAATTTGACATTACCAGTAAAATGAAAGCGCCTACTTCTGGGTATATAAAGAGGAAACAATAAAAGCAATAAAAAGAAAATAATGTTACGTAGAAACAAAATAAGACTGGCACAAATAGGATACTATATGCTATTCTTGGATAGAAAAGTTCAATATTATAATGATTTTGGTTATCCTTAAGTAAGTATATAAATTTGCCATGACCTAGTAACATACCAGATTGACATATACACATTACTATATATAAAATAGATAACTAATAAGAACCTACTGTACAGCACAGGGAACTCTGCTCAGTACTCTGTAATGACCTATATGGCAATAGAATCTAAAAAAGAGTGGATATATGTATATGTATAACCGATTAACTTTGCTGTACAGCAGAAACTAACACAACTTTGTAAATCAACTATACTCCAATAAAAATTAATTTAAACAAAAAATAGCAACCCTTTTGAGGGAAGGGGTGGGAAACTATGCAAACTGATTCTAAAGCTCCTGGGGAAAAACAGATATACAAGGATTCTTATAAAAAGTTTCTGAGAAAAAAGTACTGAAGGGCTACTAGCCATATCACATATTAAAAATATTTTTTAAACTATTAAACAGTAATACTGGCACATAAGCTAAATTACTGGAATGGAATAGAGAGTCCAGAAATGGTCTCAGATCTACGGTAGGAAAGGTAGGATATTATGAAACTGTGGGAAAGATAATGGTCTTGCAACAACTGAGGAGCCATCAGGACAAAATAAAGTTGGACCCCTGTTTCTTACATCAAAATACTTCGGTTGAGTCAAATATGTAATGATAG
The DNA here is from genome assembly GCF_965194825.1 of Balaenoptera physalus. Lineage (NCBI taxonomy): Eukaryota > Metazoa > Chordata > Mammalia > Artiodactyla > Balaenopteridae > Balaenoptera > Balaenoptera physalus. Next base: position 57,851,427 of record NC_138893.1, on the reverse strand, counting down.
AAAGTGAAACTACGAAATTACAAGAAGAAAAACAGAATAATGTTACCAATATTGGTATAGCAAAGACCTTTCTGATTATAACAAAACCCAGAAGCTCTGAACAGAGAGATTGATAAATCCAACTTCACAAAAATTTTGTCTGCAAAGTTAAAAGATGAATGGCAAACCGTAAGAAATATTTGCAGCACATAAACGAAGAATTTATTTTTTTAACATTAAAAGCTCTTCAGAATCAGGAATCAAAACACCAACAACCCAATAGAAAATGAGCAGTACACAGAGAAGGAAATTAAAATGACATTTAAAGAGGAGAAATGCAGCTGAACTCTGTACCGTGGTACCATTTTCCGCTTCTCCTACTAGTAGAGAAAAGATGGAGTGATATTCAGAATATTTAACAGCCAGGCACTGACCAGTCAGAAGAGACTGAAGACCGCCTCTTCTGCCTGGTGTTAACCCTTTAGTTGCGGGATGGTGGGAGACTGGGGGGGAAGTAGGGCCTCTGGGCTATCTCGGAGGCTCTAGATAGCAGAGAGGAGCACTCAGGACTGGGGGCAGCATGTAGTTACCAGCGGGCACTGACGCATGCCGATATTTAACAGCCAGTACAGTCCCACTGGTGGAGGAAAATACCTCTCTTGCTTCATTGAGAAACAGCCTCTAGAAGGAAAACTGAGCAGTACTTGTCCAAATTTTAAATGGGTATACCCTCTGAGGAAGAGGACCTGTGGTAAGGAAATACATTACAGCATTATTTGGAAAGACAGAGTTATAAGCAGCACATCTCTCCATCAGTAGGGGACTGGTTAAATAAATTACAGCGCATTCATACACCAGAAAGTCTGGAACCATGAAGAGAATGAGCCAGTCCTACATGTACTGATCGAGATAGATTATTGAGTGGAAAAAACAAAAGCAAGGTTCAGAACTGTGTGTAGAGTCAGCTACCATTGTAAAATATAGAGAGGAGATACCAACACACAGGCATACTTGTGCTGAGGAAGAGATCCGGGTGGAAGGAGACATAGGGGTGGAATGAAAGCGAACTTTCTATTCTGTATCTATTATACTTAGAATTTTGTACTTTGTGCACTCATTTAAAAATATTTGTCTAAAGATGAGATTTGAGTTAGGTTAATATCTAAGAGATTTTTTTAAGCTGTAAGTCTGGAAAAGTGTGACCAAAACTGAACTGAGAAATCCCCCAAGAGGGAGTGGGGGGGAGGGATGATTTGGGATTGACATATATACACTATGATGTATAAATACATAACTAATGAGAACCTACTGTATAGCCCAGGGAACTCTACTCAGTGCTCTGTGGTGACCTAAATGGGAAGGAAATCCAAAAAAGAGAGGATATATGTATACGTATAGTTGATTCACTTTGCTGTACAGTAGAAACTAACACAACATTGTAAAGCAACTATACTCCAATAAAAATTAATTTAAAAAAAAAAGAAAGAAATCCCCCAAACCTGCTCTGCCTTCAGTCTTCCTCTTCGTAGTGAAAGGCCTCTCCATCCGTCCAGTTGTTCAAGACAAAAACCTTGGAAGTCAGCGTCCTCTTTCCCTCACAGCCTACATCAGCTCACCTGGCCTCCCTGCTTTCACCCTTGTCCACTACCGACCCCTCCCCAAGCCCACGCCCAGGTCCCTTAGTCTACTTTCAACTCAGGAGCCAGAGTGATCCTTTTGAAGCATAAGTCAACTATGTCACAAAACCCTGCAGTGACTCCCCATTTCACTTAGAGTAAAAAGCTGAAGTCCTTAAAATACCCAGGTTGACCCTACTCGATCTGCCGCTGCACCCCTGTGATGCCATTTCTCACTCGACCCCTGGCCACTCCAGCCTTCTTAGCATGGGCATGCCCCCACCCTCAGGGCCTTTGCAGGGGCCGTTTCTGCAGCTAGAATGCTCTTGCCCAGCATTCTCTGTAATTCGTTCCCCACCTTCCTGGTTGTTCAGGTATCACCTTCTCAGGAAGGTTCTCCAGAACTACCTTTTTTTTTAAAAAAAAAAAAAATGATGACTAACTTTCAGTTATTATTTTCTTAATGGGTCAGAATAGCTCAAAGTCAATAGCACTATTTTTTTTTTTTAATTTATTTATTTATGGCTGTGTTGGGTCTTCGTTTCTGTGCGAGGGCTTTCTCTAGTTGCGCAAGCGGGGGCCACTCTTCATCGCGGTGCGCGGGCCTCTCACAATCAGGGCCTCTCTTGTAGCGGAGCACAGGCTCCAGACGCGCAGGCTCAGTAGTTGTGGCTCACGGGCCTAGTTGCTCCGCGGCATGTGGGATCTTTCCAGACCAGGGCTCGAACCCGTGTACCCTGCATTGGCAGGCAGATTCTCAACCAATGCGCCACCAGGGAAGCCCAGAACTACGTTATTTTAAATGCCATTGCATACTCCCCATCTCCCTTAACTTACTCCCAGTCCTCTCTACCCTGCTCTATTTTTCCCTATTAAACTAAAAAGTTCTAAATTCATGTAATTAACATATTTATTCTCGGTCTCCCCACACTAAAAGGTAAACTTCACAAGGGTGGATTCCACTGATGTAGCCCCAGTGCCTCGAACAGTGCCTGGCACATAGGGGGTGCCCCGTAAACAATTGTTAAGTGAGTGAGTGGGCTTATATGATCTTCACTCTGTTCTTTTAAAGTCTACTCACCATTATATGGAGAAATGGCTAGTACTGGCATTACCAGCAGCAACAGGAACAAGTTGTTTATCAAATCCACTACCAGCAATAACACCAATAATCATAGCTATCATTTTTTAAATTCACTACCGGTAAGAATAATATCAATAATCACAGTTCTCAATTCACTATCAGTTGGATCAGTAATCACAATTACCATGTATTAAATGCCTGCATCATAAACCAGATAATCCCACATGAAGGGAACTGGAGCTCCAGAGTTAAAGAAACTTCGCTAAAGCCAAGGCTGTTAAGTCTTTTCCGATTCCTTTTGCCTGTGTTTCTCAGCCCTCCTAAGTGGTGCTGTGCTCTTAGCGAGCAGTAAATCAGCCCTGGGGAGACAGGAGTCTTTCATGTAGGCTCTGTGGGAGTGTCACTGGTTGCCTCTACCATATGGAGATGCAGGGTGGGTAGGTCTTTCCTGGGACATCCAGTCTCCGATCAGGGGAATTAACTGCCACGTGCCTCTCCTGGAGCCAGCACTCCACCTCAGTCAATGTGCAGAATCTGTCAGAGGAGCTTTATGACTCTAAAGGCAGAAAACTGCACTACCATGCTTGGAGGCTTGGCCCAAAAAGGAAGTTGATGAAAATCTAACTGCCTGCCTCAGTGCCTCCCCTTTTGAAGCAGATGCTGGAAAGTATGCTTTTACTTAGAACTTCTAATCAGCTGAGTTGTAAACTGACCAATTGGAGGAACAGATGGATTCTGGATGGAGCTGTAATCTAGAGGTGGAAACTGATTTCTTTTGATAGTTTCAACCCTGCATTTGTGTCAAGAGGAAACAGTGGGAACTCTTCTGGGGGAGTGTTCTGTCCCAGGAAGAGTAGAGTGTTTCTGTTCTGACCACTGAATACAGGGAGAACTAATCTAGGCAGAAATGACCTGCCTGAAGTTTAGTAGATTTCATTGTAAAAAGGCTAGCAGATTCCAGTGGAAGCGAATGTAGGCAATTTGTATTTATAGACAGGGATTAAATAAACCAGTCTGACAGGAGTCTCTGCAAGCAGTTGTTTGGGTATAAGGTAGATCCATCTGCATGCAAAGAATTGTGAATGAATAAGGATCCATGGCTCAGTGGGCAGGCGGGGCACAGGGGAGACCACCAGTCCAGATAATCAGACATTCACATTTCCCACTGTTTTGTTCTATTGTATCAAAATGTGAGACGCTGCTTTCCAGGCCCCCACATACAAAGCTCTTTACTGGACTTTACTGAGGCATGATCCCGGCTGTTTTACTCAAACTGCCAACCTCAGAAGAAGTTTTGCTTGATGGCGTCTGACAGCCCAGCTGTGCCCCCAAGTAGATTTATGAGCTGAGAAAGATGGTCAAATTCACACCCTAAGCATTCCCGATGGAATTAGAAGGTCGGAGACATGCCAGCATTTGTATACGCCCTGATGGCAGCACACCATCTTTGTGTCTTCCCAGCCCTCCTGGGTGGTGTTTGGAGAGGGCAAGCAGGAGGTGACACCCACAGCCCTCTCCCAGCTGGCGACACAGAGGGTCACCAGGAGATTCCAGATGATGTTATTTGGCATTTAACATGTTCTAATGGCAGCATCTCTCAATCAAAAGGACTGAACTCTTTCAGGGCTGGATACCCGTCCACGACTCCCTCTGGAGAAAGAGCCAGTCTCTTCTCTGGGGTGGGATTGACTCCTCCAACCGTCCTGACAAGTACTGGGGGTGGGCCTTAAAACATCCATTTCAGTAATATTAATTACTGATTGTTGTGCTTATAACAGTAAAGCACATTCACTGTAGAAAATCTGGGAAAGGCTGAAAGATACAGCTAAGTAAAAATCACCCATCATCCCATTACTTAGAAACAGCTTACCATTAACATTTTTGTGTATTTATTTACAATCTGTTTTCTATGCATATAGACAGGAAATTTGTTGGTTTTAGCAAAGCCAAATCATATTGTTTAACCTGAATCTTTTCTTTTAATATTATATGCAAAGCATTTTCCCATGTTGCTAAATATCTCCTTTTGGAAAAGCTTCTTTTTAATGACTGCGTCCTGTTCCACCATATAAAGTATCTCAACTTAGGTTGCATTACCCAAAGTAATATGTTTTAATTCAGGAGACAATGTGCATGAACAAGTGTGTGACACACAAACAGGATGCAGTATCAAGACTCTTCCCACCGAATTTGCACTACCTGATTCTAAAACATATTACAAGGCTATAATAATTAAAATATGTGCTATTATTATAAGAAGGGACAGTGAAAGTTATTGAAAGAGAATAAAAATGGTATTTCCAGTCAATAGGGAAAGAATGAATTATATAAGGGGTCCTAATAGAAGTAATTAATTGTTTAAGGAAAAATTAAAGTTAAATCTTTAGTTTATATCATAGTCTAAAATAAATTCCATGTGGATCTAAAAGTCAAATTTTTTTAAAAATAGAACTAAAAGATGATAAAGATGAATATTTATATAATCTCAAGATGAAGAAGCATAAAAGCAAAAGTTGTAAATCAAAAGATTGAGATGTGATTACATTTTTAAATTTAAATTTGATATGTAAAAAATACATAGATACAAAAAAAATACAAAATAGATCAGAAATATGACAGGAAAAAAGTTCAACACTAGAATTAATAAGATGCATGAAAGTTAAAATAACACCAGTTTTATCTATCAAATTGGCAACTTTTTTTTTAAGAATGATACTCTGTGGTGGAGGTGCTAAAAATGAGTATTTTCTTAAACTGCTGGTGGGAATGTGTATTGGTGTAACCCCTTTGTAGATTCATTTGTAAATCTGTAAATCATAAAACAGCATTTTCCAGCCTTCCTTTTCAGAGATTAAAAGAAATAAATATGACCTATTGTGTAGTGTTACATATCAAACTCTTTACCTAAATGATAACCATTAATTTTCATAGCAGACCTACGAGGTTTTATCTATAATGATGCCCATTTTATAGATGAGGAAAGTGGGGGTTAAATATTTGTCAGCTGGGGACTTCCCTGGTGGCGCAGCGGTTGAGAATCTGCCTGCCAGTGCAGGGGACACAGGTTCGAGCCCTGGTCTGGGAAGATCCCACATGATGCAGAGCAACTAAGCCCGTGTGCCACAACTACTGAGCCTGCGCTCTGGAGCCCGTGAGCCACAAGTACTGAGCCCTCGTGCCACAACTACTGAAGCCCGCGCACCTAGAGCCCGTGCTCCACAACAAGAGAAGCCACCGCAATGAGAAGCCCGCGCACCGCAACGAAGAGTAGCCCCCGCTCGCCGCAACTGGAGAAAGACTGCGCGCAGCAACGAAGACCCAGTACAGCCAAAAATAATTAGTTTAAAAAATATATATATATATATATTTGTCAGCTGTATGTATTTCATTGTTCTGACACTAATTCCCATGTGTTGTTATTTTTTCTTTTGGTCTGATTAGACCCCAATAGAGATAATAAAAGCATTAATCCCCGCACCCCCAAATAAAGTTTAAAGGAAAATCCTTATTCCTGGTCCTTCAGCTGCCTTCTGAAGTCTTCAGAGCTGCCCACTAGCGAGGGTGTGGGGGGCGTGGTGCTCTGCACTGTGAGGCCCACGGACGGAAGAGTCATCATTGTGGCAGCACACACTTGGGCCCCCAGTCACAGACACAAGGAATGACTAGACTGGTATCTGTGTACTTGAAATTCCACTGGAACCCTCTAAGGAATGGATGGAGGCTATGAGAAAACCCTGTGATTTAAGAAGTTTGGAAAATACTTCTCGATTCCCCAGGACTCTTACCGCCAAGGTATTCCATCCTGTCTCGTGGATAAGCCCTGATCACTCTATGGCATGTTTTAATATTGTATGCCTGCCATTCGATATTTTTTAAAGCATGTATTTGGGCTTCTTGTCATTTATTTCAGGATTAAAGTGTTGTTTGTGGTATGAAATGGGATTTCAGAACAGTGCCCTAGTTCCTAGCCTTGTATCTATAGAAAATAAATTCCATTTTTATGATTCAATTAAGGACTGTCATCTAGGAATCATTTAGATTGTATTGGACTGTCATCTAGGAATCATTTAGATTGTATTATCAAGTAGGAAGTTGTGTAACTCTTGTGTTAGAGAGGGTTTCTCAATGCTGGTTGCCATTAGAATCACCTGGGAAGTTTAAAAAATACTGCTGCACGGTCCTCACTTCCAGATTCTGATTCAGTTTGCCAAGAGGGGACTTAAGAGTATTGGCATTTTTTTAAAAGATCCCAAGAAATTCTAATGTGCAGCCGGAGTTGAGAGCTGCAGTATTTGATCCCTTGTTCGGTTGCCTTTCCAACTGGGCTACTGGCTGCACGTAGACAGGGACCATGTCTGTTTTGTTCGTGACTGTCTTCCAGCATCCTGCCCAATGCCATGGACACGTGTTTGAAATGAATGCAGTGATATCCTTGGGAGTTCGTTGACTCAAGGCCTGAGTGGCTTTTGGGAGGATGCTGGAGGCTCTGAGAACCAGTTTTTGCCAAGCTTGGAGGTAACTGGGGGAAGCAGGTAAAGATAAGCACATGATGGGTGACCAGGGTATGTGGGGGGTTTATCAAGGGTTGGGGGCAGGCTCAGCTAGCCTTGCGTTTGAAATGACTGATTTAGTGTGAAAGGCAATTATTTATCCCTTGAAGGACCTGGGGACGTCAGCTGTATGAGGAAATTGAGATGTGGCGCCAGTTAAGATCTTGCAACAGAGACAGGAGTTGGCCAACCCTAGGGAGCTGTTGGGACACCCCCGTGTTCAGAGCCGTGCTTCTGCTTTCCTTTAATTCCAAGCACGAAGTTGTGCTATAAATCAGAGCGCTGGTGGCTACGGCAGTGTTCAGAGTAGAGGCCCAGGGAAGATTGATGAGACTTGAGTAAGGGGGACAGATAAGAAAAAGGGGGGATTAATGCTAGCATGGAGCAGTTCTGAAGACTAGGAAGCTAGAGGGAAGAGGTCCTGCTTTGGATTTTCTGCAAGTCGCTATTTGAAAGGATGAAGGGAGGCCTGAGGACTGGCTTCTTTAAAAGAGTGTTTTGTTTTGTTCTGGCCCTGAAGCAAAGCCATAATGGCCATGCTGGTTGTAAAGGAGGGGGAAGCCAAAGTGTAATTTTTATATGTTTGTTTTAAAACATTAATTATTTAATTTGAGTAGGTATTATATTTACATGGTTCAAAAATATTAAAGTATAAAAAGATATTCAGTAAAATCTCTCTTCTATCCCCATTCCCATCACCCAGTTCTCCCACATTAGATAAATGCTATTATTTGTCTCTAGTGTACCCTACCAGAGATTTTAATACATACACAAGCAAATATGAATGTATATATGTATGTATATATTTTAGCCCCCTTTTAAAATTCATATTATGCACACTGTTGTGCGTCTTCCTATTTTCACTCAACAATGTATCTTGTGCATCTCTGCATATTAGTACATTGAGAGCATCCTCAGTGTACTAATATGCACAATGCATGGCTTTTCATTTTGTAGGTGTGCCACAATCTGTTTGACCAGTCTCCTACTGGTGGATATTGACAACGTTTCAAACATTTGCCATTACCAAAAAAAAAAAAAAAGCTTCAGTGAACAACTATACGGTCATGTCATGTTTGGAGTGTGAGTATATCTGATCAATTCCCAGAAGTGAAATTGCTGGTCAGAGGGTCAAAGGGAGTGACGGGGGATACCCAAGGGTAGTTTAAAAAAGTAAAATGCACATAGTGAAAATCAAAAGGTAAAAAAAGGTATAGCATGAAAAGCAAGCCTCTCTCCCACACCACTCCCTGCCACTCAGTTCCCTTCATTGAAGTAACCAGCATTATCACTTTTCCATATATGTATATGGGTTCCTTGTTTCTCTTTTCTTTTTTAACACAAAAGAAAAACCTCTGACACCACAAGACACCTTGCTTGCTTTTCTCTCTACAACATTTCTCCAAGATACTTCTATGTCGGTATCGTGCTCCCTCAATCTAAAGGGGAATTTTCTAATCCTACTCCAGTGTGCTGCAGCTGTAATCATTCTTTTTTTAAATTTCTTTTCTCATCCAGCTAGAAAGCAGTTTAGCTCAAGTCTGAGATTCTCATACCGTTGAAAAAACTCTTAGAGGTTACATCTGTTTTTAAGACGTGTGTGATTTAGGAGTTGGTTTTATTTGCATCTCCATCTCTGTGAGCCATGGTGTCAGGGAAGAAAGGTGATTCAAGGAGGTAAAACTTAAAATGAAGCCTCACGTGTGCTCTGCACTCTCTGACTTTCTAAGTCCTGGCGGACACGTGTCATATCAGACTTCCCCTGTTTTACACATTGGTCTTCAGCATAACATATTGTTAGAAATAAGGATTTAGATCTGATATACCTTCTTGGATTTCAGAAGAGGGTAGTGAGGCCAAGAGAGGTTGAACAACTTATTTAAGTCCACCCAACTGGTAGATGCAGGAACAGGACGAGGGTCTCCGAAGCAAGGTCCACATCCTTCTCTCCTCATGCCGGGACCCTCATCCACCTTCTCAGGACAGCTAGTGTCCTAAGTGGACAGCAGAGTGTTTAACCAGCTCCTCCAGATAACACCTGTGCATGTTACCACCACACCACCCAAACCTGAAGAACTTCCTAAAGAGTGGACACTCTAGGCATTCCAGAAGAACCACTGGGAGGACTTTGGGGGAAGGAGGCAGTAGGCAGACATCTGACCTGTCCAGCAGCACACAGGGCTAATTGGTGCAAGGACAAGGGAACACTAGACCCAAGAGCTCATAGGAACCACGAATCAAAGTGAAACACTCCTGGGTCTTGTCTGCGTAACAAGTTACCAAACATGATTCTTACCAGAATCGCCTGGGCAATCTGCAGGTTAAAAATAGTCTCCCCAGTGCTGCCCCAGATGGTCACTTTCGGAAGATCCAAGTGCGGTCCAGAAATCTGTATTTTTCAGGAGCTCTGTGGGTGGTTTAAAAAGAGCTACTAATGTTCAGCCCAGATTTGAAGAAATGCCATTGAGTAGAAAGAGCACTTTAAGTCAGACATGGGTTCAGGGGGCAGCTCTTCCCTACAAGACACTCGCTCTGAGCCTCAGTTTCTCACAATGTTAATTGGGGGGAAAGATCATGCATGCCCTGCCAACCTTACAGGGTGGCTATGGGGCTCAGATGAGGTCATGTCTGTGAAAACACTTGGCAGATTATAAACCACATACACATGTGAGGGGCATTACCTCACTGTGCCCAAGAGGAAAAGATATTTGGAAGAGACTGGTTGATTTTCAGGGCTCAGCAACAGCTCCCAGCTACCCTTGGGGAGACTGCTGCAAAATCCACACTTGTTTTCCTACAAAACATCCTCTCCTTCCTTGTCCATGGGCTTTGCCTGGGACTAGCTTCATTTTAGGTCAGCTTCCATTTTGCAGGGGTTTGTGCTGATAGGTTGGTTTCAGAGGCTCGGACCCCTTATTGCATCAGGTATGGGACTAATGAAAAGAGTGCTCTCTCTCCAGACCACTCCTGGCCCTGTCCCCTCAGAGTCCCCTGGATTGAGGAGCGCCTTTGTGACTTGAATCTAGGTCACAGGATTGCCTTTGTTAATCCCATGGGGTCACAGTTGCACCCGGTGCTTGGAGGAGGAGCGATGAAATGGAATAAACGCCTTACCTTTGACTTCCCGCTTTCCTACAGAGAGATGCAAAGGTTCCTAGAGGTTAATAAGATAGAGCACTGTGGGGTTCATTCCCTGGGGCTCTCCTTGAGTGGTGTGACATCATGCTGTTTCCTCGGGGCTACAGTGGGTCTCCTAGAATATCAGAGAATAGCACCCCGCCCCTCGCAATAAAAGGAGTTCATATTTTGTAGTCTGATCTACTGAAAGTGCAGCCTGCCTCAGCCTGGATTGAGGTTTTCTCCCCCACCCACCCCACCCCCTTTTTTTTTTTTAAAAAGAGCTCCTGACTTATTTATTTATTTATTTATTTATTTATTTATTTATTGGCTGTGTTGGGTCTTCGTTTCTATGCGAGGGCTGTCTCTAGTTGCGGCAAGCGGGGGCCACTTTTCATCGCGGTGCGCGGGCTCCAGACGCGTAGGCTCAGTAGTTGTGGCTCACGGGCCTAGTTGCTCCGCGGCATGTGAGATCTTCCCAGACCAGGGCTCGAACCCGTGTACCCTGCATTGGCAGGCAGATTCTCAACCACTGCGCCACCAGGGAAGCCCCCCACCCTTTTTAAAGTGCCTGTAGGCTTGGAACTACCATTTAAGACAAGAGGTAAATTGCAAGAGGCTATTTCATGCCAAGGTAGAGTAGCATCTCAAAGAAGGCTTAGCTAGGAGAGCATGATGGGCAAATCCTTCCACTCCCTGAGCAGGCAGGGAAGGTGGCCCGTGGGTGGAGAGAGCCCTAGCTTCACCCTGCACAGCTTGCCTACACTTACTTAAAGGAATATTCTTTCGAGTGGCCTCCTCCTTAGGCTGTTCATGATTAATGTACTCATAATTTTGTCAGACGTTGTGCTTTTTTTAATAAAGAGAGGGGAGCCATTTTCAAGATAGAAACGATAGTTCTTTAACTGTTGCCTATGAAGCGACGATTACAGCGTTTTTTCCCCAGTTGTCAAAATGTTGCATTTTACCTTCTCTTTAAGGAAGGACATGCCATTGTAAGTTTCAGACCCCAATTAGTCCACCGGCATTCCTTAGGAGAACCTGGTTTTCTTATACATCCGGATTTTGATTCGCTTTTTCTCCAACTTCAGTAGCCATTTCCTGAATGTGTACTAGAGGCAGGCAGCGCAGAGGAGAAGACGGAAACAAGAACAATGACTAGCAACTACTACATGCCTGCTGGGCAAATGTTTTCCTTCAGAAAACTAAAAAACATCAGCTTCCCTCCCTTTGCTTTACTAATTCCCCCAACTTTGCTATACGTTGGGATTACCTGGGTTTTAAAATAATTTTATTTATTTTTTAACATTTATTTATTTATTTATTTGGCTGCGCCCGGTCTTAGTTGCGGCACGTGGCATCTTCCTCGAGGCAAGTGGGATTTTTAGTTACAGCATGAGGACTTCTTAGTTTTGGCATGCATGCGGGATCCGGTTCCCCTGCCAGGGATCAAACGCGGGCTCCCTGCATTGGGAGAACGGAGTCGTACCCACTGGACCACCAGGGAAATCCCTTAAAATAATTTTAAATAACACTGTTGCCAGGCTCTCACCCCCAGACATTCTGATGTATGGGAGTGTGACCTGGGCCACAGGGATTTTAAAAAGCTCCCCAGGTGATTCTAATGTCCACGAAGTTAGGGAACCCCTGGCCTAACTTCTTTTCTCAGGTTTCAGCTCAGTATTTCTTCCTTCAGGAAGCCTTCCTGATTCCCCCTCTCTGTCACCTCCACACACACCCATGACCCTGACCCAGTCGGGTGTCCCTGCAGCACCCTGGGCTCCTGCAGCACCTGGTACTTACTCTTTCATAATACTGGCTACCTCAATCAACGCTCTTCCTCAGGAATACTGGGAGATTCTGGAGGGCAAGACCGGTGTTCCACACACTCTTGAATACCTGGCGCCTGGGGCATTGTGGGTTCTCTAAGTACTAGTTAAAGGAGTGATTTAATTTTCTATTTGGACATTTACTCATTCTGTAGATGCCAATTTACTTTTTCTGGTGAGAATGTCATTTTGTATTGCCCACTTAATCACACTTTCTCTAATTTTCATGGTCATTGGATAGGTGATTAAAATGAAGGATTTACATTATTTTATGTTTTATATATTTTATAAAATATTTTAGGAAATATTGCCAGCTGAAGCTATTTTAAAAATATGGTTTTTACAGAAAGAAGAATAAATTATTAGATTTGGTGGAGCATTATTTATGAAAATATATTCTTTTCATTTAGGTTTCTGTAAACTTAAAACCCAGTTCTTCTATTATTAAAAAAAAAAAGTTTATATTTTATGAGATGTGCTTTATAAGATTAGACAAGGGCAAATCAGGAAAAGTGTCTCTTTTTTGTTTGATTCATAGGGATTTAATGAAAGGGCGCGCGCACGCACGCACACACACATTTCTCAAGTTGTACCACGCTTTATTTCCAAAATTCAGACAAAGGAACAGATCTGCAAACACAGGCCCCCTGTCACATCACGAAAGGGGTCAGATTACTAGGCTAGTCGACGACGGGGGCCTTCAGAACCACGGTAATTGTCTCCACGTTCCTAGCCCATCATTTCTAGATTCTGCGACGACGTCCATAGACTTCTTAATGTCCCGCTTTGTAACCCCCGTCGGGCCGCGTGAATGGTGGGGAAGGTAACGTGACTGCAGAGCGCAGGGTCGGCCCCGGAGGGGCGCGGGCTTGGCCAGTGGGAAGGTTGGATGCGGAGCGGCGACATCACCCCACCGGCATCAGGCCATCGCCTCCATTCAGCGGCGGAATGTGGGCGGGCAGAGGATGCGCGGGCCCCTCGGCCTGCAGTTAACCCTGTGTGCGCCCGCGGTGGAGCATCACGCGGGTCGCGGAGCACCGCCCGCTCCCGAGCACCGCGCGCAGTGCTTAAAGGGCTTGCCAAATTCATTTTCCTCTAAAACATACTCGTGTTCGTGGCTCTTTTAGTGTTGTCTTTTTTTTTTTTTTTCAATCTCACCGTTTAATCACCATGGTTGCATTCCTCAGGACCACATTTTCTCACTACAATTCAAATAATGTAGAAAACATTTTAAGGTAATCGTGGGGCCCGGGAAGCTTCCGTTGCACAGAGCCCACAGGAGAGAAGCCAGCGAGGCAATGGCTCTGTCTCTCTTACTCTCTTTCTCTGTAACTTTATTATATTCCTAAGGAGAGGCGTGATCAGTTTCCGGTTAGTTTTTCTTCAGACTTTCTTTTTAGGAAATACTCAAGTCTACAGAAAAGTTGAAAATGTAATACAGTAAGACAGATGAACATTCCTCTACCCTTCATCTACGTTCACCACTTGTTAGCATTTTGCAATTAGCCTTATCGTATATCTGCATAGAGAGATTTCTTTCTCCTGAATTACAAGTAAATTGCGCATCTCATAACAATTTGCCCTGAAATAATTCACATGCAGGAACTAGGCATAAGGACGTTTTTCTTCATAAACACAATACTGTTATCACACCTCGGATAATTAACTCTGCTTAAATATCATTTAAAATATAGGCCATATTTAAATGTTCTCAGTTTTTCCCAAAATGCCTTTTAACTAGATTTTTTTTAAAAATCCAGAATCCAGTAAAGTTTCATGCATTGCATCAGTTATGTTTTTTCTTTTTATAGTAATTTTGTTATATGTTATTATTATTATTGTTGTTGTTATTTTCAGCCTCCCTGGCACATTTCTGGAGTTTAAATTTGTGCGCTGTGCCCTACAGTGCAATATGGATCTTGAATATAGTTCCCTGTGCTATACAGTAGGACCTTGTCGTTTATCCATATTACACTTTATTTTTTAATCCCTTAGATCACTGAGAATGAGTACTAGTCAAGATTGTAATAGAAAATACCCAAATGGAACTCATAGCAGAAAAAAAGCTGAAGGAAAAAAGGAAACAGAACACTTTCAGAGTGATCTGTTTATTTTTTAAACCCCAAACTGTAGGACATGACCATATAAAATGTGCAAATACGACATTAGAAATTCTTTAATGAATATTTAACTCCTTTTCAAAACAATGAAATCGGGCTAGAAAATTACTCTCATCAAATCTATAGCTCGAATAAGTAGATGAAGGTCTCTGTGCCTCCAAAGTCTTTACTAAGTGGAGAAGTAATGACTAATCAAAGCAATGAAAAATTTAAAAGAATTATTCCTTTTAAATCACAAATCAAAACTTCAAATGCTACTCTGGACTATTAGCTGATAAAGAAAATTACATTTAAAATATAGGCCATGAAATCGGCAAGCTAGATGAAAAAGAGGAGACCTCTGGAACGATTTTGGGGGGTAAGGATCCTGCAAAATTGCCCTCACATCCTTCCAGCATGAGGATGTTCCTAGCGCCACCCCCCCCCCCCAAAAAAGGTTAAGTTCAAGTAAATGATTATCCAAGTTTAATATTTCATTGTACATAAAAATTTCTTCAGATGGAGAAACTGACTTTTAAATTCTAAGCACAAATGCAAAGTATTCTGTAGCTCCTCTTACATGTTTCACAATCATGTCATAATTAGCTTTGACCAATGGAGGGACTTGTGAAAGGACACATTTAGATTCTCTGTTAGAAGAACATGACTGTCACTTGTGCATTAAAAAAACAGACACACACAGACATGCAAACCCTAGAACTGAAAAAAAAAAAAGCTGAATAAACAGCAATTAATAGTATTTCAATAGCTGATTCACTTTGTTATACAGCAGAAACTAACACAACATTGTAAAGCACTTATACTCCAACAAAGATGTTAAAAAAAATTGTATTTCACAAGGACAACTAAACACCAATATAAAACATCCACATAATAGTCATAAAATAATAATACATGTCCAGTATTCAGCTAGACATGATATTTTTCATGGCACTAACAGCACAATATTTACAGAAAATAACAGCAAATTTCTGGATTTGATTAAAATGATTTCAAAAATTATAGCCAGAACAGTCCAAACTAATGTTTCATTAGTTTCACACCTGTTGTAAAAAGCACAGGTTTTCACTCAAGTAAAGAATTGAAAGAATGAAAAAAAAATGTCAACTGCAGGTATTGATTTAAAACGTTGCTGGGGACTTCCCTGGCGGTCCAGTGGTTAAGACTCCATGCTTCCACTGCAGGGGACAAGGGTTCAATCCCAGGTCAGGGAACTAAGATCCACCCCACCCCCCCGCACACCCCACATGCCGCTCCAAGAGGACTAAATAAATAAATAAATAAAATAGGCCTATACCATCTTGGTAAAGGGAAAGAGGTGCAAACCAGAATTTTGGACAAAAATCCAGAAGCATTCTTGGTGTTCTACACCAGCACTGTCCAATAGAAATATAATGCCAGTCACATACGTGATTTTTTTTTAATTTAATTTTTTTTTTTGGCCTCACCATGTGGCATGCAGAATCATAGTTCCCCGACTGGGATCGAACCCGTGCCCCCTGCAGTGGAAGCATGGAGTCTTAACTACTAGACTGCCAGGGAAGTCCCACACATATGTGATTTTAAATTTTCAAGTAATTACACGAAAAAAACATAAAAAGAAACAGGTAAAATTAATTTTAATAATTTACTTTCTTCAACCTAATATCTCTAAAATATCACTTCCACATGCAAGCAATATTATAAATTTTTTTCATGAAACATCTTACATTTTTGTGTTGTAGGGGGAGGGCTACCAAGCTTTTGAGACCCAGTATGTATTTTATACTCACAGCCCATCTCAATTCAGACTAGCCACATTTCAAATGCTCAGAACCTCATGTGTCTAAATAGCTGCTATATTGGGCAGTGCAGTGCATAGTTTGACTTTATTTCAGGAGACAGGGTCTCAACTGTGCTAGTAGCAATGGCATTCTTTGGAACAATTCAAAGACTATATGCTATATTTTCTGGATCTGCCCAGAGATGTCACATCTTGATGAAGTACATATTAAAATTGACCTTTCTGACACACAATGTGAGAGCCTATGAAATGGTGCTAAAGCAATTAGACTTAAGCTAGATAAGACAGAACATGTGTGAGATGAGTTAAGTGAAACAGATCTTCAAATGAAGAACAAATTGTAGTTGGTGGTAGAAAATGAAATTAATTTAAAATGTGCTCTCTCCGTACTTATTTTTGGTATATCACTTGCTATTAATAATGTTATCAAAAGCTTATAAGAACAACAAATAGATTCAAGATTGCCTATTTCACTTTTTAAAAAATTAAAAATACTTTTTTAATTTAGTGAAAATTGGTTATTTAAATTGAATGAAACCGCATGTGACATATGAACAAAAGTGACATTCTTATAAAACATAAGGAAATCAAAATGGAAAAGAATATGTTTGCATGACTTGGAAGGAAAAGATTTATTCATAAATGATTCTAAACTAATTTCAATAGAGCCTATTTTCTGGCCTTTGTAGAGCAAGGTATCCTGTCAACTGAAGAGAGATTTGAACAAATTGGAAACTTTGAATTTAATATTGAATGGTTCTAGATATTGCTTTAAGAGATGAAACATTGAAGTATAAGTGATAGCAATTTATAGGATTAAATTAAAATGTTTTACAAATATATTAAACATTTTATGCTATTTTCTGTAATAATGTTAATTATCATTCGCAATTCCAACACAGTGCTTGAATGTGATTTATAAAATTTCGGGTTCATTTCTGAATCTAAGAAATTCATTGACAAATTCAGTTGCTACTGCCTCAGCGGAATGAAGTTTCTCAAAATCGAAATTAATAAAAAGCCACCTAAGAACTAAGATGACTCAAGAATTATTATCTAATTTGGCATTTCTGGCACAAATCTTGCCATTATAATCCAAACAGCATAATTAGCAATTTTGCTGAAATGAAGACAAAAAATTACAATATAATAACTTGTGAATTATATAGGTCACTATTACTCATCCATCATTCACCGGCCCATCAAGAGGACCCCAGACATGCACCATGATCATTGAATTTCATTTTCTTTGACATTTTACCAACTTTCAATCGTATAAAAATTATAGTTTTCGGGCTTCCCTGGTGGCGCAGTGGTTAAGAATCCACCTGCCAATGCAGGGGACATGGGTTCGAGCCCTGGTCCGGGAAGACCCCACATGCCACAGAGCAACTGGGCCCGTGAACCACGGCTGCTGGGCCTGCGCCCTGGAGCCGGCGAGGCACAACTACTGAAGCCCGTGTGCCTAGAGCCCGTGCTCCACAACGGGAGAAACGACCACAATGAGAGGCCAGCGCACCACAACGAGGAGGGGCCCCTGCTCGCCACAACTGGAGAGAGCCACATATCAGCGAAGACCCAATGCAGCCAAAAATAAATAAATAATAAATAAATAATTTTTTTAAAAAATTATAGTTTTCATACGTATATATTTAAAATTCTGTTGTTCAAAGGTATAGCCAAGATAGGAGGATAGACTATATTTATTAGCTTGCGTTATGATTATTTAATATTTAGACATACCGTATGTGGACTTCCCTCCATTGGAGCTCTTGCCCCAGGCCCTGCAAATGTTGGAGGAGGACCTAAAGAGGGAAATGCTTCTTGGAGTGATGTCTCTGCCTAAATAATCGTAGTATTCCCACCCCTATTTCTACAGCTTTGAGAATCAATCCCTTACTCCCATGGGCTCCCCTGGTACATTTCCAGAGAGACTCTAGTGGGACAGACCTTCTTTCAACGTGCTCCTGGGTTTAGTGCAACCCACCCCTCCCTGGGGACCTGGCACGCTTTCCTGGGGGTTAGGTGGGGAGTCAGTTTGAGCAACACCATGTAGTGCAGGGTGCCTTTGATCCCCACCAGCTGTTCCGCCTGGGAGGTTAATAAGCAGCCATTATTCCCCAACACATGCGGGCTTCAGACTTGGGAACAGGCCACCAACACAAGCTCACAAGCTCATTAACCCTTCTCACTCTTAGATCTGAGCTCTCACTTTCAATATTTAACAAGGACCAGGAAGTCTATGAATTTCAATTAGGATCTAATGGCAAACTTTGAGATAAACAACAGAATGGTAAACAAAGGGACTTTTATGTTATTGATATAGAATTTTGTGAAACTGCATTCATTACCAAAATAACACACCAGTCATGTCTAAATGGTTTTCTAAGTTATTTTCAAAATTCAAGAAGATCATTGACATTAAACAATAGTTGTTATTATTATTTTTTAACGGCAAATGAAACTTCATGACTATTAAAAGAGAAGGCCTCCTCTACTATTTTGAACAGATTTACCATTAAACAGTAGCCAAATTTTGAGGCTGCAGTCGAAGGGGCTCAGTCGAGGCCCCTTCTGGCCCATCCCCTCTTACATCCTACCACCTGGTCCCATGAGGCTAATTATCCCTCCTGCAAATAACTTCAGCTCTCCAGCCTTCAATCTGCCCCCAGCCTTCCTAAGGCAGCCCACCTGCGTTTAGGCATACGTGCTGTCCTCTTACACTGAGGTCCTCCTTCATTCTCGGTGACTCACTCAAAGTTTTTATAACAGTGTAGGTGCCAGCCATTCACAGTTACTCAAAGTGATTTCACCCTCCAGATTTTCCTGAGGGTTTATGTTGTGGATTTTAACAGGGCTTTGCAGGAACATCCAAACCCATCTGAGAAGCTGGTTGCATACCCACACGGTGGAGCCTGCCTGTGTGAGCTAAGGAATGAAAGACGGGACTGTCCTAACCAACTTCTTTCCTCTGGGCACACTGCCGGCAGTAAGTTTTCAAAATACTCCAGTCCTCTGTGTGTGTGTGTGTGTGTGTGTGTGTGTGTGTGTATGGGGTGTGTGTGTGTGTTCTGTTGTGTAGTGTGTTCTTTTGCTTTGCTTTTTTTTAATTTAATCGAGAGCCCTCCCAAGCCTTAAGTAATAATAGGAAGGGAGAAAAGAGAGACGGTAAAGAGCTGCCTTTAAATGCTGGCAAACATTTCATCCTGTGGCACTCCCAAGGAATACTAACACATGATTAAACATAAACTGTGACATCTCACCCTCCTGGGGATCCCACACTGGCCACCTTCCCTTCGCCTCTCTCCCCACATCTTAAAATCAATGCATAAGGGCCCTCTCCCTGTCTCGATTTGGAGAAGAATCGTTCTCATTGTGATCGTTATGCATGGAAACAAAAGAACATACGGATCAAAGGTTTAGGGTCCTCAGCCCCACCACGATCACATGACCACCCAGCTCAGAGGCAGCAACAGTCAACTGAAGTGCTGGTTGGAAGCTTCTGGCCTTCTATGGAGAGTCCCCGTGGTTACCTAGAAACAGTCCAGTCACATCATTTACATTGTTTTGCACTGTGCTGCCAGCAGTCCTTTGGGAGATTCTATATTTAACCATTTCAAATTGTACCCTTAACCTTAATGAAAGCATCCTTTTTTTCTCTCTCTCTGAAACATACAACCCTGCACCCCTCCAGTCCCCAAATTCGTTTTGGTTTTCCTTTGGAATTTTAGAATCAGTTTGCCCAATTCTCACACCAAAAAATCCTTTTGGTAGTCTGTTGTTATCATGTTTAAATGTATAGATTATTTACAGATTGACATTTTTACTTTTATTTATTTATTTTTAGATTGACATTTTTAAATGTTAAGGCCTCTTTAATCATAATCATAATCCACATATGTTTTCATTTACTCAAGTCTTTCTGTTCTGCCCTCAGAAGTATTTCTGTGTTCTTCACATAGCTCTTGTATATTTTTTATTGAATTTATTCTTAGGTATTTTACCTTGGATTGCTATTATTAATGGCACCTTACATTATCTTTTTCTAACTGCTGTTGTCTGTATATAATGACCACCTAATAATTTTAATATGGCTGAAGCAGCTGTCTTGCTTTACAAAAGGGAAAGGAGGGCTTTGGTCTGCTTTTATGCCTGCTTTTAAAAATTGAAATGGGGAAAAGTTTGAATGTGGTGAGCCAGAGGTCACAGGAGGGACAAACTTGGGGTAAGTTCATCAAAGCTCTGCAGCTGTAAGCATCAGGCAGGAAGTAAGGAGAGATGCTCTTTAAAGTTGTAAGAAAGCCATGGAGCTGGGAGGGCAGCTGTGGTCCCCAAGCCTCCAAGACCAGAAACATTCTCATCTCCTTTCAAGTCATTGTCATTGAAGGACATCACACATACCCTCTTGCTTACGCGTCAGGGATGCGAGCACTGTATTTTGTTCTCCTCATCAGATAATTGTCCCTTCTACAACCACAAATTTCTTGCTTATTTCTTTTTCAACCACACATTTCTTGCTTATTTCTTTTTCAACCACACATTTCTTGCTTATTTCTTTTTATGTGGCTCCCAGCTGAGATGGAGAGTTTCTGATCACCATTTTGTGTAAGTGCCCTGTAAGACTGAACGCCTTTTGGGAATTCCCTGGCAGTCCACTGCAGGGGGGCCAAGTTCGATCCCTGGTTGGGAAATTAAGATCCCTCAAACCTTGCATTCCTATCTTTAGGGGGTGGTCTCAAGCTACTCTGAGCTTCCTTTCCTTGGCCAAGATGAATTTTATCTAATGGTCAATGTTACTCAGAAAGTGATTCATAAACGTGGCATGAAACTATGGTCAATCTGAATGTTTTGCCAATTGTGTGAAGAACGTACAGAATAGGTAAAAGATAGTTTACATTTTCTAGGGGCTGGTCAAGGAGGAAAAAGGTCAGGAGATGTTCAGTATCTGTAAGATTGTTGCATTTACCATTATTTTAAAGGAGAGGAGGTGAGAAAAACAGAAGGTCAGCCAAAAACCCTTATATCTGGTGGTGGCTTAAATGTCTCATGGGTTCAGCCCTGTAATATAAATGAATAAAGTCAATTTATAAGACGTGCAGCAGCAGTGGGAAAACTCAAGAAAATATACCTAATCTAAAGAGGTCAGCCAATATTCAGCATCAGCCAGTTGTTGCAATGTGGAAAGATGTGTCCAATGTCATTAGATCTAATTTTACAAGAGAATACAGAAATCTGGCTTTTTATATGAAATGATCTAATTTTTAAATGCTAGCAACAAATCCCAATTGGGAGGGAGGGAGGAAGAGTGGAAAAATGAGAGAACTGCATGCAGGCCAAACAGAGCAATGATAGGACCCAGGGTTTGTCAGTTTGTGATTTTTCCCGTATGCAGACTTGTTCTTGTCTTTCCCCAACAATTCAAGATGTTTTTAGGAACTTCAAGGTATACTCAGAACTAGATCAAATGCAGTCAAAATTTCCATTGTCCTGCCAGTTCTTTAAATCTAGCCATACAGTTTTTATTGAGCACCTGACACATGCAAAGTCTATCATTTCATCTTATTTAAAATGAAATATGTTAACGATTAGTTACGCGAAATAGAGAGATGACTTCCATGATGGTCCAAATGACTCTGAGATATGTACTTACATTTTAGCTTTTTTAAAAAAAATACGATCAAATACAAAGAGAATTGTTCTTTAAAACCTACTGGAGCACTCAACTTCTATAATTCACTTCTGAATTTGGAAGGTTAATAGGAACGTTTCAGAACACTAGGCATCACTCTGTTTAAAAGCAGAACTTCTAAAAGAATTCAAAGGCAATCATCCTGAAAACCTTTTCACTGGAGTCACTTTTGAGCTCTGAATGGCTTCGATCCCTACAGGGATCATCTATGGCAGGAGACAGCACCCAAGTTCATGCTAATTCCTAAAGAGAAAAGAAGTTGGTAATCTTGTCAGCTGAGTAGGTGAGATGACACTGAAAATTCAACCTGGCTCAGGTTATCAGTTGCTCATGAGTGTATTTTAATAGGAATGTGTTAAACAGTGTACATTGTATCCTGCTTCCCACACGAGAGTCACATTCTCTCAGTCACTTTTTCCCACTTATTTTTTTCAGCCTCTCTCTGTACCCGTCTCTCTCCCCAGTCTACAGTTTTTGCACATTTAGGGTATGCCCACTTCTGTTTCCACTAGTTCTTCTGCTCTTAATCAGGGTCGACTCTTAATAATTTTTAACTTCTCTGCTGTCTCAGAGACTCTCCATAGCCTTTATACTCTCATCCCAAGCCCCACCTCCACCCCCCAGACCCATTCTAGAACCTGGACTCTTCCCCACTCTCTATCCAGTATCTCGTGGCCTAGGATGCCCTTAGCTTCCCCTCCCGGGCTGCGCACAGATCCCCTCCCTCCCTCTCCCCTTCCCTCCCCACGCCCGCACCCTCAGCCATTCCAGAAATTGACAAAGAAGTTGCAGAGGGAATGCCACTTCTCAGCACAGTAGGTCTCCGTGAGCTTCGCGTTCTCGTCCAGCTCGTCGGGATCGGGCCGGGTCCCCAGAGGTCGCCCCTCATCTAGGTCCCAGGCAGCCTTTCTCTTGCCTCCTTTGGTCTTCTTCTCAGAGGGCTTCCCTTCGGGCGGCGCGTTCGGGGGAGGCGGGGCCCCTGCGGCGGGGCCGCGCGCGGCGTCTCGGGGCTGCCCCCGGCTCCTGGCCCGGAGCTTGGGATCCCGGGGAAAGCCCGCCCCAGTAAGGCTGACGAATGGGGATGCGTGGGGCACCAGGCGCAGCTCCGCGCCCTGGCCCTTCTTGCCCGCGCACAGGCGGGCCTTGAGCGGCGCGGGGTCGTGGCAGGGCCGCCGCTTCCTGCGCAGCCCACCTAGCACCTGCTTCCAGAAGTGCGAGCGGCGGGCGGCATAGACCGGGCAGCGCCCCGGCTCCCCGCGGTAGGCACACTGGTGGCGCGCCCCGTCCGGGCCCTGGCAACGCAGCGCCAGCTCGCTGCCCGCCGCGGGCCCTGGGGCGGGCGGCAGGAGCTGCCAGCTGCACGCGTGCCGCTCGGGGCTGACGAAGCGACCGGAGGAGCCGCCCGCGGGGCCCGGGGCCGACTCGACCGCGCTGCCGGCCGCCCCCTGGGTTCTCCCGGCGCCCTCGAGGAGGCAGCCACCCAGCAGCAGCAGCAGCAACGAGAGAGACGCTCGCAGCCTCAGAGGACTCATGGCTCGTGGTGTCTGCACTCAGGTCGGCTTTCCAGGGACCCCTAAGCGCTTCAGTGGTAGCAGGGCCAGGAGAGCAGCATCCCTTGGGACCTGGGGACAGAGGCACAGGCGGTTACTGAGTCGGGCGCAGCCCTTGGCCCAAGCACAGGCACCTGCCAATCCCCCTCCCCAGACTTTGTGGGCGTCGGTTTTCAGTGGGCAGCAGCAGCTTGCGAGTGGCCCCTCTGGAAAGGTTTCCTGGGAAAAAGCCAATTACTGTCTAATCTTTTTGAAACTATTTGCGCATTGAGGTTTTTCTCCCCATTGCAAATATGATAGCAAAGCGATGCCTGATAATTACCACCTCCACCCCTTCCTCCACCCCCTCCCTTCTCCACCCTCCAGTAAATTATCTACAAAGTCATTTCAGATTATTCTTTGGAAAAACGCACTTTTACTGCACTTTGAACTTACCGAGTTCTGGGCGAGGTGGCGGAGCCTTGTTAAGGTAGAGGGAATGACTGCTAGAAGGATTAGTCTGTTTTAGCCGGCTCCCAGTGAATGAACGTGTTATCAATGGAACAGAACGGGCCTCCCCGACTATGCCCCTCCCAGACTTCTCTCTCTCTCCCTGGGAGACTTCCCACCACCGTGCCACACACACACACACACACACACACACACACACACACACACAGATGTATGATAGAAGTGGCAATGTAACATGAATATAAATCTTTTTTGCTTCCAGTGTTTAAAATAATCACGCGAATTTTAACAAATCATTCTTTTCTTTCCTTTTACGTATTTTTTACTTGAATTTTATTTTAATTGAATTATAGTTGATTTACAATATTGTGTTAGTTTCAGGTGTACAGCAAAGTAACTCAGTTATACATATCTATATCTATATCTATATTGCTTTTTTAAAAATTCTTTTCCATTATAGTTTATTACAAGATACTGAATATAGTTCCCTGTGCTCCACAGTAAATCTTTGTGTATCTATTTTATTTATGGTAGTGTGCATCTGTTAATCCCATACTCCTAATTTATCCGTCCCCCCCAAAACACTTGTTTTCAATGCTCTTTTAAAAATAGGCATTCATAACTATATTTGCAGTAATAGAAAAAAAAAAGCTTGAATAGTGCTTCCTTCACCTACTTTTTATTGAGATATAGTTCATATACCATACAGTTCACCCATTTAAAGTGTAAAATTCAATGGTTTTTAATATATTCACACATACGTGCGACTATCACCACAGTTAATCTTAGAACACTTTCATCACCACGAAAAGCAACTCTGTACCCTTTAGCTACTACACCCCCTCTCCTTTTACATATTTAATCATGTGAAGATAAAAGTTAAACAGAAAGATCTAAGTTTTAAGAGTTAAATAAGATGAAATGAAACAAAACAACTGTCAATATCCTTAACTGGACACTATTTACACTCTATTTTTTATATCATTCTGAGTTCTATATTTTCACCCACCATTTCTGATAGTTTTTCTCATCCTAATAATCTTAATCCTAATAACTGTTACTACTAATAAAAATGTAATATCCTCATTTATTGATGCATTATAATGTCCAGCATTTCATCCAGTGGTGAGCATTTGGTCTTTTGATTGTTTTTAGGTTTTATAACTCGATTACAAACTTCTTACAAAAATTAGAAGTTTAAAAAATTATTTTGATTATAGTATAATATTACCAATTCAAATGGTTAATCTTTAAGAATTAATGTGTCCTTGAATCTTAAGAATTTTACATGTAAACAAAGCAATTTTTCTTTTACACTTTAGGATATTCCATTATCTTTTAAAAACTGTTCTCAGTAATAAATGTGATCTTTTTTATTTCAAGAGTTTATACCTCTGACTATAATTGTTTAATACAAGTAAGTATTTTCCTAAAATACTCCCTCAGGACATCAAGAAGTCTCATTATATTTCCTAATGTATTCTTGTGGGCAGTATTTTCTATTACTGAACTCCCATTGGTATTGTATTTCAACAGTTACAATTTGATTACTACTATAAAAACCAAAATGTTTTAGAATTAGAATGTACTTAAATATGTTTTAGCCCAGAGTAAATATACGGTAGTGTATATCGACCTAAGAAAGGATGTTTCTACCACGCTGGTGAAATCAGAGGGATTAAAGGACTTACCCAATGTCACACATCATTTAGTGGTAAAGCCACCTGACTTTTAATGATCAATGATCTTTACATTTCAGCTTTGTATTTCCCTATCACTTACAAAGTTAGTTATGTCTTAATTACACCAGCTCAATTTATACTGAAAAACAATTAGTACCAATGAAGTTAATAAATATTAACATAAATTTCATGAACAGAGTAGCTTACTAATACATTTAACAGATGGAAACCTTCTCTTTCCCAGAAAACCGTATTTGTATGAGCAAAGCACTATATACAGACTTTTATCTGATGCTCTGGAATTACTTATAGTTATCGGCTACTGAACCAAACTGCAATAGTTTTTCAGCTAAAGAGTGACATCTTGTGACATTTTTTACTAATTACAATGAAAAAGTCTGTTACCAGAAAGTCATAATTATTAAAGGAGACATTCGAGACCATGTTTTCTGTCAGAAACATTGCCCCCAGAACAAAAATAAGGG
The DNA here is from genome assembly GCF_965194825.1 of Balaenoptera physalus. Taxonomy (NCBI): domain Eukaryota; kingdom Metazoa; phylum Chordata; class Mammalia; order Artiodactyla; family Balaenopteridae; genus Balaenoptera; species Balaenoptera physalus. Next base: position 57,825,493 of record NC_138893.1, on the reverse strand, counting down.
CACACAGATGTGCTATGCCATGTCAGAAAGGGGTAACGTCTTACTAGAAGTTACTTTTTATAAATTGTGGTTAAATACACGTAACATAAATTGTACCATTTTTTTTTTTGTTTTTTAAATTAACTTTTATTGGAGTATAGTTGATTTACAATGTTGTGTTAGTTTCTGCTGTACAGCAAAGTGAATCAGCTATACGTATACACATATCCCCTCTTTTTTGGATTTCCTTCCCATTTAGGTCACCACAGAGCATTGAGTAGAGTTCCCTGGGCTATACAGTAAGTTCTCATTAGTTATCTATTTTATACATAGTATCAGTAGTGTATAGATTTCAATCCCAATCTCCCAATTCATCCCACCCCCAAATTTACCATTTTAACCATTTTAGGTGTACAATTCAGTGACATTAAGTACATTCACACTGTTGTGCAACCATCACCACCATCCAGCTCCAGAACTTTTTTCTTCTTCCAAAACTGAAACTCTGTACCCATTAAACAATAACTCCTCATTCCTCCCTTCCTCCACCCCCTGGCAACCACCATTCTACTTTTTGTCTCCATGAATGGACTACTCTGGATACCTCATATAAGTGGAATCATACAGTATTTGTCCTTTTGTGACTAGCTTATTTCACTTAGTATAATTTCGTCAAGTCTCATCTATGTTGTAGCATGTGTCAAATTTTCCTTCTTTTTTTTTTTTTTAAATTTTTATTTATTTATTTATGGCTGTGTTGGGTCTTCGTTTCTGTGTGAGGGCTTTCTCTAGTTGCGGCGAGCGGGGGCCACTCTTCATCGCGGTGCGCGGGCCTCTCACTGTCGCGGCCTCTCCTGTTGCGAAGCACAGGCTCCAGACGCGCAGGCTCAGTAATTGTGGCTCACGGGCCTAGTTGCTCCGTGGCATGTGGGATCTTCCCAGACCAGGGCTCGAACCTGTGTCCCCTGCATTGGCAGGCAGATTCTCAACCACTGCGCCACCAGGGAAGCCCCTCCTTCCTTTCTAAGGCTGAATAATAATCCATTGTATGCATAGTGCACATTTTCTTTATGCATTCTTCGGTTGATGAACACTTGGGTTGCTTCCACCTTTTGACTATTTTGAATAATGCTGCTATGAATATGTGTGTATAAATATTTGAGTTTCTGCTTTCAGGTTTTTTTTTAATAATTAATTTATTTTTATTATTTATTTATTTATTTTTGGCTGCGTTGGGTCTTTGTTGCTGCGCGCGGGCTTTCTCTAGTTGCAGCGAGCGGGGGCTACTCTTTGTTGCAGCGCGCAGGCTTCTCATTGCGGTGGCTTCTCTTGTTGCGGAGCGTGGGCTCTAGGCACGCGGGCTTCAGTAGTTATGGCACGTGGGCTCAGTAGTTGTGGCTCGCGGGCTCTAGAGTGCAGGCTCAGTAGTTGTGGCGCACAGGCTGTTGCTCCGCGGCTGCTTTCAGTTCTTTTGGGCACATACCCAAAAGTGGAATTGCTGGATCATATGCTAATTTTATTTTTAACTTTTTGAGGAACCTCCATGCTGTTTCCCATAGTGGCTGCACCATTTTACATTCCAACCAACAGTGCACAAAGGTCCCAATTTCTCCAGATCCTTGCCAATACTTGTTATTTACTTTTTTTAAAATATAAATTTATTTATTTATTTTTGGCTGCGTTGGGTCTTCGTTGCTGTGCGTGGGCTTTCTCTAGTTGTGTCGAGTGGGGGCTACTCATCGTTGTGGTGTACAGGCTTCTCATTGAGGTGGCTTCTCTCCTTGCAGAGCATGAGCTCTAGGTGCGTGGGCTTCAGTAGTTGTGGCTCGTGGGCTCTAGGGCACAGGCTCAGTAGTTGTGGCGCATGGGCTTAGTTGCTCCACGGCATGTGGGATCTTCCCGGACCTGGGCTCGAACCCGTGTCCCCTCCATTGGCAGGCGGATTCTTAACCACTGTGCCACCAGGGAAGCCCGTTATTTACTTTTTTTGTTTGCTCTCTTGCGTGCGTGTGTGTGTGTGTGTGTGTGTGTGTGTTTTATAATAGCCACCCTACTGGATATAGTTTTTCTTTTTTTTTTTGTCTGTGTTGGGTCTTCGTTGCTGTGTGCAGGCTTTCTCTAGTTGCGGCGAGCAGGGGCTACTCTTCGTTGCAGTGTGCAGACTTCTCATTGTCGTGGCTTCTCTTGTTGCAGAGCACGGGCTCTAGGCGCACAGGCTTCAGTAGCTGTGGCACACGGGCTCAGTAGTTGTGGCTCGTGGGCTCTACAGCGCAGGTTCAGTAGTTGTGGTGCACGGGCTTAGTTGCTCCGCTGCATGTGGGATCTTCCCGGACCAGGGCTCGAACCCATGTCTCCTGCATTGGCAGGCGGATTCTTAACCACTGTGCCACGAGGGAAGTCCTGCCATTGATTTTTGAAGCCACCTTTCTGGTGATAAAAAAAAAAATAATAGCTAAAATTTATTTAGCACTTAGTATTTCTTAAGTGTATCATGTATCAACTCATTTGCTCCTTACAACAACTTTACAAAGTACAGGTTCACGATCCATTATTTACAATTCTGGGATTGAAAAAGGTCTGAATATGATACTTAAAAAAAAATTCATCTGGCAGCAAAACCTGACCTAAACTGCCATGCATCTATTTAGAGTTTCTTATTTAGTCCTCTTAGTATGGCTATTCATATGTTTTGCTGCAGAACTATAAATGTACTTGACTATGGAGTGCTGCCCTAGAAGCTGCTAGGGTGTGACATAATAGGCACTGGATTGCCTTTCAAAATCTAAAAAATTCTAAATTCAGAAAACCATCTCTAGCCAGGGTCTCAGATAAGGGTTGTGTACCAGTACTAATGTTATCCCCATTTCACAGCTGAGGAAATTGAGACATAGAAGGTAAGTCATTTGCTTAAGGTTGCATAGTTAACAAAAAGAACACTCAATGTAGTTAATAATGTTTTTGAGTGCTTAAAGTTTCAGTCACTGGGTTAAATGCTTTATATTCATTATATCATTTAATCTTCACCACAACCCTATAAGGTGCTATTATTGTCCCCGTTTCCCAGAAGCAATTGAAGCTTAGAAAGGTTAGACAACTCCCTGGACACACAACTGTTAAGTGTGGTAAGGAAGGATTTAAAAACAAGTCAGTCTGACTTCAGTATATTTGATTATTACACTATGCCTTACCAATCTGTAACACCAGCCTTTTCCTCTCTTCTATATGTCCTTTCGAACTATATATCTAATTACCTCTTGGATATTAAAGAGTAAGATTTTTTTAAATGTATATCAGATCATTTTACTCACATGCTTAAAAACCTCCTATGACTTTCTATTGCTAGACTAAAATCCAAATACCTTACAATGGCCCCTTTCTACCTCTCCCATCTTGTCTCCCAAGATAGCCAGCTTCTCTTAGGTTTTTACACTAGTTGTATCCTCTATCTGGAAGGCTCCCCAGGTTTTCACATAGCGGGCTCCCTCTTGTCCTTCAGGCCTCAGATTAAGCTCCTCCTTCGTTTCCCCCTAATCACTCCGTCTGGGGTCTCTAATTACCCTCTCTATCCCATCATTCTGCTTTCCATAGCATACAAACATGATATTTTCTTGTTTATCTGTTCACTCTCTTTCCTCCCATTAGAATGTAAGTTCAACTAGAGTGGGCACCTTATCTGTTTTTGGTTTCTTTAGAAGCCCTAATCTCTAGTATAGAGTTTAGCATGTGGTAGGTACTTAATTTTGGCTGAATAAATGAATGTAGTGTACAATCAGTAAATGTACCTGCTTGTTAGTTTCAGTGGTGTTAGATGAACTGAGAAGGCAGGTGGGAGGAGGCTGTGAAATATGAAGACATGTGAACATCAGCTTGATCAGATATTGTCTAATAGTATAAAACAGTGCCAAGCAGGGTGTCTGGCATAGAGAAGGGGCCAAATTAATATTTGTTTAAGAATGAACAGTAAATATTATTAGTAGCTTGGATCTTGGGCAAATTACTTAACCTTCCTGAGCTTAGTTTTCTCACCTATAAATGAAGATTAAAACTTACTTTACAGGGTTGGCCTACAAAGTATATGAGATAATGCATGCCAAATGCCTAGCACATAGGTTCTTAAGTTAGTTTCTTTCCCTTTACGCTTTATAAACTCTTGTAAGCTTTTCTAGATACATGACCTCATTTTATTTCTACAGTACTTCTCATTAGCCTCATTTTATAGATGAAAAAGACTCAGGGGTTGAGGCAAAGCCTCTTCAGGTAATGAGAAGCCAATGGATAAGTTTTATAAGCAGAGGAGTTACACGGTGAAAGCAGTGTTTCATGAAGATTATTCTGTTGGAGGCCTTTAAGATGGGCTCAGGGGCTTCCCTGGTGGCGCAGTGGTTAAGAATCCACCTGCCAATGCAGGGGACACGGGTTCGAGCCCTGGTCTGGGAAGATCCCACATGCTACAGAGCAACTGGGCCCGTGAGCCACAACTACTGAGCCTGCGCTCCGCAAGAAGAGAGGCCGCGACAGTGAGAGGCCCACCGCGATGAGGAGTGGCCCCCGCTCACCGCAACTGGAGAAAGCTCTCGCACAGAAACGAAGACCCAACACAGCCAAAAAATAAATAAATAAATTAATTAAAAAAAAAAAAAAAAAAGATGGGCTCAGTTGAAGCTGGAGAAATATTACTTTGACTACTGTCATTAAAATCAAGTTTAAGGTGATAAGGGCTTGCACTAGGTGACAGAAGAATGTTTAAAAGCCTAATAAATTAAGCGACTGAACAGTCACATAAGCAAATAAATAAATACATAAATAAATGGCTGAGAGTTTTCAAATAAGGTTGAGAAAATGATGGCACCAACAACACAAGCAATTAAGAAATCAAACATGGCAAAATGGTTGACAGAATACCTTCCCTCCAATACCTAGGCAGAACATATGGCAGATAGATGGCAAACATTCGAGCCGTGTCTTCAGTGCCGTTGCAGATCTTTCTGGATTTCACCCCTCCCACTGGCATCGCCACCTGGACTAGAGCATGCTATGGTCCTGTGGATTCTGCTTTCTCTAGAAGCAGTCTGGCGAGATGGGGATCGGGGCAGTGAGGAATTACAAGCAAAGGTTTTAACTCCCAGAACCTTGGCTAGATCGCTTCTTTTCCTTCCCTAGAAAATAAGTGGACTCATTTCTCCTCTCTCGCCTCTTATGAAGACTACCGACCCCCTCTAGATGAGCACAGACAACTTTTTTTTTTTTGCGGCGCGCGCCACCAGGCCGTATGGGTTCATACTCCTACTCAGCGGCGGAGCGGAGCCCCTGACTGTGAGCGGGCGTCACTTCCGGCGCGCTGACGCTCAGTCCGGCGTGCCGACGCCTGCGTCAGCAAAGAGCGGGGCTGGGGGCACCCGGTTTGAAGTCGTGCGGGTCGGAGGACTGCTGCCTCCGCCGCCGTCTCAGACCCCTGCTCCCGGGCCGCTGCAGGGACGAGCTCGGGTAGGCGGCGGGGCAGATGCCCGAGGGCCCGCGCCGGGACATCCCGCGCTGCACCGGCCGCTCCTATCTGCTCCGTGGCCTGGGCCTGCGCCGCTCCGCTCCCTGGAAACTAGCGCCTCGGCAGCGCGGCGCGTCGCTCGCGGGGAGCTCCGAACCGCCGGCGCCCGGCCATGGCGGTCTCCAGGTGGGTCTAGCTTCTCCCGAGCGGACGGGAAGGCGGCCCGGGCGAGGCACGGTCTCCTCTCTGAGCCCCCACTCCTAGGAAGGAACGGTTCCCATTGTCACTGGGCTCGGGCGCCTTCCTCCCCAGACTCCGCGATTCGCCCCTCGGTCTGCGGGGGTTTGGGCTCGGGTTACCCCTCGTAAATCGGTTCAAAAATGTCTTTTTTCTTGTTGAATAGATCCTTTGGCGCGTTAGGGCTAGTTTTTCTCTTTCCTCACCATGTTTCTCTTCTCTGGTTTCTCTTCCCCCTTTCAGTTTTAGGAGAGTCTCTTCTTTTTCTGAGCATTTTAAGGCCGATCCCTAACCTCCATTTCACGGGAAAACTTGGTAGCAACTGTCGAAGTCGGGGAGATTTTGAGTTAATATTATCTACATGACCTTCTAATTATGTTAAAATTTTGTGTTTACGACTTTAGGGATATGTTCCGTATGAGGACTTTTCCCTTACATTACAGTATAATTCTTCCTTTTGTTTGACAGTACACATTCAGTCGTCAGTGTAATCTTTAGCAAATTACTGTATCAGCATCATCTTCCTTAACTAAGGCGTGAAAGATGTATCGCGAATCTTAAACTATTTTAAAGCGATGCCCATCGATAAGAAACTGTAGAAAGACCAGCAAGACATTTATTTGTATAGCTATAGAAGGAAAGTTCTCCTTTCCTCCAATATGAGAGAGTGGGGGGAGTATATTTTGTCAGAGACTTGAAGTTAGTGGACCTATGTGTGTGTAAGTAGGGGATATTCCCTCTGATAGCAGTCAGGATTCGCCAAGTTTACTGTTAGTTTTCATAAGAAATGGGTCCTTCTACCACATAGACTGAAAGGGGAAGACATAAAAACATAGTTTTTGCTCATTTTTCATAGTTAATTGAACACATTCCTGTTTTGCAAGTGAAATGATAACCCATCCCTCACAGACTCCCTAGATAACTGATAAAAGAGTACATGGGAGAAACCCATGGGAGTTGGGTGAAAGGGGTCCTAAGATACCTGTAGTGGGGCATCTAATTTTTATTTCATAGATTAGTTGAATCCGTTCAATGGGAGGAAATTCTTATTTTGTGATATGTAAAATTGCCTTGAGAGTATACAAGTAGTATTTTCAATTTTTTCAAATACAGAAAGGTGTATCATCTAATTTGTTACCCCCATATGAATATATAAATACATACATTATAAATACATTGATATATAAACTTAATATGGTATTCTTTTTATAAGGTGGTACAACGTTTAAGGGAATGAGTAGCTCTTGAAATTTCGTTCCTGAGTAGACGGTGTATGTTCACAGTATTGGTTATAGTTTTGTAGAGACAAAATGAAAGATTAAAGAGCGCCTAATCTGCTTGGCCAATGTTAATCTATTTACAGAAGTTTAGAGCACCTAAACTTCTGCATGAATGAGTGAGTTTTGAAAGCAAGTGCTTTTTGTTCTTGACATTGGATTTCAAAGGGTGGTGCTCTTTTTCTACAGATCTTTTTTATTTAGCTTGCCAAAATTCTATCAAATTCTACTGTAAAAAGAAAGCCTGTCATGGTTTTATGAAAGAGCTAGTCCTGTGCTTATTTTGGTAATATAATAGGTTCACAGAAAACACTTTTGAGACACTTTCTGGTTTGGGGATACTGTCAGTCCTTGACTTTTTCATCTGAGGATTCACTTTGGATAGCAAACTTTAATTTCAAGCTGGCCTTCTCCATGCACTGAGCACATATCTTTATTAACTAAATTTCCTTTTTCCTTTTGGTGTGGAATACAGACTCATTTTAATACTTTATTGTAGAAAAAGTGGAAGATGGTTCAAGAGATAAAAATCATATTTGCTAGAACCAAATCTAAAATATTTTTTGCACTGTTTATATCAATGTGTGTAACTGAAAAGAAACTGTAATGTTTTTAGAACCTTGTAAGTATTTCCAATAGAAGGGAAATATTAAGTTCAGATTGCAAGATCCAGAAATCTAGGAATAATATTTGACTTTGCTCTCCCTTCCTTTCCCCGAGTCTATCTAGTCCCCACATCCAATCTTGTCAGTTCAACCTTTCTAATCCTTCTCCGGCCAATCTTTTTCTTTCCATACGAATTACCACAGTCCTCCTCCATACCACCATCATCTCTAATCCGAGATACCTGTAACAGCAGCCACTCTGCTCTTCCTGCCTCCCATGGCATCTCTTTCTAATTTATTCTTCATTTCAGTTATATTATTGTTTGCTAATATGCTAATTTTAATATGGCCTTTTTTCTGCTTAAAACCCTTTAGTTTTCTGTTGCCTTAAGATAAAGGCCACATTCCGTAACAAACACATCTTACCAGATCATTTGTGATCTGGTTCCTGCTTTACCTTTTTAAGCTTCATCTTGTCTCAGGTTCTCTGCATCTCTCTCTCTCTTCTCCACTCCCCTTCATTCTGAATCTTTGTTCTCACCTCCAAGTCTTTATCTCTGGAACATTTTTCCTACCTCCCCCACTTCCCCCCAAGTCTGGCTAATTCCAACCTTAGTTTTTAGGTCTAAACCCTAAGCCTATACATATGTCACTTTGTTTGGGAAACCTTCTCTGGTTTTCCTTCATCTGAGCTCTTTGCACCAACGTGTACTCCTATCAGTCATATTTATCATACTTTGTAAGTGATTGTTTAATTGTTCTCTCCCCTGCTTGAGCATCAGCTCTGTGAGAGAAGGGAATGTCTTTGATCTTAATATCCCCAGGAGAGTGCCTCGTTCCTGGTAGGTGCTCAATACGTTTTAAAAAAAACGAGTAAGTGAGTGCTTTTGTTTCTTGTTTTAATTCCTCTCATGATTTTTCTGTAATTTATATATAGTAGAGTATTTCTGGTGTTTTTCAATAAGTGCTTCTGAGTTTTACAGTTTTCCCTGAGGAGAAAAACTTTATAGCTTTGACTATTAGCCAGAATTATAATTTTAAAAATATAATAAACATTGTCAGAACTAGTTTTATAAGTTTATAACCTAGTACAATTCTGTGATAGCATGGTCTTTTATAATGCAAATTGGATATAATGTAACCCTGCATTTTGTGTAATCAAAATTTTTAGACCCCACTTAGTTTTATGAAGGCCTAGTTTTAATGTACTTTGAATTATAAGAATGTAGCAAATCGTGAATGTATGGTCAACTCTTGATCCATGGATGAGTTAAATCTTACCACAAACAAACACTCCCCCCCGAAAAAAAACTTTGTGACTCTCTAAAATTGCAAATACAATTATAGCATTTGAAATTCTCTATAAAATGCAGTGAAATACTACTAAAAAATGTATGACTCCTTTAGACCCTAAATAAAAGAGAGCATACACATGTAGGAGAACAATGTTGCCCTTAAGATGTGAATGCTGGAAGGTCAGCCAAGCTCACTCACTAGCTACTTGACTTGCTCCCATAAAATCACCCTCAGCAAAAAAACAAATTAGTATATATTACAGGCTTTCAGTGTTGTTTGCAAACAGTTTGAATTATAATTGTTAAATCTTTGAATATTGTTTTGTAGAGGCTCACAAGAGCCTCTCTCCCTGTATTATCTGTCATCTAGTTGGAGTTGAGTCACCAACAGTACAGGCAACCTTAGAGGGGCTGTTAAAACTTATGCTCATTACAGAAGGTGTAGGTGAATGTGTGGTGATGTTGGGTTCCATGGCTTAATACAGATTTTTTAAAAAGATTGTTTTTGATACCTTTGCCTGTTTATGCCACAATTGATTGACTGTTGTTATGCATTGATTAGCTATTATGAACTTAGTTTTTCCTTGATCATATAGAGAAAATGTAAAAATATAATTTAGAGAATTTTTCTTGAGTGATCTCTGCTATAAAGTTCATGTCTAAAATGTCGAGACGGTAATTATGACTTGACTGTTTTAGAAGTCATGCCTTAAGTCTGTGACACATATTCTTTGCATTTAAAAATGATGCAGTGTTCAGAAAAGATTCAGGGAAAAAAAGGGAACATACCCTCTTATGGAAGAAACAAATTGCTACATGTGAGCAGAACTTTGCTCAGTTTTGATAATTCTCTCTCTGCATTGATGATACTTCAGAGGAACATTGTCTCAGTGGCCTATTCTGCCAAGTAAAAGGAGGTTTCATGATGCTGGGGCAAATTCCAGTGGGTCCTTGCTCTTGACAGGGAAAATGCTAAAATAATCTTACCTATAGGACAGCACAGGTTGCTTATGTTTGCTAGGCCTATTCCTCCATTATTGCTAATTTCTATCCATTATAAGATTGACAGAAGGCACTGTTGTAAATTGTAATATATCAAATATTTTGTTATTTTAAAAATGTAGGGACAAAAAGCTAGGAAAGGTGGAAGAGGCATTATGTAAGTGTATCCATTTTAATCCCTGTGGTAAATTCCTCCCTTTTAGTTTATTTCTCAAAGTACTATACACATAACAAAATTCACCGTTTTAAAGTGTATAATTTCAAATGAAGTTTTAAAACCACAGATATTTTTCCTGCAAAACCTAGATTTTGTCTTTAAGATAAAGTCATGCAAGAGGCGGAGATTAGAAAAAAAAATGGCCTGAAGGAAATAACGCAACTTGGTTGTCCTTTTTCAGCATTCATTTAACAAGTATTTACAGAGTGCTTTTTATGTTCTAGGTGCTGGAGATACAGCAAAGAACAAAAATGGAGTTCCCTTTCTCATGGAGTTTGTGTTCTAGAGTGGGAGTGGGGGGAATGTAAATTATCTAGCATGCACCTGCCCTTGCACCTGGCTTTGGTGTGGTTTCACATCTTCATATTTGTTCTTAGTGTCCTATGTGGTATTTCAGATTAATCTACTTTCTTGTTTAAAAAACATAACATAGTTTCAAATAACCCACAGTAGGCACTAGAAGGCATACATTTTAAAACATCAGTCTAGACAATTTCTTGGAAGTTGTTTCTTTTGACCATAACTTCCTTGCTTAATGATATTATGTAGGACTAAGCACAGTGTTCATATCAGCTATTTATTTTCTTATTCCATAAGTAACACAGAAAAGTAAAACTTCAAATAGTAAATGTAAAAAATGTATGACAAAATGGACAAACTTCACTGACCAATCCCTTTTAGTTAAGATTACAAAGCCATCCGTGTGAGGTATTCTGCCAGTAGACCTTCCATAAATTTTCAGAGTGTTTAAATTTATTGAGAATATTGAGATTGGAAGTAGATTGAGGAAGTTATATCTTATACTTTTTTTCATCCTCAAATGGCTTAGGAGTAGAAATGCAATATATATATATGTTTATTAATGATGAAGTAGTAATCTAGGACACGTTTTATAGTTCAAAATGCATATGATTTCTTTTTATATTTTTACTTTATGAATTATCATAATGCAAACAGCTGAAGTTAGATCGCAATTGCCAGCATGGCCTCTACAAACTCCCACGTACTTTCCTTTTTTCTAGGCAGTCTTTTTTTTTTTAACCACATTTTTTAAAAAATTGAAGTATAATTAATTTTCAACGTATTGGTTTCAGGGGTACAACATTGTGATTCAGTATTTTATAGATTATACATCATTTAAAGTTATTATGTGCTGTACAATGTATCCTTGTTGCTTATTTATTTTGTACATAGTAGTTTGTGTCTCTTAATCCCACACACGTCTTCCCATTCCCTCTTCCCTCTAGGCAGCCTTTAGAGCAGTTTTCTGAAATCACACATTTGTAAAATAAACATGAGTCATATCTTTTATAGTTATTTCTGTGAATTAAAATCCAAATTGAAAATGGGCCAGATTATCATCATCAGTAGATTCATAACCAGTGGATACTGTCAAATATAATTGCCTTATGTTTTATTAAAATTATTCGTCTACAGTCTTTGGTACCTTCCATTCAGCTTGACATCTGTTACCTCTTTCTCCTCCATCTGTCTATCCTTCGGCAAATGAAGAATGCCATTTTTTTCTATTATCTGTTATGCAACATAAGGTTTAGCCAAAAGAAGTATCGTGGTAAGTACTGTGTTCCCTCAGTCAGCCCTTCTTTTAACTTCCTTTTTCTTTTGATCACCTAGCCTTCAGACCTCTCCCTCATCAAGGGCCCTGTCTGCCCTCCAACATAATACTGACTCTGTCTCATGCCCTTTCCCTGTCCCCTACCAGTTCATTATACCAGCCTTTTCCATTGTGGCCTGGCGCTGGTGCTTACCCTGCTTGCCTCATAGCTGGCTATCTTGGAGTAATAGGTCAGATTGCCCTCTTGTGAGATCCTGGTCTGCACATCCCTTTGTTCTTCCTTTTGTGTGGCATCTACTCTGTTGTCCTGGAGAGAGGAATGGAGAACTCCAAAAGGGGCTTTGAGTCAAGAGGACTAAAGAAGCATTCTTGGGTCCCCATTCCTCTATTCAGGGAGGCAAATTTGGCTATCAAAAGGTGGGAGATGTGAGAATAAACAGGCCTGGAATTGGATGAGAGGGTGAGCTGATCTGCTACCCTCAGGGCAGTTGGCTGGTGAGGGAGCAGAGCTGACATGACATGGCATTGGGATAAAAGACGTTGAAGAAAGGAGAGGCAGGAGGAACTGTGTGGTTGTGAGGCAGAGCCAGCATTAGGTTAGAGAGGAGTCGAAGGTCTTTGAGCAGGATATGGTTCTAATGAAGCTGGGTAGCAGAGGACTAAAGGAAAGTTTAGGAAGGGTAGAAATTATTGAAGGAATACAGTGCCTACTGCGCAGTCTTTTTCGGCTTGCTCTTTGGAGCAAGTGTAACTGCCGTGATGTTCAGATTGCTAAAGTACTGCTGTGTTCGTCTTTTCACTTACTGAAACATTGCCTTAGCATCACTTCTGTTATTTTTATAACTTGTTTTTATGTAATATAGCTATGACAGATTAAGGATATTTCTTGAAGGAAGCAAAAAAATTTGTAATATAGCACCCTCTTTCTTTGCTTAAAAATGGTGCTTAAACCTGTCCCCAAGAAACTTGAACTTTTCTTTATCTATAATTTTAATTACAGTAAATACCAAGTATTCAACAAATATTTGACTACTGTGCGAAGACACTGCAAAGACACTGTGCAAAGTGTTGTGGGGGACAAAAAGAATCATTGAAGAAGGTGAAGCCTAACGAGCATAAGACAACATGTGACAAATTAATGTAAAGACACAAGAATTCATAATAATGCCAAAAAATGCCAAAATGGTTATTTAAGATGAGAATCCCTGTGGATTTTAGAAGAGGATGTAATAGTATAGTAGTCTGAGATGGTTTCAAGAAGGTAAAGGACTTGAACTGAATCTTGATGGGTGGGAGCTAGCTGAAGAATTGGACCAAGAAAGACATTCCAAGTAGAGGAAACAGGTTAGACAAAATTGTGGAAACCAAAATGGATCCTGTTTGGGAGATACTTTTTTGTTTTTGATTACTATCTGGTAGGTAAGGGTGAGCCATTGAAAGTTTTAGCGTAAGGTAATAATTTGATCAAAGAGTGCTTTAGGAAGTAAATTTAGCAACGAGATCATATTAGTATGGAGTTACGCTCGTCAAGCAGTTGAAAGTGTGGCACTGGAGCTCCCAAATGGGCTAGGTTTGGGGATTATTTTTACTGTGTTATAGTTTAACCAAATTACAGTTTCCTACAGGAGAAATGGGTGAGAGATGGGCAGCCAAGGATTGAATCTAGGAGAATGTTCATATTAAGAGTGTTAAGAGTAGGGAAACCACAGAAAGAATTAAGAGTTCAGAAAAGAACAGGGTAGCAGAATGTTGTGAACACTTAGGAAGGAAAATATTTTAAGAATGGGGTACTTGCTGAAATCACATGTCATAGAAGATTCATGAAAATTGGATTTACAGAAAAAAACACAAACCATTAGATTTAGAGCTTAGAAGTTCATTGGTGACCTTCAGGTGTGCTATTTTAGTAGTAAAGAAGGATAGAAACTTGATTTATAGGGATTAAATTGTGTATGGTGAGGAGATAAAAGAAGTGATTTTAAGCACTTGTTCAAGATGCTTGGCAGCAAAAAGAAAGTGTTCTAGAAGATGGAAGTCAAGCAGTTTATCTTCTCATTAAAGATGGACCTCTGGATGTTTGAAGATAGAAGGGAATAGATTACTAAGGCAGTGATTTAAGATATTGGAGAAAGGATAATTGAATGAGGGTAGAAGGAGATGGTAACAAAAAAAAATAGTGGGACTTTATGTAAGTCTTGAAGAAGAGTGAGGATTGTCTTTTCATCTGAAATTGAAAGAGGATAAGTGTAAAGACCTTTAGAGGTAATGAGTAGAGAACGAGATAGTTCTTGTTCCATAATCTAGAGATCTACTCAGTCCATTCCTTTTTAAGGAATAGGGAATGGCAACTGGGACTTGAGGAAAGTGGAAATGATTGGGGAAAACTGTCAATTTTATTTTAACTTTTTTACGCATGCATTTATAAACAGGTTAGTATTGTCACTTCTTAGAGTGTTCATTTTGCAGCCAGCTTTGCTTTTAGTCACAAAAGCAGAAACTCCATCATCAAAAAAGGAATTATGGGGACTTCCCTGGTGGTCCAGTGGTTAAGAATCCGTCTGCCAATGCAGGGGACACGGGTTCGATCCCTGGTCCGGAAGATCCCACATGCTGCAGGACAACTAAGCCTGTGCGCTGCAACTACTGAGCCCGCGCGCCACGACTACTGAAGCACGTGTGCTTAGAGCCCTTGCACTGCAACAGGAGAAGCCACTGCAATGAGGTGCCCGCGCACCACAACGAAGAGTAGCCCCTGCTTGCCGCAACTAGAGAAAGCCCGTGTGAAGCAGCGAAGACCCAGCATAGCCAAAAAAAAAAAAAAAAGGGAATTATGAGGTAGTTGAAGTCCTTCCAGAGGTGCAGTCTAGGGAACTTTGCATCAAATAAGTCAAAGATATGACAAACACTATGGTATATAAGGGGAACAAAACCTATTAAAACAAATGCAATGATGTGAAGCTATAAAATATGGCTAAATCTAGTTTAACCCTACAAAATAAGAGGTTAAGCAAAGTTAAGTGAGCTTCTCTAAGTCTTCTAACAAGTGACAAAAGTAGTGCTTTGTCTCCTAACTTCCAGTCTAGTTTGTTTTACCATTTTACCACTGTTTTCCTGTAAGAAAGTCCTGGATTTATGTGAACTGTACACATACAAGAGAGCCCGATATTGTTATAAAGAATGCATGCATCATATCAAATATAAGTCCACTGTTACATAAATTTGACCTAAGACATAATTTTTATAATAAAACTTATTTAATTTTGGATAATTTTGCCTGCCATAGAATATAGATTTAAAATGAATATTTGCCTTGATAGAAAGTTGTTTATAGATTATTTAAAATTTCTTTTCGCAAATTTCATTGAGCAGAGGCATTCAAAATCAGAGTCATGGCAATAGGCATTTATTTGTTGTGAAGGTTCAGAGAGAGTTTCAGTAACTTTAACATCACAATCAGTTGTAAAGATGAAAATACGTCAAAGAGCATTCTTAGGGTTATGTATGGGATGTATAAGGGAAGTCATTTTATGGGGAAGGGATTTGGGGTCTGACCTAGTGTTAGAACTTTAAGAAAACCAGCTGTCAGAAAATTTTTTTTTCTCCCTTTTGTCCCATTATCTGTGAGTCACTGTTCACCAAATCCTGTAGCAAGGCCTGAAGAGTGAATGGGTAAAGACAAGTATTTAGATAGCCCTGAATGGATAAGGAGAAGTATTGTGTCAAAAGGTGGGGTGTGTCTATGCACAGTGTATAAAATAAGTTGATTTTTGCATGTTTTTTTAGAAATAATTTCTATAAAATCACTGTGTGCCATTCAGTATATTGGAAGCAAAAACTGTGTTGTATTACTCTTTTTTTCCCCTTTATTTCGCTGGCTTTAATTACCTCAAATATTTTTCTTGAAATATGTCTTTCTTACACATACACTTAACTGTAAAATTTGAACCTCACCTCTTAGTGTTTTGTTCTGAAGCAGTTGAAAAGTTTTCGTAGTACCCTTAGCCTTCTTGACTGAAAAAGATCTATTTTAGTTATATATATATTTTTTACCAGTTACAGTGATTTTGTGCTTATTAGTGACTGGCTAGTTTTATAAATACTACCCCTTCGAAAAGAAAAAGTAAGAAGAGAAGGAAAAACCCTGCTTATTTCCTTTGCCCCCTTATAGCTTTATATTTTCTCGTAAAAGGTTTTTAGAGCTTTGCTTTCTAATTTTTTAGCTCTTTGTGAAAGAAAAATAATCCCAGAAGTAAAATATGAGCCTCTTTGCAGTCTATTAATACTTAATGCTCATGCTTAACTTTGGGACCTTGCTTGCTTTCTTTTCCTCATTAGATGACATTTAAAGGTGTATTCTCTAAATCTCCCCTCATATAAGATTGGGCACAATTAATATAACCTTGCCCCTTTTCACCCTTCATCTTGTTTAAAGTACCCATTTATTCTGGATATGAAGCCGCCTTCCTTTCATTACCTGTGGCATCCATTTGCCTCATTGAGCCTGATGAGTACTGTGGTGGAAGGGCTAGACCTTCTACCATGTGGACAGCTGGTGGTAGTTACTGGTTTCTTTGCCTTTTTAAAATCTTAGGATTTTCCTGTATCTCAGAAAGTAAGGGATACAGTTTTCCCTTTCTCCCCACTTATTCCAGGTATAAGGCATTGTGATTTTATTCCAAACCGTTTGTTGGATAAGTGGCAGAACTGGGATTTGAATCGTGAGGCTGTGGCTCTGGAATTTGTCCCATTATGCTATTTACCTTTACAGACTCTTTCCTCAGAGATCTTATTGCTGTATCTGTCACTTCTATACAAATGACTCATATATCTATATACCTTTCGTCTCGACTTTCTCCTGAACGTCAGATCTCTATTTCAGCTATCCTTTTTGGTCTCCCCCAGCTTTCCTGTCCCTGCCACTAATAAACTTGTCATCTTTTCTCAATAACATTTCTTCTACTAGTTATTCCCATATCTTTTAATGATATCTTCATTTCTAAAATTCAGAGTCTCAGAATCCTTTCATTTCCTTGACGTTTCATGGAATTACTATACCGTGGTGTTTTACTTCTGCAGCATTTTCCCCAACTTCTTTCTAGTCTTAGATAGCAGTTCAGGTCTGAAAGTTCTCTAAAAGTTTTCTTCCATTTTACTTCATGCTTCACACTGCTGCCAGACTAATCTCTCTAAAGCATAGCTCCAGTCCCATCACTTTCTTGACCCAAGACGTTCATGGCTGAGCTATAATTCAAGGGTCTCCACAATATTAGCTGTATCTTCCACTGTTCTCTTAAGTGTACCCTGAATTACAACCAGGCTGTTTTACTCACTTCCCTAAATACAGTCTCCTTTTTCTTATTGCTGTTCTCTTCTTATTCCCTCTTCCAGATTTCTCCCCCTTTTCCTTTTTACCACCTCATCTCCACCAGTATTGAAATTTTTTTCTACCATTAAGGTCCAGCTCATCCACCATTTCTCTTAGAACGCCTTCTCAGTAGTATACAGTTGGGGATGTAGTGTTTGTTGCCTCCATTCCCACTCCTCAAAGCACTTTGTATGTCTTTTCTGACATGTGTCTTATTGTATGTGTCCATGCATGTACAGTACCTGTATTGAACCCTATATTCTAATTGTGTATTTGCCTTACCCATTCACTCCACCTCCATAGCATGTTCCTTATGAGTAGAGGTTAGATTATCTCCTGTGACCCTACCATAAATCTTTCTTCATAGGTGCTTAATATGTGCATTTACTGACTCAGACGTATACATATGAAGAAACATTTCAGAATAAGCATTATATTTTTGTTATTTTAGGCTTGACCGTCTTTTTATCTTACTGGATACTGGCACTACTCCAGTTACAAGAAAAGCTGCTGCACAGCAACTTGGAGAAGTGGTGAAGCTTCATCCCCACGAGCTAAATAATCTCTTATCTAAAGTAAGAACTCTTTTTTTTTTTTTTTCTTTTAGTATAATACAATTGTAGAAATTTATCCATGGGCAGGAACATAAAAGTAGAGAAAGAAATTGTCTTATTAGTGACACTTTGTGGTCTTCAAATTCCATTAAGTATCTCAGTATTTCTCCAAATATTTTAAAATGTTTGCCATTTTTGTTTGTCACAAGGTTTAAAATATTTTGTTTTTTGCGTCAAGTTTGTTTAAGGGATTTGACAATATAGAACCTTTGGCCTGTGGCACAAATTTGAATCTGATCCAATTTGGTAACAAAGTAAGTTGTTAATCTAGTTTTTTAGTGGTCTAACTTGTTCTTAGCAGCTAATAATTATACTAGTTGGCGATCTTCAAATGGATGAGTACTCATGGGTAATGGTGGAAATATATGAGAAGCTAGTTGTTACGTTCTTAGCTATTAGCTCTTTGAAAGTGGAGGCTTTCTGCTTTGGTGGATAAGTATTTTCATAATCCTAGCCCATGTTCTTTCCCTAAGAAATGCTTTATTTTTACTGAACTCTGTGGGCTTGTAGAATTGTGACTGTATGATAGTAAGCAGCAAATTCCATGTATTTAATTCTCTGGCATGCAAAGTAAAAACAGGAGTGCTTTGTATCTGTGTTTAGGGGGGTGGGAGCAGTGGATAGAGGATAAGGTGGGAAGCAGTATGATAGCCCAGATATTGGAAGACTCAGTATATTCCTGTTCCCACCAGTCTTATCTCATCCTTTCATTCTGATTTGTCCCTCCCTGCTTCCTATGAGTAGGCGTTCTAAGCCCTTTGTCATCATACACAAACCTGCACTCTATTGTTCCTATCATAGGGGCTAACAGCGACTCTCATTCCAACGCACTCCCCACTTAGATACTATCAGAACTTTCTAACCAAGATGTCAATGAAGAGATAGTGATTTGACATCTACAGGCTCCATATTCTCAGAATGGAGAAGGGTGCGTATGAGGCAATACCATACTCATGTGAAAGGTGTGGGGATAGAGAGGTATACCCATTTCTTCTCATCCCAAGGGAAGAGATGGAGGACTGAATGAGCTGAAACTGGAAACAATGAACAAGACTAACTTGTGCTGAACTGAGAAAAGGTTTCCAGACTTCTAAGTGAGTTCTGGTCTTCTTAACTCAGACCCCATCATATGGCTGCCATCAAGTAATTCCAAAAGAGGCAGTTTGTTTTTAGCACCTTCTCACCTCCTATGCCCTCTCTGCCCTCGTGTTTTCCTATTGCCTTTGGTTTTATTTTTTAAAAAACAGCTGTATTGAAATATAATTTACATACCATACAATTCACCCAGATAAAGTGCACAATTCAATGATTTTTAGCATATTCACAAATATGTGCAACCATCACCACAATCTAATTTTAAAACATTTCTATCACCCCCAAAAGAAACTTCATGCCTATTACCAGTCACTCTCCGTCACTCCCCCTCCCGTAGCCAGTCCTAGGCAACCCCTAACCTACTCTCTGTCTGTAGATTTGCTTATTTTGAACATTTTATATAAATGTGTGACCTTTTGTGATTGGTTTTTTCACTTAAAGTATTATTTTTAGGGTTCATTCATATTGTAGCATGTTTTGTTTTTCATTCCCTTTTATTGCCAAATATTGTTCCATTGTATGGATATGGATAATGCTGTATGGATAGAGCACATTTTATTTATCTCTTCATCAGTTGATGGACATTTCGGTTGTTTCCACTTTTTGGCCTGTTATGAATAAAGCTGCTATGAAAATTTTTGTGCAAGTTTTTGTGTGGATGTATGTTTTCATACATGGGTGTATACCAGAGAGCAGAATTGCTGGATCATATGGTAACTGTGTTTAACTTTATGAGGAACTGCCAGACTGCTTTCCAAACTGGCTCCACCATATTACATTCCCAACAGCATGTATGAGAGGTTGGATTTCTCCACATACTTGCCAACACTTACTATTAACTGACTTTGTTTATATCCGTACCAGTGAGTATGAAGTGATATTGTAGTTTTGATTTGCGTTTTCCTGATGACTAATGACGTTGAACATCTTTTCATTTGTTTATTGACCATTTCTATATCTTCTTTGGAGACCTGTCTGTTCAGATCCTTTGCCCATTTTTAAGTGGGATATTTGTTCTTTTATTAATGAGGTGTAGGAGTTCTTTATATATTTTAGATACAAGCCCCTTATCAGGTATGGGGTTTGCAAATATGTTCTTCTAGTCTGTGGGTTGTCTTTTCACTTTCTTGATGGTATCCTTTGAAGCACAAAAGTTATTAATTTCAATGAAGCCGAATTTATCTTTTTTTCTTTTTTTAAATACATCACTTGTGTGCTCTTGAGATCATATCTAAGAAACCTTTGCCTAACCCAAGTTTACAAAAGTTTATCCCCATGTTTTCTTCTAACAGTTTTATAGTTTCAGCTCTTATTTTTAGGCTTCTGGTCTATTTTGAGTTAGTTTTTGTGTCTGGTGTGAGGTAGGGATTTTAAGTCATTATTTTGTTGCTCTAGTACCATTTGCTGAAAAAAACCTTTTTTCCCATTGAATTGTCTTGGCACTGTTGTTGAAATCTGTTGACGATAGACACATAATATTATTTTTGGACTCTAAATTCTATTCCATTGATCTATGTATCTGTCCTCTGCCAGTACAACGCTGTCTTGATTATTGTTGCTTTGTAGTAAGTTTTGAAACCAAGAACTGTGAGACTGTCAACTTTATTATTCTTTTCAAGATTCTTTCGGTGATTATGGGTCCCTTACATTTCCATATAAATTTTAGGATTAACTTGTCAATTTCTGCAAAAAATCCAGCTGGGATTTTGATAGGAATTGTGTTGAGTCTGTATTCAATTTAGGGGGTATTGCTATCTTAACGATATTAAGTCTTCCAATCCATGAACATGAGGTGTTTAGTTAGGTCTTATTTAATTTCTTTCCGTAGTATTCTGAATTTTTTGTAGTCTTCAATGTACAAGTCTTGTACTTTTTTTTGTTAAATTTATTAAGTATTTTATACTTTTTGATACTATTATAAATGAGATTATTTTCTTAATTTCATTTTCAGATTGTTGAAAGTGTACAGAAATACAGTTGATTTTTGTATATTGATGTTACATCTTGCTCTCTTGCTGAACTCATCTTTTCTACTAGTTTTATAACTCTTGTATTAAGTAATGGGACTTAATGAATAATATGCACTTTGCTTTTTAGAATGTTAAAAACTATGTTATTTTTAAAGTGCACTTAAGCATTCTGTTTTGGCCACTTTGAACAAACAAAATTTTTTGTTATATAACTATTTAATTTTTAATTTTTTAAGGTGTTGATATATTTAAGGAGTACAAATTGGGATACTCGGATTGCAGCAGGACAAGCTGTTGAAGCTATAGTGAAAAATGTACCTGAATGGAATCCAATGCCAAGAACCAAACAAGGTGCTTTTAAGTGGAAAAGTAGTTTGCAGTAAAAACTACACATTTTATATTTTAGCAATTTCACTTTTAAAGACTTAATTTTCATGCTTTTAGGTGCAGTCTTGTCAGGAAATAATATTGAATAAGGTGATTTTTTCACCATGTTTTAAAAAGCATACTAGACAAACAAAATGTTTTCTCATATATATTTGATTTATTTTTCTTTATTTTTTAAATTAATTTTTATTGGAGTATAGTTGCATTATCTCACATATATTTTAAATTACTCAGTATGCTTGATTACATAAATTACAGTATGCTTGATTTAGAGATTATTACTTCCCTCAAGGATTTATGTTCTAAAAAAAGAAATCAATACAGTGTAAATATTTGTAACAGTCTATTTATTATTGTTGCTGGGAAAATAGTGTAATTGTTTACTAAATTTAAGCACAGTTATGTGTGGATATTTGGAGGGGTCAGTCTTTAGTTTTTTTTATGTGTCTTTTAGATGTCTTTTAGTGGAAATTACTTGTTTTCTGACTGCCTATTATATATGACATTTAAAAATGAATGTATGCTTTTATAAATTGATAAAGGTATACATTTTAATTAAGTGAGAATTTAATATGGTGCAAATGCATTTCATTTTCAAGTCACTTTGATAACATGACTTTTATCATATGTCTTAGCTCGTCCAAAATTTTTGCTTTAATTTGCCTCACCTATTATTTTGAGGGATTGTGTTAATTTGTCTTCTCTCATCAAAAGAAATATATAACCAGAAGAAGTTATAACTTGTTTTAGAAAAGAGCCTTTTCCATTCCAGCCTATTACTCAAATTCTTTTCAAAACAAATTAAAAAAAAAAATTTTTTTTTTGCCCTTGCCACGCGGCTTGT
The DNA here is from genome assembly GCF_965194825.1 of Balaenoptera physalus. Taxonomy (NCBI): domain Eukaryota; kingdom Metazoa; phylum Chordata; class Mammalia; order Artiodactyla; family Balaenopteridae; genus Balaenoptera; species Balaenoptera physalus. The sequence continues at coordinate 57,803,548 of NC_138893.1, read as the reverse complement.
GGGATCTTAGTTCCCTGACCAGGGATTGAACTCACAACCCCTGCAGTGAAAGCGTGGAATCCTAACCACTGGACCACCAGAGAATCCAAAAAAAAACTTTAAAGTAGTTACAGTAGCATTAAAATATATAGTAAGGTTACTTGTTATCATTAGAAAACTTTAAGATATTCATAGCAATTCCCTTTCAGTTTAGCAATTATACTTTAGTTTACAGATGAATTATATGCAAATGCCAGTTAAACAAACTATTAAGTCAGTGAACAATTACAGTACATTTAAAAATTTACAATGGCATAACCTTTTTGGGAGGAATACAGAACATTTTGTAGATAGTTTTAGACCCCAGATGGATATTTAATTTTAGCGATTTGCCAGGAGATTGTAATTTGCTTTATATTATGAGAAATGAATCCTATTGATTGAGTACTTCACTTCCTTTATGTCCTAGATATTCCTCAGGTATAGGGAACGATGATGCTCACTAGTTTTATTTATGAATATATTCTATGAATATGTTTATCTTCCAATTTATCACTATGATAAACTACCTTGGTATTTTTTAACTGTTTAACAGCACGATTTTTAACATACATATTTCAACATGGGGATGCATTTCTTTTTTTTTTTTTGCATTTCTTCATATAACATTGTGCTTTCATAGTCAAAAAGTTATACACACACCCACTGACATTCTGGTACTTTGTAGTAAGGGAGCCACCTACTAAATAATTTTTTCATAAATAAGAGTTGATCATAAGTAAATTCACAGTAGCTTTTCTACTTCTTCCACATTTTACTTCTCTTAAAATATTACCCTCCCCCCTGCCCTTCCAAAGTGATGCTATTTTCTTTCGTTCTATACTTTGGCTATATAATCAAATTAAATGTTTTTAAACCTCATCTAGAAACTACTTCAGAAGGTGCTATGGAAGATTCATCTACTACAGATCGATTGAATTTTGACAGATTTGATATATGTAGATTGTTACAACATGGGGCATCACTTTTGGGATCTGCTGGTGCAGAATTTGAAGTACAAGATGAAAAATCAGGTATGTAGTAGTAGTCCTACAGAAAAAAGTCTGAAATGCGTGCGTTCAGACCAATTTGTTCCTTGGCGTGCTATGTTATCAGTCATGCAAAATCTAATAGATGTCATGAAATGCAAATTCACTGAAGTTTTCAGTTTGAGGTGTGGGGCATGCAGGTGGGGAAGGTAACCAGAAGCACTTTGTCTAAAGCTACCATAGGAATATTTTTCTTCCCTTAGTTGAATATGTACTATATATATATATATATATATATATATATATATATATATATATGCACCATTAATAGATACATATTAATATTTCAGTATTTCAATATAGAAATTGTAAAGTGGTACCCAAGAGCTTCAGTTGAATAGATTTTAAAAGCCAGGATTAGTACAGATTGTGGTAATGTTTTCACAATTATGGAAATTTAAGAGGCTATGATAGTTTCCTTTTTATCATATGTTTTAAACATTTAAATAATTGGATCTACTTATGCTGATGACCAAAGCAAAAACTAAAAATGAAAAATAAATCTTAGATAGGTAATTGTCCCATTATCTTTAAACTTACAGAATCCATCTGGATATAAATAAATGTTTTGGCCATTCAAGATTGATGCCTTGAGTGGAAAAAACCTTGATGTTTTTAATGGATTTCTGTAAGTAAATAAGTTGCTTTTTTGACTAAAACCAAAACAGAACAGTGTTTTGTTTTGTTGCTAATTTATCATTAGTCAAAGCATATCTGTCTAAGTTAATGAAATGATCTTCAATTTGTTCATTTAAAAAAAAGTCAAATACCCATTTCCTCTTTCCTAATATACTTTGTATTGAAAGATCTAGTGTAATTATTTATGGAGAGAATTAAGAGGAGAATTTGCTTAAGTTCCAGAAAAGCATAGTTTTTTTTTTTTAATAAGGGAGGTAGAAGTCTTCAAAAACTTTCCAATTTGAAAAAAAGTTATCTCTAAGTTTACTAATTAGTAAGTTTACTAATCTTACTAGTGTACCCATGGACATCATGAGAGATCATTGGCCCTTATCTAAGGATAAAAGTCAGTGTCACTTTTGTCACTTAAAAAAAAATATGTGTTTGGGTCGTATCTTAAAGATTCTGATTTAATAGATCTGTGGAGAGTTTTGGGAAATTGTATATTAAAAGAAAAAGCTCCACAGGTGACTGATAATGTAAGCAGGATTGGGAACCCCGATTTTCTTGGAACTTAGTTTTTAATGCTGATAAGTCATAGTATGCTGAAGAGTGCTCATTAAAACCCTCTAATTAGGTTTTCTTTAAATATCTGCTCATCTGTGTTGGTCTCTACATATTTATAAATGACACATATATGATTTGCATAGGTGCCAGTCTGAGTTTCCTTTGCAGTTGGTTATTTTCCCCAGTATAACTTTCCCTGGAATGAGAGGACCAATTTTAGACTCTTTGTAAGTGTACTGAACTTATGATCCAGCAGCCTTCATTTTGGATGCCTAGTGTTTTTCCCTCTGGGTAGAGTAGCCTTAAATTTTTTTTTTTTAATGTAGCTTTAGAGAGATATAATTCACATACGATAGAAATCCCCACTTTAAAAGTGTCCAATTCAGTGGGTTTTAGTATATTCACAATTGTGTGTAGTTAATTTTAGAACATTGTCTCAAGAAGAAACCCTGTATCCTTTAGCAACCACCTTCCTATCCCCCTACATCCTTCCCTTCTCTTCTCAGCCCTAAGGACCATTAATTTACTTCCTGTAGCTATAGATTTGCCTACTATGGACATTTCATATAAATTGAATCATATAATATGTAGTCTTTTGTGACTGGCTTCTTTTTACTTAGCAGAATATTCCCAAGGTTTATCCATATTGTAGTATATATATTAGTACTGTTTTCATTTTTTTTCCTAAGTAGTAGTTACTACTGTTACAGGGTGTATCCGTTTTTAAATTGTGATAGAATATAGATAACATAAAATTTACCATCTTAATCATTTTTAACTGTACAGTTCAGTAGTATTAAGTACATTCATACTGTTGTACAGCCAATCTCCAGAACTCTTTTCATCTTGCAAAACCGAAACTTTATACCCATTAAACAGCAATTCCATTCCTTTTTCCCCTCACTCCCTGGCAACCACTGTTTTACTTTCTGTCTCTGAATTTGACTACTCGAGGTACTTCATATAAATGGAATCATAAAATATTTGTCCTTTTGTGACCGACTTATTTCACTTAACATAATCTTTCATGTTCATCTATGTTGTTGTATGTGTCAGAATTTCCTTCTGTTTTAAGGCTGAATAATATTCCAGTGTATGTTTATACCACATTTTGTTTATCCATGCATCCGTCAGTGGACACTTGGGTTGCTTCTACCTTTTGCTTATTGTGAATAATGCTACTATGTACGTGGGTGTACAAATATCTGTTTGAATTCCTGCTTCCAGTTCTTTTGGATTTATGCCAAGAATTGGAATTATAGGATCATATGGTAATTCTGTTTTTGATTTTTTTTTTTAGAACTGCCATACTGGCAGTTCCATAGTGGCTGTTCCATTTTACATTCCCATCAACAATCTATGAGGTTTCCATCTTCTCCACATAACCTTGTCAACGCTTGTTATTTTCTGGCTTTTTTGGTAGTAGCCATATTGGTAGGTGTGAAGTTATTTTATTTTCTGGCTGAATAACATTCCATTGTATGAATATCACATTTTGTTTATTCATTCATAGGCTGAGGACATTTGGGTTGTTTCCACTTTTTTGGCTATTATGAATAATGCTGCCAATAAATGTTCATGTACAGATTTTTGTGTGGGTGTATGTTTTCATTTCTCCTATGTAGATACATAAGAGTGGACTTGCTGGGTCATATGGTAACTATGTTTTACTATTCGAGGAACTGCCAGACTGTTCTCCAAACTGGCTTCACCATTTCACATTCCTCTAGCAGGATACAAGGATTCCGATCTCTGCACATCCTTGCCAACGCTTACTTGTTATTAACTGACTTTGACTATATCCATACCAGTGACTGTGAAGTGATATCTCATTGTAGTTTTGATTTCCATTTTTCTGATGACTAATGATGTTGAACATATTTTCATGTGTTTATTGACCATTTCTGTATCTTCTTTGGAGACCTGTCTATTCAGGTCCTTTGCCCATTTTTAAGTGGGATATTTGTTCTTTTATTAATGAGATATAAGAGGTCTTTATATACTCTTTATACAAACCTCTTATCTGATATGTGATTTACAAATATTTCCTCCCATTCTGTGCATCTTTTCACTTTCCTGATGGTAACCTTTGAAGCATAAACGTTTTTAACTTTGATGAAGTCCAATTTATCTTTTTCTTTCGTTTCTCAAGCTTTTTGATGTCATATGTAAGAAGCTATTGCCAAATCTAAGGTCATTTACCCCTGTGTTTTCTCTAAGAGTTTTATAGCTTTAACTCTTACTCTTAGGTATTTGATCTGTTTTGAGTTCATTTTTGTACGTTGTGAGGTTAAGGATCCAACATCATTCTTTACATGTGGCTATCCTGTTGTCTCAACACCATTTGTTGAAAAGATTCTTCTTTCCCCACTGAATTGTCTTTGCACCCTTCATGAAAACCTGTTGGCGGTAGACATATGGTTTTATTTCTGGACTCTCAATTCTATTCAGTTGATGTCTTTCTTTATGCCAGTACCTCATTGTCTTGATCACCATTGCTTTCTGGTAATTTTTAAAATCAAGAAGGAGGATGGGAGGGAGGGAGATGCAAGAGGGAAGAGATATGGGGATATATATGTATATGTATAGCTGATTCACTTTGTTATAAAGCAGAAACTAACTAACTAAATAAATAAATAAAAATTTAAAAACTAAAACAATAAAATCAAGAAGTATGAGCCTTCAACTTTGTTGTTCTTTTTCAGGATTATTTTGGATAGTCTCAGTCTCTTGCATTTCTATATGAATTATAGGATCAGTTTGTCAGTGTCTGCAAAAAGCCAGCTGATTTTTTTTTAATGCTATTTCTTTTTTTTTTATTATTAATTTATTTTTATTTTTTGGCTGTGTTGGGTCTTCGTTTCTGTACGAGGGCTTTCTCTAGTTGTGGCAAGCGGGGGCCACTCTTCATCGCGGTACGCGGGCCTCTCACTATCGCGGCCTCTCTTGTTGCGGAGCACAGGCCCCAGACACGCAGGCTCAGTAGTTGTGGCTCACAGGCCTAGTTACTCCGCGGCATGTGGGATCTTCCCAGACCAGGGCTCGAACCCGTGTCCCCTGCATTAGCAGGCAGATTCTCAACCACTGCGCCACCAGGGAAGCCCCCAGCTGATATTTTGGTAGGAATTGTTTTGAATCAGTATATCAATTTGAGAAGTATTACTGTCTTACTATGAGGTATTATGATCCATGAACATGGAATGTTTTTCCATTAGTTTAGATCTTTAATTTCTTTCACCAGTATTTTGTAGTTTTCAGAATATGTTTTAAGTTTTACTTTTGATTTTATTGTTAGTAGAATTGTTTTCTTAATTTTATATTCAAGTTGTTTGTTTCTTTAAATCTTTTTTCCCCCTCCCTGTTCTTTAGATGAGGGAACTTTGTATAGCTTTATCTTTGAATTCACTTATAAAACTATTATAATTTACCCTTTTCAAGTGTATGATTCTATTTTTTTTAATAGTTTGTTTCTCTAATGAGGTATTCTATCTTTTCATCATTGTGACAATATCTTCCTTTACATTTATCATTGTTGTATTAGCTGCTTAAAAAATCTTGTCTTCTAATTCCAACATCTGGGTCATCTCAGTGTTGATCTCCATTAATTGTCTTCCTTTTGGGAATGCGTTACATTTTCTTGGTTCTTTGTATGTCAGTTAATTTTGGATTGTATTCCTCACATTATAAATGTTTATACCGCAGGCTGGATTCTGTTATATTCTTCCAAAGAGTGTTTTGATTTGTTTGGTTTAGTTGGTTGTTTTTGCTTACTTGTTTTAATAAGCATTTAATTTGGTGAAACTCAAATTGCAAACTCAGTCTCCTTTGTACTGGGCAACAACTCAAATCCCAATTCAATTTTTAGCTTTAGTTGGACTGTTTGGAGTCTGCCCTGTGCATGCATAGTTCAGAGGTCAGTCAGAGATTCGGCTGAGTTCACAGAATTTGGGCTTTCTCTCCTTTCTGGGTTTTTTTCTCTCTACTTTCCAGTGGCTATAGTGATCCCTGACTCTCCTCTAATTCTGCAAGCCAGACAGACTGGGTTTTTACACAACTTTTAAATGTAGGGCGTGGCTGCCCTACATACCACGGACTGGGTCTACCTTCAGGCTAAAAACTGGGTCTACCTTCAGGCTAAAAACGTTCAAAAATGGGAAACTCACCTAATGCCATGTCCTTCTTCCAGGTATTGATGACTCCTCCAAGTATATGCCTACTTTTGATTTCTTTCCAGTGCCTCAGGCGGTTGTTTATTATATTTTAGCTAGAATTTGTTATCTGTGGAGGGGTAGTCCAATAAGAACTTAATCAGCTGTTATTGGAAGTTAATCATTATAGAACCATCTCTTGCAGCTTAGCTAGTTTAAGCCCAAATTTTTATTTTTAAAATAATACCTTTTGATCTATTTTCCACTGAAATATTGAGGGATTTTTCTTGGGACATTCAAAATCTACTTTTATGCCTTTGTCTTTGTTATTTGGGCTATCAGGACTGTGTCATCTCAGAATACATAAAAGCCACACTTGGAATAAGCATGTATTTGTTGAGATCTTTTTCTGTAAAATAAAATCTAGATTTTTCTTTTTTAAAGCCTGGTTAGAGCTCTCAGAGAATATACGAGATTAGCTATAAAATAATAAGATTGGTTTATTTTCATAGGAATAGATCTCATTTTATATATACTTGATAATTGACAGTAGGGCAATGGGGTAATCTCAGTGAATTTTTGTTAGCTAGAGTGTTTTGTTAGCTAGAACACTGTTTTCCAAGATCCAGTAAAAATATTTACTCTATTAGGTAATAAAGTTTATGACATCTTCAGAGATTGTGAGTGTGGTTCATTTTATTAAGAGAAGTATTCTAATGGTTAAATTTTTTTTTAAATTTTAATCGAGTCTGATCTTCACGTATTAGAAAACTGCTTAACTGATTTGAAGAAAATGTATTTCTTCTTTGTTTAAAGGTGAAGTGGATCCTAAAGAGAGGATAGCACGCCAACGAAAACTATTACAGAAGAAACTTGGCCTTAATATGGGAGAAGCTATTGGAATGAGCACTGAAGAACTCTTTAACGATGAAGATTTGGATTATACGCCAACTTCAGCAGCCCTTGTAAACAAACAACCTGTAGGTAAAACCTGTGGTTGGTTGATTGCAAGTAATAATACAGGGGGTTTGTTTTATTTTGCTATACAATTGGAATTTTAAAAAATGCATTTTTAAATTCTGCTCATTGTTGCTTAGTGTCACCATAATTTAGTGTCTTCATAAATTGGATTTCTAGTGATAGATTCTAAGGAGACAGAAGTTGCCACCTACCTCATAGACATTGGACTATTAGATAAAAGGTATGGTGCATCTTTTAGGAGACACTGGTGTTGAAAAATCCTAGTTGCATCAATTGCTCTTTCTTTGTTCAATGAAGAAAAATATTTCAGAGGGTGGGAGATAGTAAGGGCTATCATAGTCAGATATGATGATACTAGAAATCTTTACAACTATGATTCTTTTATTTGAGAAAGTAACAAACATGGTGAAAACTTTCAAACAGTGCAAAAGGGCACACTAGGAAGCAACCCTTTTTAAGTTATTTGTGCATTTTTCCTGAAATTTTCTCTGTATACGTAAGTTCTTTTAAGCCATGTCCACCTTTTCTCACTTCATATGGCTTCATATATCAGTATATACAGATTGAGCACATTCTTTTTTGACAGCTTCATGCTGTTTATATGGCTGTACCATAATTTTGCTCTGTATTTTTCCTGTTCCTCTATTTTTCCAATTCCCAATGGATGCCTGTATGCTTCTTTTTTTTATACCATAGACTCTTTTTAAGCTCCAGTAAAAGCTGTGGCTCTCTCCTCAGAAAAATTCACATACATGTGAGATATTACCTTTCAGGGTGTTTAGTGTTCTTTCCTCCTGCCCCTGCAATATCCTTTTAGGGATCTGTGGGTCCCATTAAGAATTCCTGCTTTACATGAAACCTGTATCTTCTCATTCCCTTGGCCTTTCCCTTTGCTTAAGAGGAGAAGGGGTCTATTTGCCTTTATACCAGTTGCCCTCTAAACCATTAGAAGTTGTAAACTAAATTTTTTGGCATTGAGGGGTATGTGATGATGATGGAACTTTTGCAGACAAGGGGGAAAAAAACGCAGATTCTGGAGGGAAAAAGGAGAGGAGTACAGAGGCAGAAAATATAATAACAACCAGGAAGGAATAGAAAGAAATGGGGTACAAAGGGACGCATAAGATGTAAATAAATAATAAAGAAGACAGGACTTCTGTGGTGGCACAATGGTTAGGAATCCGCCTGCCCGTGCAGGGGACACGGGTTCGAGCTCTGGTCCGGGAAGATCCCACATGCTACGGAGCAGCTAAGCCCGTGTGCCACAACTACTGAGCCTGCGCTCTAGAGCCCGTGAGCCACAACTACTGAGCCCATGTGCCACAGCTACTGAAGCCCATGCACCTAGAGCCCGTGCTCTGCAACAAGAGAAGCCACTGCAATGAGAAGAAGCCCACGCACTGCAACGAAGAGTAGCCCCCGCTCACCACAGCTAGAGAAAGCCTGCATGCAGAAACAAAGACCCAACACAGCCAAAAATAAATGAATAAGTAAATAAATAAATAAAATTTTTAAAAATAAGGAAGACAATAGAATAAAGGAAAACAAAAATGTAGTAATGTGATCACAGTGTGGTATTTCAACATGGTGTAGGGAAATGAATGGGTAGGTGTATTAGAGAAAATGGGCTATAGACAGAATAGTTGGATATGGGATGGCAGCAGCAAATTTGAGGTTTGCAGGATCCAAGTTTGGTTGCTTTAGATGTCACGGACCTTTGGGAAGAGTTACTGAGGTTAGTTGTTGCCATAGGGTCATCACTGCTCCATTGCCTTGTGTATGTGCCAGTGGTCGCTGGACCAAGGCTGTAGCAGGGCACCCACACCAGTGAGCCTAATTGGTTGTAGAAATGTAAATTTCAATTGAATGTTAATCAGTTAAGGGCAGAAAGGATTTTTAGGCCTGCGCTCAAAGCATTTTTGTTCACATCCTTAATAATGTCTCCCATGAATGCAAAAGAGAGCAAAAACAATATGTAGTGAGTGATTAAGAGGGAAAAAACATATAGGCTAAGTTAACTATAGGACACTGGCCCAGTTACTATAACTATATGGCTATAGTTATTTTTATTTTTTTCAGTAGGAGATGATTATCATTGTTTAAAAATTGACATTCTTTATTCTTATAACTTTTGGATGGTAGTATGGTTTTTTTTTGTTTTTTTTGTTTTTGGCTGCGTTGGGTCTTCGTTGCTGTGTGCGGGCCTTCTCTAGCTGTGGCGAGCGGGGGCTACTCTTCGTTGCAGTGCGTGGGCTTCTCATTGCAGTGCTTCTCTTGTTGCGGAGCATGGGCTCTATGCACGTGGGCTTCAGTAGTTTTGTCTCACGTCCTTAGTTGCCCCGCAGGCATTTGGGATCTTCCCAGACCAGGGATCAAACCCGTGTCCCCTGCATTGGCAGGCAGATTCTTAACCACTATGCCCCCAGGGAAGTCCTAGATGGTTATTTTGAAGTCTCACCTCTTCAAAGCCCTCACTGGGGTCAGGATCATACAGTTTTGCCTTATCTGTGACAAATGAGCATTTCCTGGCAATTGAAAGAATAGGGGAGAAGGAAGAAGAGAGTGGAATTATGGTACAGCCATACAGCAGAACAGAATGAAGCTGTCAAAGAAGAATGTAATCAATTTGTATATAGTGTAATCAATTTGTATATAGTGAAATTTACAGACTTTAGGCCTCTTCTGAGGCTGAGACTATGGGTATATATTCTAACTTCAGAAGTTCAAATTCAGCATTCTTTTATTCTTTTAGACTCTCCAGGCAGCTGAATTGATTGACTCAGAGTTTCGAACAGGAATGAGCAATAGACAAAAGAACAAAGCTAAAAGAATGGCCAAGTTATTTGCAAAACAGAGATCCAGGGATGCAGTGGAAACTAATGAGAAGAGGTAATAATCTTTTTCTGCTTATTTAAAACAGTAATGTTGGTTAGCTTAAATCTGGGTCTGCTTGATTTCTAAAAACATTTTGATGACATTGTCTTTGGCTGTGGAGTACCATTTGGATTGTCTTGCTCAATTGTCAGAGAGTATTTACTATTATTAGGGACTTGGACAACTTTCCCAGAAAAATCCACATATGCACATTTTTTTTTCTTTTTTTTTTTACATTTTTTTTCTTAATAATTATGAGCCCTGAATGAGGATTGAAGATCTTCCAAGGGGAGTGCATTCCAGGTAGCAGGAGCAAGTGTAAATGCCTTAATCATGGAATATTCAAGAAACAGAAAGAAAGGCTGTATGACTGGTAAGAGTAGTAGAGAATGAAGTCAGAGAAATGGCCTGAGGACTACAAGTTAAGAATACTACATTTATAAACTGGGTATTATATCACCTGTTCCCTTGGCTGGGGGCTGAGCCAAATAGTGGGTAATAATCCAGGCTTGTTTACCTAATCCTGTTGTAGGAAAGAACTCTGTGGATAAAATCACTGTCCTCACTTTCTTAATGAGTTCATAAGAATGATATCTGCGTGGCTTGGAGCAGCATTTCTCAAGGAGTGGTTCAAAACAACTCCCTTCATAAACACTTTGAGAATCTTGTTAAAATGTAGTTTCTTGGGCCCCACTTAACTCTTAAATCAGAATCTTTAGTGGTGTCCAAGAAATGTTTGAGGAAATGGTGCATTCATAGACACATGAGAGCCTATGAAAATAAGGTTTTGTTGCAGATAACAGAACTTTTTGTTGTTCTTTCCATTCATATAAAGCTAAAAAGTTAAGTGTTTACAGCATTTATTTAAAAGCTAGGCATATGGTGGGGTAAACAATAAACATCTACTTGGTATAAATTTTTACTTGGAGTTGTTTTTTTAAGTATAAAATCTTTATTGATCTTGTTTAACTACAGGTTTTTTTTTTAAGTTAACAGCTCATTAGGATTGTGTAGTAACCTAGTAAGTGTTTTTACTGACTTCTGTTCATTTAAGACTTTTACCCAAATATCTGAATATTGGAAATAATAGACCTTATTTTTCAGAGCCCATGACTCATTCATTACAGATATTTATTAAATACTTTTTATGTACCAGATACTGTTCTAGGCCCTCATGATACAGTAGTGAATAAAATAGGTAAGAATTCCTGTCTTCGTGGAGCTTACATTCTAGAGGGAAAGATAGATGAGGAATAAGATAAATAATTATATTAATGGTAAGGGTTAAGAAGGAAAAAAGAGGTAAAGCAAGGAACGAACAAGTGAAATGTTTTGTGGGGAGGGAGTTTTAAAGTTTAGATAGGATGGTCAGGGAGAGATTCACAGAGGTTACTTTTCAGTAAAGATATGAAAGAAGTGAGGATGCTAGCCAGCCCTGTGAATATCCTAAAAAGACATTCCAAATAGAGGGAATAGCAAGGACAAAAGCCTGGGAGTAGAAACATGCTTAACAAGTTCAAAGACAGTAAAATGACCAACCAGTGTGACTAGATTGAATTAGAAAGTATTAGGAGAATAATAATAGTCTCCGATTTCTTTCATCACCTTACAGAAAAAATGGTTGGCCAAGATTACACTATTAAGGTGGAAGGTGGGGCTGGGTGGATATCTATAGAAAATAATGCTGTATATACCTTAACAATGCTAATTCTTTCTTTCTGTTAATAATTCAATAAAGCAGTTACTTGTCTTCTCCTTTGTAATATTTTGTTATTAGTCTAACCTCTGTTTTTGTTCTTTTAGTCATAAAATTTTCCTCAAATTTTCTGCACACATTTTTCATCTTCCAATAGTCTTATCTCTATATTTTTCAAGAACTAGTAAGATTATAGTGTGTTGCTCAGTATATTAGTTTTTTTCAGGGTACAAAAGCCTAAAGAAAAAAAGTTATGCTGGGCCAGATTTAGGTTGTTAGGCCAAAAGAGTTTAAAATAAAAAGGAGAGGAGCTGGTTGTAGAGAGAAGGGGAAAAAAGAAGACATTGTTAAATTTGAGATCCAGTCTGAAAGTAAGACGTCTTTGACCTGTTTTACATTTATCAGTAAGAGTAGTAGGATAAAGTTTGCTCAAACATTTTTAAGCAGTTAATCTTAGTTATTTGATACATGAAATTGTAAGTAAACCATATAAGCAGAAAATGGCAAAGCATTTGTTCAAATGATGGATTCTCTTACATTCACTGTGGTTAACATTATCCTTTATTCACTTTTTTTAAATGGTGACTTTTTTTTTTTAGCAATGATAGCACTGATGGGGAACCAGAAGAAAAGAGACGAAAAATAGCCAATGTTGTTATTAATCAGTCTGCAAATGATTCCAAAGTCCTGATTGATAATATTCCAGACAGTTCTTCCTTAATTGAAGAGGTACTATTGAAATGCCCTAAAGTGTCCTTTGAAATTATTTATAATTTTTTCATACTAATGTGTTAGTAGATGGTATATAATAATCTGTCACTTGAGAGAACTTTTATTATTAAAAATCTAAGTATCTTTACTTCATTAGTAAAAATTGTTAATTATTTAAAAATTTAAAAGCCTGACTATTATTATTAGTCCTACAAATAAATACACCTTATTACTTAAATTATTAGCATAAGATAGATCTTTTAAATTAGTAGTAATTCTGTTTTTCTTATTCAGACAAATGAATGGCCTTTGGAAAGCTTTTGCGAAGAACTTTGCAATGACCTTTTTAATCCCTCCTGGGAGGTAGGATTTCTTCATTACAGTTTCTCTCAGCTCTATTTTCTTGGCTAATGATAGGAACCATGTCAAGCACAATCTGTTTTGTCAGAGTTCCTGTTCTTGCCCTGTATCCTTCTCAGAACCACTGGTCAGGGCTCTTCATATCACTCGCCTCTTAAATAGAAAACTTTAGACTGATTTTCACCTTTCATACCCCTTTTGACATATTTCTTTAGTGAATTGTTCATTTCTTTTCATTCTTTTAGCTAGTATGTGAAGAGTTGATATCTTCCAGACAGTAAAGATTTCATCTGGAAGTGGACAATTATGATTAAGACCAGTAGTTTCCAAGCAGTAGCTTAACCTCAGAAATATTTCTTCAAAGAAAATCTTGAACAGGTCTCATGTAAAAGAGATGAACGTGAAGTTCCTCTGGTTGAAATTGAGGGTTGGTAGTCTCAAACGATTCTGTTTCACTTCATTTGGCCTCTGAGTAATTTTAAAACACTGTTTTGGAATACCCTTCAGCACTCTTTCTTTTCCTTGATGTACTTCTATTTAAAGCTATTCAAGTCTTAACTCAAATGGGGTCTTGAATAAGTGGATGCAGTGTCAGTGGCACGTTTCCTCCCTTCCAGATGACACTGCAGAAGGCTACAGGGCTACAGTAAAGTATTAGTCATGAGACATTTTATTTGAATTGTCTTCCTTTGATGCTTAACACTGGTAGCTTTGGAACTTAGTATTGATGTATTTATTTCTAAAATATTGGTGTTTGGGCTATAAAGAACATTGTATGATGCTTTTCTCTCCTTTCCTGTGGATGATGCTGAATGCAAGTAGAGGTTAGAGGAGTGACAGCCAGGTGGGTTAATATCTCAGAAGGAATTTAGAATAGCTGTTTTCTTGCCTTGATTTTTAAAAAAATTCCACATAATCAAAATTGTGAAATAAATATATGTAATTCTTCTTGGACAATAGAAGAAAAACACATTCTTGTGAAGTACTGCTTAGTTTGTTCCCATTTCTTAAAAATCTAATATCCCTTTTTCATATTGAAGCAAAGGTAAACACTGTTTCTTAAGCATTTAACCTCTGATATTTGCTTCTTGGTTCTTTTTAGGTTCGACATGGTGCCGGCACTGGACTTAGGGAAATCCTTAAAGCTCATGGGAAAAGTGGTGGTAAAATGGGAGACAGCACTTTAGAAGAGGTAAGTGTAAGTGTAGTAAATCGATAATTATCACCAAGTTTCAATAGGTGGCCTCTTTTTCCAAGACAGGGAAGTAACAGAGCCATGAAGTAGAAATGAGAGGTAAATAATAAGAAACATGGAAAGGTGAATATAAGGAAAAAGATAAAAAGGTTAGGAAGAGGTTTATTTATTTTATTTATAGACAGGAAGAATGAGTTCAAGGGAAAGATATGTCTGGAAATATTGAGTGGAAAAATATGTAGAAGCACTAGTATTTGAGCAGGATATAAGGGATTCGAATGTAGAGTAAGATGAATGAAAGGATAGTTTAAAGGTCAGTAAGCAATATGATTGGTGTTAAAATGGAGACACTGGTAATAGGCTAGATAATAGATACGTGATAGATATAGTTAATGTCAGAGCAGCCTTAAGTGGTTTCTTAATTTCTCTTGGAGTGCAAGTAAAATAATAGAATTCATGAATTTTAAAGATTTTGGTACAGTATATCTAATAGTCATCGAAGAGGATGTGGTTAATATTAAAGATAGTAATTGGGACTATTCCACATTTTGGTTATTGTTCCTACAGCTAAAATAATCTGTCCCAGCATTTTGTTTCAGTTTACTGTACTATAATAGTTTAGTTTTAGTTTTTGGACCTAATATGTTTCCCTTAATATGTTTTAATACGTTATTAAAAAGTGATCATTTTAACAGATGATTCAACAGCATCAAGAGTGGTTAGAAGACTTGGCTATTAGACTCCTTTGTGTGTTTGCATTAGACAGATTTGGAGACTTTGTTTCTGATGAAGTAAGTATCGCCTAAGGGAGGCTTTACCCAATCAAATTTCAGATTCTTACAAAATATGTTTTTTTGCAAATGTGAGTTACCTTACTTTTTCATTTGTAGGTTGTGGCACCAGTTCGTGAAACTTGTGCTCAGACATTAGGTGTGGTGTTAAAACACATGAATGAAACAGGAGTTCACAAGACTGTGGACGTGCTGCTTAAATTACTTACACAAGAACAATGGGAAGTTAGACATGGTGGTCTGCTAGGAATAAAGTATGCTTTGGCAGTTCGTCAGGTAAACACTTCAGTTTTTGAAGCATGTATGGGAGAGTTTTTTCCCCCTCTTAGTTTATTTTCATTAATTAAATGAATTGGCTCTAGATTCGTAGTGTTACAGGTAAGCCAGTCCTTCAAGATTTGCCTTGTTGAGGTAGTATCATAGAGATAGGTGATGCTAATAAGAATTTAAATACAAATTAAAAGATAGGCTTGGAAACCTGTTTCTATTTCAAAGCAAGACCAGTTCTCAGCGAGTTTCCTAGTGTATGATCACAGGAGTAGCCTCTGGGAGCTGCCTTTATTGGGGCGATTGAAAAGAGGGTAGTTTGGAGTAATGAGAAGCAGGAAGAGATGGCTTTCTTTTCCCTCTTCTCTCATATTCCCTTTGGTTGTCAGTGGTGTTGAATGAGAAATAGAAGTTAAGGTTCTAGCACAGGAGTGTGTATGTGTGTGTATTCACACTGGGAATTCATAGTCCTGCCTTGAAAACATGTTCTGATGTTTCAAGTCACAATGAATAATGAAGTACTTGATACTGTTGTGTTCTTTTTGAAATGAGATTAGTTACATAGGCATCTGTTGATGTTATTTTTTGTTTCCATTTACATGACTCTTTTTAAATAAATAAATATTGGAATTTGTGCTTTCATATGTAAATTTAATAAAAGATGTTTAAGCACAATAATTGTACTATAGAAAATTAATCTATTTTTATGTACTCTTTTACAGGATGTAATTAATACTTTATTGCCTAAAGTTTTAACTAGAATAATTGAAGGACTCCAGGATCTTGATGATGATGTGAGAGCTGTTGCTGCAGCATCGTTAGTACCTGTGGTAGAAAGCCTTGTGTATCTTCAGACACAAAAAGTAAATATTTTTGCATTTTCTTCACGTAGAGCCTGTTTACATTTGAGGTGTAGCATGTTAGGAAAAACATTGAGACTTTTTTCGCCATTCTCCATTTTTCTTATGACAAATAACCCTCTGATGCATGGGATCTCGATTATATATTATCCTTGGGAAGAGTGAACTGTGTCTGTTTATCTTTCCCTTTCATGTACAGAATATATAGGGAACTTCCTTGAGAAGGAAGCAACCATCCCTTCTTCATTTCATTCCCGTTTTTTAGGCATATCAGATTTTTGTTTGTTTTGATTTTGGTTTTGGCTTTTGGTTTTTTAATCTGGTTTCATCTTTGAAATGCCTCTTTTAAGATCTATCTGACTTCCCTTTGTGTTATCAAAACTGGAACACATGTATCTGGGAGTGCAGCAAGCAGTACTTTGAAAGCTCAGAAACTAAATTTGTCCTTTCATGATGATTAGGAATGTATTAAATATATTAAAATTACTTTACTCAGAGAGTCCTGACATGTGTGTCTACACTGTATTGGTTTCAAAGTTTAGTTTTTTACATAAAATAGAGTATTGGATATCTTATTTCCTGAATTCTCCATCCAATTATGAGCCTCATTAGAAAGGGCAGTGCCAAAGTAGAGTTAAGTGGCATTAAAAAGAGGGGTAGAGAATTGTTAAAGGCTTCTTAACTTTGCTCAAAACTGGCATTATCCAAGGTCATTGGGATTGTATATGTTGTTGAATCAGTAGTGACTCCTGAGATACAATTTGGCATGGCTCGTGAATATTTCTTGCAAAATTAACAACTGTTTTCTTGATAACTAATCTTACAGGTACCCTTGATTATAAATACATTATGGGATGCTCTTCTGGAACTAGATGATCTAACAGCTTCAACAAATAGTATTATGACTCTTCTTTCATCCTTGTTAACTTATCCTCAGGTTCAACAATGCAGGTAATTATTTCTTTTCAGTGGAAAAAAGTAAAAAGTGTTTACATACATTTCCAGATAATTAAGCCTTAAAATAGTCTAGCACCTTTTAGAACAGTACTGTAAGTTGGGGATGCCAAAGACAGTTATTTCCAGGAGGACTTTTCTTCTTGACTGTCTAGCCACCAGCTCTTTTGGGGCAGGAACTTAGAGAGGTCATATTCTTGGGTTAGTTCATTTATATAATTCTTCGATTTGTTCATCCTGTAATAGTTAACTTTAGAAATACAATTATTACATGTTATTTTCACCTCTAGCCCCGGACTATGGAATTTTAGCCTTTGTGACATTTAGTTAATAGAATTATCGTTGAACATCAGTTGTACTTTTTCCAAAATTTACTACTCTGTAAACTTTTTCTTTGTGATGTTCACTTCAACTCTTGTTCTTTATTTCAATAATCAGTCATCAGGAAGGGAATACATAATAATGTAATATAATGTCCCAAGGCAGAGTCTGGGTGAAGCCAAAACATAAACCAAAAATTTAAAGTGTTGTTTATTTTCCTATCCTGATATTTGAAATGAAGCTCAGCTAATTAATGTATTCCCTACCTTTTAGACTGGCTCCTGAATATTATTTTCTATTAATAGTATCCTTGGAGACAGAGAAGAAGAAAATCATATGCAACTTAAAAAAAAAATCACAGATGAGAAAATTAATTATTCTTCTTAGCCTAGTGAGAGTGTTCAATGAATGTTTATGTGATTATGATCATAAATGATTTCTGGTTCTGTGAGTGAGTCTACTTCCAATGAAAATCATCGATGTGTGAAAAATGTTTCAGATAATACTGACCTGCTGGTAGTCCTTCAATGTTAAATTTAGGCTAGTAGGACAGCTCACAAATTGGAGGAGCAAAATAAGTACCTATAAAATGAAGAAAAAAATTGAAGTGGTAGTGCCTATATGGCGTTTCCTAATTTTCCGATGCTTTCATTGGTATAGGGATTAAATCAGTTAATCTATATGAAAGCCCTTCTCAAGCTGCAAAATGCAAGAGTTCTTAATTACTCTATATCAGGGGTTGGCAAACTTTCTCTGCCCAGATAGTGATGTTTTGGCTTTGTGGGCCATACGATCTCTGTCAAAACTACTCAACTCTGCCACTGTAGCACAAAAGCAGTCATAGATAATACATAAAGGAATGAACATGCCTGTGATCCAAAACTTTATTTTAAAAAACCAAGTAGAGTGGATTTGAACTGTGAGCTTTAGTTTGTTGGCACCTGCCCTAAATAAAGACTCTGGACTTTAAAAAAAAATAATCAAGTGGACAGTGTCTGGAAAGCTAGATAATGTAAAAAAAAAAAAAGAAAGAATGTAGCAAAAATTCTGTTAATTCAATGTGAAATAATGTAGTTTTTGATCTTTTTTTTTTCAAAATTGCCTTAGAAAATTTGCTTCATATGTTGTGATATTTGGCAGATACTTTACAGCTTACGTAAGAAGAAATGCAGCATGTATTTGGAGCATGAACAGTTACACTATTAACAAGACCTGTTATAATGCTTTTATAATACATATTTGACTCTGTTTTATGTCCGTGTGTGCATGTGTTTTAAGTTATAATTTTATAAGTAAATTTACTAAATGTGTAAATAAATGTAAGAAGTGATGTTCATACAAACCTGCAAGTAATGAAAATAGCATTAAAAGATGGACCTCCTGAGAGGAACCAAAAGAACAGAGATAAATAGTTACACTGACATACTCTTTTTTCCTCATTTCTTTTTCTACAGAGGTATATATTTCAAGTGCTAGTTATAAATAATTTCCTAATTTGAGGTAACTTTTATAAATGACTCACGGATGTGACAGGAATCTTATGGTCCAAGTTGTTAGCCTACACGTGGCTTTGCTTGCTTTCCCATTTAAAATCTAATCTGTGAGAAGGAAGATAATTTGAATTTTCCTCACTTAGTAATGCTAGATCAGGATAACAAATTTCAAATCTACTACCATACCATCTCTTGTTTCTTTTGATATGTGATACAGTTGGCCCCAAAGGGGGTTGTAAGTTATGTGCACCTATTGGTTACCCATTGGGGTTAGCCATGGGAAAGTAGTAAGGATTAGCAATCCTGATTTTGTGTAGGCTGACCACGAGCTAAGATACATGCCCCCATTTTCCTGAGTAAGAACAGACTGAGAATAAGTGCAGTTATATTGGAAAGTTCTAATTTGATAAAGGTTAATTCATGGCATTAGTGCCATAGAACAACCTAATGTTAATATTTCTACTCTTCTTTATGACTGCATTTGCTCTGTCTGTACTGGTACTATAATAACGGTTTTGAATGAGGGTGTTAAGCGAATGTTCGTATGAAAATTGTATTGTCTTTTTAGAACTTATTCATCAGAAAAGATGCTAGGTCCACAAGGTATTGATACTTAGATAATGTATCAATAGAGCTTCAACTGAGAATGAGTAAGATTAATTTGTGTCTTCTTTATTAGTATTCAACAGTCACTCACAGTTTTAGTTCCACGAGTCTGGCCTTTTTTGCATCACACTATATCATCAGTTCGAAGAGCAGCATTGGAAACTCTGTTCACTTTATTATCAACTCAAGACCAGGTAAGAACTAATAACCATAGTAATCTTGAAATTTATATAAATTAATTTTGTAAAATAAATCTGATCACCAGGTTACCCTTGCTTCACATAAAGATCGGGAGAATGCTAGGCCTAGTAAAATTGGTATGGTGACTATGTAGACACATAAGAATATAATCACCATAAGGGCAGAAATATTTTAATATTTTGTTGTAGGTTGTATTACCAGCACTTGGAATATTGCTTAACACATGGGTGGCCCTCACTGAGTATTTGTCGAAAGAAAGATTGATTGAATATTCCCTTCTTGTCAGAGACTTGTTATTCATTCTTTGCTTGCTCTGTGTGGTTGACAGTTGGATGTTTGGCAAAACTCATCCCAGGTTAGAAGGCTACATTTGAAGCTCTGCAGTATGACTCTAAAGACTGATAATAAAATTGCTAGGCACTTACCTCCTCTTAAGGATTACTCGATCTTAAGAGCATGATATTTCGAAGGATAGTATACTTCAGGAATAACACAATGAAATGCCTACAGAGAACCTTCAGGTAATATCACTGTGTGAATGGAATCTGTTAATGAGCTGAGGAGTCCTTGCCCTGTCTGTAAAAGGCTTCACATTCCTACTTTAAAAGTAGCCCTAAAGGTCAAACAAAATACTAGAATTTAGGGAAACACCATAAGGAATCTATTCTTCTATCATGCTGTTATTTATAGGTACTGCAGTTTGAGCTGGTGGTCTTCAAAAAGCAGTGATTAATTTTTTTAGACAATATAGTAGGGATAAATGTCTCTTTTGTGTTCACTAGCCATGCATTCATATGTGAATTAGGAATATTCCATGTAGACCTACTTTAATCTACAGCATGATGTTGTGTTGCACTACCATGAATCAATATTTGTGAAGTTTCGTTTTGCATTATCTTTTTTGTCTAATCACAGTCTTCTAAGGAAAAACTATCAGGTCTGTTTTATAATCCTTAGTTGATCAGGCATGGGTTCATATGACAAAACCGGCATGGGTTGTTCTGAATTTTCACTTCATTTTTGTTTTACTTTTGTGAGTTTTGCCTAAATGTTTTTGATGTAAATATTCTTAAATTCACTTTCAGTAGACCTCTTGAAGTTATCAGATTTCTTCCCTTCGTGTTGTTGTTGTTGTTGTTTGGAGCAGTTTTAGGTTTACAGAAAAACAGCAAAAAGTGCATAGTTCCCATATGCCCCTACCCACATGCACACAGTTTCCCCTTTAGCTAACATCTTGCATTAGTGTAGTACATTTGTTACAGTTGATAAACCAATATTGATATATTATTAACAAAGCCCACAGTTTACATTAGGGTTCACTCTTTGCATTGTAGATTCTGTGGGTTTTGATAAATGTACAGTGGTATGTGTCCACCATCAGAGTATCATAGAGAATAGTTTCACTGCCCTAAAAAATGCCTGTGCCCCACCTATGCATTTCTACTTTTCCTTCCTTCAGAGCCATAGCAACCACGGATCTTTTTACTGTCTTCATGGTTTTTGCCTTTTGCAGAATGTCATATAGTTGGAGTCATGTAGTAGGTAGCCTTTTAAGAGAGGCTTTTTTTCATTTAGCAATACAGAATTAAGATTCCTCCATGTCTTTTTGTGACTTGATAGCTCATTTCTTTTTATCACTGAATAATGTTCCATTGTATGGATGTCACACAGTTCATATATTCACCTATTGAAGGATATTTTTGTTTCTTTCTGTTTGGGCCATTACGAACAAAGTTTTAAACATTCGTGTGCAGGTTTTTGTACGGGCGTAGTTTTCAGTGCACTTGGGTAAATACCAAGGAGCACAATTGCTGGATCATATAGTAAGAGTATGTTTAATTTTATAAGAAAGTGTCTTCCAAAAGTGGCTGCACCATTTTACATTTCCACCAGCACTGAATGAGAGTTTGTGTTGCTCTACATCCTCTCCCAGCATTTGATGTTGTCAGTGTTGCGGATTTTAGCCTTTCTAATAAGTGTATAGTGGTATCTCACTATAGTTTTAATTTGCAGTTCCCTAATGATATATGATGTTAAACATTTTTTCATATGCTTTCTACCATCTATATTTCTTCTTTAATGAAGTGTTCAGATCCTTTCCCCATTTTTAAATTGGGTTGTTTTCTTATTGTTGAATTTTAAGATTTCTTTGTATATTTTGTATACGAGTTCCTCATTGTTCTTTTAAGCCTTTCTGTTCTTTATAAGGTGATTAAGCCACCTGCAGTCTCTTTTTTTTTTTTTTTTTTAATAAATTTATTTATTTTATTTATTTTTATTTTTGGCTGTGTTGGGTCTTCGCTGCTGTGCGCGGGCTTTCTCTAGTTGCGGCGAGCGGGGGCTACTCTTCGTTGCGGTGCGTGGGCTTCTCATTGCAGTGGCTTCTCTTGTTGCGGAGCATGGGCTCTAGAGCGCAGGCTCAGTAGCTGTGGCTCGCGGGCTTAGATGCTCCGCGGCATGTGGGATCATCCCAGACCAGGGCTCGAACCCGTGTCCCCTGCATCGGCAGGCGGATTCTTAACCACTGCGCCACCAGGGAAGTCCTGCAGTCTCTTTTAAACTTAACTTTTATGGCTTTATTTCTTTAGTAATGTCAACTTTATTTACATTATTAGGAAATCAGGTATTTCATATAAATCAGTTTTCTAAATAGTTGAAACATACTTTTTTGCTACCAAAAATAGTTACCCATTAAAATCATTGACAAACCTGGTTATCATCTTAAAGTATATTAAACATGAGTTAATATTTTTTGATGAATGAGTCACCAGTATGACTTATTGGTCAATAGTGTGCTTGCTTATTACGGTATACCGTGGGAATATTGAGATACATGAGTCACACTGCTTCTTTTTCAGTTGCTTTTTCCTAGGTTTTTTTTTTTTTTTCCTCTCAGCTGTCAATTGTGATTTCTCACTTTTGTCCGTCTTAATAAAATCTGGCTCCTCCTCCCATGTTTCAAAATTTTTTGATTCCAAAATTGCTCCAAATGCCCTTCTAAATTTTTTTAGCCCCTCAATGATTGGTTTGTTTGTTTGTTTGTTTAATACATTTATTTATTTATTTATTTATGGCTGCGTTGGGTCTTCATTGCTGCGCGCGGGCTTTCTCTAGTTGAGGCGAGTGGGGGCTACTCTTGGTTGCGGTGCGTGGGCTTCTCATTGTGGTGGCTTCTCTTGTTGCACAGCACGGGCTCTAGGCGCATGGGCTCAGTAGTTGTGGTGCGTGGGCTCAGTAGTTGTGGCGCGTGGGCTTAGTTGCTCCACGGCATGTGGGATCTTCCTGGACCAGGGCTGGAACCCTTGTCCCCTGCATTGGCAGGCGGATTCTTAACCACTGCGCCACCAGGGAAGTCCTCAATGATTGTTGATATTGGCTATTAAAATTATGTGGCTGTGAAAACATCTCTACGATGTTCTGTGATGTGTTGATTTCTTTTTATTCGGGGTTTTATTTATTTATTTATTTAGGTCCTTTGACCAAATTTGAATTTGCCTTTACTGGCTTGTAAATGAATGCTTTGGCCTTAGCATATGTAAAAGATTGATGATGATGACTGTCATTTCTTATACCAGAACTCTATTGTGTTTGTATGTGATTTGTGGTACGTCAGCTGTCACTTATGCATAGGCCCTCAATATTTGTTAAATAAATTTATATAAAATTCAGTGCAGGGTGTTACGGGAAATTATCAATAAGAAAAAAATCCTACATGGTTCTTACCTTGAAAAAATTTATGGTATGATTGTGATAAGACTCTTATGTAATAAGTTTAATAACCTCTGCAAATAAATAATGGAAGACCAGAACATGATAGGTGTCAGGAAGCAGCATTGAAGGCTAGACTAAGTGCTGAAAGATCAGGAGGATTTGGGTGATAAGGTTAAAAAAAGTCATCTTCCCTTACTTCTTCCTATTTAACATCTAATATCTTTAAGACATACTTCTATAAGCGTCTCATTTTTCTGAATAATATGTCAGTTTCAAATTAGGCAATTTATACAGACTGTATTGAACAAAAGAGCTTTTCCAGTCTCCTCCTTTTAGACGTTTAAATCTATCCTGCTTCCATATCTTCCATCCAGTTATTCTGATATGTGCACAATCCTTTATTTTTCTAGGTCTTAATGTTTATTGTATTTCCTATGTCCTTTTTTTTTTCTTTTAACATCTTTATTGGAGTATAATTGCTTTACAATGGTGTGTTAGTTTCTACTTTATAACAAAGTGAATCAGTTATACATATACATATGTTCCCATATCTCTTCCCTCTTGCATATTGCTCCCTCCCACCCTCCCTATCCCACCCCTCTAGGTGGTCACAAACCACCGAGCTGATCTCCCTGTGCTATGCGGCTGCTTCCCACTAGCTATCTATTTTATGTTTGGTAGTATATATAAGTCCATGCCACTCTCTCACTTTGTCACAGCTTACCCTTCCCCCTCCCCATATCCTCAAGTCCTACAGAGTGAAGTAAGTCAGAAAGAGAAAAACAAATACCATATGCTAACACATATATATGGAATCTAAGAAAAAAAAAAAAAGGTCATGAAGAACCTAGGGGTAAGACGAGAATAAAGATCCTATGTCCTTTTGTGTTTGTTATCTATGCCTCTTCTTTTTCTCTTCTTAAAAAATTTTTAATGGTGTCACTAATGAAATTTCCCATTGTTACTATCTATCCTGTATCTTCAGAGTGTCTTTTTACTGAAAGCGTTGCTGTCAGTGAAACTTAATATTGATGCATGTAGATTATTTTGTGCTTCGTCACTGCCCTGAGCCCTGCTCTCCAGTAGCCTCACCATTGGAGGCTGTAGTTATGGCGCATATCACCCACTCTCAGTACATTCCACTTTTGGGCCCCCACATATATCCTTTACTATTTCGTTTGATTTTTTGTTCTGTTTTTTTCCCCAAATAATACTATAAAGCCAAACCCTTTCAGAGTACTTTTTTTACTACCACCACCTCTTTTTCATTTTTTAATTTTGGGAAATTATTTAAATAGAAAAAAAGAGGGAATTATAAAACAACATTCATCTATCCACTATCCATACTTGGCATTTGTTATAATTCTTACTTGCTTCAAGTTTTTGTCATCAAAAATATAAAGAATAAATTGTAACCCGCTTAGAACATCACCTATTTTCTAATTTACCCATTTTCTTTCTTCTGTATATTTATAAAAAAATATTATTGTCCTTTCCCTAATAGTTGGCTCTTTAAGGTTTGGAATCAGTCTTTGTATATTTAGTTTCTACACAGTCATAGTATTTCTAAAAGGGGAGAATTTGAGTTAAGTCTCAGGATAATTTGGGGGACCATAACCTCGTTTACTTGCAAACTTGTTAGTAATCTGTCATTGCCTACTACATTAGAATTAAATTCCTGTCTTTCTTGTTCTTCTGTTATTTGGCTCTTGTCAGCCTTTTCCTCTGCTATTCCCTAATACGTAACCTGGAGTTAAGAAAATTGTCCACGTCTACCCCTGTATCCCAGTTGTAACCATGTTACGTTCTTTTGATCAGCGTATCTTTGTGCATGGCTCATCACCAACACTGCCCGCCCCCAGCCACACATACATGTTCTCTCCGAAATATTAGCTCCGTTTCTTCCTCTCTGTAACTTTCCTTCAGGGAGCAGGTCCAATCTCTAGGGCCATAAAGTTATTCTGACTTCTACAACTCACTATTATTTTTCTTTATCTAAAACATTATTTATTAAAGTCATTATGCAGTGAAAAACATTTATTTAATGGTTATTGTTAATCTTGTGATTTTGGCAACATTATTTGCTTTCTGAGAAGATAGCAGAGTAAACCATGTCTGATGCTTTTATCTGTTATTGTGTTCCTCCCATGGCATTACCTGATAGTTATTATAGATTGATTAATAGCTATGTACAGACTCTTGTAATGCAAGCCCATGGTCTCTTACCTGCAGTTTTGAAATCCAGCACTTTTGTAAGTTGGGTCAACTTATAAAACTACTTATTTGGCAGAAAAACCTGACCATTCTGAATAGAGGCTATTTATATAAGTCTTTATCCTACTTAATGTGCCTATTCACAAATTTTGCTGCAGAACTATTAATATATTTTATTCAGGTGCTGCCTCAGACTCTATTGAGGATATTACATAACATAGGGTATATACAACCTCATTACTGTTCTAAAATTTGAAAAAATTCTGAATTTTAAAACATACTTGGCTCCAGGGAATTTGGACTGCAGATGTTAGGCCTATTGTGACAATAAAATCTACCTTCATATAACTTGCCTTACTTCTTTCTGAGCTGCTTTCTATCACTGTTGTTTCCTCTTCAGTGGTTTAATGAAAAGATCCTTTAACTGAACAGAGAATCTGGGTTCTAACCTTAGCTCTACCATTTGTTAGCTTTATGACCTTGATCAAGTTTATTTAACCCTCTGGTGATAATCTCTATTGATCCTTTTTCAGAGTTATATATTGACCAAGTAAGATAATGTATATGAAAGTGCTTTAATTCTGTACAAATACAAATTATTAATAGTACAGACATAACAATAATAATTAACACTTGTACTTCTGGGAAATCTTTCCTAACAATTTCAAAATCTTATTTGTATTCTAGGGTGTAAGAATGATATTTAATTGTAGTAATAATCAGGCTATTATTGAGAGCTTAACTTTATGCTGTGAATTTCAGTAAGCACCATATATCGGGTGGCTATTGCCATTCCTATTTTGCAGATGAGGGAACTGATGATCAAAAATTAAGAAACCTTCCCAAGCTCACAGCTACACATCTCATAGTAAGCGACTCAGCTCAGATTTAGATCCAATTCTCTCTGACTTTCAGCTTCTAGTTTTAGAAGACAAAATGGAATGTGTCTCTTGAATTACTTTCCCATTTCTGAATATGAAGTCACCTTAAGTCCAAAGTGAAAAAAAACTTCAGAGCTAATTTACTAGTTAGCTCTGTTTTGGTTTCAGTTCTAGCTTCTCAACCTCTTCCCCTCAGTAATTCCAAGGTAATTTGGTGAGGCCCAACCTCACTGTAGCTCAGTGCATCAGTACCTCATAAAGACTGATGCCTCTGTTCCATTGGAAGTATTTTGATTATCTTTAGTAATTTTGTGTTTTGTTTTGCTTTGTAAAACCAGAAGACTTTATCAGGAAGATATCCTAAATCTTAAAATTTATCCGATCATAAGTGTGTATGCATAGCACAGGGAGATCAGCTCGATGCTTTGTGACGACCTAGAGGGGTGGGATAAGGAGGGTGGGAGGGAGGCTCAAGAAGGAGGGTGTATGGGGATATATGTATACATACAGCTGATTCACTTTGTTGTACAGCAGAAACTAACACAGCATTGTAAAGCAATTATACTCTAATAAAGATGGGAAAAGAAAAGTGCGTATGCAGACCTGCTCATCTCTAAAATGTTTTTGTATAATATCACAGTTAATATAGTTATTTATGAAATAATAAACTCTCATTTCTTTTATTTATTTATTTGGCTGTACCATGCAGCTTGCAGGATCTTAGTTCCCTGATTACGGATCAAATCTGGGCCCCCGGCAGTGGAAGCGCAGAGTTCTGACCACTGGACTGCCAGGGAATTCCTGAAATCTCATTTCTATTAGACTTCCATGTGACATACCTTGGCATCTGTGAAAATAAATTGTTTAATCCCTGTGCCTTTATCTCTGTTGTTAACATATGAAAGTATTGGCAAGCCTGGCTTCTCAGGGAGTATGAAATAAGAACTCTTAAGCAAACCAAATTAATTTCATTTGGTAATGACTTAAAATCAAGATGTAACTTTTTTTTTTTGCTGAACTAGGAGTTTGACAAAGTGAAGTAATTAATCACTTGCTTTTCCTTTTTTTTTTAAATTATTTTTTAGTGGAGTATAGTTGATTTACAATGTTGTGTTAGTTTCTGCTGTACAGCAAAGTGAATCAGTTATACATACCCATATATTCACTCTTTTTTAGATTCTGTTCTCATATGGGTCATTACTTGTTTTTCCTTTCTATAGACTATTTATTCATGTGAGTTTATCTATGAATGTATATGTCTATCAGTGAACTACTTTACTGGAATGTCTAGATTAATTAGTCTTGATAACCACTATCTGTTTTAACCAGAACTCAACTTCACGATCTAGGAAAATATGCTTCTGGACATTAATCTCTAGTTTAGCCATGTTTTGTTGACTGGGTCAACTTTTCCATTCCATTTGCATCAGAGTCACTTTGTGAGTCAATCCAGAATTTCAATACATACAGTATCGATTTTTGTTTGAAAGGCAAGCATTAGCATGATGCTTATATTTCGCATGAAGACATACATGAGATTGAGTTGGAATCTGGGGCATACTTAGTCCAGGATGTAAGAAAATTTAACATATGCATATGTAGAGAAGGAAAGAAAGACCAAAAGAATAGAGCTGACTAAGACTTTGGCATTTGAGAACATTAACATAATTAGGTATTGACCAGATTTTATAAAGGTATGAAAAGAGGAGAGCAAAGTTTATATATTTAGTTGACTTTCAGTAAATATTTGTTGGACAAATAAATAAAACAAGGCATTATAAGTTGTCTAAATATAGAACTGGGTTTGTTTTTGTTTTTGGCAGTGGGCCAAAACAGGATTTCAGACCAAGTTAGTGGAAGAACACAGAACTCAGTATGATTCATCACTTTGCTGTAGCTTCTTTCCAGATTTTCTTCCCTGCAACCCCACATCATCTGATATGGAGATAGCAATGATGATGCATTTGCCTGCAGGCAGGAATCACGTGTTCAGGGTAATGATAATCAGATTGCTGCTTTTTTCCACATCTGCCCCCTTTGTGGGTGTGCTTGTGGGAAGATAAAAGAGGGGGCATAGCAAAATGGTACTGGCAAGATCTTATCCCACCTAAGATACCAATTTTGCCAGTTAGGGATTTATTGCCAACTACAGTTGTGGAAAATTTTACATATTACCAACTACTCCCTGTGACTTTGGACCATTCCCCTAAGCAAGGTGGATTTATTCAACAGATATTTTAGTGCCTACCGTGTGCCTACAGTTTTCTAGGTACTTATTGGTAAGAGACAAGGTCTCTGCCCTTCTGTAGAGCTTAAGACAGGAAACTAAGCAAGACAGGAGAAGACAACTAGACAAGCCCTTAAAATTATATAATGGTCATTTCATAAAACTATCAATACATAATGAGGTGAGTATCTGGTAGGGGAAGAAGACAGTGCTACTGGATCCTCACTAGTGAGGTGTGTAAAGGTCAGGGAAGTATCTTGCTAAAAGTGAAGTTGAAACTGAGACCTAAAGGATGAGTGGAATTTAACCAGGTGAAGAGCAGGGTAACAGTCAGAGGAAGGAACATGTGTTAAACTCTGGGAGTAGGAGTGAGCATGATGGCACTAAGGAGGAAGTGAAAGGAAATTGGTCCGGCTGAAGGATAGAGTGTAAGGGGGTATATAGATGGCTAGAAGTTTAACCTTGATTTTCTGGTACAATGACATGTCTGATAGGCTTTTGTTTGTCATCAGCTTTCCTTATTAGTTCCATGAAGGCAGAACACAGGAGGGAACACCAATCTGAATAAAGGAGCTGGAAAGAGACTGCCCCATTCTCATCAAATTAAATAACTGTCCGTCATTCCCCTGAGTAATTCCCATAAATGCCCTCCCCTCCATCTGACCCTCACTATAGAAATGTTGGGGACCACGTTTAGCACTAACATAAAGTGCTAATATTATGTTAATTATTTAACACAAACCAAAAGATTTTTTTTAAAAGCCCTCTTAAAACATGAATTTACTTATAACTTGAGTTGTAGTAGTCCAGGTTGTAGTTAATTTAAACCTAGTGAAATAAACAGTCTGTGGTAGGAATTTTTCTGTATTTTAGATTGCACTCTGCTAGACTAATACTAAAGTCGTCAGAACTTTCCAGACTTTGCCTAAGATTAGGAGGGAAATTTTTGACTAGTAGACTCCAAGTTAGTAGCATACTAGAAGTCTATTGACTATTTTTTAAAATTTTGGGATGGAAAATCCCAAGGTGGATAATGTCTAAAGGACTGAAAGTACTACACCCCTCACTGTACCCCACTCCCCAGCCAATTTAATAAACTATAAATAAAAACAACATTAGGTTACCTGCCTAAATCACTGTCTACTGGAAGACAGCCACAAAATTAATGAAAGCAGGTGGACCAGCTTTCAGATTTGCAAGAGGCAAGTTGACTCTGAATGGGCCAAATGGTACTTAGCGATGTTTTGAGAAAATGGTAATAGTGAGCTAAAGCGTGTAACTTTTTGCAACCGTATCTAAAAGGAGATGCTTGCACAGTTGTTTAGATGGACTGAATTTGGCCTACGGTTGTCTTCCCAACTTGTATTTTGTATCTTGTATTTTCTGCTAGGCAGACTTTATGTTGTGCTACTGGAGAATCTGCGTTTTTTAAAATACTGGTTCCTGTGATGATGGTGATCTGCATATTCTGGGTTGGGTTTTTTTTGTTTGGTTAGGTTTTTGGTTTCTCTTTATTTTTTAAATTTTATGTTTCTGTTTATTTATTGACTTTACTTTTTTTTTTTAAATTTATTTATTTTTGGCTGCGTTGGGTCTTTGTTGCTGTGCATGGGCTTTCTTTTTAGTTGCGGTGAGCGGGGGCTACTCTTCATTGCCGTGCGCAGGCTTCTCATTGTGGTGGCCTCTGTCGTCTTGGAGCACCGGCTCTAGGTGCGCAGGCTCTAGAGCGCAGGCTCAGTAGTTGTGGCGCACGGGCCTAGCTGCTCTGCAGCATGTGGGATCTTCCTGAACCAGGGCTCGAACCCGTGTCCCCTGCATTAGCAGGCGGATTCCTAACCACTGCGCCACCAGGGAAGCCCTGACTTTACTCTTTAGAGCAAAATTAAAGTACAGAGTGCCCATCCATATACCCCCTACCCTCCCCCAAACACACCTTCTCCCACCATCAGCATCCCACACCAGAATGGTACATTTGTTACAGTCAGTAAACGAACGTTGACATATCATTATCAGCTAGTCCATAGTTTATATTAGGCTTCACTCTTTTTTTGGCTGCGCCACACAGCTTGCAGAATCTTAGTTTCCCAACCAGGGATTGAACCCTGGCCCTTGGCGGTGAAAGTGCGGAGTCCTAACCACTGGACTGCCAGGGAATTCCCTAGGCTTCACCCTTGATGTTGTATGTTCATTCTGCTGATTTTGACAAATGTGACATCTCTCCATCATTATTGTATCATACAGAATAGTTTCTCTACCCTAAAAACCCCCTGTGCTCTTTCATCCCTTTCTTCCCCTGGTTGTTTTTAATAATTATAAAGTAGAATTTACTACAGTAACAAAGATTATAGCCTGAGAAGGCTACTACAATTTATATTACATTCATTGTTTGTAAATACAGGGGAAAAGTCTTCCTCTATAGGTGTGGCTTTGGGATCTACAAGCAACTATTTGGATTTCCAGTGATGGGGTTAGGGAAGAATTAAGAGAGTTGGTAAATATGGTGGGGAGAAATGAGAAGAAATTATGGGAGAGTAATATCAAATTATTTGGTTATTGCTATTACAGCTTTCCTAATTCTATTAAGATTGTCCCTAATTCTCTCTGCTGAGAAAAGAGAACTTTTCTTCTTTCCGATTTCCCTTTCCCTTTCAATGGAAAGTAGTTAAGGCATAGCAAATCAGTGAGTAGGCTCCCCCAGCTGATGATTTTGCAGTCTGTTTTAAACTTCTTTCAAACCATTTTGAGAAACATATGTAAAAGATAGGACCAGGGTTGTTAGTTTTCCACTGGCTAGAAAATTATAGGTAGCTTTCTGAGTTATACATTATCCCTAGATCTTCTGGCTTTCTGGAATTTCAGTTAAATTTTTCAAATTTCTCTTCAGTCTCTTGCAGACAACACAGTTTTTGCTTTAAAAAAAAAATTGTGGGGCTTCCCTGGTGGCGCAGTGGTTGAGAATCTGCCTGCCAATGCACGGGACACGAGTTTGAGCCCTGGTCTGGGAAGATCCCACATGCCGCGGAGCAGCTGGGCCCCGTGAGCCACAATTACTGAGCTTGCGTGTCTGGAGCCTGTGCTCCGCAACGAGAGAGGCCGCGATAGTGAGAGGCCCGCGCACCGCGATGAAGAGTGGCCCCCGCTTGCCGCAACTAGAGAGAGCCCTCGAACAGAAACGAAGACCCAACACAGCCATAAATAAATAAATAAATAAAAATTAAAAAAAAAAATTGTGGAAGGAGGTGATGTTAAGTACTGTGAACTAGTTAATAGAATTTTTAGCTCCCAACAAGCTTGTAATTTTGAGCAATAGACAACATGTGAGATTCCTTTTCTTAGAATTTTGGGCACACAGTAGATATTTAATTAATCACTGTTTGATTGCTTGATTTGGGTTGGGTTTTGAATTGTTGAGAAATTCCTTAGATTGAGGTTATAAACCTGGGCTTAAGGAAATCCTTGAACCCCCTGAAACTGAAAGCAAAATATTATACCTAAGTGTGTATATAAGTGTATTTCTCTCAGAATAGGTTGTGTGTAGTTTTCACCAGATTTTCAAAGGGTCCCTAACCCAAAATAGATGAAGAACATTTGCCTTAATTTTGTAGTGAACTCAAAGTTGAATTTTCTAGGTTGGATATCATCTTACAATTCATTACTTGCATTAATGGTGAGCACATAAAACTTAAACTGTTTAGCACAGCAACAGTAATCTGATCATTTGTCAAATTTCTCTGACTGAGCAGTGATATATAATGTAAACAAAGAGTTGTTGCTGGTTAGAGCTTGCTCCCATATAGAGGATGATTTCAATTTATGAGAAGCAGAATTCAGTGTTGTTAATCATAATCAGACTTTCTCCAGCTTCCTAGCGATTGTGTGCCATTTAATTTCTCCAAACCATTGGAATAATAAATGCGGTATTGTTGCTCCAGAATCTTGTCAAAATTTATCACCAGTTGAACATTTTTGATGAAGTCATACAGTCTTTTCATGGTAGTACTTCTGTTATTTGACTTATAACTTTTTAAATAAGCGAACACCAAAGAATTATATGCTATAATTTTGATTTTGTTTTTGTTTTTAGAACTCTTCATCTTGGCTTATACCTATCCTTCCTGATATGCTTCGACACATTTTTCAGTTTTGTGTTTTAGAAAGCAGCCAGGAAATTCTGGACCTCATTCACAAGGTATATGGTGAAAATATCTGTACTCCTCTCCCAGTATCTTGGTAGATTTAAAAATTTTTTCATAACTCTGTACTGTTGTTGATCAGGGATTTTAAGAAACTAGAAATCATCCAAGAGATTTGAATAGTCTGGAGATCTGCAAAATGAGAC
This sequence comes from Balaenoptera physalus, assembly GCF_965194825.1. Classification (NCBI taxonomy): domain Eukaryota; kingdom Metazoa; phylum Chordata; class Mammalia; order Artiodactyla; family Balaenopteridae; genus Balaenoptera; species Balaenoptera physalus. The sequence continues at coordinate 57,770,466 of NC_138893.1, read as the reverse complement.
AAGGAAACAGGCTTCTTATGGAATATAGTAGTTAAGTCCTGGTTAGCCCTGCTGCTTGTGTGACCTACCAGGCAAACGTTTTAAGCGCTTTCTTTATAGCCTCAATACACAAAATAAAATGAAGGAAAGACTGCTTTTCTCCATCACTCATTTTGCTGTTTATCAGCATGCTTATTGATCCTGCAAAGTATCTTTGGGATTTATTGGTAATATATAGAGTCTGATTGTCATAGTTTAGACTTGTACCTTTTTATTACTTAGCAAGATTGGTCATACGTGTTGGAACCTTTAAAGAATAGCCATTTGATGTATTTAATAATATTTATGGGAGGAAGTGGCACTGTTTTACCTTTAAAACCTGTTAAGTTAGTCTTGAATCATTGGCCTCTGAGGTGGCTCATTGTTAACAGCCTTGGGTTAACATTGGTATTATTTCTACATGCTGGCCCTAGCCCATTTAATGCTAGGCATCAAAATAGGTGCTTTATTGAGTAAGATCATGAATCAAGACTTATACTGTTCTTAATTTGTACTAGGATATTACTACCTCTAAATTTAGCAGAGGTTATTTATCAGGAGCTATTATATATTGAAGCAGTGTTGAATATAGGACTGCATATTGAGCTTTATGATACATACAAAGGATTTCATAGACTTACTGAGATTTTGGTAACTGTTATTTTTATGGGTAACTTTTTTTTAAAATGATTTTCATAAAATACTGAGGAAAACACTTTGTATTCCTTTTTTAAAAAACTTTCTCTTGTATTACTTTTTTTTTAGTATATGAACCTACCTACCCAAAAACAGTATTTAAAAATAAGCCTCTATATTGAATTTTAAAATTAATCTCTGTGCTATTTCCTACTTTTTTTTTTTTTGATTCAGTATCCCTAAAAATAAATATTAGGTTTTTTTAGGCCTTGCTAGAAAATGTTCATTCTTGTTCCCTTTTCATTCTGCAGGTTTGGATGGAATTGTTGAGCAAGGCTTCAGTTCAGTATGTGGTAGCAGCTGCTTGTCCGTGGATGGGTGCTTGGCTTTGCTTAATGATGCAGCCTTCTCATTTACCTATTGATTTAAATATGTTGCTGGAAGTAAAAGCTAGAGCCAAGGTAAGTGTAGAGGGACATAATGTATTTGTATGTTCAACTCATAATTATTAATACAGTAACCATGTAAGAAATCTGTATTGCTTTATTATAAGCATGATATCATTATTGCAACATAAGGAAAAATTATATCATTAGAACCTTGACAAAATGCATAGCAATTTTAATCCATTAAAATTTTGTGAAAAGAACTGTATTTTACTGGGATTATAACAAATGAGAGTGTTTTTGATGTTGTCTATTAAATTTTAATGGTTAATCTTTAATTATTGTTTTCTTCCCCCTTATTCCCTCTAGGAAAAAACAGGTGGTAAGGTGCGTCAAGGCCAAAGCCAGAGTAAAGAAGTACTTCAGGAGTACATTGCAGGTGCAGACACCATCATGGAAGACCCCGCCACCAGGGATTTTGTTGTTATGCGGGCTAGAATGATGGCAGCCAAGTAAGTATACATAAACTCAAAAGTCATTTAACCAAAAGATTCCTCTGATGTGTCTGTCAGTCTTTCCTCCATCACACTAGTTACAGAGTAGGAAAAAAATTAAAGCATAAGAAAACGTTTTTAATTTTTTTGAAGTTTTAAAAATAAGATTTATATATTTTTATGAAGATAAGATAGGAGTTATGTCTTCCTTGGGAAAAGTTACAGCTTCAATAGGGGAAACTTCAAGCAATTCTATAGTAACTTCTTTTTTTCTCCCTCTTAGGTTGTTAGGAGCACTTTGTTGTTGTATTTGTGATCCAGGTGTAAATGTGGTGACCCAAGAAATTAAACCAGCTGAATCCCTTGGCCAGTTACTACTCTTCCATTTGAACTCCAAATCTGCCTTACAGAGAATTAGTGTAGCTTTGGTAATCTGTGAATGGGCTGCTTTACAGAAGGTAAGATTTTGCCCAAAAATAAATGAAGACAATTTAAACCAGTTTCCATTAGCTGTTAGGATTATTTTCATTATATTTTACAAACAGAAAAGTGAAAATTGTCTCTGTATAAAAATCCGACATTTATAGAAAAGTATTCCAAATTATATTGCAACATTGTTTCTCATTTGCCTTTAACCCTAGACTTTTTTCTTAGAACCCCCAGTCTTGTACCTGAGAACTACAAAAGATAAGAGGCTTTGAGTGATAGAAATCCATTTTTATGAGTAGTAGCAAGGGCAGATTTTTGGTCACAGGAAGAATAAAATCTCCACATTTAAACACAAATCTTTATATTTCCAAATAAGCCATTCCCTTGCAGCCCCTTTAATTTTTAACTTCTAGTAAGACATATGATTTTATGTAAGACTTGCTTCTGTAAATCAGAGAAACTTCCTGCTGGCTTTGTTTATTCCATTGACTGGAATTCTGGAAATTTAACTGTCTGCACTTGCTGTGAGAGCTGCTTGTTACTGCCTCTTAGCAGTTTGTCAAAGCTGTGTCTAAAAGTAATTGAGCCATGCTCTATTGCAACTGAAACCCCAGCTTTGCCTCTGGAAAGAAGCAAGGCTCATCTGTTTTTAGGCAGGACTCGGTGTGCTGGAGAGGCAGTGATGCTCTGTTTTTGTGCCTCTCAGACTCAGCAGCAAGTGTTGACAGTTCGGTTTCTGGACCCTCACAGAGCTTCTCTGGACTTACTCTGTGAAGCCCAGGCTGATCACCCAGATCCCACAGAACCCCTCATGGCTCACCACTGAGGTCATTCCCCCTCTGGTTGGGGCAGGCAACAACCAGAGAGAGTGGGAAGGGTTAGTTAAATTTGGGGGCAGGTAAGTAGCTTTTAAATTATATATCCATTTCTACAGTATGGCATGTGAAGCTATGGGTTCAACTGTTAAGAAATCTAATGAGTTTTTAAATAACATTTTTAGTGCATGCTAAGTGTTCTTTTCTGACTGATTTCTTTTTACAGTTGTATATTTTAAAATCTGTGCTACGTAATATATATGTAAACTTGGAATAAATTCAGAATAAAGTAAGAGTAATTAAGTGGAAAATTTAATGGAATTGTAATAGTTCCATGTGCATGTGCTATAGTCATTCATATTAAAATTTTAGAGTAGTTTGGGTGTGATACCTTTTCTCTGTGCAACTAATAACTATGTTGTTCTGGGAGATAACAGAATATAGATTCAAAATCAATAGAAATTTAGACTTGGTAGTTTGCAAGTGAAGATTTATGCATTTCTAGAATTATGTTTACATATTTGCCCTGAATATTTGTTGTCTGTTATATTTTAGGAGTGTAGAGCTGTTACCCTGGCTGTGCAGCCACGTTTACTTGATATCCTTTCAGAACATTTATATTATGATGAAATTGCCGTTCCATTCACGCGAATGCAGAATGAGTGTAAACAGCTTATTTCATCGTTAGCTGATGCACATATTGAAGTTGGTAATAGAGTAAACAACAATGTTTTCACAATTGATCAAGCTAATGACCTGGTGAGTAAAGAAGTAACCTTCTTAATTTTAGAGCATGAAATAAGGATAAGAACTTTGTCATATCATGTTTACCACAACAACACTAATTTGTTTAATCTATTTATGGCTTGGTAGCCTGTCATCACTACCCTTTAGAAAGGTTATTTCATTGTATTGACTTTTCTTGAAATAAGAGAATGGGGAAGGGATTTTTTTTTTTTTTTTATCTCAGCTTTGACAAGCCAATATACCTTTATTAGAAAAAACTGTTACATTTTTGTCACTTCTCAGTTTTGCTTAAGACTGGCAGAGTATAGAAAAAATTGATTTTATAAGTTCCTGAGTACTTCTCCTCCCCCTTGCCAACTTACAATGAAAATATTCAAACATAAGAGAATTACACAGTGAAGTCTCATATACCTACCCAACTAGATTACACAGTTAACATTTTACTAAATTTGCTTTATCACATATATATGCAACTCTCTACCCCTCTATTCAATCATTAATCCTTCTTAATTTTTGATGCATTTTTAAGTAAGTTGCAGACAGATATCAGTACACTTAAACTAAAATTCAGTTTTTATGTTTTTTTCTCTTTTTTTGTGTCATTAACTAAAATTCAGTTTTTATGTTTATTTGTTCTTTTTTGAGGTAAAACTTATGTACTATGAATTGTACAGACCTTCCATGGAACATATGATAAATTTTAACAGAAGCATATACCTATGAAACCCAAACCTCTATCAAGATACAGACAGTGCCATAACACTTCCCAGTCAATCCCCTGCCCTCAAATAACCATTGTTCTGGTTTTTCCTTCACCATAGATTACTTTTGCCTGTTCTAGAATTTCATATACATGGAATCATATACTCTGTGCTGTTTGGTGTAAGGATCTTTTTCAGCATGATGTTTTGTAAAATAATACATGTTGTTATATGTATCACTAATTCATTCTTTTCTGTTGCTGAGTTTTCTTTCATTGTATAAATATACCACAGTTAGTGTAAGCCCTTCTCTGCTTGATGAACATTTGGGCTACTCCAAGTTTTCAGCTGTTATGAACAGAGCTGCTATAAACATTTTTGTACAAGTTTGTTAAAGACATATTTTCATTTCTCTTGGGTAAATACATAGGAGTGCAATTGCTGGGTCATAGGGTGAGGTGTTTATTTAGTTTTATAAAAAATTGCACTTTTCCCAAAGTGGCTGTATCATTTTACCTTCTAATCAGCAATATATGAGAGTTTGGTTGCTCTACATCATCACCAACATTTGATGATGGTCACTCCTTGTAATTTTTGCCTTTCTGGTGGTTGTGTGATAGTGTCATTGTGGTTTTAACTTGTGTTTCCTTGATGACTAATATGTTTAACACTTTTTTATGTCTTATCGGCCATTTGTAGATCTTCCTTTCTGAAATGTCTGTTCAAATCTTTTGTCTGTTTTTAATTAGGTTGTCTTTTTATTTTTGAGTTGTAGGAGTTCTTTATATATTCTGGATACCAATCCTTTGTCAGATAGATGCTTTCCAAATATTTTCTCCCAGTGTGTGGCTTGCCTTTTCATTTTCTTAATGGTGTCTTTGGATGAGCAGATATTTTTAAGTTTGATGAAGTCTAGTTTATCAGTTGTTTTCTTTTATGGTTATTGTGTTCTGTGACCTAAGGTACCTTTTCTTATCTCCAAGTGGCGAAGTTATTCACACACATTTTCTTCTAAAGCATTGTAGTTTTAGTTTAATCATCCATATTTATGTTTATATATAGTGTGAAGTAGAGCTTGCGTTTTGTTTTTCATATAGATATCTAATTTTTCCATCATCATTTATTGAAAAGATTTTTCTTTCCCCATGGAATTTCTTTGACACCTTTGTCAAAAATTAGTTGAAATGTTAAGTGTGTGTCTGTATATGGGCTCTATTTGTTCAATCTATTTGTCTGTTATGCTAGCACCAGTGTCTTGATTACTGTATCTTTGTACTTAGTAAGTCTCTGAGGTTAGGTGGTGTAAATGAGTTCTTCCTTTTATGAGTTAATCAGAAACTCAGCTGCTTCACTTGTGTTGATTCCTGTGAAAGAGCGTGCTTCATTTCTTATCCCCCTTTCTTATTGAAAAAATAATATAGTTGAAAATTTTTTTCTTCTCACCTGTGAAAAAAAAGCTAAAATTGCTCCAATTTTTTTTCTGAGTTGTTTTTCTGATTGTTGTTTTTCTATAATTTCTCCTTTTTGCCTCCCCTCCCCCATATTTTGCCTTCCTGGAATAAAATCTCAAATTTTCTTTAAGGTCTGGGTTCCCTTCTTACTGTTTCTGACAACATTTCTTTTTAAAGCTATTACATGGACTCTTAAAGCTTTTCTTATTCAAACCTCTCACTCACTCCCCAGTGAAACTACTATTCTGTTTCATCAACTTCCTTAGTCCAGTGGTTTTTGACCTGGGATATCAGAGTCTCTAGAAGAGCATATTTGAGGGAAGAGCAATTTTAAAACATTAGTCTTGGCCTTGGCTAAGAGCCACTGCTCTTTGTAACTTTCTTTGCATCCCTGTTTTATTCTTACCTGCAAAATATAGGCATTTCCTGAAGGTCTTCCTTTGTCTGTCACCATTCTCACAATTTAGTTCTTATCCATGTACTGTGCTATCTTCTCTTGATCTTTTATGTTCTTCAATTATGCATTTTTGCTTGGATATCTCACTGTCATTTCAAACTTAACACAACCAAAATTGGGATTTATTTTTTAACAGAAAATAGCCCTTTTTATCCACAGTCTCCAATCTTGTTAACATTTCCTTTCAGAAAGTTTCATATGTTTATCCTTTCTCTGTTTCCATCACCACAACCCAGTCAAAGGCCTTAGTGCTTTATGACTAGGTCCTGACTCATCTCTAAGGCTGCAGGCAGTCTCTGGTTCATTCCATCCTGCATGCTGTGCCACACTAATAAAATTGTTAGTGCCACTCTGAACACATCTCTCCCCTACTTAAAAACATTATTTTCTTTTTCCTTGATTTTAGTTTTTTTCTTTCTTACTTTCAACACCTTCTCTAAATTCCCCATCTCTTTTCTCCTCATTATTTCTCAAACGTCCTCCACTTAAGCCTAGTTAGTTTTTCTTTTGCAGAAGTACACCACCCTCACCCACTTTCTTTGCTTCACTCATTCTCACTTTGGTGTCTGAGCTCCTCTTTCCTTTGCCAGAAATTCCCTACCCTCCAGCCTCAGTGCTCATCCCAAGTTCATCTCTTGACATTCCTTCATCACCCTGTGCTCAGGCCGTGGTAAGCTGTTGTCAGTTCCTTGGACAATGCCTCGCTTTGCACTCCCTACCTCACTCTGTTTGCCAAGATGTCCCCATAACTCCAGACTTATCCATTGTTTAAAAACGTAGCATAAGTGTTAACCGCCTCTGGCAAGCCTTCACTACTTTTGTCTCCTAAGAGGAGTTAAGCTACCCTTGTGCTACCACAGCAACTTGCACTTACCTCAGTTTCATGTTACATTGTCTTAATTGTTTACTAATGTATCTGTCTCCCACATTAGTCTCAACATTTTTTGAGTGTATGAAGACATTGGTTTTACTCATCTTTTAGTATTACTCATTAAGTATTTGTTGAATGAATGAATTTGGGGTAATTGGAAAGCTTTTCCTAAGCTGCCTAGAATCATTGAAAATTGACAGAAGCCTAGTGTATTTAGGACAATGTTTTTAAACTTTTAGTAGTGAAACCTGTTTCAAATAATCTTATGCAAAGCTTGAACACATAAAACAGACAAAGCAAAGTGGAGAGCATAAGCTAGAAGTGGTATGTAATCATGTTCCTTTGTAGAGAAGAGATCAAGATGAAGCAGATACAGCTCAATTTAAAGTCTTTGGTATTTTATAATGATAAAAGAAGATCTTATTTGTGTGCCTGTTTTGCTTTTTATAATAGAGGTTGGCATTATCAGTCTTGTCCATAAGGGAATTGATTATTTCTAAGTCTGAAAAATTGGGTTCTCCATTACAAAAAAAGTTAGGTTCTTTAATGTTACAGGCTTTTCTGACCAACATTGATCAGATTGGATCTATTTATGGAGCCTCTTTATGATTGCAGTTACCTATCAAACAAGAAGACTATTTTTGTTATGTAATCCACCACACAGTCTTTAAATGATAATTTAAAAAATGTGCGCACACAGAAACTTGTACATAAATGTTCATAGCGACATGATTCGCAATAGCTAAAAGGTGGAACCAACCCATCCATTCATCAGCTAATGAATGGAAAAATGCAATTGATATATCCATGTAGTGTAATATTATTTGGCAAAAAAAGGAATGAAGTAATTATACATGCTACAACATCAGTGAACCTTGAAAGAATTATGCTAAATGAAAGAATCTAGTCACAAAAGATTACACATTATATTAGTCCATTTATATGAAATGTCCAGAATAGGCAAATCTATAAAGATAGAAAGTATATAAGTGGTTACATGGGGCTTGGAGGAAATGAGGAATGATTGCTAATAGGTATTGAATTTTACTTTGGGGGTGATGAAAATGTTCTAAAACTGTGGTGATGGTTGTACAACTCTGAATATAATAAAAACCATCGAATTGTACACTTTAAATGAGTGTATTGTATGTGAATTATATCTCGTAAAGTTGTTTTAAGAAGATGTACTGAACAATCTTTTAACGGGGCTTGTAAAGTAGTCTGATGCCACAGTCTTACAGCTTTAAGCAGCTCTTGGTAATTAAATAATTAATGACTATTGTACCATCCTCTCTTAACTGTTGGTTTATATTTGCTTACAGCGTTCTCATTTCACCAAAGTGTACTATATGGGTATTGTGTGTGATTTTTCACTCAAACTTACTAGATATAATAAGAAACTGTCTTTCTTAAACAATATAATACAAATGTTAAATTAAGTCAGATTAAAATAAAGTTTACTTGGAAGGTTTTAGACATTTATTTAGTTTACTGAATACTGAAATAGTACTAGATATCATGGAACTTAAAATTGAAACAGAAAGTTTGTTGTCTGCCCTTCAGGAGTTTACAGGCTATTTGGGGTTGATGTCCTTAATGATTTTTTATTTCTCTTTTTTAATAGGTCACTGCTATTTTTAATGAAGTCACATCATCTTTCGATTTAAATCCTCAAGTGTTACAGCAGTTAGACAGTAAACGACAGCAGGTCCAAATGACAGTTACAGAGACCAACCAGGAGTGGCAAGTGTTGCAGTTGAGAGTGCATACTTTTGCTGCATGTGCAGTTGTAAGCTTGCAGCAACTTCCGGAGAAATTAAATCCTATTATAAAACCATTAATGGAGACAATTAAAAAAGAAGAGAATACTCTAGTGCAGAACTACGCGGCTCAGTGCATAGCCAAACTACTTCAGCAGTGCACAACAAGGACGCCCTGTCCCAATTCAAAAATTATTAAAAATCTCTGTAGCTCACTTTGTGTGGACCCATATCTAACTCCTTCTGTCACGTGTCCAGTACCAACACAAAGTGGCCAGGAAAATTCTAAAGGTATATATCTAAAGCTTTATTTGGGGTAGAGAAAGAATTAACCATTTAAATTTGTTTATAGTCATTTACAGGTATAATTTAAGCACAAATCCAGTTTATGTTGGAGCTTTTTCCCATTTTGAGAGAATTTGCACATATTGCTAATAAAGTCACAACCCTCTTAACTTAAATAAGTTATTCATAAAAGACCTGATATATAAAATGACTGAATTCTATGAGACAGGTGTTAACCCTTAACTTCTCTTTCAAGACGATAATTATAGGGTTTACTGTTAACAGAGCTAGAAAACTTAATTATATCCAGTGGTGAATAAAAGTTCTTCCTGTAAAATTCTGGTTTCTCTAATTTAGTACATGTCTTATGAGATAAGTGGGCTCTGTTACCTTTAGCAAATAATGCTTAAACAGCTTTTCTGTTTTCATCCAGAAAATTTATATGGAAAGTAACTGCTCTTTGTAGGCTAATCTGAAGGACCAATGTTTCTTCACATGCCTTAGTCCTAAATTCCCCCTATCCCTGTCCCTGAGAGCTATGTGAGGCAGCAATATTTTGCAGTGGTTGGTGTTTCTGAATTCATGGTAACAATGGACTTCTTTTTTTTAAAGAAAACTTACTTGCATTGTTTTTTAATGTTTCTTTTTATGCCTGGAAACATTTATTTTTAAACAATTAATGTACTTTTAACTGAAGGTACATTCATTCTTGCATGTGATATTTCTTGTTGTTAACATGATGCTGCAAATTTGGTTGTATTAAGTATGGTCCTATGCAAATATTAAAACATTCAATGTTATAAATTATTGATTTTTGTTACCATTTCATTGTCTAAAGAAAATATCATTGGCCTATAAAAATTGAGGCTTAAAAGACAATTTTAAAATGTGTTGTATCTCTTTTGGAGCAGGAAACATTTGGTCACCTATATTATGCTTTAAAGGTTATTTAACTTTTTTCCTTAATAGGATCCAACTCTGAAAAAGATGGAATGCATCATACTGTCACCAAGCACAGGGGTATAATTACACTCTACAGGCATCAAAAAGCTGCTTTTGCTATCACAAGTAGGCGAGGTCCTACCCCCAAAGCAGTAAAAGCTCAAATAGCAGATCTTCCTGCAGGAGGTAGTGGAAATATCCTTGTTGAACTTGATGAGGTAAATAGTTTTTTTCTTTGAATACTCTGATTTTAAAACAAATATCTTACAGATTGAGAGCTAAATTGTCATATCAGCTTCTAGAATTGTATTTTAATATTTTTAAGTGAAAGAACTGGGGCTAATAACTTTTTGGAGTACTGCAGCAACAGGGTCCAGAAAAACTGAAAACTTCTTCAAATTTCTCATGCCTCTTATTATTTTTACCAGCTTAACTTGATGATTATCTTCCTAGGCAAGAAACCTTCTCAGTAGTGGGTACATAAGTCATTCATGAATATAAACTAATTCACTCCTATAACAGTGACTACAGAGATGTTAAGTAATAGTGAAAGCTAACTTTTCTCAGTCCTATCAATGTCAGGAATTGCTGTTGATATTCAGAGGATAAGTTTATACATGTCAGAGTTTTACCTATCTGACTTTTAGTCAACTTGGAATTTATTAACTGTGTGATGTGAGGTAGGGATCTAAATTTATTTGCCCACATGAACAGCCAGTTATCCCACCGTTGAATCTTTTCCTCCCTGGTTTATAATGGCACCTCTGTTTTATGTCATGCTTCGTACATATAAGGATCTCCTTGGGCTCTCTATTCTGTTTCATTGGTCTACTTATTCTACAGTACAGTCTTCTTTAAAGATGATTTTAAAAAGTGTTTGGTTTTGGAAAATCTTACAGTCACATTATTAACAACGGAATGAATGCTCTAGGTAGCTCTTTTGGTTGCAAGACATAGGAACTTTACCTGAGTTCAGCAATAAACTATCAATGCTAAAAGACACGTGTTTAATATATTTCTATAACGTATAGGCCTATTTTAAGTTTCTTTTTTTTTTTTAATCAGTCATCAATTTTATACACATCAGTGTATACATGTCAATCCCAATCGCCCAATTCTAAGTTTCTTTTTTTAAACCAAAATCTTAGCTTATTGTCTATATTTCTTTTAAAATATTCTGTGAATGAAGGTTTTTTCACTAACTATATTCTTCCCATAATTTTAATCAAAATTTACTGTGGTTTTAATACTTATACTTCCATGGTTTACATAGTTCCTTCACTTAAAAATATATATGTATCTTTCTGGGGGGACAGTTTCTTTTGTATTTAATTATTATAAAATTACTGCTAAGTAAGAGTTTATTAATATTGTGGTTAAATTAAATAGATGCTCATATTCTATCCCTTAAGCAAATATAAATAAGGGCCCATCATTTTATCTCCTTTTCCTCTCTCTACCTGTTTCTTTGGGGTGGAGAGAAGAAGAAAAAAACATGTTACTTAGAACTGTCTCTAGAAACAGCACATATTTGTCTATTCCTTATCTCCAACCCCCAAAAAGTATTTTACTTTGGATGTGAAAATCTAGTTGGGGATTTTATGCCCATGTAAGTTTAATTATTGAGAAATGTTTATAGTTATGGTAAATATGTCCAGTAATTGCTTAATTAGTTAATGGTAACACTGTGAATTCTTAGGTAGTGACTTTTAAATTATCTTAATAACATTTCAAATGCATTATACTTTTTTCTGAAATTTCGTTTTCAACTAACATTTAATTTTAGGCCCAGAAGCCTTACCTGGTACAACGGAGAGGAGCTGAATTTGCCTTGACAACTATAGTGAAGCATTTTGGTGGTGAAATGGCAGTGAAGTTGCCACATCTCTGGGAAGCTATGGTTGGTCCATTGAGGAATACAATCGACATAAATAATTTTGGTGTGTACATAATTTTCCGAGTTACATTTTAAACAGATTTCAGTGTATATCCATTACATATGTCCTTATAAAATAACAATGCCTATACCTGTTTATCCCAGGCCAGCTGGTAAGTTTTTAAATGGAAGGTTGGTAAAAACATTTAATTTATTTTCATGTCATTTTGCATACTTTTTGCTTTTTACTTTTTCTATTCTATATTTAGAAACATATTTGAAATGGATCATTATGTTAAACATCTTTAGTTGCTTTAGGTGTAGTACCTCAGCAGTTAAATTAAGGGGCATGGTATTTCATTTTACACTATAAAGCAAAATAGACTCTTCCACAGTACCTGGGGGAGAGCTAAAACTTTTTGTGGGCTCTAGATTTTAAAGAATTATTTGCAAGGTAATATGCACTTAAATCAATATGTTTTAATAGATGGAAAGTCCCTCCTGGAAAAGGGAGATGGCCCTGCCCAAGAACTGGTGAATTCTCTGCAAGTTTTTGAAACAGCAGCAGTGTCAATGGATTCTGAACTTCATCCCTTGGTAACTAACTAATGCAAGTGTAGTTTTTTTCTAGTAAGACAAGTAGTCTTATTAGACTTAAGGCTTGAATGAAAAGTGCAACTTTGATGTCATCCCTTATAATTGCATTTTCTTGTATATGCTATATCTAGATTCCTCTTTCCTGACAACTCAACTCTCATGGGATTTTGAGGCAGAGCTGGGTGCATGAATGATAGAAAACCCACTCTGGGAGCTTAGAATACAGGGCAGTAGGGACAGGGCTCTGATGACGCAGAAGCCAGGTGTAAACAGGAAAGAAAGCCGCATCCCTATTCATCTATACCATCTTAATAATATAGTCTAGGAAAGGAAGAGTACAGGTAATAAAACCTCTTTCCAGGATAAATGTAATGGTAGAAGGAAGTTACCTCTCAGAGATGAAACTAGTCAATGGCAAAGATAGAACCTGGGTTTATTTTTTGACTGTTAAAATATCTCTTACCAAAAAGTTGGAACAGAGGGAGGAGGAACATAGACTAGAGAATTAATTGTCTGGTTTTTCCATTGAAGAAAGTATTACTCTTTCTGTATAACTGCAATAGGAAGCTCTCTGCAATTTATAACATTGTGAAGGGTGCTATCTCCAATTCTCTATTCACATCTAATATAAGAGGGAGAATCTAGGAGAGAGTAGAGTGAAATTTTTCTGTTTATATAGTAATAAAGCATATTCTTTTACTTGTTAAATTTTGCGGATTTATCATTAGTAAAGAAGGGCAGAATCCTGTACATGCTCACCCTCCGTGATCAACAGCGTGCATTCAGCTGATCTGTAAGGCTAGTCTGTTGAGCAAGTACCTGGATCTGGCTTCCATGCAGCAGACGTTTAATAATGGGATATGTTGTGCTCTTGCGATCATATTGCCTTTGGTAAGCCAGGAAGTTAAAGTGGAAAATACCTACCAAAGTATAGTGCCTAGAACAAAATCAGGATCACTCAACCCAGTGAATAAAAAAGTATGTACCTAAAACTAAGCCAAATTGGGAGGGGGCTGATGATGTGTGGTGTCATTTTCCCAACCTCAGTAGGAGAATCTTGCAAGTGCCTTTGATGCGTTCCCTACTAATTTTGGAAAGAATTGAGTGTTCCCTGATGCCTAAGAGGATATTGAACAGGGGAGAAGTTCTGCACCTTTCTATTCTTTTTAAAAGCATTATAATAACAATTTAGATTTAAATTTTTATTGAGGATGTTTTGACAGTAATGTTTTGAGGTGATTGGAGATATTCTCGGATTTAGAGTTACTTAGAATATTGAGAACCTCTGAGTCTGGGCCGTTATAGTTATATTTTAAACAGTAGATTCCCTAATGAGTATTCTGATTATCTTAAACTTCTTGTTTTTTAGTTGGTACAGCATTTGCCTCATCTTTATATGTGCCTTCAGTACCCCAGCACTGCAGTGAGGCACATGGCTGCTCGTTGTATAGGCGTCATGAGCAAAATAGGTACCATGGAAACAATGAATATTTTTTTGGAGAAGGTTCTTCCATGGCTGGGAGCAATTGATGACAATATCAAACAAGAGGGTGCAATTGAAGCACTTGCCTGTATCCTTTTTTATTTTGACAAACTATTCAGAAATTATATTCATTTTATTTAAGGATGACTAAAATAAAACTTATTCAAATATGCACAGGGAATTCCCTGGCGGTCCAGTGGTTAGGACTCCATGCTTTCACTGCTAAGGGCATGGGTTCGATCCCTGGTCAGGGAACTAAGATCCTGCAAGCTACGCAGTACAGCAAAAACAAAACAAAAGAGAACAAAAACAAATACGCACATAACCTGCCTTGTTCCAAAAAGAAAACTACTTTTTTAGATTTTATTTTGAAGTGTATTTTTATTACATTATAATACATTATAAATATATTTACATTTGATTATGAAAATATTCACACAGAAAGTCTGAAGAATTACTATTAATTTTAAGAGATCTTTTTACAGGCAAAAATTTTATGTACCTCATGAACTATTTATCTAGTAACCTGTTTATTTGGTTTATAATCAATTTTTTTAATATTAATCAGATATTATATAGGTAGTTCTTATAAACATATTATGTTTGCTTTGTTCATTACTTGTGTAGAAAATGACTAAGTATACTAAATAACTAGAAATATACAGGCAAACTTTTACCAAGGGTATGGCATCCACTGACATTCTTTATCTCGAAATACCCGAAAGATATTTCGGTATAAGAGCAAGAAAGATGGGTGGAGATCAAATCAGTTAGAAACTCTGGCTCAGAAATGCTGACGATTACTTCAGTCAGGAGGACTGAACTCACTGGGCCTGCTATGTCCAGTTTAAGATTGTTAAGATATTGGTGGGAAATTTGGAATTAATCTTTGACGCTGAGTTGTGCTCCCTTGCTTGCAATGTAACTCAATTTTGGTATGGGAATTCTAGAAACTTGTAGGAATTTCTCTATGGAAAAAAGTCTTATTAGTAAAGTTACCTCCAGCCTTCCTCAGATGAAAAACATCATTTTATCTTCTTAATCATGAGAAAGTTACATAATGTTTACAAAGGAGTAACATTGTACAAATGCTGTTATAGTTGAATCATAGACCTTGAGGGACAGTCAGTTCTTCATAATACAGGTGAGAAAATGAGGAACTGTTTTAGAAGTCATGGTCTTAGTTTGTGAAAACATCTACCTTGGAACCAGTTGGAAATTTCCTTAATAACTTACTCAGGTGTAATGGAACAACTGGATGTTGGTATTGTTCCATATATTGTCCTTTTAGTCGTGCCTGTGTTGGGAAGAATGAGTGATCAGACGGACAGTGTAAGATTCATGGCTACACAGTGCTTTGCAACACTAATTAGACTCATGCCACTTGAGGTAAGTTGAAGATACTTGGTTTATGGACTTAATGTTTTCAGTAACTTCATAGTAATTGTAACCCTTTTTAAAGAACATGTCAGGTTTAAAAAAAAGATTTGAATATGTTTATGTTATAAGTGTTAAGAATTTTATGCTTTAATGGGTAATTTTTTTTTTAACACAGTGTTTTAAATAAAACTATGGTTCTGGGACTTCCCTGGTGGTCTAGTGGTTAAGACCTCACTGCAGGGGGCATGGGTTCAATCGGGGAACTAGGATCCCACATGCCGCACGACATGGCCAAAAATTTAAAAAAGAAACAAACAAAAACTATGGTTCCTAAAAGAATGATAATTCATTGATGCTATTCTAGAAATAGAATTGTTCCTAAGTATCCCTGGTAACATCTAGGTAAAGATTCTGTTCTGAAGTTTACGTGAAAGGTAAATTTGAAAGATGGTAATTGAAAGTGTAAAAAGCAGATGATGTCTCTGTTGGATTATGGAGAAAGCAGACTAGAAGGCTGAAGCTGGAGAATTTTGGAGTATATTCATGCTACAGAAATAATATATGTGGTCAGTGCGGGAAATAGAAGTGGCTTGAAGCAAGGGAAAAGCCAGGACCCTGCCACTTAGCCACTTAATATATTTTTATGGGATTTTTGTAATTCAGGAAGTAAGTATATATGCAGTTCATCCGTGTTGTAGTATGTCAGTAGTTCCTTTTGGATGTATTATCCTTTTGGGTGTGTTTAGAGTATTATTGGCCAAATAATACTCTATTTTATGGAGACACCACATTTTGTTTATCCGTTCACCAGCTGATGGACATTTGGATTATTACCAGCTTTTGGCTATTATGAGTAATGCTGCTATGAACATGCACTTTATGCACTTATAAAGTCTTTGTGTGGATGTATGCTTTTATTTCTTTTCTTTATTTGTTTTATTTATTTATTTTTGGCTGCATTGGGTCTTTGTTGCTGTGCGCAGGCTTTCTTTAGTTGCGGCGAGCGAGGGGCTACTCTTTGTTGCAGTGCACAGGCTTCTCATTGCAGTGGCTTCTCGTTGCAGAGGACAGGCTATAGGCACACAGGCTTCAGTAGTTGTGGCATGCAGGCTCAGTAGTTGTGGTGCACAGGCTTAGTTGCTCTGCAGCATGTGGGATCTCCCTGGTCCAGGGCTCGAACCTGTGTCCCCTGCATTGGCAGGTGGATTCTTAACCACTGCGTCACCAGGGAAGCCCCAGAACATGGATTCTTAACCACTGGACCGCCAGAGAAGTCCCTGCTTTTATTTCTTTTGAGCAGATATTTAGGAATGGAATTACTGGGTCATATCATGTTTAACTTTTTTTTTTTTTTATGTTTAACTTTTTAAGAAACTGCCAAACTACTTTCCCAGAGTAACTCTACCATTTTATATTTCTACCAGCAAAGTATGAGCATAAGTTGGATGATAGCCTCTCTGAAAAAAAAAAAAAATTTGGCTATATCTGGTAAAGTTGAAGATTCCCATCCCAATGACCCATCAAATCTATGCTAGGTATATATCCTAGAGAAATTCATAATACATCCAAGACACACCTTCAAGAATATTATTTATACCATTATTTATAGTAGTCTAAAACCACTCAAATGTTCATTATCTGTAGAGTAGATATGTTAACTGTGGATTATTATACTGCAATAAGAATGAACAAAGTACAGATACATACAACAATTAGTGAATCCTTAACATAAGATTCTATTTTTATGAAGTTCAAAAATAGGCAAAAGTACATGGGATGCATAATTAGGTGATAAAGGTATAAAGAAAGGTAAAAAAGAAATTGCCATGAAAGTCAGTAAAATGATTACCTCTTGAGGAAAGGAGAGCAGGTTATCACTGGGAGAGAAATATGGGATCTTGTAGGATGATGGCAGGGCTGTTTTTCTTAATCTGGCAATAGTTAGAAAGGTGTTTGTTTTATAATTTATTAATCTGTACATTTGTTTATATATTTCTCTGCATGAATATTTTTTCCGCAATAAAATAAGTTAAAATAACCACCATGACTAAAAAATACTAGACTACTGTATCAAAAGACCCAAGTGGCATTTCCTGAATTGTTTCCATCCTCTGTGTTTCCTAGGTCTTATTCATATCCTTTAACTTTTGGGCCTTGCATCATCTTATCTGTAAACTAAGTTGATTATGCTTCGTCCCCTTGGTCTTTTTTGGCACTGAAATCAATGAGTGATGAGAAACCATCATGTGTTCTTTGAGCAAAGGAGTAGATGATGAAAGCAGTGTTTTAGGAAAATCAGTTTAATAGCTGTTTGAATGTGGATTAGAATGTAAGTGCCCTCAAACAGAGCCCAGATCCACTGTGAGGTGATAAAGAGTCTAAACTACTTTTTTTTTAAGGGAGAATAACAGTACTTGATAACAAATTGGCAAAGAAAAGAGATTTTGAACTTTAGAGATTGAGAAAAGATTGGTAAGATTCCCTTTGATAGATGTGAAAATTATAAGGCTGTGATGCATATTTTGCTTCCAGCCATGATAAAACAGATTTATCCTCCTACCTTAACTTAGAAAACCAGACAAAATGAATCAAACAACGGATTTCAGACACTGAACAACAAGGGAACAAATGAAGTGCCCTAGCTTACTGCCTGGAGTGAGTTTCCAGACCATAGGACAGGGAAGTGAAACCTAAACAGAGGCTAGCAGAGTCAGAGTGCAGGGAGGACAAGATGGGTAGAATTTGCAAGGCAGAGTACCTGAGAGGAAGTAGCTGCACAGAGAGGAAGCTCCAGAGGTCCACACAAAGGCTGAGTATTCATTCATCTGGGCATATGTATGAGAATATATGTTTGAGACTGGGGGCGAAAATCAGAAAGGAGTAGGTGGAACAATTCCCAGAGCTCACACAGGGTCAAGAATAGGTATTTCCCCCAAGCTGAGTCAGAGGACCTACCATATAGGGCACTGAGTACAGTCCTTAGAAGTATATCGCCTGAGTAGCAGGGCCAGATTAACCCTTGACAAAAGACTGATTTGAACCCACCTTAATAAAGCTTAAAAGCAAGCCTGAAAAGGATCAAATTGGTTTCAGGTAATTTAACTATATCCCAGAAAGAAAAAACTATTTAACCCCCAAAAGTTCAGCACCCAACAGTGTAAAACTTAGGTTGTTTAGTACCCACCAGAAAATTAACCAGAGGGAATTCCCTAGTGGCCTATTGGTTAGGATTCCAGGCTTTCACTGCCATGGCCAGGTTTCAGTCCCTGCTCAGGGAACTGAGATCCTGCCCAAAAAAAAGAAAAAAAAAAAGTTAACCAGGAGAAAAGTCAGTCAATAGAAGCAGACCCTGAAATGACCCAGATAACAGAATTAGTATACAAGGACATTAAAACATGCTCCATATGTTCAAGAAGGTAGAGGGAAAGCATGAGTGTAGTGAGGAGCAAAATGGAAGATATAAGAACAACCCAAATTGAACTTCTTGAGTCGAAAGATATAATTACAAATAAAAGCACACTGGATAGGATTAATAGCAGATTAGATGCTGTGAGTTTGAAGACACAGCAATAGGAACAAGAATGTCATGCAAGTTAATTCCTGTTCCACTTTATCTTGATTTGCTCTGTCCCATCTTCATAGGAAGAATCATGTACTTTTCAGTCAAGGATTCAGGGAATATAAACCAGTGGTTTTGATAGAAGCTTTAATTCCTTGCACTATTAGTGACTCTTGCTGCTTTTATAGGAATTGGGGTGAGGAAGGTACTCAAAGGAAGGGTTCCTGGCACTAAACAATATTTATGAATCCTAATCGTTGTTAGGAAATGTCCCTATTGTATGGCCTTATATCTGGTTGTCATTTATTAAAAGGTCCATGAGGATAAATGTTTGAAGATTTGTTACTTCCTTATAAAGCACTGTGCAGAAAGGCTTCATTTTGATGGTTGTCATCATGGTATTAGATGTGTTAAAATGTTAGTTTCTATCTTACTTGACAAAGTTGTTAATTCTAAAACCTTTTGAGGGAATTCCCTGATGGTCCAGTGGTTAGAACTCCACGCTTCCACTGCAGGGGGCACAGGTTTGATCCCTGGTTGGGGAACTAAGATCCCTCGAGCCCTGCAGCACAGCAAAAAAAAAAAAAACTTCTGAAGATATAACATGCAATCGTTTTAAGACTCAGTGTATACACCTCACTCCTGATACTATTTCTGGTATTATAAGGAACATATATTTTAATTGAATTTAATTGAAGTTCTTTTCTCAGAATTTTACATTTCTTAACTTTCACTTTACATTTCTTATTCATAGGGCAGTAGTTCTCAAACTTTCAGGTCTCTGGACCTCTTTACACTCTTAAAAATTAAAGACCCCAAAGAGCTTTTGTTTATCATATTTTCTGTTATAGAAATTAAAACAGAAATGTAAAAAGATTTATTAATTCGTTTAAAGAATAAATCCGTTAGACTTTTGAATAGATCTTTTACCAGTACATGTTTTGTAACATGCATTGGTCATTTGGAAAACATTGGTTCACTGAGTTATGTAAATCTTTTAAAGGTTGATACATTTCATCATACAGTAGCAACAAATCAGACTCATTAATATCACCAACAGAAAGTTATTTTTAAATATTGGGAAGTACCTGCAGTGCTAAGTCTCTTTTGAAAACTTGAATTTTATCATTGGCAACAAGTTATGTCAGTTGTTTTCCTTGAAGTGACAAATTTATTTTTGAGAAAATATCAGCCAAATACCCAAGTCAGAATAACCATAGTTTGTCAGTCCATTCAAATACAATGTTGTTCTGTAAAATAATGGCTAGGTCAACTCAGAGTTTTAAGAAATCTTGCAAGTGCTTTTCCTAAACATATTGTACTTCCATATGTATGATATGCAGCAGAAATGCTTTATGTGTACTTCATATTTTGTTGCACGGAATGTTAAAAAGATGTGCCATTCGAAGGTTGAGGTTTAATAAAATTATTTTTACTGCTTCAAGGACATTCTTAAGTGAAACCAACTTTAAAAAAAAAGGCTGGTGGATGGCTGTGAGGAATACTACAGTGACTACCAGTACACTTGGTAACATTGCCTTGATTCTTTCTGAGGCACAAGCAGTTTTGCCCATTATTTTTGTGCATCAGAGCAAATGTCAACACAATGAAAAAAGTAATGTCTTTTGTTATGAAATAGTTGATGTCAATAACCCTCTGAAAAGGTCTTAGAGACCCTGAGGGGTCTGCAGACCACTTTTGAGAACCAATAACCCTGGGGTATCATAACACTAAAATTGAGAAGCTCCAGAAACGGCATTTCACTTAAAATAAGCTATACAATTTTATTTGCCTCTTTATCAAGTAATGCATGGTACTGGAAAAAATAAATTGTAGCTGTGTTCTTTAAAATATCTCAAATGTGTTTATTTAGTAGTCTCATTATAGCACTTTTAATACCTGTCAAATTCTTAAATATTTGTCTTCGAGTCTTTAAAATCATACTATTTTTGAATTGCCTTTTTCTCTGCATTTTTATATATATACATATATATGTTTTATCGTTGGTATTTTTTATAATTGAAGTATACTTGATTTACAATATTGTGTTACCTCTGCATTTGTATTTTGATAAGATGTGAAATGATTTCACAATCTGAGGATGGAAAAATTAATAAATAGTAGCAAATAGTTTTAATACACTTTAAAAAACAATTTTAGGCAGGCATTCCAGACCCTCCAAATATGTCAGAAGAATTAATCCAGTTGAAAGCCAAGGAACGACACTTTTTGGAGCAATTGTTAGATGGGAAAAAATTAGAAAATTACAAGATTCCAGTACCAATCAATGCTGAACTCAGAAAATATCAGCAGGTAAAGTTTTATACTTATAAATAGTGACTATTCCTTGTAAATATTCCTTGAGGAGTTTAAAAATTGATTTAGTAATTCAATTCTTCTGTTTAGTGTCTTATACCGATTTATTTCTCGTTGCCTGTAAAAATACAGATTTTTTGGTCTGTGTAATAAACATGTTCTTTACAAGAAAAAATTTGTTATGATCTGTTCACATTTATCATTTTTCTTTTTCTCCCAACCTTTCAGGATGGTGTGAACTGGTTAGCATTTCTTAATAAGTATAAGCTTCATGGAATTCTGTGTGATGACATGGGTTTAGGAAAAACTTTACAGTCCATCTGCATTCTAGCAGGAGATCATTGTCACAGGTAATTTTAAATGTTATTTTAAAAGAAGGCTTTCAGATGCTGAGCAGTTTAAACGAGCTGGTTAATTCATTGTGTTTTGCTGTCGTAAAGGGCCCAGGAATATGCAAGATCAAAATTGGCAGAATGTATGCCACTTCCTTCCTTAGTGGTTTGTCCGCCAACATTAACAGGTCATTGGGTGGATGAAGTAGGTAAATTTTGCTCCAGAGAATATCTCAATCCATTGCATTATACTGGACCTCCCACTGAAAGAATAAGGTAAGAACTGTACAACCAAAAAATGTTTTATCTTTTGCTTTAAGTAGTTTGGAAGAATAAAATCGATTAAAAATGAATTCTAGTTAGCTTTTTTGGTTGTCAGACATAGGAACTTACTTATTAAAGAAAGGTGAGTGAATAATAAAGATATAATCAGTGAGACTCATCAAAATTCAAGGACTTTAGCCATTGTTAACAATCAGTTGGGCTTTCTAAGTTTTGGAGCTAGGAAACTGTCAGGAACCAAAGCCATTCTCTATGCCTTTCTTGGAAGTCTTCTGATCATAGTATCTTCTAGGTGCTTCTGTTGTATCCTCATTTTCTACTCACTTTCCCTAAGTGCTCCCTCTTTCTTCTTCTCTCTCCCCAAAAATGCTTTTGGTCCACAGTGGCTTGCTCTAGCTGCCCTGATACCATAGAAACACTAGAATTCTATTAGTTTTACCTTCTTTCTATCAACTAGTACATCTCTGTTCCTAAATACAAATGTTGAAGAGTGGTATATCATTGATTTCAGTTCATCTTTTTTTTTTTATAAATTTATTTTATTTTTTACTTATTTTTGGCTGCACTGGGTCTTCATTGCTGCACACGGGCTTTTCTCTAGTTGCAGCGAGTGGGGGCTACTCTTCATTGCAGTGCACGGGCTTCTCATTGCGGTGGCTTCTCTTGTTGCAGAGCACGGGCTGTAGGGGCACGGGCTTCAGTAGTTGTGGCTCGCAGGCCCTAGAGCGCAGGCTCAGTAGTTGTGGCGCATGGGCTTAGTTGCTCCGCGGCATGTGGGATCTTCCTGGACCAGGGCTCGAACCTGTGTCTCCTGCATTGGCAAGCAGATTCTTAACCACCATGCCACCCGGGAAGCCCTGATTTCAGTTCATCTTTTAAAGCTTGGATAGTCATAGATTGCTGATTAGTCCATAGATTTGCTGCCCTTCTGTTAATAATAGCTAACATATATTGAGCACTTACTGGCTAGGCATTATTCTAAGCAGTTTTATTTACATTTATTTAAAATTGTGTATTCTCATAATTACCTTATGAGGTATGGGTACTATTATTGTTTCCAGTGTGCAGATGAGGAGTCTAAGACATGGGGCCTGGGAAGAAGGTCACTCAGCTAATTAAATGAAGATTGGAACACAGGCAGCTCAACAGCTTGTACTCTTAAAGAATTTATTGTAAAAGAATTAATCCATTTACAAGTGGTAGAAGCTCAGCTCAGACTAGCTTAAGCAAATAGCAAATTCATTAATTAAATTGAGAATCTCAGGGGGTGAATTCTTGCTTCAGGTACATCTAATTTACTATTCTTCCCCACGTATAACTTGTTCTGTTGATCTCTACTGGACTTCAGTCTACTGTTGGTAGGTAAGATGATCATGGGCAGTCTTAGGTCTACATTTTCCTAGGTTGGCAACTATAATAAACAGAAATCTTCTCTCTCCCATCATGAATATATCAGTACTTGAGATGACTGACTGGCCTTGATTGGGTCATGCCCCCAAACCAGTCTTTGTGGTCAGGGGATAAAATATTGTGAATGGCTTGACCTGATTAAAATGCTTCATCCCTTTGGTGATTATGGGGACGTGTGATTGATAGCTCCCCCTCTACCCCCCAGCACAACATGGAATGGTGAAGGAATAGTGAGTGCCTCCAAGGAAGAGGTGTTGGCAAATAAAGTTAAAATGACCTCCACATTTTGAGTCAGGTACCTGTCTCTTTTCTAATCAGACTGAGTTAGGGCAGCAAGGCCAAGTCATAAGAAGAATGGCCTTCAGGTGTCAGGGTCATGGATGTAGAGTAAGCAGAAGGGAATATTGGGCTTAGTAGGTAGATTGAAAGCACTGTATACAATGGCATCTGTGGTTTTCCCTTTGAAAGCATATTACAAACTTTGCAGAGTCCCCATTTTGTAATCTTATGTATTTTTAAATACAGGTTACAGCATCAGGTGAAAAGGCACAATCTGATAGTGGCTTCGTATGATGTTGTGAGAAACGACATAGATTTCTTTAGGTAAGAATTAAACTTTTTTAAAGAAAGACTTAGTATCAAATTCAGAGAGACTTAGTATTTTCCTGCCTGAAAGACTTCATATTGTTCCTGACATATAGTAAAAGATGCCAACATTTTTTGTTTTTCTTCAGAAATATTAAATTTAACTACTGTATTCTTGATGAAGGCCATGTCATCAAAAATGGAAAAACAAAATTGTCAAAAGCAGTAAAACAACTGACTGCTAATTATAGGATTATTCTTTCTGGAACACCAATCCAGGTAATTATTTACCTTTTTTTTTTTTTTTTTTTTAATATTTGCCATGTGGAGAGAAGGCTTGGCATTTGACAGTGAATTAAAGAGGTTTTTTTAGTTTATAGGAATGATAATTTCCAATAATTATCTTGCTTTTATAATGGTTCATTTGGTATGTAGCAGTATCTGAGCAAACTAGGTTTTAAATCTCATATTTAAAATGTAATTTTAGGCTATGTAAACATAAGTCTTATGTCCAAAGTATGGGAGACATTAGTCACATTTTCTTCCACGTTGGCCATTTTCCTTCTGCAGTATAATACAATCTGATTTAACATTGAAAAGCTAAAGATGATTCAGAAGTGACTCATCATATAGGAGAGGTATGAATACCTGAGGTTAGGAAGCAATTGAAGGAAAGAGATTGTAAAAGTTTATCTTGGAAAAGGAAGAAGATGGCTGAGTATGTAAATGCCCTTAGATACTTTTGAGAGATTCTCTTATCTTCCAGAGGAATTGGTTGCAAATGTTCACATCTAGCTTGGATAGCCAAGTCTGATGGGAAGATACCCTCCATCATTCTCCAGTTGGTTGGAGGATAGACACCAAGTGACTTCTAAGATTGCTTCTGACTCTTAAAAAAATGATGGTTCTTTATGTATTTGTTACTTTTCTTTTAAATTTATTTTTGGTGATGGACTGACTACTAAAGTATTAGGGTTTTGTCTATTAAGTAAACACTTCAGATTTTAATAACCACAAGAGAGAACATAATTACAAACATATGAAAATTTAATGGAAGTAAGAAAAAGTACATTTAAAAGGGAAAAAGGGACTTCCCTGGTGGTCCAGTGGTTAAGACTCTGCCCTCCCAGTGCAGGGGGCACGGGTTTGATCCCTGGCTGGAAACTAGGATCCTGCATGCCACACGGCATAGCCTAAATAAATAAATAGATAGATAGATAGATGGAAAAAATCACTCTTTCAGGTTTGATATATCAAGATTTGTTTTGCTTATATGAAAACTTCACAGTATTTTAAAATTGATTATAGCTTTCACAACAAAAGAAGTATTTGTTTGCTTAAAGGCTCTCTTTTCCCCTTCCACACCTCAGCAGTTTAGCTCTGAAGCTGTAAGGTGTCTGGGTTTCTGTACCAAACAGCCATGGTAGCCCATGAGTCGTGGGGCAGAGCCTAAGTGGGATTAGAAGGGTTTCAATATAGAATGGCAGCCCAGCATGGTGAGCCACTGCTTGAGCATGGTGAGGAGGGCTTCTGGAAGGGGTAAACAGATGGGATGGCACCTTAGGATCCACACATACTGGGAAAGCATCCAAAATGAAAAAGTGTTGATTTTTTTTTTTTTTTTTCATGAAACTCCAGCAGAATTGGAAAGAACCTGTGCCTGTTCCTCATGACCCATAAATACTGGGTAGACTTGACCTATAACCAAACTCTTCTAGGTTTTCCTGTGTTGAAGAAATGGTGGTGTTGGCCAGATTTCTTAAATCTTGCTGTTAATCTGAGTCTCAAAGTTAGAAGAATCAGACATGTATTCATCTTTCTCCTCTTCTATTTACTACTTGATGGAACCCACCAGTAGGATTTAAATACCATGGACCAAGGCTTATTCTGGTGGAAGAGACTTGAAAGTTTCCTCCAAATAGGATAGAGTATTTTCTCCAAATTTTACACGTTAAAATATAGACTCATAGAGACTTCCTGGCGGTCCAGTGGTTAAGACTTGTGCCTTCGCAGGGGGTGCGAGTTTGATCCCTGGTCGGGGAGCTAAGATCCCACATGCCTCATGGCCAAAAAACCAAAACAGAAAACAGAAGCAATATTGTAACAAATTCAATAAAGACTTTAAAAGTGGTCCACATCAAAAAAATCTTTAAAATATATGTATGTATAGACTCATACCCAAAAATGTGGTGATAATCTATGTCATCACAGTGGGCTTTCATTAATGTTCCATTTTTAAGTATAAGGAAATAATCCTAGTACACAAGATAACTGGTGTTCTTTTCTTATATTCAGAACAACGTTTTGGAGCTGTGGTCATTATTTGATTTCCTCATGCCAGGATTTTTGGGGACTGAACGCCAGTTTGCTGCTCGATACGGTAAACCTATATTAGCAAGTAGGGATGCTCGAAGCTCCAGTCGTGAACAAGAAGCAGGTATGAAAAAGAGATACAGTTATATACTCTGTGCAAGTGAATATAATTTATATCTAAATTTTGGGAAGCCATTTAATCTTATTATTAAGAGAAATTAATAAGAGAATGATAATAATAAATAGAATAAAGTTAACTCTGTTATTATTAATAGGTGTTCTCGCGATGGATGCACTGCACCGCCAAGTCCTGCCATTTCTTTTGAGAAGAATGAAAGAAGATGTTTTGCAGGATCTACCACCCAAAATTATTCAAGACTATTACTGTACTCTTAGTACTCTCCAGGTTAGGAATCTGGTGATCGCAATTGTGGTTGTTGGTGCTGTGTTTATTAGGGGAATGTTTTGAACAAGCCACAAAAGTATTGAATAAAGAGGATTTAGCCATTGGTTTATCACTCTAATCTAGCTTCTGCTTCCTTAGACTTCAGGAATATTCAGTTTCAAACAGGTGTAGATAAAACCTAAATGAATCTGTTTGGATATGTAAGTACACATTTGGGTATGTGCATTTTGAATATAGCATTAAAACAAAATCCAGTATCATAATTGCTTTGTTATATATGTCCAGTTAATTGAAAAAGTTGGAAGGTTAAAATGATAAAGAAGAAAGCCAATGTTTTATAAGGGCCAGAAGTCTGCCTATAATGTCATATCCTTACAGCAGCATTATAGGTGTATACATCAGGGCTGAGTTGGGAAGTGGGACCTTGTCCTTTTTAAAGTATTGCCAATAAATTTTCAAAATAAGTATTGGCTTCTGCACAGTTCTGATTTTGTGCATAGAGACCATTATCAAAGGAATTTATTGTATGCCTTTCCTTGTGCAGTATTTTTGTAAGGGGAAACTATCTCTTGTCTTAGTAAGGTATGGCCAATAAGCAGAATTTTCTGTTTGACCGTTTACTTTGTGTTCTAGGTTAGTAAGCATCAGTCTGTTTTAGTATTAGAGTTGATTTAGTATGGTCAAATGAATAAAAGATATACAGACATACCTGGAAAATAGCTTCTTTCCCTCCAGTGTATAGACATTTAACCTTTTAGTATTTATCTATACAACTTGAGTTTAGTGGACAGGACACTAATTTAGATGCTAAGAGCTCTGTGATCATTTATATTATCTACCTCATCTCTCTGAGCCTCCATCCCTCATTTGTAAAAACTGGATTAATATTTCTTGAAGGAAAAATTTTTAGAGGTAATGAGATGAAGACTTTTTAAAGTATAATAAAGAAAAGGTGCCATATGAAAAAACCTGAGATGATATACTGGTGGTGGTATTATAACATCCTCATAAAACACATTTAAGTAGTCTGGAGGAAGGGGGCTGGGGAGGGAAGTGACATTTGGGTTCGTTTTGCACCTACAGGTTTTTATTCTCTGACTTCTGTTCTCTAGCACTCTAGATTCTCTTCCCTTTCACATTGTTTTAGCATATACAAGGCAGGAACCCAGACTCCAAGATAATACTTTGAACTTGGTATGGGTTCTGCAGTTAGTATTCTTTTTTAAACTTGGTCTTTTGAAATATACCTATTAGGGTCTTGACCACGTAACTTCACTTAAGGAAGATTTCCTCATTTACTTGTAAGGGTTAAAGTTCTCTTTTATTGGTAATGTAGTTCTCTTCTTGAACACAGTGGAAAAATTGGGTCTAGGACTATTTGACTACTTTTTAAAATATTTTAGCAGCCAAACAATGTGTTAAACTTGTTTTCTAAATGTAATTTAAAAGGAATTTACCAAGATGCAGTGGGTCATCTGTAATCAAGTAGTGAAATATAGGTATCATAATTTATTTTCTTTGATGAGGGCTGATTTAAATTACTGCTTTTATTGGCCTTTGCTATATAGTTATATTTTGAACAATTGAAAATAAATATACTTATTGCTTTCATGGGGGGAATTTTACAGGTTCAGCTCTACGAGGATTTTGCTAAGTCTCGTGCCAAGTGTGATGTTGATGAAACAGTTTCTTCAGCTGCACTTTCTGAAGAAACTGAAAAACCAAAGCTTAAAGCTACAGGCCATGTATTCCAGGTATATATTGCAGTCCACTTTTTAAATGTTGTTGAAGAATGTTCTTCAGTGCAGCAGTTTTTACATGGAACACTGAAATACGGGTTTATTTAATTTTTTTCAGTATTGTGTATACATTCTTGAAAATAGGTAAAAGTACCAATTTAATTTATTTTCATATTCATAATTAGTAATTAATAAGTAATTTAATATTAAAATTAAAGTAAAAACCGCAATATATGTTTGTATATTACATGAAAAGAAGGGTTTTAAAATAGAGAACCTTTTATTTTCTATTCAAAAAAATATTTGAACATCTGCCACAAGGCAGTAATTTTTCTAACCTCAGGGGTTAATTAAAGCAGTGGACAAAAGAGACCCCTTCCCTTGTAGAGGTGAAAAATGATTAAGTAAGTAAAATATATATATCATGTAAAAAAAAAAAAAGGCAAGTATAGGGTTATACAGTATAGGAATCACGGTAGGTTGTGGTTTTCAATAGAGGGATCAGGGATGTCACTGAGAAGGTGACATTTGAGCGAAGATCTGAAGGAAGATTGAGGCATGCAGATATGTGGGGGGGGGAGTGATTCCAGGCAGAGTGTACATAAAGCACAGAAGTCCTGAGACAGATGATGAATGTGCTTGAGAAAAAAAGAGATAGTATCAACTCACTTTTTTTCTTTCCCTTTTGAAATATTCCACTGTAGAATACCTTCCAAACCCCCTTGTCACCAATAAATTAAAGACTTGTAGCAGTTTTAAAGATAGAAATGGGAAAAGGTGATTTTGAAGGCTTATACCTCTCCCACAGTTTCTGTCAGAATGCTTATGGATACAGTTGAGACCCAAACTGTCAGCCAAGTAATTGACAAAAGACAAAGGGTATGGCTGAATCAGAGAAAGAAAAAAAAGACCTGAGGGGCTTCTGATTCTCAAACACAACCACCTAGTTCCACCTTACCCTTCCCACCACCAGACATGTTGAATCAAAATACTGTGTAGAGGGGAGAGATTTACAGATTTATAAGGTCCTCAAGAAGTTTTTATACCCACTGAAGTTTGAGAAACCTTTCTTTAGAAAATGATGTCTAGTTCTAGAATCATCTATCAGCATTATCAGGCACTGTGAGTGGGAAAGGGTTAGCTAGGAGCTAATAAATAAGACATTCTTTCACGAGAAGCTCATTGTCTAGTGGGGGAGACAGACATAAACAGTACAGTTTATACAAGTTATAAATGCTGTCACAAAAATAAATACAAGTTGCATAAGAAGCACAGATGAAGACATCACAGATGAGATACTTGAACTGTTTCTTGAAGAATGAGCAGGAGTAGTGAGAAGGGGAAGAAAGGCATTTTAGATAGACGGACTAGCACAGCAGAGATACTGAGATATGAACATTTGTGGCATGTGAAGGAGACTTGTATATACTTTTTTCCCTTTCTTAAAGGCATTACAGTACCTACGTAAACTGTGCAACCATCCAGCATTAGTCTTAACACCTCAACATCCAGAGTTCAAGAGTACTAGTGAAAAACTTGCAGTTCAGAATTCTTCTCTCCATGATATTCAACATGCCCCTAAACTCTCGGCTTTGAAACAAGTAAGTAGGTCTTTTAAGTGTTAGATGTGTGTTGTACATTCTTGGTCTGTAACAGTAGGTAAATTTGCTTTTCCAAAAGATTACCGAGGTGTTTACTGTTTCTTTTATTTTTAAATTTGGTTTGTTAAATTTTTGATACAGCTTTTTAAAAACTTGTGGTAAAATATATAACATAATATATGGTGTTTTAACCATTTTTAAGTGTAGAATTCTATGGCATTAATAACATCCACAGTGTTATGTAACCATCACCACTATTTATTTCCAAAATTTTTCCATCAACCAAACAGAAACTCTCTGTACCTATTAAGCAATAACTTCCCACTCCCCTTTCTGTAACCCCAGGGAACCTCTAATCTACTTTCTGTCTGTATGAATTTGCCTGTTCTAAATATTTCATGTAAGTGGAATCATATCGTTGTTCTTTTGTGGCTGGCTTGTTTCACTTATTTTCAAGGTTCATTCATGTTAGAGCACGTATCAGTACTTCATTCCTTTTTATGGCCGGATAATAGTCCTTTGTTGTTGTTGTTATTACCACCACCGGTACATTTTGCTTATCCAGTCATGTGTTGATGACACTTGGGTTGTTTCCACCTTCTGGCTATTGTGAATAATGCTGCAATGAGCATTAGCTTATAAGTATCTGTTTTGAGTCCCTCTTTTTAGTTCTTTAAAATATTAGACCTAAGAGTGGAATTGCTGTATTATATAGCAATTCTATGTTTAACTTTTTCAGGAACTGCCAAACTGCTTTCCACAGTGGCTGCAACATTTACATTCCCAAGCTATGTGCCAGGGTTCTGATTTCCCTACATCCTCACCAACACTATTTTCCTTTTTTTAAGTATAGCCATCACAATAGGTATGAAGTGGTATCACATTGTTGATTTGATTTGCTATACCTAATGACTAATGATGTTGTTTTTCATGTGCTTATTGGGACATTTGTATATCTTCTTTGGAGAAATGCCTGTTTAAGTCCTTTGACTGTTTTTTCATTGGATTGTTTGTCTTTTGGTTGAGTTTTAGGAGTTTATATTCTAGATATTAAGCCTTTATCAGATATATGATTTACAAATACTTTCTCCCATTCTATAGATTGTCTTTTAACTTTCTTGGTCATGTCCTCCATGGTGTCTGATGAGAAAACAGGTGTTCATCTCATTGAGAATCCCTTTTACAGGAAGTCACTTTTGGGAATTCCCTGGCAGTCCAGTGGTTAGGACTTGCCGCTTTCACTGCCGGGGCCCGGGTTTGATTCCTGGTTGGGAGACGAAGATCCCACAGGTCGTGTGGTGGGGGGAGGTGGTCACTTTTCTCTTGCTGTTGTCAAGATTTCGCTTTTTGTCTTTGTCTTTCAACAGTTTGATTATAATGTGTGTCAGTGTGGATCACTGGAATTTATTTTTCTAGGAACTGCTTGCTCTGCCATTTTGCTCATGTCACTCTTGGTATAACTTTTAAAAATGGAGTTTTAAAAAATTCTGAAATTTGGAAAGGTTAAATTAAAGGAACCAATTCCAAGTTAATGTAAATGTTAATACCATTTAGTTCTTCTAGCCTTAAAAATTAAGATCTTATTGTAAAATCTGGACTTCATTGTTTTAACTTTTTGTAGTTATTCTGGCTTAAATTTTATTGAGAATAACTAATGGATGAAGATTTTAGATTTCACATGGGCTAGTGTAGAAAATGTTATAAATGAGAGCCCAAAATGCTAATCTGCTTTTCAGGTCACAGGTAAGTTAACCTTTTCTCACCACAAAGAGAAGTATTTATTTTGGTGAGATTGACTGCCTACTTTTATTGGACATCTGCGTAACAATTGATTCTTTTTTCAAGTTGCTGTTGGACTGTGGTTTGGGAAATGGCAGCACTTCCGAGAGTGGCACGGAGTCTGTTGTAGCCCAGCACAGGATACTGATCTTCTGTCAGCTTAAAAGCATGCTTGATATAGTAGAGCATGATCTTCTCAAACCTCACTTACCCTCTGTCACTTACCTGAGATTAGATGGTAGCATACCTCCTGGTCAGAGGCATTCCATTGTTTCACGGTAAGTGGCTTCTAAAATCTTACAAATCAAGTTATAGTCAATTTATTATTATTACCTACATAGAAGTTTGCCTCATGAAGTATCTTCTTTGCCTAGATATTTGCAAATGTGTTTTTTTGTTGTATAATTCAACCCAACTAAATCTTTACCTTTTTACAATACAGAACTGCAGAAATATAATTGAATAGTTTGTTTAGTTAGGGGGAAAAAAAGTGTGACTGTATTAGGAAAGCACTCCTAAGGGCATGAAAGAAATTTAAGGCATCAACAAAAAATAGAGATAACTACTTTCCCCTCATCTGTTTTTGGGGGTTGGGGCAGGAGGAAGCAAACAAATGGCTTAACTAAGCTCTTTATCCTGATCCCTCTGTCTCTGCTGAAAACAAGTTGGAAGCTGGCCTAGCTTGGAAGCAGAATCACTGAGTGCAGTGTTTCTTACCTGTGGTCTGCTCCCTCTGCTTTGGAAATCTCAGGGGTTCGTTTTTAAAAATGCATATTCCTAGGTTATGTCCCAGGCCTGCTGACTTCAAGAGTGAGCATTTTTAACAAGCATCCCTAAGAGATTTTTAGGCACAAAAAAGTTAGAGACCCACGAAGGGACTTTGAACCCAGGTTTGACTCCTGACTCTACCACTGAGGCAGTGTTCTCTTGGGCCTGTTTATTATCCACACAGCCTGAGAGTCTCTCAAAAAACAATAATCATATCTTATAGAGCTGTTGTAACAATTCAATAACATAAAGCATATAAAGTACAAAGCCCATTGCTTGACTCAGAGTGAGTAATAAATGGTAGCTTAGTAACGTTAGTTTTTCTTTTTCCTAGAAGCTACCAGATGTCCTTTGTCAATATCTTCTAGGACCAGTGCAATTTTAGCAACCCTCAGCACGCTAATCTTCTGCCTTCCCTGACTGATCTAACCTTTCTCTACGCTCTTCTGTCTCTATATGTTAAAGGTTCATAGTTGGGTTTTGTCTTAATTATAATTAGTGTTCCATTTTTGCATCCATTTTGCAATTGGACTTAATTGCTAGGTATGAAATTTCTGACATGTTCTAGAACACCTTCTATCTACTACTAAAGATGTTATGTCTATTGATAGTCTGAACTCAGGTGGTCACAGAAACGTCCGTGTCATGGATTATAAAGCAGTGTTCTCATTTGTGCTCTTTAACTTTTATTAAACAGTTCAGTTTCTGTTACTGGAACTTTAGGAAGAAATGTACTAATTTTATTTTTTAATATCTATGTTTTTAGGTTTAACAATGATCCATCCATAGATGTTCTCTTACTTACAACTCACGTTGGTGGCCTGGGGCTTAACTTAACAGGCGCTGACACGGTGGTGTTTGTGGAGCATGACTGGAATCCCATGCGCGACCTACAAGCTATGGACCGGGCCCATCGCATCGGGCAGGTAAGAAGTCAGCACGCACGGGTGTTACCTTGTGCCCTGGGAAAAATCACTCCCCCCAAAAGACAGGAAGCCTTGGTTTAAGTGCCTGCTCTTATGTTAGTAAGTGTTGTGACGTTAGGCAAGTCACTTAATTTTGTGGCACCATTTTTCCTCATGCATTAAATGAGGTGCTTGGGCTAAGAAAACCTGGGAAACTGTCCATTCCTAATATTCTGTGATCGTCTGCAAACATTTTAAGGTCATGGGCACAGATAAAGAAAACCCAATCCTAATTCAATAGTAGTTAAGTACTTAGTACAAGTATGCAAGCCCTCTGACTTGGTAAATCTCAAAACTTACCCATTTATTCATGCTACAGTTGCTTAACTTCTTTTTCTCATTCAGAAACGTGTGGTTAATGTGTACCGATTGATAACCAGAGGAACGTTGGAAGAGAAAATAATGGGTTTGCAGAAATTCAAGATGAACATAGCAAATACTGTTATTAGCCAAGAGAATTCTAGTTTGCAGAGTATGGGGACAGATCAACTCCTTGATCTGTTTACTCTTGATAAGGTAAAGAAAGAACTTACACAATTTGTTGTATTTTTAACGTGTTCACAGACTTCCTGGAACTGCTTGGTAAAAGTATTAAAAGGAGGCGCAAAAAAGTCATTCACTTCAGTATCACCTAGACAACCCTTTGTGGGAATTTTTGATGTCCAGATAGATAAAACTCTCCAGGATACTAGGGGATGTTTGAAGGTCTGACTTTTGATTGATGTCTCCAGTGTCCTCCCCAGATTTTCTTTCCTTAGTCCCTACCTGCTAAAGGACAGCTGTTTCTGGAGTCAGCTAGACCTGGGTCTGTGTTTCTTGCCCTGCCTCCTATTAACTGGTGACCTTAGGCAAATTAACTTCTCTGAGCATCTTCAGCCTTGGCAGAATAACAATGCCTATATTACTACAGAGTTGTGAAGATAATAAATAGTAGCTATTGTTGTTATTGTGGATGATGGAACTAATATATCAGATAACAATCCATTATCATCAAAGGATGCACCAGCTGGAAATATTGGTTGGTCTAATAATGTAAAACTAATAGGGTTGGATTTAAAGTCCTGTGTAGGTTCAGAAAATCAACTGTACACTCAGTATAAATTAGGGTGAGAAATGGCCTTATGTAATGCAATTAAACTAGCTGTAATAACAATTATAGTGTCCAAATGTGAGAGAAAGTAGTTCCACTCTACTCTGTGTGTGTTAAGCCACACTTAGAATACTGTCTGGTTCTGGGTGCTGCATTTTAAACAGTAACAAATCAGTGAATCCCCAAAAGACGGCCAGAATGGAGAAAGGTTCTTCAATCATGTCACGTAAGGGAGGTTGAAAGAACAAGATCTGTGTAACCCAGAAAAAAGGCTCAAAGAAACATGGATTGCCTCAAATGTATTTTATTCTGTTTGAAACAATATTCTTATGGGTGACTTTCAGCGAGCAGAAACTGGGCTCAAGGGGTGTTCCAAGGAAGCAAGAACTATTGCCATAAAGGATCTTATTGGCAAAATTTGAATATGGACTACATATGAGATCATCTTAATATACCAATATTAAATTTCCTTAATTCGATCTTTGTACTTTGGTTATGTAAGAGAATGTCCTTGTTCTTGGGATAAAGGGGCGTAATTATGTACAACTTACTCTCAAATGGTTTTGGGAAAGGCTGATAATTTAACTATATATCTAATACTAACATATACACAGGTATATATATATACACACACAGGGGAGAAGAATGACAAAGCCAGTGTGACACAGTTAACAGTGAGTTCTTTGCAGTGTTCTTAAATTTTTTCTCAAGTAAAAAGCGTAAAATGATAAATTATTAGGGCTGTGGGAAAATAGAATAGGCTATCTTATGAGTTCACGAACTTCCCCATATTTTGAAGTGTTTAACTCTGTTGAAAAAGTGCAATGTTAGAAACAAGTATGATATTTTAAAGGAAAATAAAATTTCTGAAATCTTTCATTTTATCTTTCTGCCAATTTTTCTTAAGGATGGCAAAGGAGAAAAAGCTGACACCTCTACTTCTGGAAAAGCAAGTATGAAATCAGTTCTTGAAAACCTGAGCGATCTTTGGGATCAAGAGCAATACGATTCAGAGTACAGCCTGGAAAATTTCATGCATTCTCTCAAATAACTATCAAATATTGTAAATGCAATTGCTGCTAGTTCAGTAACATTTCTGCTGATATTCAGCAAATTTCAAAGTTTATGGTGAACTTTTTAGCTCAATGTGTAAATAGATCTGAAGAATATTCAGCATAACGCTGGTTCTTGTTTCACTGGGGGGAACAAGTTATTCTCAAACATTTGCACTGTATTAAATTTAAATGTTAATGTGAAATGGTTTAAATTTTACATGCTGAATAGCTGCAGAGCAGAGGAACCAAACCAGGTTTACATGTGCTACCATGAGGTGTTCTTACTGGGAACAAGCCTCCTATCTTTACATAGTAGTCACTTTGTACAGGCTAATATCCATGAGTACTTTAGTGTTCATGTACCTTTTTCCTTTTAAAGAGAACTTGTTTTTATAAATGATTAAAACTAGGGCTTTTTTTGTATAAAAGCCTTTAATGAGCCATAATTTTAAGAATAATGACTACAATACTGGTTACTCTTGGAACATGAAAATCTTAGACAATGAATTGAACCAAGCTTTTGGTGGAAACCTTTATATATTTAATGCAAAGGCATAGTGTTGTTGTTCAAATCTTTAACATCATTTTGTCAACTTTTAAAATATATCAACTATTCTAAATACAGGTAATGTTCTATTTAAGGCTATCATAACATCCTATTAAGAGGGTGTTCTTTTAATTTATCTAAGGGCTAGGATATAGCCAGATTCTGAGAACATATCTACTCAATAGGTTTCAATCATATATATATATATGTGTGTGTGTGTGTGTATATATATATATATATATATACACACACACACATATATATATATATAAAATATATATTTTTTGTAACTATGAACCTATACAGTTTTCCAGAAGTAGATTTTACACTGTTTAGAATTTCAAAACCTATGGTGAAAAGACTGTTTATTGTAGTAATGCATGACTGAAGCATAAAAGGGAGAAATGATTCCTTTATACACACAAACATACATAAATACACATATCTATATGCACAGATGTACCTATCCTGCATCCAAAAGGGTGCTTGGTATTGGCACTAAAATCGTGTAGTTATACTGGGCAGCACTAATTGGGCATGAAGCTGATTAGTGTTAGAAAAGTGAGCTCAATAGTGAGGGTGGGTACATGTATATAGATATGCATGTGTGTGTATGTATATAATTTTATATATTTCACACATAAATTAATACACGCCTGTGTGCATATGTATGTATGGGATATAGTTGTATATACACGTACAGGAAATAAACATCCCCCAGGTTTGTGGCTGGCCATACACATAGGCATTGGTTTCAAAACCATCAGACCTCAGCTGTAAAATAACTTTTTGTTAAAATAAAGTTTTACTGTTCTGCAGCATTTAGACATGGATGTGTCACATTTCAGTAGCTTTGACAACCATACTGTAACATTAAACATAGCATTCCACAAGAGAATAAAAAAAAGATTTAACTGTAAAAATATGTGCAACTGTGTGTTATTTGTAGGAAATGATCACTAGAAAAAGCAAAAGATCATTAGTTTAGATATGTTCTAAAAAAGCTCAAGATCTTTTTTCTTACTAATTAAATGGTTATTTTTTCATTATTTAGGATTTATAGTCAAATTTGGTGGAAGACAAAAAAGGAAATTCTTGACTTTATACAGAATATCCATTGTACATAGCACAGTGAAGCTGTTTGGGGATGTGACCACTCAGAGACAAAAGTGGGGGGACTATAAGAGCATAATAGAAATTACAGAAAGGTAACAGCATTGCATTCACATATCTGTTCCAAATATTTAATCCCAGTACAATCTTATACCTCCCGATTAAAGATAGACCTCCCGATTTCCCAGAATACATGCTGGCATCAGTGGAATCTAAGTGAAATTGATTGCAGGAACATCTGTTATCAAGTGCCAGAGTACTCAGTGTGAATCTACAAAGCAAAAACTTGAGTTGTATCAAGTAACAAAATATTTGCTAGTCACACAAGTCAGTGTCAGACATCAAAAATTGCCTCCTGCATAAAGAAAGGGTTCCCACCAGTCTCTAGTAAATTCCCTCAAACCGGTGAAGTTCTGTTGAAGAATATAGGAGCTGAGATCCTATAATCTGTGTAGGGACAACAGCCATGGTTTCAGGCTCACAGGAGAAAGTAGAGCTATAACTTAATCCTCTCCATAAAGCCACAAAGAGTTCATGTATTGAAACAGGACTAGTAGAACTGTCCAAGAGCCCAGAATCACAAAGTCATCTATGAGAAATCAGAATCCCAGAATACCTGTACCAAAGGTAAGTAAGGTTGGGTTATTTTAAGTGTATAGCTATAAGAACCACAGATTAAGAAAATAACAAATCAACTCTGGGACCCTAGCAGAAGCAAACAAAACTGCCCTATAGGAACAGTTTCAGATAGGGTCCCTTAGGATTACCACAGGGGAAAGCTTCTAAGATTAAACTCACACACAATCTACAGGAGGCAATGAACTGCCAGGAGGAAGAGTCAGCAGATGCAAATAGGAAAATTCGTTATTTAAAAACTGCAAATAGGGACTTCCCTGGTGGTCCAGTGGTAAAGAAACCACCTTACAATGCAGGGGACGAGGGTTTGATCCCTGATCAGGGAACTAAGATCCTACATGCCATGGGGCAACTAAGCCCGCGCCACAACTAGAGAGCCTGCGTGCCGCAAAATACAGAGCCCACGTGCTCTGGAACCCACAAGCCACAACTACAGAGCCCACGTGCCCTGGAGCCTGCACGCCACAACTAGAGAGAAGCCCGCGTGCCGCAACAAAAAGCCCACGTGCCACAACGAAAGATCCCGCATGCCTCAGCAAAGATCCTGCGTGCTGCAACTAAGACCCAGTGCAGCCAAAAATTAAATAAATCTTTAAAAAATAGTTATTTAAAAAAATAGAATAAAAACTGCAAATAGAATAATCTGAAAGACCATAAAATAATGATTAGATATGAAAATAAGGAAAACATTATTTAAAAGTTAGGCAAATTTGAGGGCTTCTCTGGTGGCGCAGTGGTTGAGAATCTGCCTGCCAATGCAGGAGACACGGGTTCGAGGCCTGGTCTGGGAAGATCCCACATGCCACGGAGCAACTGGGCCCGTGAGCCACAACTACTGAGCCTGCGCGTCTGGAGCCTGTGCTCCGCAACAAGAGAGGCCACGATGGTGAGAGGCCCGCGCACTGCGATGAAGAGTGGCCCCCGCTTGCCGCAACTGGAGAAAGCCCTCGCACAGAAACGAAGACCCAACACAGCCAAAAATAAAAATAAATAATTAATTAATTTTTAAAAGGCAAATTTGAAACATTCATAAATGAAAAAAAGTCACTGGAATTGAAAACTTGATAGTCATCAATGCAGATTAGACACAGGTGAAGAGAGAATGTGAATTGGGAGACTGATCTTATAAAATCATCTATGATGGGATACAGAGATGGATTGATAGAAACTATGAAAGGGCAGGCAAAAATCATGGGAGATGGGATGAGAGCACCTAATAATACAGTTCATAGGAGGGTCCAGAAGGAATGGGATATGGGAAAAGAGACAAAGTCGTCTTTGACTTAACTCTGATTATTACACACCCCTGCATCCAGTCTATCAGCAAGTTCTACCATCTCTGGCTCCAAAATATATTCCAAGTCTGTTCACCATTCTCCATCTCTACTACTACTGCTATAGTTCCCACCATCATCTTAACTCTTCAGGACTACTGTATTCTAACTGGTCTTCCTGCTTGCTAAGCCTCCCATGACTTCCTATAACACTCATACTGAATCTGAACTCCTTACCATGGTATATAAGCCCTACATGTTCTGGCCCCCGCCCATCTCTCTCACTTTCAGCATATCCCACCATATTTACCCCAGTCAAGTCAGTCTGTCCCCCTGCTAATGCCTCAATGTAAAACCAAATGTGTTTCCATCTCGATTTTGGTTCTTGTACAGCTTGGTGAATGGTGTCATGGGGAGATATGGAATACTGAAAAAGGAACAGATTGGGAAGGGGGAGAGTAGGAAATCAATAATTGTCTTTTGGTCATTAAATTGAGATCCTTGTTATATCAAAGGAGAGATGTTGAATCTAGAGCTCAAAGGAAAGGTCAAGACTAGAGATATAAATTTGGAAGATAGTATTTTTAAGGAATGGGACTGAATGAGATCTCCTGTGGTGTTATTTATATAGTGAAGTACTATAAAGCAGTGAAAAATCAATGACTATAGTAAAACATGGATAAATCTCAAACGAAGTTGAGTGAAAAAAATAATAAAATATGTATAGTTTCAGTCTATATAAAGACTAAAAACAGGTAAAAATGAAACACTGTTTAGGGATATACAAACAAATCACATATATGGTTATTGCACATTTGAAACAAAAAACTGAGTGACAGTCACATGCACAACACTTATTGATCACTTCCTACTCTGTACCAAACACAATGGGAGAAGCTTAAAGACCAGTGAGGAGGAAGGATACCTTAGCCAACAGCTGATATGGTTACATTAATTTCAGAAGAAGTAGACCTCAAGGCAAAAAATATTACTTACAATAAAGAGGGGTATCTCATAATGATAATGTGATTTCAGTTAACCAGGAAGTTATAACAGCTCCAAACTGATATACACCTCAAAATCCATAAAGGAAAAATAGACAACTACATAAAAGGAAATGGACAGGTCCAAGGTCATAGTTAGAGATTTTAACTCACCTCTTTCAGTAGAACAAGCAGGCCAAAAAAAAAAAAAAGCAACAGGATATAGACAATTTGAATAATATGGTTAACAAATGTGACTTAATTGACATACCTAGATATACCCAACAACTCCAGAATACATTCTTTGGAAGCTTGTGTGGAACATTCACCAAAACTGACCATATGCTGAGCCATAATGCAAGTCCTGGCAAATTTTAAGAAATAAAAATCACAAATACAGTGTCCACTTTCTCCACTCCTATTCAGGAGAGTGTAGTATTGGCATAAAGATAGATCAAAGATATACTTGAGGTCCTTCCTTGTGCAATATGGCAATAAAAGGAAAGCACACACATCAGAAAATAAGAGACAAAACTTTTGACTTACAATGATTGTCTATGTAGAAAATTCCGAAGAATCTACAAAAAAGCTACCAGAATTGAGTTTAGAAAGTTCTTGGGATACAAAGACGATATACAAAAAGTCAAATGTATTTTTATACTTGGCAATAAAAAATTGGAAACTGAAATTTTTAAACATTCTTTTTATAACAGCACCAAAATCCATAAAATAAGTCTTAGAAAACATGTAAAAAGGTTTGTGTGCTGAAAACTACAAAAATGCTGATGAAGGAAATCAAAAAGATATTAAAAAATAGAGATACATATTATGTTCATGGATTCAAAACTCAAAATTGTTAAGATTTCAGTTCTCTCCATACAGATCTATAGACACAAAGCAATTCCAATCAATTTCCAGGAGGACATTTTGTACATATCAAACTGATGCTAAAATTTATATGGAAAGGCAAAGGAACCATAGTAATCAAAGACAACTATGAAAAAGGAAACAGTTGTAAGACTTACACTGCCAGATTTTAAAGCTTACTATAAATGTATAGTAGTCAAGAGAGTGTAGTACTGGCATAAAGACAGATTAATGGAACAGAACACATTGCCTACAAATATATTGACACTCAAAAAGTCAATTGATTTTCTACAAAGGTGCTAAGGCAACTCAATGGAGAAGATAATCTTTTCAAAAAGTGTGTGTCCATACACTAAAAAACAAAAATAATAACCCACAACTCCAAACATACCTTATATCTTATGCAAAATTTAATTCAAAGTTAACCATGGACATACATGATAAACCTAAAGCTGTTTAACTTCTATAGAAACAGAAAACGTCAGAGAAAATTTTTGTGATGTTGGGTTGGGCAAAGATTTCTTAGAAATTATACTATAAGCATGATCCATAGAAGAAAAAAATGTAAGTTGTACTTTGGAAAAAATTAAGAACTTCCACTATTTGAAAGACACTAGAAAGAATGAAGAGCCACAGCATGAGAGAAAATATTTCCAAATCACATATCTGATAAAAGGCTTACATCTTGAACATATCAAGAATACATAAAGAACTTCTAAAACTCAGTAAGCAACCCAATTTAAAAACAAGCAAAAGATTTGAACAGATACATCACCAAATAAGATATATGAAAGACAAATAAGCACATGAAAAGATGTTCAAAATGTTCAACATCTTTTCCAATAGTGTGTAGTGGTATATCCACTACAATTACACACCTATGAAAATAATTCAAAATTTTAAAAACTGACAATATGAACTGCTGATGAAGATGCAGAGCAAAGTGGTGTGGCCACTTTGGAAAACAGTTTGGCTGTTTCTTAAAAAGTTAAGCATACGCTTACCAGATGACCCACCAATCCCATTCTGAGTTATTTACCTGAGTGTAATGAAATATGTTCACACAAAAACTTGTACACAAATGTTTATAGCAGCTTTATTCATAACAGACAAAGGACGCAAACCACCCAAATGTCCATTAACTGACAAATGGATACATTTGACAAATGGCTATTTGGCCATAAAAATGAATAAAGTACTGATGTATGCTACAGTATGGATGAACCTTGAAAACATTTTGCTAACTTTAAGCACTTAGTCACAGAAGACCACGTAGTGTATGATTACATTCATATGGAACATCCAGAATGGAGAACCATATAGAGACAGAAAGAAAATTAGTGATTACTTAAGGCTGGGAGTGTGGTATAGGTGGGTAATAGGGAAAGGGTTCAGATTTCTTTGTGAAGTGATGAAAATGTTCTAAAATTAACTGTGGTGATGGTTGCATATATCTGTGAATATATCAAAAACCACTGAATTGTACACTGAAAATGGGTAAATTGTATATGAATTATATCTCAAGAATTTTTTTAAAAAAGAGTTTCTAGGGAAAGCCAAAGGAAAGAGGGGAGACAAAAACAAGGACACTAGGGGAAACTGAAGCCCCCAACACCTACAATTATAGCAACATTAAACAGAGCCTAACTCACAGCAAAATAGACATAAAATCTCACACTAAAGGCCTACTTACCTATTTCCCAATACGTCATGCCCAGCTTTCAACAAAAAATTACAAACAAGCTAGGGCAAGAAAAGACACAATCTGAAGAGACAAAGCAAGCATCATTACCAGACTTTGGAATTATCATATTAGAAATTTAATAGCCATACTACCCAAAGCAATCTACATATTTAATGAGATTCCTATCAAATTATCCATGACATTTTTCACAGAACTAAAACAAATCATCCTAAAATTTATATGGAACATAAAAGACCCAGGATTGCCAAAGTAATCCTGAGGAAAAACAACAAAGCAGGAGGCATAACCCTCCCAGACTTCAGATGATACTACAAAGCTACAGTAATCAAACAGTGTGGTATTGGCACAAAAACAGACATATGAATCAATGGAACAGAATAGAGAGCCCAGAAATAAAGCCACACACCTATGATCAATTAATCTTCGACAAAGGAGGCAAGAATATACAATGAAGACAAGACAGTCTCTTCAGCAAGTGGTATTGGGAAAGTTGGACAGCCACATGAAAATCAATGACATTAGACCACACCATCACACCATACACAAAAATAAACTCAAAATGGCTTAAAGACTTAAACATAAGACATGACACCATAAAACTCTTAGAAGAGAACATAGGCAAAACATTATCTGACATAAATTATACCAATGTTTTCTTAGGTCAGTCTCCCAAAGCAATAGAAATAAAAGCAAAAATAAACACATGGAACCTAATAAAACTTACAAGTCTTTGTACAGCAAAAACAACCATAAGCAAAATGAAAAGACAACCTATGGACTGGGAGAAAATATTTGTAAATGATGCAACCAACAAGGGCTTATTTCCAAAATATACAAACAGTTCATACAACTCAACAACAACAAAAACAACCCAATCAAAAAATGGGCAGAAGACCTAAATAGACATTTCTCTAAAGAAGACATACAGATGGCCAAAAGGCACATGAAAAGATGATCAACATTGCTAACTATTAAAGAAATGTAAATCAAAACTATAGTAAGATACCACCTCACACCAGTCAGAAGGGCCATCATTAAAAAGTCTACAAATAATAAATGCTGGAGAGCGTGTGGAGAAAAGGAAACCCCCTTACACGTTGGTGGGAATGTAAATTGGTGCAGTCACTATGGAAAACAGTGTGGAGGTTCCTCAAACAATGAAAAATAGAGTTGCCATATGATCCAGCAATCCCACTCCTGGGCATATATCCAGACAAAACTATAATTCAAAAAGATACACACATCCCTATGTTCACAGCAGCACTATTTACAATAGCCAAGACATGGAAACAATCTAAATGTCCACTGACAGATGAATGGATAAAGAAAATGTGGTACATATAGACAACGGAATACTACTCATCCATAAAAAGGAAAGAAATAATGCCATTTGCAGCAACATGGATGGACCTAGAGATTATCATACTAAATGAAGTCAGAAAAAAAAGCCAAATACCATATGATATCGCTTATATGTGTAATCTAAAATATGACACAAATGAACTTATTTACAAAACAGAAACAGACTCACAGACATAGAGAACAGAACTGTGGTTGCAAAGGGC
Organism: Balaenoptera physalus; assembly: GCF_965194825.1. Lineage (NCBI taxonomy): Eukaryota > Metazoa > Chordata > Mammalia > Artiodactyla > Balaenopteridae > Balaenoptera > Balaenoptera physalus. Next base: position 57,726,248 of record NC_138893.1, on the reverse strand, counting down.
GGGGTAGGGGAGGGATGGAGTGGGAGTTTGGGATTAGTAGATGCAAACTATTACATATAGAATGGATAAACAACAAGGTCCTACTGTATAGCACAGGGAACTATATTCAATATCCTGTGATAAACCATAATGGAAAAGAATATGAGAGACTTCCCTGGTGGCCCAGTGGTTAAGAATCCACCTTCCAATGCAGGGGATGCAGGTTCGATCCCTGGTCAAGGAGCTAAGATCCCACAATCCATGAGGCAACTAAGCCCGTGCACCGCAACTACTGAGCCTGTGCACCACAACTAGAAAGCCCCCACATGCTCTGGAGCCCGCCTGCCACAACTAGAGAGCCCATGCGCTGCAACTACTGAGCCCGCGTGCTCTGGAGCCTGTGCGCTGCAACTACGGAACCCATGCACTCTGGAGCTCATGCGCCACAACTAGAGAGAAGCCTGCGTGCCTCAACAGAGAGTCTGTGCACCGCAACGAAAGATCCCACGTGCTGCAACTAAGAACCGACGCAGGCAAAAATAAATAAATAAAAATGATTTTTTAAAAAAAGAATATGAAAAACAATGTGTATATATATATATGTATAATTAGTCACTTTGCTGTACAGCAGAAATTAACACAACATTGTAAATCAACAATACTTCAATACAATTTTTTTAAAAAAGGAAATGCTAAAAGTCAAAAACACTGTAACAGAAATGAAAAATACCTTTGATGCGCTCACAGTAGACTTGACACTGAGTCAGTGGATTTGAAGATATGTCAATAAAAACTTACCAAACTGAAATGAAAAGAAAAAAAATGGAAAAGACAACACCATTCAAGAATTAAGAGAGAATTACAGTGTAACATATGCATAATGGAATAGCAGAAGTAGAGAGAGAGAAAGGAGCAAAAGAAATATTTTAAGTAATAATGACTGAGAATTTTCCAAAATTAACGTCACAGAGCAAAACACAGATCCAGGAAGCTCCAAAACACCAAGCAGAATAAATCCGCCCCCCCCCCAGATTTGCACCTAGGCATACCATATTTAAACTGCAGAAATCAAAGACAAAAATTTTTGAAAGAAGCCAGAGGAAAAAAACACCTTACCTATGGAGGAACAATGATAAAACTTACATCAGACTTGTCTTCACAAATCATGCAAGCAAAAAAGGACTGGATTGAAATATTTAAAGTAGTGAAAGAAAAAATCCACCAACCTACAATTCTGTATCAAGCAAAACTATCCTTCAAAAATGGAGCAATAAAGACTTTCTCAGACAAATAAAAACTGAGGGAATTTGTCACCAGTCAACCGACTTGCATGGAGTATTAAAAGAAATTCTTCAGAGAGAGGGAAAATGATATAGGTCAGAAATTCAGATCTACATAAAGAAAGGAAGAACATGAAAAGGAAGGAAGATAAAATAAAACCTTTTACTTTCAAAATTCTTAATCTAATAGTAACTATTCAAAATAATAGCAAGAATATATTTGGTGATTATAGCTTATATGTAAGTGACATGAATGACAGCCATGCTATAAGGGACAAGAAGGAGGAACTGGAAATACTCTATTATAAGGTATCTGCACTACCCATGAAGCATGGAATAGTGTTATTTGAAAGTGGACATAGATTAGTATAAATGAAAACTGCAAACCCTAGGGCCTCTAGTAAAAAATAATTTGTTAAAGAAGTATAATTGAAGTTCTAAGAAATGAGAGAAAAGGAACTTCCCTGGTGGCGCAGTGGAAGCCATGCTCCCAATGCAGTGGGCCCAGGTTTGATCCCTGGTCACGGAACTAGATCTCACATGCGTGCCACAATAAGAGTTCACATGCCACAACTAAGAAGCCTGCGTGCTGCAACTAAGGAGCCGGCGAGTGGCAACTAAGGAGCCCACAAGCCACAACTAAGGAGCCCGCCTGCCGCAACTAAAGGAGTCCACATACCTCAACTAAGGAGCCGGCGAGCCGCAACTAAGGAGCCTGCCTGCTGCAACTAAGACCTGGTGCAACCAAATCAATTAATTAATTAAAAAAAAAGAAATGAGAGAAGATAGAATCTTAACAATTTGCTCAGATAAATCCAGAGAAGGCAGAAAAAGAGGGAAAATTTAAAAAGAAAACAAAATGAGAGCAATGTATAATAAACAGCTATAAATATGATAGGTATTAATTCAACTATATGAATACTCACTAAATGTAAATTACCTAAACACACCAATTAAAAGGTAGAGACTGAGAGGATATTGAAAAAATGAGACCCAATTATATGTTATCTACAAGAGATCCACTTTAAATACAAAGACATAGATTAGAAGTAAAGGGATAGAATCACCTCATACCCATTAGGGTAGCTATTATTAAAACAAAACAAAACAAAACAAAAAATAGAAAATAACAAGTGTTAGCAATAATGTGAAAAAATTGGAAACTTTGCGCACCCTTGTCGTGGGAGTGTAAGATGGTACAGTCACTGTGGAAAACAGCATGGTGATCCGTCAAAAAATTAAAAATATAATTACCACTTGATCTAGCAATTTATACTTCTGAGTATCCAACAGAACTGATAACAGGACCTTAAAGAGATATTTGCACACCCATTTTCTTTTTAAATTTTTGAATTTTATTTTATTTTTTTGTACAGGCTCTTATTAGTCACCAATTTTATACACATCAGTGTATACATGTCAATCCAATTGCCCAATTCAGCACACCACCATCCCCACCCCCCAGCAGCTTTCCCCCCTTGGTGTCCATACGTTTCTTCTCTACATCTGTGTCTCAACTTCTGCCCTGCAAACCGGTTCTTCTGTACCATTTTTCTAGGTTCCACATACATGCGTTAATATACGATATTTGTTTTTCTCTTTCTGACTTACTTCACTCTGTATGACAGTCTCTAGATCCATCCACGTCTCAACAAATGACTCAATTTCGTTCCTTTTTATGGCTGAGTAATATTCCATTGCATATATGTACCACATTTTCTTTATCCATTCGTCTGTCATTGGGCATTTAGGTTGCTTCCATGACCGCTACTGTAAATAGTGCTGCAATGAACATTGGGGTGCATGTGTCTTTTTGAATTATGGTTTTCTCTGGGTATATGCCCAGTAGTGGGATTGCTGGGTCATATGGTAATTCTATTTTTAGTTTTTTAAGGAACCTCCATACTGTTCTCCACAGTGGCTGTATCAATTTACATTCCCACCAACAGTGCAAGAGGGTTCCCTTTTCTCCACACCCTCTCCAACATTTGTTGTTTGTAGATTTTCTGATGATGCCCATTCTAACTGGTGTGAGGTGATATCTCATTGTAGTTTTGATTTGCATTTCTCTAATAATTAGTGATGTTGAGCAGCTTTTCATGTGCTTCTTGGCCATCTGTATGTCTTCTTCGGAGAAATGTCTATTTAGGTCTTCTGCCCATTTTTGGATTGGGTTGTTTGTTTCTTTAATATTGAGCTGCATGAGCTGTTTATATAGTTTGGAGATTAATCCTTTGTCCGATGATTCATTTGCAAATATTTTCTCCCATTCTGAGGGTTGTCTTTTCGTCTTGTTTTTGGTTTCCTTTGCTGTGCAAAAGCTTTTAAGTTTAATTAGGTCCCATTTGTTTATTTTAGTTTTTATTTCCATTACTCTAGGAGGTGGATCAAAAAAGATCTTGCTGTGATTTATGTCAAAGAGTGTTCTTCCTGTGTTTTCCTCTAAGAGTTTTATAGTGTCCAGCCTTACATTTAGGTCTGGAAACAATTTGGAGTTTATTTTTGTGTATGGTGTTAGGGAGTGTTCTAATTTCATTCTTTTACATGTAGCTGTCCAGTTTTCCCAGCACCACTTATTGAAGAGACTGTCTTTTCTCCATTGTATATCCTTGCCTCCTTTGTCATAGATTAGTTGACCATAGGTGCGTGGGTTTATCTCTGGGCTTTCTATCTTGTTCCACTGATCTATGTTTCTGTTTTTGTGCCAGTACCATATTGTCTTGATTACTGTAGCTTTGTAGTATAGTCTGAAGTCAGGGAGTCTGATTCCTCCAGCTCTGTTTTTTTCCCTCAAGACTGCTTTGGCTATTCCGGGTCTTTTGTGTCTCCATACAAATTTTAAAATTTTTTGTTCAAGTTCCGTAAAAAATGCCATTGGTAATTTGATAGGGATTGCATTGAATCTGTAAATTGCTTTGGGTAGTATAGTCATTTTCACAATATTCATTCTTCCAATCCAAGAACATGGTTTATTTCTCCATCTGTTGGTATCATCTTTAATTTCTTTCATCAGCGTCTTATAGTTTTCTACATACAGGTCTTTCACTTCCTTAGGTAGGTTTATTCCTAGGTATTTCATTCTTTTTGTTGCAATTGTAAATGGGAGTGTTTCCTTAATTTCTCTTTCAGATTTTTCATCACTAGTGTATAGGAATGCAAGAGACTTCTGTGCATTAATTTTGTATCCTGCAACTATACCAAATTCATTGATTAGCTCTGGTAGTTTTCTAGTGGCATTTTTAGGATTCTCTATGTATATTATCATGTCATCTGCAAACAGTGACAGTTTTACTTCTTCTTTTCCAATTTGGATTCCTTTTATTTCTTTTTCTTCTCTGACTGCCGTGGCTAGGACTTTCAAAACTATGTTGAATAGTAGTGGTGAGAGTGGACAACCTTGTCTTGTTCCTGATCTTAGAGGAAATGCTTTCAGTTTTTCACCATTGAGAATGATGTTTGCTGTGGGTTTGTCATATATGGCCTTTATTATGTTGAGGTAGGTTCCCTCTATGCCCACTTTCTGGAGAGTTTTTATCATAAATGGGTGTTGAATTTTGTCAAAACCTTTTTCTGCATCTATCGAGATGATCATATGGTTTTTCTTCTTCAATTTGTTAATATGGTGTATCACATTGATTGATTTGCGTATATTGAAGAGTCCTTGCATCTCTGGGATAAATCCCACTTGATCATGGTGTATGATCCTTTTAATGTGTTGTTGGATTCTGTTTGCTAGTATTTTGTTGAGGATTTTTGCATCTACATTCATCAGTGATATTGGTCTGTAATTTTCTTTTTTTGTAGTATCTTTGTCTGGTTTTGGTATCAGGGTGATGGTGGCCTCATAGAATGAGTTTGGGAGCTCACGCCAAGGAGTACTTCCCAGAACTTCTGCTGCCAGTGTCCTTGTCCCCACGGTGAGCCACAGCCACACCCTGCCTCTGCAGGAGACCCTCCAACACTAGCAGGTAGGTCTGGTTCAGTCTCCCCTGGGATCACTGCTCTTTCCCCTGGGTCCCGATGTGCACACTACTTTGTGTGTGCCCTCCAAGAGTGGATCCTCTGTTTCCTCCAGTACTGTCAAAGTCCTGCAATCAATTCCCACTAGGCTTCAAAGTCTGATTCTCTAGGAATTCCTCCTCCCGTTGCCGAACACCCAGGTTGGGAAGCCTGACATGGGGCTCAGAACCTTCACTCCAGTGGCTGGACTTCTGTGGTATAAGTGTTCTCCAGTCTGTGAGTCACCCACCCAGCAGTTATGGGATTTGATTTTACTGTGATTGCGCCCCTCCTACCGTCTCACTGTGGCTTCTCCTTTGTCTTTGGATGTGGGGTATCTTTTTCGGTGAGTTCCAGTGTCTTCCTGTCGATGACTGTCCAACAGCTAGTTGTGATTCTGGTGTTCTCGCAAGAGGGAGTGAGAGCACGTCCTTCTACTCCACCATCTTGGTTCCTCTGCACACCCATTTTCCTAGCAACATTACTCCCAATAGCCAAGAGGTAGAAGCAACCCAAGTATGCATCAATGGATGGATGAATGGATAAACAAATTGTGGTATCAACAAACACTGGAATATTACTCAGCTTTAAAAAATGAAGGAGGCCCTGCAAAGCCCCCTCCAGGCCACATGGGTCCTGGGGGCATAGGAGGGAGGCTGGGAGATCAGGCAGGCGGGAGGGGCCCTCCGGGTGGGGTCCCCCACCCTCTGAGACCAGAGGCGGGAGGCAGCCTGGGCCCCTTCTGTTCTGTTGAGCCTAAGCCCTACACCCCACACCCCCCAGGGCCTTTTCCAGTCCTGTGGGTCCTAAGCATAGGCCCTGCCCACCGCCCAAACCTCACCCCTGTTTATGCCCCTCCCCCCACATCCAAGGCCTTTTCCACCTTTTTTTTCCCTCCTCTTTTTTACTATTGTGGTCCTTCTGGTTGTTGTTTCATCTATATTTTTATTTTTATATTTTTTCTAACATATCTGTTAGTTCCCTAGTCTAATCTTATTTTTTACTTTGTTATTGTTCTTTTTTTTTTCTGCCCCACGTGGCTTGCAGGATCTTCATTAACGAGCCAGGGGTCGGGCCGAAGCTCCTGTGGTGGGAGTTCCGAGTCTGAACCACTGGACTAACAGAGAACCTCAGACCCCAGGGAATATTCATCGGAGTGAGGGCTCCTGTTGGTCCTCATCTCAGCACCAAGACCCACCTATACTCAACAGCTTACAAACTCCAGTGTTGGAAGCCTCAGGCCAAACAACCAGTAAGACAGGAACACAATCCCACTCATAAAAAAAAGGGAAAAAAAATGAGACAGCAAAAAAATACGTCACAGATTAAGGAGCAAGGTAAAAACCTAAAAGAACCAAATAAATGAAGAGGTAATAGGCAATCTACCTGAAAAAGAATTCAGAGTAATGATAGTAAAGATGATCCAGAATCTCGGAAACAGAATGGAGGCATGGACTGAGAAAATACAAGAAATGTTTAAGAAAGACCTAGAAGAACTAAAGAACAAACAGAGATGAACAACACAATAACTGAAATGAAAAATACACTGGAAGGAATCAATAACAGAATAACTGAGGCAGAAGAACGAATAAGTGAGCTGGAAGACAAAATGGTGGAAATAACTGTTGAGGAGCAGAATAAAGAAAAAAGAATGAAAATAATTGAAGACAATCTCAGAGACCTCTGGGGCAACACTAAACGCACCAACATTCAAATTATAGGGGTCCTAGAAGAAGAAGAGAAAAAGAAAGGGTCTGAGAAAATATTTGAAGAGATTATAGTGGAAAACTTCCCTAACATGGGAAAGGAAGTAGTCAACCCAAGTCCAGGAAGCACAGAGAGTCCCATAGAGGATAAACCCTAGGAGAAACACACCAAGACACATATTAATCAAACTAACAAAAATTAAATTCAAAGAAAAAATATTAAAAGCAGCAAGGGAAAAACAAAAAATAACACACAAAGGAATCCCCATAAGGTTATCAGCTGATTTTTCAGCAGAAACTCTACAGGCCAGAAGGGAGAGGCAGGATATACTTAAAATGATGAAAGAGAAAAACTTACAACCAAGATTACTCTACCCAGCAAGGATCTCATTCAGATTCAATGGAGAAATCAAAAGCTTTTCAGACAAGGAAAAGCTGAGAGAATTCAGCACCACCAAACCAGCTTTACAACAAATGCTAAAGAAACTTCTCCAGGCGGGAAACACAAGAGAAGAAAAAGACCCACAAAAACAAACCTAAAACAATTAAGAAAAAGGTAATAGGAACATACATATCGATAATAACCTTGAGTGTAAATGGATTAAATGCCCCAACCAAAAGACACAGAGTGGCTGAATGGATACAAAAACAAGACCCATACATATGCTGTCTACAAGAGACCCACCTCAGACCTAGGGACACATACAGACTGAAAGTGAAGGGATGGAAAAAGATATTCCATGCAAATGGAAATCAAAAGAAAGCTGGAGTAGCAATACTCGTATCAGATAAAATAGACTTTAAAATAAAGACTGTTACAAGAGATAAGGAAGGACACTATATAATGATCAAGGGATCAATCCAAGAAGAAGATATAACAATTATAAATGTTTATGCACCCAACATGGGAGCACCTCAATGCATAAGGCAAATGCTAACAACCATGAAAGGGGAAATTAACAGCAACACAATAATAGTAGGGGACTTTAACACCCCACTTACACCAATGGACAGATCATCCAAACAGAAAATAAATAAGGAAAACCAAACTTTAAATGATACAACAGACCAGATAGGTTTAATTGACATTTATAGAACATTCCACCCAGAAGTGGCAGAATACACTTTCTTTTCAAGTGCACATGGAACATTCTCCAGGATAGATCACATCTTGGGTCACAAATCAAGCCTCGGAATATTTAAGAAAAATACTGAAATCGTATCTAGCATCTTTTCTGACCACAACGCTATGAGATTGGAAATCAATTACAGGAAAAAAATTGTAAAAACCACAAATACATGGAGGCTAAACAGTGCACTACTAAATAACCAAGAGATTACTGAAGAAATCAAAGAAAAAATTTAAAAATACATAGAAGCAAATGACAACAAAAACACAATGACCCAAAACCTATGGGACGCAGCAAAAACAGTTCTAAAAGGGAAGTTTATAGCAATTCAGTCTCACCTCAAGAAACAAGAAAAATCTCAAATAAACAATCTAACCTTACACCTAAAGCAACTAGAGAAACAAGAACAAAGAAAACCCAAAGTCAGTAGAAGGAAAAAAATAATAAAGATCAAAGCAGAAATAAATGAAATAGAAACGAAGAAAACAATAGCAAAGATTAATAAAACTAAAAGCTGGTTCTTTGAGAAGATAAACAAAATTGATAAACCCTTAGCCAGACTCATCAAGAAAAAAAGGGAGAGGGCACAAATCAATAAAATTAGAAATGAAAAAGGAGAAATCACAACTGACACCACAGAAATACAAAGGATTATAAGAGACTACTACAAACAACTATATGCTAAAAAAATGGACAACCACAAAGAAATGGACAAATTCTTGGAAAGGTACAATTTTCCAAGACTGAACCATGAAGAATTAGAAAATATAAAAAGACCTATCACAAGTAATGAAATTGAAACTGTAATTAAAAATCTTCCAACAAACAAAAGTCCAGGACCAGATGGCTTCACAGGTAAATTCTATCAAACATTTAGAGAAGAGCTAACACCCATCCTTCTCAACCTCTTCCAAAAAATTGCAGAGGGAGGAACACTCCCAAATTCATTCTATGAAGCCACCATCACCCTGATACTGAAACCAGAAAAAGATATCACAAAAAAAGAAAATTATAGACCAATATCACTGATGAACATAGATGCAAAAATCCTCAACAAAATACTAGCAAACAGAATCCAACAGCATATTAAAAGGATCATACACCACGATCAAGTGGGATTTATCCCAGGGATGCAAGGATTCTTCAATATATGCAAATCAATCAATGTGATACACCATATTAACAAATTAAGGAATAAAAACCATATGATCATCTCAACAGATGCAAAAAAAGCTTTTGACAAAATTCAACACCCATTTATGATAAAAAAAACTCTCCAGAAAATGGGCATAGAGGGAACCTACCTCAACATAATAAAGGCCGTATATGACAAACCCACAGCCAACATCGTTCTCAATGGTGAAAAACTGAAAGCATTTCCTCTAAGATCAGGAACAAGACAAGGATGTCCAATCTCACCACTCTTATTCAACATAATTTTGGAAGTCCTAGCCATTGCAATCAGAAAAGAAAAAGAAATAAAAGGAATACAAATTGGAAAAGAAGAAATAAAACTGTCACTGTTTGCAGAGAACATGATACTATACATAGAAAATCCTAAAGATGCCACCAGAAAACTACTAGAACTAATCAATGAATGTGGTAAGGTTGCAGGATACAAAATTAATGCACAGAAATCTCTGGCATTCCTATACACTAACAACGAAAAATCAGAAAGAAATTAAGGAAACAATCCCATTTACCATCACAATAAAAAGAATAAAACACCTAGGAATAAACCTACCTAAGGAGGTGAAAGACCTGTACTCAGAAAACTATAAAACACTGATGAAAGAAATCAAAGACAACATAAACAGATGGAGAAATAAACCATGTTCTTGGATTGGAAGAATCAATATTGTGAAAATGACTATACTACCCAAAACAATCTACAGATTCAATGCAATCCCTATCAAACTACCAATGGCATTCTTCACAGAATTAGAACAAAAAATTTTACAATTCGTATGGAAACACACAAGACCCCGAATAACCAAAGCAATCTTGATAAAGAAAAACAGAGCTGGAGGAATCAGGCTCCCTGACTTCAAACTATACTACAAAGCTACAGTAAACAAGACAGTATGGTACTGGCACAAAAACAGAAATATAGATCTGTTGGTACAGGATAGAAAGCCCAGAGATAAACTCACACACATATGGTCACCTAATTTATGATAAAGGAGGCAAGAACATACAATGGAGAAAAGACAGCCTCTTCAATAAGTGGTGCTGGGAAAACTGGACAGCTACATGTAAAAGAATGAAATTAGAACACTACCTAACACCATACACAAAAATAAACTCCAAATGGTTTAAAAACCTAAATGTAAGGCCAAACACTATAAAACTCTTAGAGGAAAACACAGGAAAAACACTCTTTGACATAAACCACAGCAAGATCTTTTTTGACCCACCTCCTAGAGTAACAGAAATAAAAACAAAAATAAACAAATGGGACCTAATTAAACATAAAAGCTTTTGCACAGCAAAGGAAACCATAAACAAGATGAAAAGACAACCCTCAGAATGGGAGAAAATATTTGCTAATGAAACAACAGGCAAAGGATTAATCTCCAAAATATACAAACAACTCATGGAGCGCAATATCAAAAAAACAAACAATTCAATTAAAAAATGGGTGGAAGACCTAAACAGACATTTCACAAAAAAAGACAAACAGATGGCCAAGAGGCACATGAAAAGATGCTCAACATCACAGAGAAATGCAAATCAGTACTACAATGAGGTATCACCTCACACCGGTCAGAATGGCCATTATCAAACAATGTAGAAACAATAAATGCTGGGAAGGGTGTGGTGAAAAAGGAACCCCCCTGCACTGTTGGTGGGAATGTAAATTGATACAACCACTATGGAGAACAGTAGGGAGGTTCCTTAAAAAAACTAAAAAGAAAACTACCATATGACCCAGCAATCCCACTACTGGGCATATACCCTGAGAAAACCATAATTCAAAAAGAGACATGTACCACAATGTTCATTGCAGTGCTATTTACAATAGCCAGGACATGGAAGCAACCTAAGTGTCCATTGACAGATGAATGGATAAAGAAGATGTGGCACATATATACAATGGAATATTACTCAGCCATAAAAAGAAACAAAGTTGAGTTATTTGTAGTGAGGTGGATGGACCTAGGGTCTATCATACAGAGTGAAGTAAGTCAGAAAGAGAAAAACAAATACCATATGCTAACACATATATATGGAATCTAAAAAAACAAACAAACAAACAAAAACGGTACTGATGAACCTAGTGCCAGGACAGGAATAAAGATGTAGACATAGAAAATGGACTTGAGGACATGGGGGTGGAGGGGGAAGCTGGGGCAAAGTGAGAGTAGCATCGACATATATACACTACCCAATGTAAAACAGTTAGCAAGTGGGAAGCAGCAGTATAGCAGAGGGAGATCAGCTCGGTCATTTGCGATGACCTAGAGGGGTGGGATAGGGAGGGTGGGAGGGAAGCTCAAGAGGGAGGGGATATGGGGATATATGTATGCATATGGCTGATTACTTTGTTGTACAACAGAAACTAACACAGTATTGTGAAACAATTATACTGTAATAAAGATCTATTAAAAAAATATAAAGAAAGAAAGAAGGAAACTTTGACATATGCTACGATATGGATAAACCTTGAGGATATCATGCCCAGTGAAGCAAGCCAGTCATAAAAAGACAAATACTGTATGAGTCCACTTAAATGAAGCATCTAGAATAGTTAACTTCATAGAAACAAAGTAGAATGGTGGTTGCCAGGGGCTGGGGAGGAAGAAGGTGGGGAGCTGTTGCTTAATGGGTATAGAGTTTCAGTTCTGCAGGAAGAAAAACTTCTGGATATCCACTGTACAACAATGAATATACTTAATAGTACTGAACTGTACACTTAGAAATGGTTTAGATGGTAACTGTTGTGTTACGTGTTTTTATTTTAACCACAACTAAAAATAAAAATTTTTTTAAAGTAGAGGTGAAGAAAGATATATCATGCTAACACAAATCAAAAGAAAGCTGTAGTAGTTACATTAATTTTAGACAAGGCAGACTTCAAAACGAGGAAGATTATCCAGGATAGAAAGGGGCATTATATAATGATAAAAGGATCAATTCTCCAAGAAAGACGTAACAATCCTTAAGATATATGCACCTAACAAGAGAACATGCAAACACCTGAGGCAAAAACTGAAAGAACTGAAAGGAGAAATAGATAATTCAACTATTATAGTTGGAGGTGTCAACACATCTCTATCAGTAATTGACAGATCCAGCAGGCAAAAACTCAGTAAGGATATAGTAGAACTGAACAATACCCAACAGCAGAATATATATATTTCTCAAGCTGACATGGAACACTGACCAAGATATACTAGATTCTGGGCCATAACATACACCTCAACAAGCTTAAAAGAATAGAAATCATACAAAGCATGCTCTAAGACCACAATGGAATTAAACTGGAAGTCAATAGAAGAAAGATAGCTGGAAAATTCTAAAAATATTTGGAGATTAAATGACACATTTATAAATAACACATGGGCCAAAGAAAAAATCTCAAGAGAAATTAAAATAATATTTTGAACTAAATGAAAATACAACTATTCGTTTTATAATAATATTGTAATATTTTATATTATAAATGATAAAAGATACAAAATCAAAACCTAAGCTTCCACTTTAGTAGAGAAAGAAAAGTAAATAAACCAAATACAAGCAGAAGAAAAAAATAAAAATGAGAAGCCACCATCATCTTGATACCAAAACCAGACAAAGACACTACCAAAAATCAAAATTATAGGCCAATATCTCTAATGAATTTAGATGCAAAAATTCTCAACAAAATATAAGCAGATCAAATCCAACAACACATAAAAAAGGATCATATACCACAACCAAGTTGGATTCATCCCAGGGTCACAAGGATGGTTCAACATATGCAAATCAATCAATGTGATACACCACATCAACAAAAGAAATGACAAAACTACATTATCATCTCAGTAGATGCAGAAAAAGCATTTGATAAAATTCAACACCGATTCATGACAAAAACCCTTACAAAAATGGGTACAAAGGGAACATATCTCAACATAAAAAGCTATTTATGACAAACCCACAGCCAATATAATACTCAATGGTGAAAAGCTGAAAGCCTTCCTATTAAAATCTGGAACAAGACAAGGATGCCCACTCTCACCACTTCTCTTCAACATAGTATTGGAAGTCATAGCCACAGCAATCAAAAAAGAAAAAGAAATAAAAGGTATTCAAATTGGTAGGGAAGAGGTAAAATTGTCATTATACGCAGATGACATGATACTATATATAGAAAACCCTAAAGACTCCACACAAAAACTACTAGAACTGATAAACGAATTCAGCAAGGTAGCAGAATACAAGATTAACATACAGAAATTGGTTGCATTCCTTTACACTAACACTGAAATATCAGAAGGGGAATGTAAACAAACAATCCCTTTTAAAACTAAATACTTAGGAATAAACCTCACCAAGGAGATGAAAGACTTTCACACTGAGAACTACAAAACATTAATAAAGGAAACTAAACATGATTCAAAGAAATGGAGAGACATCCCATGCTCTTGGATTGGAAGAATATTGTTAAAATACTACCCAAAGCAATCTACAGACTTAATGCAATCCCTATCAAATTACCCATGACGTTTTTCACAGAACTAGAACAAATAACACTAAAATTTATATGGAACCATAAAAGACCCAGGATTGCCAAAGCAATCCCGAGGAAAAAACAACAAAGGAGAAGGCTTAACCCTCCCAGACTTCAGACAATACTACAAAGCTACAGTAATCAAAACAGTGTGGTACTGGCACAAAAACAGACATATGGATCAACGGAACAGAATAAAGAGCCCAGAAATAAACACACACACCTATGATCAATTAATCTTCGACAAAGGAGGCAAGAATATACAATGGAGAAAAGACAGTCTCTTTAGCAAGTGGTATTGGGAAAGCTGGACAGCCGCATGAAAATCAATGAAGTTAGAACATACCCTCTCACCATACACAAAAATTAACTCAAAATGGCTTAAAGACCTAAACATAAGACATGACACCATAAAACTCCTAGAAGAGAACATAGGCAAAACATTTTCTGACAGAAATTTTACCAATGTTTTCTTAGGTCAGTCTCCCAAAGCAATAGAAATAAAAGCAAAAAAAACAAATGGGACCTAATCAAACTTACAAGGTTTTGCACAGCAAAGGAAACCATAAACAACATGAAAAGAAAACCTACTGTATGGGAGAAAATATTTGCAAACAATGCGACCGACAAGGGCTTAATTTCCAGAATATACAAACAGCTCATACAACTCAACAACAACAAAAACAACCCAATCGAAAAATGGGCAGAAGACCTAAATAGACATTTCTCTAAAGAAGACATACAGATGGGCAACAAACACATGAAAAGATGCTCAACATCACTAATTATTAGAGAAATGCACATCAAAACTACAATGAGATACCACCTCACACCAGTCAGAAGGGCCATCATTAAAACGTCTACAAATAATAAGTGCGGGAGAGGGTGTGGAGAAAAGGAAACCCCCTTACACTGTTGGTGGGAATGTAAATTGGTGCAGCCACTATGGAAAACGGCATGGAGGTTCCTCCAAGAACTAAAAATAGAGTTGCCATATTGATCCAGCAATCCCATTCCTGGGCATACTCATACCCAGACAAAACTATAATTCGAAAAGATACATGCACCTCTATGTTCACAGCAGCACTATTTACAATAGCCAAGACATGGAAACAACCTAAACGTCCATTGACAGATGAATGGATAAAGAAGATGTGGTATATATACACAATGGAATATTAGTCATAAAAAAGAATGAAATAATGCTATTTGCAGCAACATGGATGGACCTAGAGATTATCATACTAAGTGAAGTAAGTCAGAAACAGAAAGACAAATACCATACGATATCACTTATATGTGAAATCTAAAATATGACACCAATGAACTTATCTACAAAACAGAAACAGACTCACAGACGTAGAGAACAGACTTGTGGTTGTCAAGACGCGGGGGGGTGGTTAGGGGAGGGAAGGACTGGGAGTTTGGGATTAGCAGAGGCAAACTATTATATATAGGATGGATAAACAACAAGGTCCTACTGTATAGCACAGGGAACTATATTCAATATCCTGTAACAAACCATAATGGAAGAGAATATGAAAAAGAATATATATGTATAACTGGGTCATTTTGCTGTACAGAAGAAATTAACACAACATCGTAAGTCAACTACACTTCAATAAAATTTTTTTAAAAAATAAAAATGACAGCAAAAAAATCAATGACATTGAAAACAGTAAAATGATAGAGAAAATGAAACCAAAAATGTTGGTTCTTTGAAAAGATCAATAAAATTGATAACCTCTATCTAGCTAGGCTAACCAAAAGAAAAAAAGAGAAGGCTCTGGTTACTAATATCACAAGTGAAGAAGAGACCACCACTACTGAGTCTATGGACATTGAAAGGTTAATAAAAGATTGTGAACAACTCTATCTCTATGCCCACAGTTTGATAATTTACATGAAACAGACCAATTCCTTGAAAGGTACAATCTACCAAAACTCACACAAGGAAAAACAGATACTCTGAATAGACCCACATCTATTAAAGAAACTGAATCAATCATTAATAACTTTCCAAAACAAAAAGCACCAGACCCAGATGGTTTCAGTAATGAATTCTACCAAACACTGAGGGAACAAATGATATCAATTCTCTACAAAGTCTTTCAGGAAATAGAAGCAGAAGGAACACATCCCAATTCACTCTATGAGGAGAGCATTACTCTAATACCAAACCAGATAAAGGCATTACAAGAAAGCAAAACTATAGACCAATATCTCTCATGACCACAGATGCAAAAAGCTTCAACAAAATATTAGCAAATCAAATCCAACAATGTATAAATAAAATTATATACACCATGGCCAAGTGGGATTTATTCCAAGTATAAAAGGGTGGTTCACTATTCAAAAATCAGTTAGTATAATCCATTACATCAACAGGCTAAAGAAGAAAAATCATGTCATTATCTCAATAGCTGCAGGAAAGGCACTTGACAAAACTCAACACCTATTCATTATAAAAACCAGCAACAGAGGGGAACTTCCTCACCTCGATAAAGAACAACTGTGAAAAACCTACAGCTAACATCGTACTTAAGGCTAATAATCTAGATGCTTTCCATGTAAGATTGGAAACAAGGCAAAGATGTCTCTTCTCACCACTCCTGTTCACTACTGGACAGTCCTAGCTAACACAACAAGAAAAGGAAATAAAAGGTATACAGATTGGGAAGGAAGACATCAAACTGTCTTTGTTTGCACATGACATAGGGTTGTATGTGTAGAAAATCTCAAAGAATTGACAAAACAAACAAAAAACCCTGGAATTTATAAGAGATTATGTAGCAAGGTTGCAAGATATAAGGCTAAAAAATAAAAAGTTCATTGCTTTCCTATATATCAACATGAGCACCCAAAAATGAAATGCTTAGGTATAAACCTAAAATATATGTGCAAGATTTATATGAGGAAAACTACAAAGTCTAATAAAAGAAAAAATAATAAATGGAGAGATATTTCATATTCATGGATAAGAAGACTTAATATTGTTAAGATGTCAGTTCTTCCCTAGCTGATCTGCAGATTTAATGCAATCCCAATCCAAATCCCAGCAAGTTACTTTGTGGATACTGACAAACTGATTCTAAAGTTTGTATATAAAAGGAAAAAACCTACAATAGGCAACACAATACTGAAAAAGTACAAAGTTGTGAGACTGACACTACCTGACTTTAAGACAATATAAACCTACAGTAATCAAGATAGTGTTGTACTGGCAAAAGAACAGACAAATAGATCAGTGGAACAGAATATAGAGCCCCAAAACAGACCCTCACAAATGTAGTCAACCAATCTTCGACAAAGGAGCAAAGGTAATACAATGGAGAAAAGATGATCTTTTCAACAAATGGTGCTGGAACAACTGGACATCCACATGCAGAAAAAGTGAATCTAGACACAGACCTTACACCTTTCACAAAAATTAACTCAAAGTAGATCACAGACCTAAATGTTAAATGCAAAAATATAAAACTTCTAGAAAATAACACAGACCTAAATGTTAAATGCAAAAGTATAAAACTTCTAGAAAATAACATAGATGACCCTGGGTTTGGCAATGAATTTTGGGTACAACATGAAAAGCACGGTTCATGAAAGACAAAATTAATAAGTTGAACTTTATCTCCAAAACATACAAAGGACTTGTACCCAATGTATACAAACAATTCTTAAAACTCAACAATAAGAAAGCAATCAATCCAATGTAAAAAATAGGCTAAAGAACTCAACAGACTTCTCACTAACAACAATACAGACAGCAAATAAGCACACGAAAAGCAAAATGGTACAGTCACTTTGGAAGACAGTTTGGCAGTCTCTTACAAAGCTAAACATATGTTTACCATATGATCCAGCAATCGTGCTCACAGATGTTTACCCAAATGAGTTGAATACTTATGTCCATGCAAAAACCTGCACATGGACATTTATAGCAGCTTTATTCATAATTGCCAAAAACAGGAAGCAACCAAGATGTCCTTTAGTAGGTGAATGAGTAAGTAAACTATGGTACTTCCAGACAATGGAATATTATTCAGCACTAAAGAGAAATGAGCTGTGAAGCCATGAGAAGACTTGGAGGAATCTTAAATGCATATTACTAAGTGAAAGAAGCCAGTCTGAAAAGTCTACATAATGTATGATTCCAATATGACATTTTGCAAAAGGCTTAAACTATAAAGAGAGTAAAAAGAAGAGTGATTGCAAGGGGGAAGGGGGAGCACATGGGATTTTTAGGGCAGTGAAACTATTCTGTATGATACTATAATGGTGGATACATGACATTATGCATTTGTCAAAACCCATGGAAAGGTACAACATAAAGAGTAAACTCTATATATACGGAATGGATAAACAACAAGGTCATACTGCATAGCACAGAGAACTATATTCAATATCCTGTGATAAACCATAATGGAAAAGAATATGAAAAAGAATGTGTGTGTGTGTGTATATATATATATATATGTATAATTGAGTCTCTTTGCTGTACAGCAGTAATTAACACAACATTGTAGTTCAACTATACTTCAATAAAAAATAAATTAAAAAAAGAGTAAACCCTAATTTAAACTGTGGACTTTAGTTAGTAATTTATCAACATTGGCTATCAAGTGTAACAAATGTACCACCCTATTGCAAGGTGTTAATAGGGGGAACTTGAGGGGAGAGGACTGACGGGGGTGCATGGGAACTCTGTACTATTTGATCAAATAAAGTGAATAAAAAAGAGCCACACGATTAAAAAAAAACCCAAAACCCAAACCAATTAGAAAATGGTCAACAATAGACACATTTCACTGAAGAGGGTATAGAGATGACAAACATGAACGTGAGAAAATGTTCAACATTATTAGCCATTAGAGAAATGCAAATTAAAACCACAATGGGATATGACTGCACACCTATCAGAATGGGTAAGCTGAAAAGCAGTGACAAAACCAAATGCCAGAGAGGACACAGAGAAACTGGATCATGCATACATTCTGGTTAATATGTAAAAAGGTATACCGGACTCTAGAGAACATTCTGGTAGTTTCTTCAAAAACTAAACATGAAACTACCATACGACCCTGCAATTGCACTCCTGGGCATTTATCCCAGAGAAAACGAAGACATGTTCACATAAAAACCTGTACACGGGGCTTCCCTGGTGGCGCAGTGGTTAAGAATCTGCCTGCCAATGCAGGGGACACGGGTTCGAGCCCTGGTCTGGGAAGATCCCACATGCCACGGAGCAACTAAGCCCATGCGCCACAACTACTGAGGCTGCGCTCTAGAGCCTGTGCTCCGCAACAAGAGAAGCCAAGACAATGAGAAGCCCGCGCACCACGATGAAGAGTAGCCCCTGCTCGCCGCAAGCACAGAAATGAAAACCCAACACAGCCAAAAATAAATAAATAAATAAATAAATTTATTAAAAAAAAAAAAAAACCTGTACACGAATGTTTGCAGCAGCTTTATTTCTAATAGTGCCAAGCTAGAAGCAATCCAGATGTCCTTCAGACAAGTGGTTAAACAAACCATGGTGCATCCATGTCATGGAATAATACTTGGTAATCAAAAGGAACAAACTATTGATAAATACAACCATGATGAATCTCTAGAGAATTATAATGATTGAAAAAAGCCAATCCTCAACTTCCCTGGTGGCACAGTGGTTAAGAATCTGCCTGCCAGTGCAGGGGACATGGGTACGATCCCTGGTCTGGGAAGATCCCACATGCTGCAGCGCAACTAAGCCCATGCGCCACAACTACTGAGCCTGCGCTCTAGAGCCCGCGAGCCACAACTACTGAAGCCCTGGTGCCACAACTACTGAAGCCCGTGTGCCTAGAGCCCGTGCTCCGCAACAAGAGAAGCCACCGCAATGAGAAGTCTGTGCACCGCAACGAAGAGTAGCCCCCACTCGCCACAACTAGAGGAAGCCCACGCACAGCAATGGAGACCCAACACAGCCAAAAATAAACAAATAAATAAATATATAAAAAAAAAAAAAAAAAGAAAAAGCCAATCCCAAAAGGTTACACACTGTATGTTTCCATTCTTTTTTTTCCGGCTGCAGAGCATGTGGGATATGTGATCTTAGTTCCCTGACCAGGGATTGAACCCGTTCCCCCTGCAGTGGAAGCATGGAATCTTAACCACTGGACCGCCAGGGCAGTCCCTATATTCCATTCTTGAAATGAGAAAGTTATAGAACTGGAGAACAAATTAGTCATCGTTGCCATGGCTCTAGGGAGGTGGAAAAGGGAGGGTAGCGGGTGTTCTTATGGTGACAGAAATGCTTTTCATTTTGTCTGTATCAATGTCAGTATTCTGGGTGTAATATTTAACACAATTTTGCAAGATACTAGGGGGAAACTGGGTAAAGAATACATGGAATCTGTCTTATTTCTTACAACAGTATCTGCATCTACACGTATCTAAAAATAAAAAAGGTATAATGTTAAAAAGTCAATCAGGCTATAAATGTGGAAGCAGGGGCCAAGAGATCTTGTTAAATGTTAAACAAGACATCACATAAGCCAGTCAGCACATGCACACGTGAGATTAACTGGCTTTCAATGTTTGATGCTTTACCATCAACTGCAGAGACTAATGGATGGAGGGTTTTTAAACTCTGTTTCTCGATTCCACCCCTCCTCCCAAACTGACTAAAACAAAACAAAACAAAACAAATCCTCCTGGATGTTGGTAAGCTTAAGGAAGAGTGGAAAGGAGCCTAGACATGGGAGCAGGGAAGGTGGGGAGCAGGGAGACTGAGGTTTGGGTGATTGGGAAAGCAGGCCAGTTTGGATGGGCGCCTGCTAGCAGTGACAGCCAGAAAAGAAGTCTGGTTCAGGAATAAGACAGTGAATTGCATGGAGACTGCCTGGAAAGAACTGCATTTGTGCCAAGCATCAGCTTTTACCTTTCACAGAGCCCCCTTTTTTTTCGTTTTAACGCTCCATTAAAACATAGAAAAGTGCACAGATCTCAGTGTATGGCTCAGTGAATTTACACAAACTGCACACACCTTGTATGCAACACCCAGATCAAGAGAGTTACCCGCAGCCCAGCAGCCGCCTCCATGCCCCCTTTCAGTTCCTCCTTGCCTGTTTATACAAATGGAATCATACATTATGTACTCTTTGGCGATTTTGATCAACATTAAGTTTGTGATGGCCTTCCGTAATGTGGCATATACTTGTAGACCTTCATTCTTACTGTTATACAGTGTTCCATTTGTGGATATACTACAATGTATCCATTCTAATGTTGCAGGCATTTGGATAGCTTCCAGATTGGGGCTATATGCTGCTGTGATCCTTCTTGTAGTATCTTTTGGGAACATGCTACACATCTCTGTTGGGCTTCTGCCTATGAGTGGAAAGGCAGAGTCATAGGATATACACATTCAGCCCTTGTAAACAGTTTTCTAGTGTGGTTGCACCACTTTACACCTCTATCAGCACTTATCTAGATTCTTCCTGATACTTAGTATTTCCCATCTTCTAAATTTTAGTCCTTCTTATGGGTATGTATTGGAACTGCGTTTTTTTGTTTGTTTGTTTTTAATAATGAGTAATGAAATTGAGCAGAAGGGCCCTTTTGAAAGGAGAGACCAGGCACGCAAGACAACTCCCCGCCTTAGGGACCAGAACTTGCTCGGGGAGTCTTTCGTCCATTTACAAAAAAGAGTCTCACTTGGTTCAGGCCTGCACTGAAGATGACAAGTTGGAATGTTTCCCTTATACTTAACAGTTCAGCTCAAAGCATCTTAACCAAAGATTTGAGCAGTAGCAGCAAAGAAGAAAACTCCATGACTTGGGCTGACCCTTACGGGGCCAGAATTAAATATTGAGGTGAATGTACATGCAGTTACAGACAAGTCCTTTATCTAAACACAAACAATGACCAGACTCAGAATCTGTTCCCTCCATAATACTCCGTAATGGGACAGAATACAGATAACTTTCAGTTACCTGTTCCAGTGATAGGGTCATTCCAGCCATTTATCTGTGGGGACCCCTCGGACCTCCAGAGTTGATATTAAGATGATTTTAAACTGAAGACATTGGAAATTCAACAGATGCAAAGGAAGCTTTTTCAAAGCTTCCCTTATCTGATTAAAGGCAGAAGCTTCTGAGAGCGAGGCTGTAATCAATCAATGAACGCCCTCTCCTGGGGAGTTTCACTGGCCAAAAGAACAGGGAAAACGCTCGCACCTGCATAAACAAACATTATCACAAACTTTCTTATCTCCCATTTGTTCCCCTAAAAACCCACCGTCTTTCCTAAATCTATAAAAATACTGAATCACTATATTGTACACCTGAAACGAATAATGTAAATCAACTATACTTTAATTGTTAAAAATTTGCTAATTAAAAAACAATTGCATTGGAAAATTGATTTTAAAAAAAAGAAGAAACCATTTGATCTTCCCATAGAAGCTCCTTTCTCCCCCCTTCCTTTCCCCTCTTAAATTAGGTTATAGACACCTACCTCTAATTATGGAGGGGCCACTTCTTTTGCTGGATTCATGTGCATATGAATAAGCTCCTGTTAATCTGTCTTTTGCCAGTTAACTCACAGGCTTCTAATCACTGAGCCTAAATTAGAGCAGTTTTTCTTCCCAACAGGCCTTTGAATAGCAATAGGACTCCTCAATTTTGGACTCCCCTCATCTCATTAGCAATCATTAACCTATCTAGTACAACCGTTCTAGTTAAAATATATGATTTTAAGTCTTCCAATTTAAGTGTCCAAGTGACCCATGGTCTTGTGAAAAACCACCCAAATACAATTTTTAAGCTGTGTTCATTAGTGTTTGTGGGTAATGAGTTTTCTTTTTGTAAAGCGGGTACCTTAGACCTAACCCCAGCCTGCTCAGCCGTCAGGGTCTGTCCTGCACATCCCCTCACAGCGAGGGCTTAGCGTCCAGCAAGGGGGCTGCTTCAGAACCGCCGCTTCCAACCTCACGCCCCAGGAACGCCAGGCCTCCCGGCTTTTACCCCCTAGAAATAACAAGCTGCTAGTCACCTCGGCACCACTCATTTACCTACTCCCCCTCCGAGTTAGGATCCCAGAACCCTTTTGCCTGGAGACTAACGTGGGGCCCAAGTCAGACCAGCATTCTGAAAACAGGGTTCCATTTGGTGCTTGATGCATGATGTAGTTTTAGAAAATCAAACGTAAAAGGGACCTGAAACATAGTATTCCTCTCCCCATTTTGCACGAGGCATTGACACAGAGCTCCAAATGGTCGATGCCGTCCGGCGACACGGCTGCGCTGAACCCCGGGCCTTCCGCGCGAGCTTCAGGCCTCCGGACCTTGATGGCATCTCGGGAGGCTGGTGCTGCAGCGGCCGTACCCGAAGCCCGGGAGGCGGCGGGGTGGGCGCGCGCGCACCGGTCGCGGGTTAGCTTACCTGTGGGCCGCGGCCACGCGCCGGGGCCACCTGGGGGAGGGCAGACTGGGGCCGGACTTGGGGACCAGCGACGGGAAGGGGCGCGAGGCAGGAGGGGGGCCGGGAAAGCCCGGGAGACAGCCCAGCCGCCCCGCCAGCTCCCCTGCAAAGCCGAGCGGCCGGAGAGCGGAGCCGGGATCCCGAAGGGCGGAGCGCTGCTCGGCGCCGGTCCCGCCCCCTCGGGCGCCGGCCGACTCTCTGGCGGCGCTGGAGGCCCCGTGTGGAAAACACCTGCGCCAGACCCCGCTCCCCACCACGGAACTACGGCTCGGGGTTGGGACGCTGACACCTGCATGTTATGAAAGCTGCCAGGGGATTCTTGGGTGTGGCCGGTTGTGGTCCGTTTTCTACAAAGACTGAAGTTAGTGCATACAAGAGAGCTTCTAGCACGTCCAAAGTCGCTACGGGATTGTGAAAGGACCCATTTTCCGAGAGGATCCCAGACAGCCTAGCGTAAAAAATAAAACGAAAGGGGGCGTACTTAACGTTTTCATTGACTTCCTTGGTTTTAATTTTGAAAATTGGTTTCATGTGGCAAGTGCTGGCATGCCCACGTGCACCTTAAAATCTTGCATACACACTCACATTGTGTCAACAAACACCTTCCTGTTTTAAATACACTCGTGGTCTTTTTCTCTTCTTTAAACGAGTGTCGTTCGTGTCAGAAAAAAGGTGAATGTTGCTGTATTTAACCTGCTTAAAGGAGTTTGTCCCCCCTCCCCCCAAAAGCTCATCAAGCAAGTTGGAGTGTGCAGATATTCCCAGACGCAATCCATTACTCCAAGATACTCCTTGGCAAGTGCAAAGGATGACAAGTGTCAGTACTTCATACAACTAGATTTAATAAGTTGTTATTACAGAAAAAAAAAAAGGAGTCCAAACTACAAAGTTTAAGCAGTTGTAAGCAATAGCTGCATTGAGCTCCATGGTTAGTCACAGTACTGCAGTTCCACACAAGCAATATCAGTCCAAGCCCCAAAGGCGGAAGCTGAGTAAGGGTTACTAGCAAAAACAATCTAAGAGAACAGGTAATAAAAGATACAATACATTTAAAATTAGTTGTTAGTTGAAAAACAAATACAGAGATCTTAGCTGTGAACACTCTAAAAGTTATGTCCATTATTTTGACAGCAAAAATACAAATACCTAATACTTTATACCCCAACGGAACTATATCCAGAAAAGAAAGAGCAGAAGTTGTCCTGTATTAGCACCCAGGTTTTCTACTTGTTGTGATTAACTTCATTGTCATACAAATTTAAACATCCCCAAATCACATATCCATTTCTTGACCCATTTTGGGGTATAAAGTCAACAGCATTAATTATAAAATACTCTGGTAAAATGGAACACTATTGCAGCTGAGATAGAGAAGTTTGGTTATTATAAAAAAAAAAACAACAACAGAAAATGTTAGCTGACATACCACACAAACTGGTGAAAAAGCAACAGTCCATACAAATAAGCCAGTTTTAACAAAAAGATAACTTTTTTTTTTCACTAATCTGTGACTAATCTTTCACTCAAACCTTGCAAGTAGAGATGTCACAATACTCAAATATTTAGGTAGGAGCTTTACCCAGTTAAATGCCATTTTGTTGCTAATATAATAGATAAAATGAAAACTAGCAGTTATTTGCTAATTGCATTAAATGCAGTACATTCTGCATTAGCCCATGCCTCACTAACAAGCTATAAAACACAAGATATAGGCAGAAATCTAAGCATAATCTTTATACCACTAAGCAAAAATTTTCCAATTTCTTTTCTTCTGTTCCTAATCACTTATTTGTAGTTAATGTAAAATTCCAACCAGTAATATCCAATTTGAGTTAAAATTTTACATCACAACTTGATCTAATCTATATATTATTTACAAAACTGAATACATAGAGCATACCCAAGAGCCAACTCTGGACACGTGTTTCTCTGAGTCATTCATAACCTTGCCTCCGTGGCAGGAGGCCTGGAAGAGGCCATCAAGGACTGGGAGAAACACACCATCTGTCTAGAGCGAGTCATTGGATGTTCTGTTTACGCAACACCAGTTTTGCAGTTGTATGATTTTTGTTTAATTTTAGGTGCCATGACAATGACACGCTGCCTTAACAGCACAGCTTCAAGGTGAGTTTGGGTGTTGGAAAAGAAGCAGGAGGGCAGACAGATCATGCTCGGAGTGGCCAGATGTGTTGCCACAATAAGGGACAAACAAGGGGCACCATACCAGGAGCAGGCGGGGGGTGGAGGAAGACGAAGTCTGAAACTGTCCGTTTACAGTGGTGACCTCGGAGTGTGCCGCCTTGCCAGGCCACCCGTGTGCTCGGGGAGGTCACTCGGGCGAGACACTGCGATCCAAGTCTAACTACCCAGAGGGCTGGTCCTCTCAGAGACCTCCTTTCACTCTCAGACGTCACCACTGTAAATGCAGGGCAAAGATTTGGCCTGGCGAAAGGTACCCACTCACATGTGGACAGCAGTCGGTGGCAGATTCACACACACACACACACACACACACACACACATACACACACACACACGACAGAATGAAGAGTTAGAGGGGAAAAGCGATAAAACACTCTGTCGACCCGGCCAGGTTCTCAACTTGGTGGTATCTCAGTAAGGGGTGACTTCATCATCAGGGCCACAGATTTGGCTGCACCTGGTGTTGTATAAATCCACTGTGACATCCCTAGAGAACTGTACTGTGACATCCCTAGTCTTACACTAAACCACTGTAATAAAGGAAAAGGCTTGTCAAAATCTCACATGTTCTGCTCATTCTGTCATTTTATTACCCAATTATCCGTTACATTTTCCAATCACTTTACATAACCAACCATTTTCATCGTTGTCACACTATTGTAAACCACATCAGCAAGTTAATACATAAAGCTTTGCATTTCAAAAAACTAGACACTTTAGTAACAATATTACAAAGGTTTTAGCTTCAAAAATAACTGAAAATGAAAAAAATAAACTTTTAAAGAATTAGCATCATAAAATTAATTTATTCCAAGTAAAAATACAAAATAATATTATGACATTGACCAGATATGAAAGTCCCTCCCAGAAACAACTCTATTAATGATTGAGAAAGCACTCCTTAAAGAAAATACGAAATAAAATGAAAAATATGTAAATATGTTTAATTTTTTTCTTAGCAAAAAATCTTTCTAAAAATAACAATGAAAATTTGTCTCAGTACAAAGGCTACATTACTATTGAAAAAATACCAGCATGAAGAAAAGGTACATATTTGACAGTAGAAAAATGATTTCAGTGAATCACAATGTCTAAAGTTTGCAATGAAAATAAATCTGCAATAAAGATTTATGCCTTTTTTCTTTTCTTTTTTTTTCTATTTTTTATACAAACAGTACAAACAGTATTGCACATAACAACAAATAGTCGAGGTTAGGTTATAGCCTTCAAAAAATCGACTAGTTCAAGTGTCACATCAAGGAAAGGCCACAACAGGACCTGTGATACCCGGGGGCTTCCCATCAAGTTGCAGGTCAGAACACCTCTGTGTTTTAAAAAATAATTTTTTTTGAAGGACCCTCTCTTTTAATATAACATTAACAACTTGGGGGCACATTTATTTACAAAACAAAAGGGAACATGTTATAATTTAATAAACTAAAAAAGTTCTCTTTAAAAAAATACAAACAGAAGAACTCTTTCACAATCCTGGTCAGTCGTGCACAATCAACGCTTGATTATAAATATACAAATTAAGGGAAAGTAGTTTCCACCACCTATTCACAACTTTCAGCACCAAATGGAGTTTATTTTTTGTAACCTATTCTTTATGACAATGCTTTTTCGCCTTCACTTCAGCTTTATGCTGTACAATATTCCAGCTTTTTTTTTTAAATCTCAGTGTTATTTTAGTACATGAAAGAGGGGTGCTTCTTCAAAAAGTTTTGCTTCTTTCACATAATTAGGTAGATTTCTGTAGGTTAGATATGATCTTTAATATTATAGTTATAAAGCTCTAACTTCTTCATTTTCAAAAAACACAAATAAGCATGAAAAAAATAAAGTTACCCATCTGTTAAATCATTTTTCTTGCAGAATTAAATTAATATATATTTTTCTGAATAAACTTACTTAGAAAATATCATTTTCTTTCCTATATTTCAAAATTGAGGTATTGCAAAAGATCATGTCAGTCAGAAAGCATGCCTTTTTCCTTAAAAACAAACAAACAAAAAAATCTTCAGCCAACTTTTGAAAACTGTCTAGAATACAAAAAGTAGTAGTGCATAACAAAATTTCTTGTACAGATGAAAAAAACCACAAACATAGAAAAAAAACAAACAGAAAACCACAGCTGGGCTGGAAAAAAGCAATTATTACCAAAAAGCCCAGAGGTAACCTCAAAGGGGGAGAATTCTAATAAGCATTTTTAATCCAGTAAAAAACTATTTTGTTTTTTCCTTTTTGAAAACAAACTATAGTTTGAGAGCTGTTAATTGCAACTAAACACTGGAGAAACAAAACAAAACAAAACCAAGCGATATTAAGACAGTACAAGGACATCACAGCACATAAAACACAGCGACTTAAATCTATTCTGCAGTGTCATATCCAGTCAGATTGTCCCCAGAATTCCAAAACATAGGAAGAAGATTTAAAAAAAGATTTACATAGTCTCATAATCATTGTGTGTGTTTATATATTACTATCTGCAGCCCAAGAGTGAATGCTAAAAAAATGTCCATGGTAGTACTAGCAGGTCTGAATTCTATTCAAGCTTTACAGGATAAATCCAGGGAATTAAGTAGTTAACTTCTCACCCAGACAACCAACCCTGCCCAGGCCATCTTATTTTGTACAGACATTTCTTTAGCATCACGATCACGCAACTTTCTTAAAATGTGCCTAGTTTGTCAATTGACAACTTATCTCTATATACTGTATATATTCCTAGTGTTTGTAAGCTAAGATGAGCTCTTTGGTTTTCTGGACAAGGTCTGAAGCTATGTAAAATGGTGCAAGCACTAGGAGATTGTAACTAAGAGCTCATGTGTTAGTTAATAATATACCAGTTATGAACTGTCAAGTTCGTTAATGTCTGACACAGAGGCTTTAAACAGTTAAGTTTGATCACAGTTAGACATAATCACTTTACTATATAAAATAAATTGCACAATATATAACAGAGCACCGCAAAATACTTCATCTACCATCCACAAATTTGCTTTAAGAATATCCTACACCTAGGTTTTATATTGGTTGTAATATAGGTCATTCTGTTATGGGCTGTTCCTAATTTCCGAAGCATTCCATTTATTGAGGCATGCCTTCCTCCAGTCAATTACCACTTCTTTGAATGAAAAAAATCTTTTTTAAAAAAATCAGTATTTTATAGCTTATATAGATTCTTAATTTGTGCATTGTGGGAAGGTTTTATACTAGACATCAGATATAAAATTTATTGCATGCAGCAACCTGATTAAGTAAACATGCAGTCAGAAATAGTGACCTTCCGTTGAAGCTTTCTCAAGTCTATTCTGATCTCCTTTCGGCAGCTGATTCTATCCCTAAATCACAAAAGTATGTTGTTGGGTTTTTTGTAATTGATACCTTAGCCTGAATAGAGTATTATGGTATTAATAATACCACTTTAATAGCAGCAAAAGCTATTGCAGCATAAATTTACATAACACTAAAAGATCTAACCAAAATCCTCAGCAAAACAAAAATTAAACATGAAGGAAAAATAAAGATTCAGCTTATGAGGTATCCTTACATGTCAAAATAGAGAGCAACTAAAGGCTTATTTTCATTAAGGGTTTTCCTTACTCTAAATGACCCCAACTAATGATTGCTGAATTGTTGTGAAGTTTTTGCTACATCTGCCACCTACTCACGAGTATTACCTTTGGTAAGTCTTCTCCTAGGGGCGATTCTCTAAGTTTCTGAAAATAAGTGCATGCTCCAGTTCAAAAACGATCAAAACAATAACAATACAACAACAACAACAAACAAAAAAATCACAGACATCAACCTGATGGCCGCTGATGAGAATGGCAGTCTACGAGTGACAAATCAGGTGTAAGAAATTAAGGTACCAAGCAGACAAAGGTGTGAATCAAAGTGCAAATCAGTACCGTTATACACTCTGCAATTCTGCATTATACTGGACACTGAGTTCAGTAATATGACTGTAAATAATAATAATAATAAAAAGACCCATTTCTTCTTTAAAAATCGAGAACAAATGCACAGATTTCCAGAACACTGTAAGCCCTGAGGCAGTGCCCTCTCTTTTCCCTCCTTGTTATCTACTCCAGTACTTGTGGCTGGGTATACCCTGGGCTCAGCTCCAGCGGAACGGGACATGGCGAGGGCGGTCACCTCCCTCCTTCACCAGCGGTTTGTGGAACTCCCGCCCGGCGCGGGAATGTATGCTCGCCCAGCAGTATTCGCAGTAATACTGCAGACAGGTGACGTTGGCACAGAAGAATGGGGCAAACTTCCCACCACAGCGTGTGCCCTGGCACTCATCACACATCTGATCATCCAGCACATATGGCTTCACTTCCACCTGGACCCAAAGAGGAAAGACAGGAGAAAAGATTTTAGCAAAGCTTCCTCACATTTCTTCCTCTTGAGAGTTTATAATGGAGCTTAATATGTCCCAGTCAGACTCGGTGTTGAACTCAGCTGGTATCAGACAGTGGCTGACAGTATGGGATCTGCTCCTTGACTTACTACTTACTAGTTGTGTGATGGCAGTAACCTCTCTCTGTGCTTCTGTTTGCTCTATATGTGGATCTGTAAAGTGGGTGTAACGGTGATACACGGACACACACACACATCTGGATATCTATATGATGGGCATAGCAGGGTCTAACTCAAAGGGTGCTGGAGGATTAAGAGAGGTAGCACAGGTAAAAGCACATGAGCTGAATCCTGAAGGCTGGGAAGCACCCGGCTATGCACAAACAGCATTTCAGGGAGAGCAATCAGCGAGGACAAAGCCCAAAAGTAGGCAAAGGCAGAGCACGTACTTGGGGAAGTTTGGCAGGAGCTGGGCCAAAGGGGAAGTCCCACTGAGGCTGGCAAGCCTAGCTGAAGGGTGACCGTGAGGCTCTGGGCTTCAATGTTTTAAGCACAAGGCTTTCAAAAGACTAACCTCCCAGTACTGTTCACAATGGATGGCAGGGAAAGGGGGACTAGGGGGATGTTAAGAAGTTACTCGAACAATTGAGGCTTTTTTATTTTTTAGATTTTATTGCCTTAATCTCCCTCCAAGACTGGAAGCTTCAATAGAGAACTTTTCATCACAGCCCTGCAGGCTATGTTAGAGGAAAACCAGAAGCAAGGAAGAACAAAAGTTACCACAGTATTCCCCCATGTCCGCTTCCTAGAACCTCAGAAACGGACTATCATTAATGTTTTCATCCCAAATGTTAGAAATTAGCAGGAAGATGGCAAGTCTCTGCAATCAGGCTCCTTCCCACGCTGACCTCTAGAGCCGTTCTGGGGAAGGGCAAGCACTGTGGCCGCTGGGGCTATGGAGATGGGGACCCACGTTTTTTTTGACATGAGCCAACTGCCTGACAGTTTGGGCTGCCTCTGGATGCAGCCAGGAGGTTCCAGCAGGGCACGGGGCAGGGTACCGAGGGGCTGATAAGGGACAGCATGGGGTGAGCAGGGACATAGGGAACGCCTGGGATTGGGCTCTGGCATTCCTGGACCTTCCCTTCTGAAGGCCCCTTCGCTGGCCTCCTCTGGAGTTCTGTCTCTGCTTGGAAGACCCACTGGAGATGACCTGTCCCAGCCCTTGGTTACCCAAGGGGGAAAATGTCTTTGCTTTGGCCCTAGTTCCCTTCCTCCTATTTTTCCCTCCTCAACCTAACAGGTTAGTGAGTGGGCTTCAAAAAAAAAAAAAAAATCTCACATTCATCTCTGCATCATAACTAAAACTGTAGTGGCTCTCGGGTCATCTGCCCAGGTTCAAATCCCAGCCACATTACTAGCTGTACAACCTTAGGCAAATTTCTCAGGTACTCTGAGCCTCTGTTTCCTCATCTGTACACTGGGGATAAAGAACAGTTCATACTTTATAGGGTTCCTATGAGGAGCAAATGAGTCACATAAAGCACACAGAACCGTGCCTGGCACATCAGACGCCCTCATTAAGTGTAGTTATCACTCCCCCTGCTTCCTCTCTAGTCCAGGCCACCACAACGTGCATCCACACCTGTCCAATACCGATGGCCTCTGCACTGGCCACCAAGCTCCAGGCCTTCCCTGGGTCAATTCTCCTACGTCCAGGTAGACGTTTCAATCATCTGCCTTCTCAATGTTTCTTGCCTGGTCAAAAGCCCTTCAGGCTCTCCCCTACCTTCAGGAGTAAGCCCAGCTGCCTCAGTATTAACAGGGTACTTACTCCCTGTCCCCTGCGACTCAAATGTAAGCCAGAGCCTTCAGGATTTGCCCCAATCTCTCTCCCATCTAGTCCCCAACTCAAACTCGACCTGGTCTCTAACTTACCTGCACTTTCTTCCCACCTTACATGCTCAGCCCACCCAACAATTTCCTGTACCCAGTAAGGCCCAGTCTTTCTTTTCTCTTTCCTTCTTAGCATAAAATTAACAATCTTAAAGTGAACAATTCAGTGGCGTTGAATATATTCACAATGTTGTACAACCACTACCTCTATTTAGTTCCAAAACATTTTCTTCACTCCAAAAGGAAACCCTGTAGCCACTAAGCAGTTTTCCCTACCTTCTCTCCCTCCCCAGCCCCTGGCAACAACCTATCTGCTTTCTGTCTCTATGGATTTACCTATTCTGGATATTTTATATAAATGTAATCACATAATTGTGACCTTTTGTGTCTGGCTTCTTTCACTTATCATAATGTTTTGGGGTTCATCCATGTAGCACATAGCAATATTTGATTCCTTTGTATGACTGAATAATATTCCATTGTTTGTGTATGTATATGCATGTATATATATGGTATTTTGTTTATGTATTCATTCATTAATGGACATTTGGGTTATTTCTACCTTTTGGCTATTGTGAATGGTGCAGCTATGAACATGTATGTACATATGTTTGTTCGAATATTTGTTTTCAATTCTTTTCAGTACATACCTAGGAGTAGAATTGCTGGGGCATATGACAATTCTATAATTAACTTTTTGAGGAACTGCCAAATTGTTTTCCACAGCGGCTGTACCATTTTGCATTCCCACCAGCAATGTAAAAGGGTTTCAATTTTTCCATATACTCACCAACACTTGTTTTCCATTTCTGTGATTATAGTCATCCCAATAGGTATGAAGAGATGTCTCATTGTGTTCTGATTTGCAATTCCCTACTGACGACATTGAGCATCTTTTCATATACTTGTTGGCATTTGTATACCTTCTTTGGAGCAAGGTCTATTCAAGCTCTTTGCCCATTTTAAAAATTGGATTGTTTTCTGTTGTTGAGTTTTAAGACTTCTTTATGTATGCTAGATACTAGACTTTTATCAGACATATGATTTGCAAATATTTTCTCTTATTTTGTAGGTTGTGTTTCACTTTCTTGAAAATGTTCTTTGATGCACAAAAGTTTTTAATTTTGAGCAAGTCCAATTTATCTGTTTTTTTCTTTTGCTGTTCTTCCTTTTGATGTCATAGCTAAGAATCCACTGCCAAATTCAAGGTCAAGAAGATTTGCTCCCTGGACTTCCCTGATTGTGCAGTGGTTAAGAATCTGCCTGCCAATGCAGGGGACACGGGTTCAAGCCCTGGTCCGGGAAGATCCCACATGCCGCAGAACAACTAAGCCCGTGTGCCACAACTACTGAGCCAGCATGCCACAACTATTGAAGCCCACGTGCTCTAGGGCTTATGCTCCACAACAAGAGAAGCCACGGCACTGAGAAGCACACACACCGCAACAAAGAGTAGCCCCCACTAGCCACAACTAGAGAAAGCCCGCGTGCAGCAATGAAGACCTGATGTAGCCAAAAATAAATAAAGAAAATAAATAAATTTATTTAAAAAAAAAAAAGAAAAAGACTTGCCCCTATGTTTTCTTCTAAGAATTTTATGGTTTTAACTCCGATAGTTAGGTTAACTGATTTCGAGTTAATTTTGTATACAGTGTGAAACAGGGGTTCAACTTCATTCTTTAGCATGTGGATATCCAGTTGCCCCAGGACCATTTGTTGAAGAGACTATTCTTTACCCATTGAATGGTCTCACCAACCTTGTCGAAAATTAACTATAGGCCCAGCCTTTCAGCCCCACAGGGAACTATTCCTTCCTCCTTTGAACTTAATACTCCACTTTGCTCCTCTGGCATTTCCTATCTATAGTTCTGCCTTGGTCAGCATCTCTCCTTATCTTCAAGCAACTTGAGGACAGAGTAGATCTGGGGAAGAAGGTGGTCTGCAGAGACTGTGGGCTCCTGGGGGAAGGGAGCTGTAGGCTCATGAAAGTGTATATAACCTGGTCTGAACTCCCTGTACTTGAAGGCCAAGAAGGAGCGAAGTGGTGGACTAAGTCCCCTCTGCCCTGAGGTGGGAGGACTACTGGTAGAGGCAGGGTGTGTGGGGAACTAGGAGCAGCCAGCTTGTCCACCTTCGGTCCATGAGCTGAGGACTGCTTCGCTTCTACCACCAGGTAGACGCCTACACTCAGGGTGCTCCAGCAACCAGATCTGAGTCCCAAAAAGCCCAGAAAAGGGGATCCAGCAGTGAGAGAGAGGATTGGTCTTTTACATTCAGCAAAAGAAAGCTGCCAGAGGAGAAAGACAATAGCCCTTTGTAATATATACACATGTGAAAAGAGTACTTAAGGAGATTCAAGCCTAGCACAAAGGGCACTTTCCAGTAATATATATATATTTTTTTAATGTTACTTTTGTTTAGATGTAAAAGTGGCATTGTGGTTATGTGGGGGGTTTTGCCCCTCAGTTTTTTTTAAGAGCTTAATTTTTTAAATTGAGGTTAAAGTCATAAAGAATTAACCATTTTAAAGTGAACAGGGACTTCCCTGGTGGCGCAGTGGTTAAGAATCCGCCTGCCAATGCAGGGGACGTAGGTTTGATCCCTTGTCTGGGAACATCCCACATGCCGTGGAGCAACTAAGCCCGCGAGCCACAACTACTGAGCTCACGTGCCACAACTACTGAAGCCCACATACCTAGAGCCGGTGCTCCGCAACAAGAGAAGCCACCGCAATGAGAAGCCTGCGCACCACAACAAAGAGTAGCCCCCGCTCGCCACAACTAGAGAAAGCCCGCACGCAGCAATGAAGACCCAACGCAGCCAAAAATAAATTAATTAATTAAAAATAAATAAATAAATTTTAAAAAGGGGAGGGGATTGAAACGGAATAGGACGGTGTGGGGCCCTCCTGGATACAACCCCCACCTTGGGTCCCCCGTTTCTTGTTTGTAGAAAAAGACGTTAGTCTCCTAGGCCTTCCCTGAGTTCCAAAGAGCAGACTCAAGCAGTTACTAATTAGGGGAGTGAAGAAATGCAGAAACAAAGGAAAAATAGTCAAGAAACAACAGTTCAGCGATAAAACAGAGTCCTAGTTCCTCCTCAAGGGAAATACATAACAATCTGACACATCTTTGAGTTGTTCTGCAGGAACTAAGACCCTCACCCAGGTGGAGGATGGTGACTACATGCTAACCATAAGCACACAGACCCCAGACTGGTTGGAATCAGAAGGTTGATGATTAAGATTCCTGAAACACCACCCTGTTACCTCACCACCAACCAGACAGAAGAAAGTCATGCCCCCTGCAACCCTCACCTCAAATGTTACCTTTCAGAGCCCTTCCCTGAAAGCCATCAGGGAGTTTGGGTCTTTTGAGCATGAGCTGCCCATTCTCCTTTCTTGGCCCTGCAATAAATGCCTCACCACAACCTGGTGTCAGTGAATTGGCTTTGCTTTGCAACGGGTGGGGGGACCCAAGTTAGGTTGGGTAACACCCATACATGTACATTTACTTTGTTTTTTAGTTTTTTGCCACTATTGACAATTCTGCAATAAATATACCTTTCATGTGTCCTCACATCTGTGGTTTTATTTCTAAGCATTGGGATTATAGCATTAAAAACAACCAACAGTAGGATTATTGGGTCAAAGAGCATAGGTATTTTTAATTTTAAGACTTTGCTAGTTTGCTTTTTTAAAATGTAGCAATTCACATCTCTATCAGCACTTAACAAGTAGTTATCACCTCTTTTAAATGCTCTCCAGTCTGATGAGAATAAAGTGACGTTAATTTTCTTTTTCCTGACTATGAATAAACGTGAACATTTTTTTAGGTGCATTGCCTGTGAATTCTTATGTGAATTATCTTCTACCCATTTTCCCACTGTGTTGTATGTCTTTTTCTTGCAAATTTTTAAGAGTTCTTTGTATGGTATAAATAATAATCTGCAATTGTTTTCCAAATCCATCATTTGCCCATTGACTTTTCTCAGGGCATCTTTGCCATTTAAATGTATTTTATTTTTACATAGTCTAATACATTTATTTCTTTCTGAAGCTTCTAAGTTTCTAATCCTTATTAAGAAGGCCAACATGGCCCTTAATTTTTTCATACAGACCTAGTTGCTTTGATTTTTTTTTTTAAAGATTATCATTATTTTTTTATGTTTAAATCTTTCTTTATGTAGATCCTATTTTTATGGTTTGGTTCATTGCAAGTCATTTATAATTTTTGTTACAACTGTGATTATTTTCTCCATTTTTATTTCTAGAATAGCATAAAGCTACTAGTGTTCTTCCAAGTCTTCTTGACAGAGAAATAATATCTTGACTAAATACAGGATTTTGGGATCACATCTATTTCTCTCAGACTAATCAATAGTATTCCTTGGTGTTCTAGCTTCCAGTGCTGCAGATGAAAACTCTGATGCCAATTTCTTTCTTTTTTTTCCTTTGTAGGAGATAGTAACTAGCTCTTTTCACGTGGAAGCATGTAACATTTTCTCTTTATCTTCAGTGTTCAGAAATTTTAGTTTTATGAAACCAAACTTGCGTCCGCTTGCCCATCACAAAACAAAGCCAATTCACTGATACAAAGTTGTAGTGAAGGAAAGTACACCTTTTATTACAGGGCCAAGCAAGGAGAACAGGAGGCTCATGCTCAAAGACCCAAACTCCCTGATGGCTTTCAGGGAAGGGCTCTGAAAGGTAACATTTGAGGTGAGGGTTGCAGGGGGCATGACTTTCTTCTGTCTGGTTGGTGGTGAGGTAACAGGGTGGTGTTTCAGGAATCTTAATCATCAACCTTCTGATTCCAACCAGTCTGGGGTCTGTGAGTTTGTGGTCAGCATGTAGTCACCATGCTCCACTGGGGGTGGGGGTGAGGGGGGGTCTTAGTTCCTGCAGAACAACTCAAAGATATGTGTCAGATTGTTATGTATTTCCCTTGAGGAGGAACTAGGACTCTGTTTTATCGCTGAACTGTTGTTTCTTGACTATTTTTCCTTTGTTTCTGCATTTCTTCACTCCCCTAATTAGTAACTGCTTGAGTCTGCTCTTTGGAACTCAGGGAAGGCCTAGGAGACTAACGTCTTTTTCTACAAACAAGAAACGGGGGACACAGAGGGGCTTTTGTACCCAGGAGGGCCCCACATGGTCCCGCTCCATTTCATAGGGAAATGGTTAAATAAAATGTGGTACATCTACCCTGTGGAATATCATGCAGTCATGAAAAAGACTGAATTAGTGTTTGTTTTGAAAGGATTTCTACAACATGGGGATATTAAGATCTAGTGGAGTGATGGATACAAGCACCTACTGCAAACTGAAGAACACTGAACAAATAAATGTAAGGTCAAGTAATACATTCATGCTGATATCTGAAAATGCAATATGAATAAACTGCATCTTCCATGTATTCAGGCTTCCAGCTGAGCGTGGCACCAATGTTCCTTACTGCATGAGGGGTTTTGAGGGATCTAGTCAACACAGTACTTCAGAAGATCTACCATGAAGCCCTATCATGCCAGAGGCACCAGGCCTAGGCATACACTGATGCCTTATTCTATCAGCTTCCTTAAGGAATAATGGATTTCTCATAAGTTACTTTTCCATGGAGCAGACATTTTTTCTTTTTGGTGCTAAACATCTTGAATTTTGATGTTTCTTGATAGAAATCATCCTAAAATGTACTATTTATTCTTCCCCCTCTTAAGCAAAGGGTACTATCAGCGTCCTTTATAGTAGTGCAAGTAGGACAATGCAGTGGACAGTTTTCACTTTTTCTGTCACCTCCTTCAAAATGTGTCTATCTGCTACCACTTCTATTAATACCTTTCAAAGACCCTTTATAATTTTGCAACTTCCAATCATTATAATTGGATTAAAAGCTAGATAATCACATTTGCTAAATCTCACACATTAACTAAGACTCTGAATAGAGACAAAAAAGTAAAGGATGTGGCTTCTGGACTGCCACTGTGCTCTCGGAGGCCTTTCCCGACACCTTCCAGAGGGCTCCCTTCCAGATGGGTGAGTGGTGCTATTATTGCAAAGCTGCTGTCAGCACCTGTGTGCAAGGACTGATCCAAAGAGTACAGCCATGCCCAAAAGGTAGGACATACACCAAGAGTCAAAATGATCCACAAACACATGTGCAAAGTGGCAACCACAGCCTCTCAAAGAGCAACAGTCAAGCAGTACCTCTGACAATTTATATCAACAAAGAGAAGTAGCTGCATGAAGGACACTGGTAGTTAGGTGGTCCTTATGCTAAAGAAGGGTGATTATTTTGGCTCAAATGGATTCATTCATTTGATGAATATTTATGGAGTGCCTATTCCTTATATGCCACCGTATTAAAAACTGAAATACAATGGAGAACAAGGCACAGTTCTTCCCTAAAATAATTTATGGTCTATTTGAGAGTTTCTTAAAGGCATTCCCAACCATTTGTAGTTTTTGCCATATCCTAATGCCATCTGTACTATTACTTGATGTTTTACCTGACTATCCAGATTAATTCTATTCTTCCCAATACACATATACATAATTATTAAAATAAAAACAGAAAAAGAATAGATATATGTATATGTATAACTGAATCACTTTGCTGTACACCTGAAACTAACATTGTAAATCAACTATAACCCCAAATAAAATAAAAATAAAATTTAAAATAAAATAACATAAAATAAAAAGAGGCTTCTCTGTTAACTACCTAAAACACCTGGAGTATCATTAAGCTACAGCACTTTGGAGACACCAACCTATTGGGATCACATTAGTGATCTACATGACCATTAAAGTTCAAATACTAGAGCCCTTCACAGAGCCAATCAAATCACCAAGCTGACCTTCTGGTGCAAAGAGATTTACAGGACCAGGAGATGAGAACGTCCTACAGAGAGAAACGCTTGAATTCATACTACACACCTAATGGAGGTGACCATACCCAAGGATGCTGAGAACATGTGTAACTTATTGATGAGGGATAACTATTAAGGTTAAGGAAGACTGATGGGGAATGCTGGATACGTGGCTATAAAAAGATGGAAAAAGGGAATAATATATGTAGAATGATATAGGTGAAGAAAAAGCCATACTTTAATAAACTGATCTCAATGTTGACGTTGTTGTGTTTCTAACAAGCTAGGGAAAATATTTTGCTTGGCAGTCATTTTGATATTGGTCAACATAATGACCTCCTAAAGTAAATAAAGCAATGATTAACAGCTCTTGGTGGCAGAGAGGTGATACCTAGGGAGACCATAAACTATTCACAGGTCCAGAGTTCTCTCTCCTTGGACCCGAAAGGTTGTAGAAATGAGAAAGGAGGCATTAGCCAAGGTCAGGCTCAGCTTGAATTATGTGCTAAAGGTCATATTAAGAACAGCTGGTCCCTGCCGCAGTCTGCCCTTTGGTGACAGGAAAAAAAACAAATTAAGTCTGTCAGATACCCAGCCGTCCCAAGGCAGGTAAGGCATGTTTACAGGTGGCTGGAAGATGAGTAGCAGCAATGATTTCAGATAATGGAGTCAGAGTGGACAAACTGGAGAAAGAGGCCAAGTGAAGAGGTATAATTTAATAGGGATAACTGTCTGGAAAGGCCTGCCCAGAAGTCAGGTAGGCCATTTCTTATCATCTGGAGCAACGTGCTTCCTGGAAAGACCATTTTGTTTGGTGTACTCAAAGCTTTAAACATAACGTATTCCTAATCTTCTTGGCATGTGTCACAGAGT
Organism: Balaenoptera physalus; assembly: GCF_965194825.1. NCBI lineage: Eukaryota > Metazoa > Chordata > Mammalia > Artiodactyla > Balaenopteridae > Balaenoptera > Balaenoptera physalus. The sequence goes on along the minus strand of NC_138893.1, from coordinate 57,686,765 downwards.
ACATCTATCCAGGCCTAAAATCCACAGTAACCGCATTACCATTCCCACTAAACACGGTGTCTTTACAGTTGCTAAAGCAAGTCCTCCACCGGCAGGCAATACTAAGAATGTTTAAACTAAATCTTTAGTTTTTCAACTATGAGCTGGAATCCTGCTGTTTAGAAAGCAGATGACAGATGCCTAGGAAATTAAAGCAGCAACGTGAAAATAGCTTTTCCTTAGCAACAAAGTTATCCACAACCTTCCAGTTATAGCAAATTCGCAGTTATTAATTTTAGAAGAAATCTGGGGTAGATTAAAATAAACACAGCGAAAATGGTTGAATTTTATTCTCTTTTTACCTTTCAAAGGATGGGACTGACCATTTTTCATATTTTCAAGTGCTAGAGGAAGAAAGGTTTTAAACTCACCCTTATGCCTTTCCCACAAGGAAACATACTTATGTGTGCTAATGTTGACACCTTTGCTGTATGTCTATAGAACACAGAGAGATCTGTGAGTGCTCTGTTTGGTCTTAAGATTACTTTTTCATGAAACGAAGAAGGTCCAGCTGACAGAATCCTGCATACTCCACACATTCACTCTCTAATCTTGTTTCCTTCCATGCTGCTTGGGAATGGGGCTGGAGGTGAGGATATAAATCAGCCCCAAATCAATTTCTAGTGGTAGAAGAGTATATCATATAGAGAACAATGGGTAAGAAAGTCATTTAAAATCTATAAAATGCATGACTGCCATGGCATCACCACTCCCTAACCCCCCAGGATGCAGACGTGCAGAGCCCTCTGGCTCTATCCATTTAACTGGCTACATCATAACCTTGCAGGCCACAGTTTCCTCTACTATATTAGAGGTTTGGACCAGCTCTCTTCCAAGTAAAAATAAGCACTCACCAAGAAATTGCTAACTGACTGATACCCCTGCCTTCTGAGGTCAAAGAACTTGAATATCCTACTGAGGTAACTACTTTAAAAAACTGTGGCTTTTTCCCATTAATAATCTCATAAACAGCGCCTAAACTCAAATATGAGAAGGAAAGAAGAACACTTAATCACTCTAAAGAGCTTTCATATTAAAAATTATCACAATTCCACAGGAGAAGACATAAAAAGAGAGCGAAGGACAGAAGAGATGAGGGGTCAAGACCAGGAAGGAGAGACAAGACAAAAAGGTCCCATGCCATTCAGAGAAGAGGAATATTTTTCTCTCTTTCTTAAGATGACCCAAACTCTATTTTAAAAGCTATTTCTAGTCAAAGGCTCTGAGACTCCCAGGGCTTCAAAATAAGCCCATGTGGTATTCAGAAAATATTTGAACTCACTTCTGGGTGTTGCTTCCTCTCAAAGGGTCAAACCAAACATAGCTATAGCTACAGCTGGGAAACTTTCAAGCCAGATCAAGGCCAGGGCCAGTAACAGCAGCAAGTTAAAGGCTGGGCTGTGGGAGTCCCAGACTAAGGCTCGGAGCAGAAATAGTCTGGGAACAGGTCGTCAGAACCCTCACTTCTTTGGCTATTCAGTCATCTCATATATTCTAGCTGTGGCCAGGGACAAAGAGCAGTATTATCAGCACTTCTGTTAGTATGGTTACTAGTTCATATTAATCTTCATGCAGGCTAAAAATATAAAGCCTTTGATAATCTTTAGCTAAAATTCAGGCCCAACATGTTTTTAGTGAAGAGAGAAAAAAAAGATTAAATGTGTGAAGTACTTGAAGTGCTTGCAAAGAAAGGTGCAGTGGATAACATCTCACTAAATAAAAAATGGGTTATTCTAAAAAGCGCTATTCAAAGCACATACGATGTGCTATGGCTTAACTAACACAGTGTTCCTTAAATAAAAGTATCAGAAAGCTCCAAATTAGCTAACAAAGTCAGACTCTCAGGTCTTCTACACTAAGCTAAAATAGAGTCAAGGGAACATTATTTCCCAATGGTATATTGATTTCAAAACTATTTTCCCTTCTTATATAGAGACTGATGTGTTAGAAAGATACAATAGATAATCTCAAGAAATCAAGAGATGAAGGACTACAAATACTAAAGAGAACAGCAACCACACTTTCAGTGCCCCTCCCAGCATTCTGAATATGCAGCTACCCCACCCCAACCCTTTGTAGATAGAAGACACATGTCCAGCAATTCCATTTCTGGGTAGTCAAAAGAACTGAAAGCAGGATCTTGAAGAGATATTTGCACTATTATGCTCACTGCAGCATTATTCACAATAACCAAGGTGTGGGAGCAACTTAAATGCCCACTGACAGATGAATGGACAAAGAAAATGTAGTATATACATAAAACAGTATATTATTCAGAAGTAATAAGGAAGGAAATCCTGTCACATGTGACAATATGGATGAACTTTAAGGACATTATGCTAAATGAAATAAGCCATTCACAAGAGGACAAACACCACATGATTCCATATGAGGAATCTAAAGTAGTCAAACTCATAGAAAGCAGAAAGTAGAATGGTGATTGCCAGGGGTTGGGGGCAGGGGGAAGTGGGGAGTTGCTGTTCAAAGGGTATAAAGTTTCGATTACACAAGCTGAAAAAGTTCTAGCGATCTGCAGTATAACATTGGGCTTATGGTTAACAATACTGTACTGTACACTTAATTTGTTAAGAGGGTAGATCTCATGTGTTTTTTACACCACAATAAGAAAAAAAAATAAAAAAACAGAGAGATTATATGGTGGGTGGGACAAACTTGGAAAAAGGACCGAGGAAGGGAAAAACAATCAACTGCTTACTAAACTTTTGATTTTGAGCATGAAAGAAGAAACGAAGCTGAAAACACTAATTACTCAACTGGGTTCCCTGGAACACTATTCCCAAGAGATGGTACGTTTTAGAAGAGTTCCATGGTCAAAAAATTTGTGAAAAATTGCATATTGTTTCCTTCTTGGATGTTCACAATGAGATTAGTATATAAATGCTTCCAAGAAGTCCTAGAATAAACTAGCCTATTTAACTTTCTTCAAGAAAGCATTTCTAAACTCATTTGACTCAGAAAAAGATTTTTTTTATAAAATAAATATTAAAATCCCAAGGGATTCATGTTTCATGGAGAACAATGTAGGAAATGATGATTTGGGGAACTAATTTTAGGGACAGATTCCTGGGCAGGGCAGACCTGCCTACTGAGAGCTCCTCCTCCTGTTTCAAAAACCCAAATAACCAACCAACATTACCCCTATCTTTCCTGAAATATTTAACTCCTTTTATCATGTGAAATTCCAATTAGACTGTCTAATAAACATCTTCCAGAAGAGCTCAAATATTAGTCATTTATGATTTCATGTAAATTAATGTGTTTTCAGAGTCACTGTGTATTGACAGAGTACTTTATAGTTTTCAAAACCACTTTAACACACATACACACATGTCCTTCCTTCAAGCTACACAGGTAGGTATAGTTAAGACTAAACCCAAGATTGGCTGATTCTAGTCTAGTATCCGTTCTACTAGAACAATAGCTGTGCTAAACAACAGCTGTGAGAGGGATCCCTGAGATTTTTATAAAGAAATAGTTCACATAAATCAAATCATATGTTTTTTTTTAGATTAAGGGAGACTCAACTGATTCTACCCATACTAATTTTCTCAGCACCATGGAGAGTAGACAAAAGAGCAGAAAAATGGCCATGTAAAAAGATTACCCATTGTCTAATGATCTCAATTTTCACACTACAAAAATCTTTCATATGTAAGTGACCTAGACGAGTTATAAAGAAAACTGGATTTAGCAGAGCTTTCACATCTTAAGTGTTCATTTGGCATCACTTCTAAAAATACCATTAAAACAGACAGAATGAGTACAGATGTCCTCTTTTGCCCTTATTGTACTTAAATACTTTAAACTGTTCCAGTTTTTCACAGAAACACTGTTCAAAAGAATATAAGTAAAATTTAATCCTAATCTTTTACTCAATTTCAGGTTCAAAATCTTTTCATTATTAGAGAAGATACTGGTAAAAACACCTCTTTCTAGACTAAAGAGAGAAACACCTTCAATCCTTTAAATAGAAAATGCATCCAGGTGTTTACACCTTTAAATGAAACTTCAGTCTCTACATACATGTCTTGACTAACATCCAACTTGCATGTTGATAGATTGGCACTTATGTTAAATTTTCGTTTTTCTTTTTATTTTTTTTAGTGTCAACTTCAACTATTTCATTATCCTTATATTAAAGATTCTGAGTGAAACTGAGTAGGCACTTTAAAAGACAAAAAAAAAAAAAGAGAGCGAATCAACTATTAGTCTTGGACATATGGTTAGGAACCAACAGCACAGTTTAAATAGGCCAAGTTCAGCAATGATACAAATCAACATCTGTACAGCCTAGTAACTTTCCAGAGCACTTCTTCACCTTCATTGTTTATCTGTGTTATAAACCTTAAGATTGTTAGGTTAGTGGTCTTATTACTCTGGGACAATAAAATCAAGCCTCAAAAGGTTAAGTAACTTGCCCAAGGTCACATCATGGCTGGGAGAAGAGCTAGGAGTATAAACTCAGATCTCTCAGTTCCTAAGCCAGGACACACTTTTTTTTTTTTTTTTACTACAGCCACGGTTCTGTGGGTGATGATGGCAGGAGTGGGTGTGGGACCCTTAGATACATAAACACCCCCCCACATTAGTGTTCTAGGGAGCCTCTGTTACCCATGAGAGTGTATGCCAAGGCAGAAGAAATGCTGAGAACCCTGTGCTGGGTATCATACAACTTCAATATTGTCATCATAGGGATGAATAACCAGTTGACCAGTAACTGTTGAACATTAGCCATAAAACATGCATAAATGTAAGCCTTAAAGGATTTATTTCAAGATGTTAATAACTTCTCTTTTGAAGTAAAAACTGAGGCATGAATTGTATTTGTCTCATTTATAATAATGTTCAATAACAAGGGTCATTATGACAGCAAAAATGCCAGTTTCACTAAACATTACAATCCAGTGGAGTTGCATTGGCTCACACTGACTTAAAAAAGGGTTTACATGAAGACAACATAAAAATTAAAATCAAAAGCAAAACAATTGCAAAAAAAAATTTCAAATTCATTTTGTTAATATTCAAAATTACCTATAGACATACTGACAAATTCTGATAACAAACTCCAGATGTGCCCTGCTCTGTGCAGTGTATGTTCACCTGAAAAGTTACATGAAATATGGAAACACGTATAAAACTAACTAAAGGACCTATAATACAACTCAGGGGTTCCTACCCAGGTCTGTGGAAAAATGACTTCATAGAAGAAGTGGGTTTAAAGAAACATTAGACCCTGGATGAGCAGCAACGTTCGGGAAGGGAGTTCCATAAGCAGAGGCAGCTCTCACGTCAATTAATGACAGGTGTCTTGAGAGTCTCCAAGCCTCTCCTAGATTCTTCTCTGTTGCAAATAAAGGGGGTTGGATGAGGTCATGCCCAAGTTAAAGTCTAGCTTTAATGTACTGTAAGTGTCAAATAAACTTTTTGATATGCTAAACAGCAAAACCTAAACTTCTTTATTACTCAAGTGCCTGCTTAACTAAGTAAAAAAAGAAAGCTGTGCAGAGTGCCCTCTGGTGGACAGTTGGATATGCCAAAGGGCTTCCCATCTGGAAGCTCTCAAACAATCAGCATTCATTCAACAACGCATTCATTCATTCAAATATAATTAAATAATGTGTCCACTGTGTGTTAATTATTGAGTATACAGTAGCTAACACGAGAGACACACAGTCATTGATTGCCCTCATCGACTGCATAGTCTAGAAGCATAGGTGGACATTAAAGCATTGCTTCATTACAGAGGTATTTAATGCCACAAAGGAATAATAGATGGTATTATGACAATGATCTATGGGGAAGATGTAAGCTCCACTGAAGAAAGGATTCCTAAAATTTTCACAATTAAGCTGAGACCTGAAGGAAAAGTGAGTTTCAGGCAGGCAGAGGAAACAGTATCCATAATCACCCTGTAAAATAGAGAAAAAGGCCAGTTGTGATTGGCTCAAGATGAGGAAATGGGAGCTGAGGCAGAGGTAGTACGTAGTACACGAAGGGTCATGTAGGCAGTGTTAATTAAGGACTTTGACCTTTAACCTAAGAGCAGTAGAACATAATCAAAAGGTTTAAAGGAGGGAAAGATGTGATTCAAATCATGATTTTAAAAGATGGCTTTAGTTTTTCATGTAAAGAAGGAATTGGAGTTGGGCCAAAAGTTGAATTGGGGTTGCTTCTAGTCCTTGCTCTCCCATATACCAACCTAGTTTATTCTACACACTTACTGAGTGTCAGCCAAGTGCCAAGCACTCCCATTCAGATCTCTGGGCACAGGTGGCAGAGTCGAGATCATGGCAGCTCCGTGAGGAACTACCATTAGAAGCCTCTTCCACCTGTTAGTCCTCCCATTGCTACGCATACTGTGGCGAAAAGCTTGCTGATGCATAGATTTTTTTTTTTTTTTTTTTTTTTGATGCATAGATTTATCAGCCCACTCCAACAAGTCACATATTCTTGGGGGACCCTAATTACTGCCATAGCAGGGGGCAGAAATTTGCCCCAACAGCCTGGGCTGCCTTGTTCCTATGACTTCAAAGAGCACAAGTTAATAAGTAGGATCCCTTCCCTATAATGAGCTGAGTAAAATTATACAGGATAAATCCACTATCCCTCAACTCCCTATCCTCACTGGGGTCATTATTCAATTGATCCTCTTATTGCAGACTTGAAGGATGCACATTCAAATACTTCTTCCTGTGTTCTAAAATTGACTGTGGTGATGATTGCACAACTATGTAAATATACTAAAAACTGAATTGAATACTTCGAATTGTTGATTTGCAGGGTATATGAATTACATCTCAATAAAGTTGTTACCAAAACAAAAATTTTTTAAATCACCTCTTCTTTAAAGATGATGACATGGATGAGTGAGACGACAGCAGAGATTAAAAGTGCCAAAGCCATAGGTGCAACTGTTTCTGTAACTGTTGCATATTGGCATATTTTATATTCATAGGCAAGCCAAAAGTCTCTACGATGATGAGAAGAAATCAAATCTATAAAGGCTGTATTTTCCCCATAAATCACTCCATCTAAAAGCTTAGCCAAAGAGCAGCAATAACAACAACAAGGACGATACATAAACATATAAACTCTCAAAAGAGATGTTTTTTTTTGAAAAAAGGTGGTTGGACATAAAAGAGGTTAATGAAACATACCAATCAGATCCTTCTTCATTTACCTCCCACAGTTTACCTAGGAAAGGTGCAGCCTGAGAACATACACCTTAAACAGTGCTAGAACTTCCATGATTCCAGACATTGCTGCTCTGCAGGAGGCCCTCTCCCACTCTCCATATGGGGCAAACAGTGAAAGAGGAAAGGGCTGCAAACACGAAGCAAGTGGCCTGTAAAATGCCATCTATACTTGTTGTTTTTTGGTTTTTTTTTTAATCTGCTGATTCCACTGAATCTGCATTTATGATACAGACAGCAAAAGAGATTCCTTTGACCAGAAGGATGATAAAGGTTGAAGCTATTCAAAATAGTCAAGGCCTCGGTTTAAAAGCAACTTTAGGCTAACATTAGAATGAAGGAGAAAAGGACTATAGCATCTTGGAATTTGCAACAGCAAGGAAAAGGGATTGTGGGCACAGGTAGACACCTGCCACTGACTTTCGAAGCTTCAAAACCTTAGCTATGAGACTATTGCTAAAAACCTGGAAGGGTTATTCAGGAAAGAAGGGTGTGCCCGATGACAGAAATTCTCCATGGTCAATCAAGAACAGAGCCCCTGAGAAAGAAAAAGGGCGTTACCTAAGGAAATACTAATATGCTTATATATAATGGGAACCCTCTGGAAAGCTCAAACTTAAGCTTTAGAAGAAAGACACATAAATATAAAAGTAGAATCAACCTAAAAAAGCATCTACAGCAAACGGTGCAGTTAAGAGAGGCTCAGAATGCCAGGGACAACAAAATAAGGTATTGCTGGCCATGTTCAAAGCAAGAAGAAAACAAGGATAGAGTAACAGTTTGGGAGAAAGGAGTGTAATATTCACAGAAGACCAGTGAAAAAGGAGCCCCACTCAAGATGGAAGCTGACTTCCTTCTCTCATAATAAAGAAAATGGTCTGCACCTTGGTCAGAGCAAACAAAGAGCATGAAGATGGAGCTGGGAGACAGGGAGAGAAAGGAATCCATCACTTTCAATGATTTCCAGTTCTCCCACTTAGATGACTCTCATCCTAGGGCACTGAAGGAACTGATAGGTCCCTTTTGACACCATGTGGATGGAGATGGCATTCTTTTGCCCACAACAGTCCCACTCTACATGTGTCCAGTGAGACACACTGTATATATTACTTTCTTGCTCAGTATCTCTTCTGGGCTTCTCAACAATCTAGTCGGATACACAAAGCTATTACTACTGCCCTCATTATACACTGAAACTCAGAATTTAAGTGACCTGCTCAAAATCACACAGCCCACCAGGAACAGGACCAGATCTAGACCCGGTCATCTGACTCTAGCCAGTGCCCTTTTCACTAACCAGTGTTATCTTTTCACTGCATCTTCAGCAGAGCAACCGATAAAATTCAAGCTACGTAATATTAACAGCAGTGTAAGTATACTTCCAGCAAGATGAATACTATTAACCAGCAAGTGCCAGTTAAACATCTATTAACTGCCATATGACTCTGGCTGTTCAATCTTCAAATCTCATTTAATCGTCACACCATCTCCAGGAGGGAGTTGCAGATGAGGACCCAAGGTTCCCGGCATTGAGTAACTTGCTTGAGTCACCAGTGACTGGTGCAGCAAAGGTTTAACTGTATTGGAATCTGTTCTAGCTCCAAACTCCATACTCCTTCCATTACAACTGGCTGTTACCCTAAATGTTTATCAAGAACTACTCTAAGATATGGAGGGTATGGTTAACCCAAATACAGTGAGCAGAAAACAGTCAATGGCTTTCCTGAGTCTTGAGAAGTTTGATGTGCCAAATATATTTCTATAGCATGGCCTATGATTATGCTAACAAAAGAAAAGCCACTTCTTTCTTTTTTACCTACGTCGAAGTCTTGTGGGAATCAATGCTGAGGGCATGAGCATAGCAGGGGTGAGAGTAGAGGTAGGCAATAAAACAAATAGTGCCTGAATTTTCTATGATGCTGAAAGGGGTTCAAAGATTTCTGTAATCCCTGGGGTAAGTGTGCTTCCTTCTAACTAAGGAATAGGCCAGGAGGTTGCTAGGGTGAGAGCAAAGGAAAGATATAAGCATGAGCAAGTGGAACCTTCTTTTACCACCTCTAGGACCTACCTCCTGAGAAGTCTCATTAATTCTGGCTTCAGAGGGGAACAAAGAAAGCTACTTTGATAGAGATGAGAACATAAGCGCTCTTCAAGTTAAGTTTATTGCCTGGGATCACCAGTGATGGGGGCAAGAGCAGTCTAAATGTCATGGAATCTGGGGCTTCAGACTCACAAATGTATAGGCACTAGCAAGTCCACCAGCAGCGGTAGTTAAGAGAACACTCCACATAACACCATTTGTCAATTCAACAAAGGTTAATCAAGCATCTACTGTATCTATACATCAAGCAGTGGGTAAGCTCTGTGGAGCTTACAGTCTGTAGGGGAATTACTGATACAGAACGGGTGCTGTGGGCACCTGAAAACTAGGAATGGAGCTGAATGTTTATCACCCCCTGAGTTTCCACTGATTCAGAGTGTTCCAAAATTCTGTAAAACTTCATTCATTTTAATTAAAAAACAAACCACCACTACTTACTTTTAAGGATCCCAGTAGATGCAGCAAATAGACTATTTATTTTAAGCACTGGCTTTTGTAATTTGATCTATGTCTTAAAGAAAATGTAACCTTGTTGACTATAAAAAAAATTCATCACCAACTGAGACTTTCACCTCCTAAGAAACTTAGGTCTACTACGCAAAATCAGTCAGTCAACCATAGAGAGTATAGGTGAAACTTTGTAATACAACATATTTACTACTTTACTTATTCTAGTCCAGTGTATGCCCCAAGAACAGCCTTTGCTGGAAGCATTAACAGCCACTGTACAATTGCATAGGGAGGTATTTAAGACTTGATGTTCTCCCACTTGATCTTTTAATCTATCAGTACAGGTCCCAGATTAGCTACTAACTAACACCTTCTACTCCCCCAAGCTTCCAAATAGCAGCAGAGCTGGAATTTAAGGGATTTAAACCTGTGTCTGTCTCCAAAGCCAACTGAGCACACCAATGCCCTACAGCTCTACTGTCCCCTGTTTAGAGGAGAGTTAGCAAATCTGAGTGCCTCTACTGGTCAGGTAGGTAACACCAATGGGCAAAGAAGCAGGTAATGGGATATGCATATTTGGTATGAGCAGGAGAACTACGGGAGTTGGAGAGGGGGCTGGAGGGGACGGCAGCTATTTGGCTCCAATGACTGCTACCACGTATGCTCTTGCAATTTTTTTTGGCCACGCTGCGTGGCATGTGGGATCTTAGTTCCCCGACCAGGAATTGAACCCGTGCCCCCCGCAGTGGAAGCTCGGAATCTTAACCACTGGAATGCCAGGGAAGTCCCTATGTTCTTGCGATTTTAAAAGAAACCAGAACTTCAAAATTTTATGTATACTTCTGAATATTAACATTAAATGTTAGTTCAAGTTTGTTTGTTTTAAGAGTACCACACGGGTCAAGCAGATGACCAGCTCTCAATCGTCGTTAACGTGCTGTTGGCATCATCTTTTGAACAGCACTGGTTTGCTTTGCTAAATTCTGCAGTGTTATTTTCATAAGTGTAGCATCACCCCGGGGATGGGTGAGGCAGAAAGTTCATCAACGCCTTAAATACGAAGGGCGCTCTCCTCTTCAGGCAGCCTAGGTGGACTCATGGGCTAATGCCATGCAAGGCAGAGCTGCTCACTTTGATCACAAGGTGCTTTTCTCCCCAGGGGCCCACAGAATAAATTTCATTTCTTTCCCACAGCAATTATACCTTGAGCAGTTGCTTACCCGTTTGTCAATGTCATTGTGTTGGAGCTGCACAAAGCGGGCGCTGATGGCTGCAATGTAACTCTGCTGATTGGAGAATGCCACGCGGCCAGCACCTTTGGGGTACTTCAGCTCTGGGTCCGTATCAATGCCAGCATAGCAGACACCGCCATACAAACGGTCCATGATCATTGCCAGTTCAACTGCAAGAAAATAAACACTGTTCGGTATAAATGTTTAGAAGGTACTCTTGCCCAGGAGAAGGAAGGACTATGTAGGGATCATGCAGTGTAATTAAGAAACGGAAAACCCATGTTAAGTCTCATGAAGAGTGTCTACACCAGTCTTACAACTCAAGGAGGGGAGCTCCTCATAGGATATTTGAAAACAAAATGAAAAAAAAAAATTAAGAGTTTACATAACCAGAATTTCAGCAACAGTATAAAAGAAATGATCTATCAGCAACCCTCCTGTTCTAATTTCTAACTGCTTAGTCCACTGGAGTGGGGCCCTGGGTAGGCAAAGCATTTCAGGTACCCTAACAAGTTAATAAGAAACAGCTCTACTTACTGACCTCTAGGACTGAAAGCAATTACTAAAGTCACACTACTGTATTAAGATCAAGCTATAGAAAGAATTTAATCTAAAAAAAAAGAATTTAATTCATTTTAACTAGAGGCAATATGTTTACAGGCTTAAAGTAAATCTCTACAATTAAAAAAAATAATAAAGATTTTAAGAGTATATGCTATCCCAACTGAGAACTCTCCATACTAACTTCTCACACTGAATTCTTAAATAATAGTACTAAAAATGATCACAGCAGCAATGATTTATTGAGCACTTACAATGTGCCAGGAAACACTAAGCTGCTACAAAGGCAGTAAAAACATACCCATCCTACACCCTGCTATAAATCCAGAGGTCTGGTCTGCACACCTCACCATATTTCTTCTAAGTATACCTTTATATTGGTATAGTTGCAAAACACCTGTACAGAAGGCACTTGGACATTGGAGCATTCCAAAGGTCTGATATTCTAAAATCGTCCTCATCAAAAGGTACCATGGAGAGACACATAGCAGTTACTTACCTGGATCCAAATTGCCTGAAGGTAATTGTTTACTTGATACTGGATGGCACCTCCTCCAGGTATGACCATTCCTTTCAGGCCACTCACATGGTTTAAGTCCAAAAGACTTAGTCCTACCCCTGGGGAACGACCCAAGAATCCACTTCCCTCAAACACCTACACATGGCATTTGGAAAGGAGCAGACAGGGAAGACAGATGATGACCTGGGACACAGCCAGTGTGCAAAGACCATCAGACAGTAGAGCTCCACAGGAATCAGTATCTGGGGAGAAGGAAAGCAGCACAACCTGGAGGGGTAGGGGAAGAACTCTGCAGCAGGTACAAGGGCTGAAGGGCTGAACGGTGTAAGATTTCTACAAACAGAAGGAAAGCCAAGTACTACTGGTTCCTGTAATAGGAAGCTGCTGAGGCAGTAAGAAAGCTATTTCGCCAGACAGAAAGGCTGTCTTTCTATTCAACTTCTTCAAAATTTGTCCCCAAACCAGACTGCCTAATACTGGTAATTGTTTTCTAAGTGCCTGTTTCTAACTGGAAGAATGACTTCCAACCAACAGGTAATTTTCAGAAGGGGAGAAAATAAACTAGCAATAATTAAGCCAGAGAATAAGTGCTTTTAAAGACAGAACAGCAGAAAGCTATCCCAATGATCCCATCATGATCAGAATTACTGAGTCACATCAGCCAAGGGAACATTGCTGGTTAGAGCCCAAGTGAACCCTGACTGCAGTCTTGGGGCAGGATCCAGGAATCACATTCATTCAAACAATGCAATAAGAATCATGTGTGTACCCTAAATATCAGAGTTCAGTGGGTCCTCATACTTCACCCCAACAACTTCTGATGGCTTGGGGACTTCCTCACATAGCTAACATTATTCCAGTTACAGAGAACAAGAAACTGAACGTGGAATTAATTCACTGCAGTCATTCATGAATTTCCTTTATTAGTCAAGTGGGCTTAGTAAAATATGTAACCTCAGGGCCTGGAAATTAAACACTAACTTTCCAAAGACCTGGCTTCCTCCGGAACGGAACAAGACAGTGAAAACTCCCTCAGCCTGGTGAATGGCCAGGAAAAGAATGCTGTCAAGGGACTGAATACGCTTGTCTTCCACCCTTAGGAAGGATTCAAGAAAATATCTAATTTACAAAGAAGGTATACACACCAGCTGTGAGCTTGAAGCTCCAGCTGAAGAGAAGAGTTACGGTAACCACAGGTTCTTCTACTGCATCTTGGTCTCCAAAGGAACCTTAGGGATCCTCAGATGCCAGAGATGGCACCTTCCACAAGCACTCTGTGAACCTGGCTGCTGCAAAATCATCTTCACGTGCCAAAGATTAGGTCATGGCTGATGCTGCTGGCAGTTACGTACTTTTGATAGGAAAAAGAAACCCTCATTCACTTAGGTGTTTATGAAAACTATATAAATAAATAATTTCCACTTAAAAGCTTGTATACAGTCATTTTCTTGGCCACCCAAAACTCTGCAGACGTTTGAGCCAATGAAGTCTCACTCAAGTGAAGGGCAATTTGTTGAGAAGCTACAAGAAAGAAATCAAGGTGACTAAGGAAAGTTTTCTGGGGGAGAAGAATAGGAAGGTTACCCATCTCTCTACCTTAATCTGTATTTTAACTACAAAAGTTCTAATACTGTGATGACCCTTGAAGAAAAGTAAATAATGACCAAACCAACTGCTGTTTGTATTTGGTCCTTTACTCAATCAGCAAGTCTTCACTAAAAGAATACTTCTTGCAGGCTAAACTCATGCTGGACTCAAAACACCAGAGGTATGTCACTTAAGTACTAAACAGAGTTTTTAATTATTGAGAAAAGTAACCAGTTGGTAAAAACAGCATTAAAAAAAAATACTAACAATTCATCCACTACATAGGTAACTAACAAACACAGAGCAAGCTCTCCTCAAATCCTACAAATTCCCAATCTGAAAATATTTTTTATATGGAAGATACAAATTCACCTACAGATGTCATAATGTACCACTACTTTTAGAGACTAGGTTTTAAAGGGTTCTTTAGAGTGAGTATTATCAGTTAATGTAGGAAAGTCCCATATAAATTCCCTTCCTCTGATTAGGGGGAAGCTGAGCCAAGAAGATGGCTACCATTTTGACTACTTGGGAGGAAGAGGCAAAAACAGAAAAAAAGCAGTAAGGATCTGGTAGAAGTCAACTAAAACCTTCGTGGGTCTATCTATACCTTATGATCTCAATCCTGCTCAAGAAATGTGAGTCCTTGATCAAGAAAGTGTCTTATCTGGAAAATGTAGTCAAACCACCTACTAAACCTATGACAGTGAATCCTCATTCTAAACCATCCTCTGTAGAGGACAAGGACAGCGTAGCTCCCCAGAGCACGTTCTTAACATTTAACCTGAGGAAGATGAGGCTACCGGAGCAGGACATACAGGTAGAGGCTGAAATTCAGACAGATGGAGGTGACAGCAGGCATAGAGTCCATGAGGAAGTCAGGAATCTCCAAACCACTTCTATTTTTTCCTTCCCATCCAGACACTGTTCACGGCGTGTCTGGTCACCACAGGGGTGGGAAATTAGGAGTTCTGGTAGCTATATCCAAGGGCATTCTGTACTTTGGATAAGATGTTCTGTGCTCTTAAGACAACTCAAGTCATCTCATAAACAACTGTTCCATGGTAACAGTACACCACTATGAGTATAACCCACACATTGGCTCTTGTGATGAGCTTCACCGTGTCCCAGACTGGAGAAGGAAACAAGAATATTGCAGTTGTATGTAGCGTATAGCGTTTCCATGAATGCCTCTGGGTTGTGGTGACTATGCCGTGAAGGTGACTCTGAACCCCAACTGTGGTTCCTTGTTTTGCTCCTAATTCTTCACAGAGATCTGAAAGGGACTTCAGCTCGTCAGAAAGGAAATCATGATGACTCCCCATCCTGCCCCACTCCAGGATCCTGTTCCTGTCATTTAATTAGATTTCAAAGCTAGCCTAAGGCAATGTATAAGTCTGAGACACTATGAGAGCCAAACGGGGTAAAGCAGGAATGAGGATTCCTGAGGGAAATACTAACACATTCATCTTTCCAGAGTCTAAATTGTGAATCTAGAAGCTACATTTCTCCTCTTTGGAAATAACAAAGCAGACAGGAAAGAGGCATAAGGCGCCTCAGGATGACAAGAGGTCTGGACTTCTGAAAGAAAGGAAAATTCAACTTGAAGGTGGACTTTCTGGGTTTACGATTGCTGAGTTGGTTCATGAGAGCAGTTCACACATCTTTAGTGGAGGAAATGTGCTCATTAGCTTCCACTCTGCATGAGACGTTGGGAAGTTAAGAATATTTTCAAACAAATGATATGAACAATCAACTAAGTAAGAAGGATAAGAGTTTTAACTTGATTAAATCGAGCTGGTACCAGATTGACTGTTATTGCTATTACTGAGACAACATCTCAGATCTCAGCTTGATAAAGCAGCTTCCTTCTGTGCAAAGAGCCCCAAACTTGAAGTCTGGAGATCTGAGTTTGAACCTTGGTTTTTTCACCTGTTGTGGTCTTGACTAATCACCCCCTTTGAACTCTGCTTCCTTATCTCTACAATGAAAAGTCTACCACTTACAACCTCACAGGGTTATCATGAGGATTAAACATACATGAGGGCTCTGAGCACACCGCTGGGCAAAGAGCAGTGCTCAAATGTTTAGTTTTGTCCAGCAGTTGTTCTTCCCTCTACTCATAAATCTTTGCTTAACATTTACTTGGCCTGGTTTCTGCTCCATAAGCACCAATTCATCCCAGTCTTACTTTGGCTTTATGCTAAGGTTGCCCAAACTGCCACTGATATGGCAAACTTTGACATTGGCTGTGGGTGAGAGTTTGCTTTTTTGGAGGAGGAGCAAACAAACACAGACATTATAAAATCCTTAAGCCTAAGGGCAATGCAGTTAATCAAGTCAGTATGCCAATTCTGGAGTTTATCTGAGACAACTCATTCTGAACTTGGGACTTGGTGAAAGAAAAAGCGTCTACAAAAAAAAAAGGTGTCCACAATGTTCACTGCAGCACTATTTACAATAGCCAGGACATGGAAGCAACCTAAGTGTCCACTGACAGACGAATGGATAAAGAAGATGTGGCACATATATACAATGGAATATTACTGAGCCATAAAAGGAAACGAAATTGAGTTATTTGTAGTGAGGTGGATGGACCTAGAGTCTGTCATATAGAGAGAAATAAGTCAGAAAGAGAAAAACAAATACCGTATGCTAACATATCTATATGGAATCTTAAAAAAAAAAAAAAAAAAAGGTTCTCATGAACCTAGGGGCAGGACAGGAATAAAGATGCAGACGTAGAGAATGGACTTGAGGACAAGGGGAGGGGGAAGGGTAAGCTGGGACGAAGTGAGAGAGTAGCATTGACATATATACACTACCAAATGTAAAATAGATAGCTAGTGGGAAGCAGCTGCATAGCACAGGGAGATCAGCTCGGTGCTTTGTGACCACCTAGGGGGTGGGATAGGGAGGATGGGAGGAAGACGCAAGAGGGAGTGGATATGGGGATAGATGTATACATATAGCTGATTCACTTTGTTATACAGCAGAAACTAACACAACATTCTAAAGCAACTATACTCCAATAAAGATGTTAAAAAAAAAAAAAAAAGGTGTTGGCAGGGGGACTTCCCTGGAGGTCCAGCGGTTAATACTCTGTGCTTCCACTGCAGGGGGTGCGAGTTCCATCCCTGGTCTGGGAACTAAGATCCCACATGCCACACGGTGCAGCCAAAAAGAAAAAGAGAGAGAAAGAAAAACAAAAAGAAAAAGCTCCTAGTGCTGACAAACTTGATATAAAGATGATTTCTGCCTGCTACCACTTCACTGAACAAAAAGGCTATGGTTATAATACTCCTATTTCCTTAATCACAAATCAGGATGTGATTCCTAATACATGTGGACTACCAGAATGTTTGCAGAATGTCTGAAATAAATGCTCTTAGAAAAATTCATCATGTACGTTCTCTAGATGTATGTCATACCTTACTGAATATTTACCTCAAAAATTTTTTTCCCTAGAATTTCCATAGAAAGCCATCCTCACAACAGTGGTGGTGGGGGAGTTGGGAGGGGGTAAGGTGGAGAAGGAAATTTCAGGATCCATCACAGAATATTAGCAGGGGAGAAAAAGACAGGAAAGAATCATCAGAGCAATAGTTAGGAAGATGGGAGACCCAAAGATGATGGGCAAATGGTAGGCTCCGGGAACTCAAGACTGATCTGTTCTGCAGGACCTGGTCAGATAAACTGTCAGAAGGAAGTCATAAAGTGGAGGAACAGCTCCCAGATGCCTCTAATTAGAGAGGAAGACTGAGGGTTTTTCAAGCCTGATCAAAATTGGAAGTGGATGGGTCCCAAAGCTTGATCACTGAGGCAGCCCCCAAATGAGATGTCTAAGCCAAGAAGCTAGAGTCAGAGAATACTCACATTTACAAACCAGGGAAGAATACAGGGACCAGATCCTTCATTTTCCACTTTTTCCTGGTGGTCTCCTCATAACCCCCAAGCCCGGCACTTAGTTGCTCTCAGAGCAAAGAGATGTGGTCTGGAGAGGTTCTAATGCCATAGGGATACGCAACAGGGATATTTCCATACTGAGATTTAGGAAGACATGCTGCTTACAACACTTGAATGAAGAGTGGCAACATGCTGTTGCACGTCCAGGTAGTAGCGGGAGGAGAGACAGACCAGACAGACAGACCACCCCTTTCCCTGTACTGACTCCTCTGAAGAATATGTACACTTTAGCCACACGGTGGCATGGCGAGTCTACCCACGGCCTTTCCTAGAGTCGGGGTGGGGAGAAGTGGGGAGTGGAAGGAAAGCAAGATGGAGAAACACCAGGAGACTTCAGGTAAACCATCCCGGGCTTGCCACTGTCACTGACAGGAGTGATGGAAGGGAGAGACAAGAGACGTAGAAATGTGTATTATATGACTTAGAGAAGGCAACAATCAGGCAGTCCAACTTTGGGTAAACTCATCTAGATTTTCCACTGATATTTTCCCATTTTCAGGCTAATTTTTCTAGGCCCCTGATTTTTTCCAACTTGAATTTTTAAAAGTCAAGTCACGCTTGTCAAAAGGTCAGAAGGAGCAACCTAAACTCCTCAGTCAAGACAATACCACTTAAAACAGGTTGCCTTGTTTCTTTAGAAGTGTTTCTGCACTTCTGTTTGGTGGGATAACTATATTTAGAATAATTTATTAGTGATAATGGTCCCTGTCTTACAATGGGAAAATATCAAAGATAAAAAGCCTCACAAGATCCAAAGGAATAATTCTTGAGTGATAACATTTTAGTCACTGTAACGTGTTGAAGGACCACTTTTGGCCCAGGATAAGGTGAAAATCAATCTGGACACATAAAATCTCACCTGTTGAGTCTCATCACTGATATCTAGTCTAGGATCACCTTGTATATAGTGCTTGAAATAGTTTTAAGACTTTTCAGAATTCATAACCACGACACCCCCGGAAATAATAAAAAATGCCCTGAAGTATTTAAAAACCAAAATTTGAGAATCATTATGTTAAGGAGTATAATTTAGCATCCAATTAACTGAGTTAGTATTTTATTCATACATTTCTCATTTTCTTCTGTTCTGAAATCTTTGATTCTGTAGATGACGACCTGTTCAACATGATAGTGGGATGTCCATTCAGTGTGGCATAATGTGCATTTTCTCAGTGCCAGTAACACAGTGCGTGCTCAATACGTGTTTATTATTCAAGTGAACTGCACTGTATTCAATTTAAGATTGTCTAGCAAAGTCAAAATGAATTCTTTTAAAAACAGTCTTCTATTCCAAGACACACACCAATCCACAAAGCTCAGTGTGTTCCAAAGAAAACTAATTCTATGCACAGGGATAAAAGCTGCAGATGTTAACTCTTTTCATCTAGATTACATGGCCTCCAATCTGGAAGTCTTGGATAGATAGAGTAAAATTCTAAGATGCTAATGTAGATTGTTTACCCTTCTAGAAACTAGCTACACTTATAGGAGGTGCTGGCATGGGGGAACATTGCCATTAGACCAAGTGACTGTAGATTACTAGCCAATAATGGCAAAAACAAAATTTTAAAACAAAAAAATTTAGCTTACGTTAAAAAACAAGAACTTTGAAATTTACAAAATATGTACTATCTAGGCAGGGAACACAAAATCCTATTTCTGACTAGGTAACTAAACATAATTCTTGTTTAACCCTAGAACTTGCAGCATCTTATAGACACAGAACGTTAAAGAAAGAATATAATTTAGCATCTTGGGTTTCCTGTCTTGCAGTGTCAGTGTGATCATAAGAACAGTGTGAAAAATAGATCATCACAAGATTTAAAGAGAGAAAAGGATATAGAGGCCCACACCTATCCTTTCAAATCATTTAAACAGAAAGAATAAAGAGTGACTAATAAAAAAGGGAATTTAGTTTATAAACTATTGTGTCTGTGACTTAAAAATAGACATAAGAGGTCAAAGCCAGTTCTGTTATTTTTACAACTGTGGGAACTTTTCTTTCAGAAATTTGTTTTTCAGATTCCCAGCTAAGAAAAAAGGAGAGGAGCTGAGATATTAAAACTAATTTGTGCTTGTATTTAGTTGCAGAAAAGAACAGCTAGAATACTAGCAATGAATGTCCATTTTTGTAGAATCCATTTGCAGTTAAAACACTATCAAAGGAGATTTTTCTCCCTCTCCACTCCTAGACACACCACCAGTTAGAAAAAGCCAGGAATATTACACAGTGCCCCCACCCACATTTTTTTTTTTAAAGCACAAGCTGTTTAGAAACAAAGGGCTGCATTGGCCCTCATCTCATAATGCTGTTCACGTTCGAGTTAGCCCTGCTTAGACTTTATTTTCTGACAGCAGATAAAGGGGGAAAAGCATCTCTGCTGTTTTGCTTTCCTTCTCTGGGCAGGTTTTCCATGAGAATGAGAAAAAGACCCAGTGATGCTTGACTTTCTGAAGTACCATAAAATTACGAACTCCACAGTCATAATTAATATGTTTTAAAGTCCTTCAAAATGGAATTACGAATACATCTTTGTACAGACCTAAAACTTATCTTTTAGGAGTAGATTGGAGTTGAGATTTGAATAAATATGTTAGAAATGTTGAGGAACATTCAGAATTAAGAAGTCCCCAAAGTCATAGAGCCAAAGAGCTGTAGGTACATTTTACAATTCTGTTTCACAACTTGATTTTAATGACCTCTGCTTTTTCTTTTACTTTTTAAGTAGAACTAAGTCTACTTGCTTACACTGACGTAGAGATAACACTGTCCTTTTTGCTACTACAGTGGCAACAGCTACCTTATTTTTTCATCTTATTTAAAAAAAAATAAACTCAACTATTTTAAGCACTTTGAAAACTTTGTTCTTACAAATAATTTTATTATATTCCACGGGCAATCACACTAATCCACAACCAATTAGATTTGTCTTTGGATTTAAATATTGAAGTCATCAGCCCAGCATCACTTCAAATGCCCCAGTCAATAATGATTCTGCCCAATCCCAGCAGGCACAATTATTTCATCATTGGAAAGGTACTTAAAAAACAAAAAACAGGGGAGCTTTCAAGAAGTCAAAATAAAGATGCTCAAATACATACCTCACTTTTCAAAGTATATAAGAAAAAATAGGAACCTGTTTCACTTGGGAAAAGTTCAGTTTGATTCCCAGTGACACAATTTCTAGCAGTTGTTTGGTTCCTCACTGACTAAGTGGACACACAGCTGCACTGGACAGATTTCTGATGGGGTGACTTCTTTTTCTGTCATATATAACAATGCTAACTGGCATAAGAGTGCACACTGCCAAATGTATTGTTATTATTTTAAAAATAATTGGTTGAATAGGGAGGCACTAATTAGAATTCATCCCTCTGAAATAACAATTTAATGAAGTTCACTCTTGTACCATAAGAAAATACAACATCTTGGGAGAAAACATTTAAGGGTCAGCTCAGTGAAACTGACCTGACAGCCTTCTTTTTGGAGATTGTGCATAGCTGACCAGAAACCTAGAAAATATTGAAGACTAAACACATTGGGGATTTTGTTGTTGCTTTTGTTGTTGTGGTGTTACTATTTCCACTCACCAGCTCGAAGGGGTCGTGGAACTCCCCCAACAAAGATAGTTTTTCTGGGGTCCAAAGGCTGAGAACCATCCATTACAAAGTCACTGTCACTTAGGTTCCATGGTCGAATTTGCACCTGAAAAAAAGTCGTTTACTTGGTCCTTACTTCATTTCCATCAACCCCAAATGAGAATAAGGTGACTAAAGACAAACCCACTGATTTGTGCATTTTACAACATACACAACCCAAACAAAATCCAGTTTTTAGTTAATGTAATCTGCATTAAGTGGCTTTCAATAGAACTCTTGGGGAATCTACTTACAGGTATTAGACTCAACACTCTAGACATATACCATGAAACCTTCAGAAACCACCTGTGGTTTAAAAAAGGGCAGTCTTTTATAGATAGAGTCTGGGTTTTGAATTTTAACACATGTTCGACTGTTTATAACCGGTCACATTACAGCACTTAGTTTTTTAAGAGCTCACCTAAAGAGGGACAGGAACATTGGGAATATTTTCTAAAAATTATCCATATGTCTGGCTTTTAAATGATCACCCCCTAAAATTAAAACATTTCTCTTTCAGCAATATGATTTAACACAGTTTAACACTTATCAAGTTAGCACACAATTACCAGCAATATCAAATACTGAAGGTCACAGATTTATCGACTTTTGGTTGATCTGATTTTCCTAAACAAGTCTGGTTAAATAAAGGTAAGCCTAGAAATTGAAGCAAATTTTCAAAGAGTAGAAGAAGAAATCTCTATGACATATTTCTAACTGGTAGTGTCTCTTCACTGGGACTCTGACTTCCTGCCCATAGTTTACACTGTTTTACCATTATCATATAAAATAAGGTATTCCATCAGAATCGTAACCTTAAAACATAATCCTTTCAATCCATAACCGAACAAAACAAAAAAAGCACAAAAAACCCTCTCATACTGAGAGGCCAGTTTCAGCACTGCCTGAAAACCAACCAGTCACTCAGCTGGCCATGCGCGCTGGGAAGTGGGCCAGGTATAGAAGCAGAGAAAATAGTGTCGGTCTTTAAGGAACAGCCCTCTCCTTTCCCCTCATCGATTAGGATAGGAAACAAAACAGCTGAATTTTCATTTTCTTAGTATCAACAAAATTCTTCTTTTGCCCCATTACTCAACCAACAATACAATGCAAGGAAACACATATGATAATTTCTTATGTGGCCTGGCTATATCCAGGAGTACTCCTATTTGAAAGGTAGTAAATCTGCCAATTACACTTTCAAAACATCTTGGGTCAACTCTAACACTGGCATCGCTCAGTTAGAAGCAGGCTACACGTTCTTTATGATTGTTACAAAATGTACCCCCCCGTCCCGCAGCTTTTTGGGCTTTTATGACACAGTTGCCTTCACCAGTTAGCCAGAAGCCATAAAATCTCCACTTCTTCCCTAGACCCTAAAACCTTGGACCTGTTTGTAATTCTGTTAACACCTAGGCATCTGCTCTACCTTTATCACTTAAAAAAAAAAAATCCAGTTCTTTCCTTGTAAAATTTGGTCTGTTTGACTAAATTATCGTTCCCTTGACATTTACCACAAAGGCAGATTCACCAATACCATAAAACACCACTTTCAAATGCCTTCATGAGGGCCCATTATTAATTTTTAATTAAAAACACAATGTCCTGACTCTAAGAAAAAGGACTCTAATGTCACCAAAAAAAAAAAAAAAAAAAAAGTAGGGCAAATCTTTTTCTACACAGAGCCCTCTCTTCTTCTAGTCTCATCCTTTATTAAGTAGTTAAGGCAGCTTCAGGACCAGGTTAATTCCGTTAACTTTATGATAACTGAGTTTGCTCATATGGCTCACAAATGAAAACAATTCCTGTGTAGTATCCATAGTGTTCTGGTTTCATTTAATCAAAAGTACAGAAAATGTAGCCTTGTACAATAGCTGGAGGTTACTGCTGCTCAAAAGAACTCTGCAGACATCTCAAACCTGCCTGCTGAGAGTCTTCATTGCTGCCTCTTCTTCCCTCTGACACCCTCCCCACCCCTTCATTACATCACACACAACCCATTCCCTTACCCTATTGGTAAAAATTCAGGAAGAGGACTAGGGAGACAGTAATGGTTAATCCTCTTCACAAAACCCACATTTCCCAGCTGCCACCACAGGACAGCTCCTCAGAGCTCACACCACTGCGGATTCAGAGAAAAGTCAACACAGGCCAACATCAGTACACTCTAAGAGCTAAGCAAAGAGTAATACTATGGTACTGTTTGCACTGAGAAGTTCCATTCACACTCTGGTTTCTCTCTGAAATATAAGACCATTCTCACACAGGCATGTTCTCCATCTTCTAAGGTTTATTCTCAGGGTCTAATATCCATGTTCTATCTTTCTGACTTACTCTTTGAAAAAAAAAATATATACATGTTTCTCTACTCTTTTAATCCCATACTTTATAAGCTGGCTCAGATATTTTGTAGAAGGGGTAGAATATAAGTAAAAGAACTGTTTTTTTATTATCTTTATTTCTTTAATAATTAGTTTTGAGAAAGGATGAAATTAGATCTCTGTCCTAATTCAACATAAACTTCCCCTGGCAAAACAGCTTTTACACACATAGGGATTACTGTGTGTGTGTGTGTGTGTGTGTGTGTGTGTGTGTGTGTGTGTGTGTGTGTGTGTGTGTGTGTGTGTGTGTGTGTGTGTGTATAACAACTCTTGCAGGACGTTGTCAAATAGGCTATACTGGGCAGTAAAAGCCACAACATCCTAAGGACAAGGATAAGGTGAAGAATGGTGAAGATTACCTTAAATGAGCCTGACATGGTTTCAACACTACCTCCTGAAGAAACCTGACCACATTTGATTACAAAGGTGACTCTAGGAAGAGGCTATCTGGGAGGGAGCATCCACTAGCCCTTTGGCCATGCCATGACCTTACAGCAAGGGTTACACAAAAACAAATGTCTGTAGGGCCAGACAGGCAGCATAAACATGTCAAGCTACCAGGACAACGGTTAGTAGGCAGGCAGTGACACAATGGAGTAAACCACTCCTTTCATTTATTTTTTAAAATTTTTATTTTCTATTGGAGCATAGTTGATTAACAATGTTGTGTTAGTTTCAGGTGTACAGCAAAGTGATTTAGTTACACATATACATGTATCTATTCTTTTTCAAATTCTTTTCCCATTTAGGTTATTACAGAATACTGAGCAGAGTTCCCTGTGCTATACAGTAGGTCCTTGTTGGTTACCTATTTTAAATGTAGCAGTGTTAAACCACTCTTGTTAAAGGAAGCAGACACCTCTCAGCTCCAGCTAGTAGTTAGCATTTGCGAATGTGTTGTCAGACTTTTCCATTTCTCAAAAGTAGCTAGAAATTCAGATTTTTATATAAAACTTCAAGATTTTTGAATGTTGGGAACTAATTCAAATGTATAAAGTCACCTGTACACGCTAGACAAAACTATCTGCAGGCCAGATCTATCCTGTGGGCCCCGGTCTGTGATCTCTGGTTAGAAAGGTTTAGTAACCACACAGCTCCTCACAATGGAATGTTTTATTGCATAAACAATTATGAGACAAAATTAAAAAATGGTTTTTCTTTAGTGTCTTTTTTAAGCATGTATTCCTGTGGAAGTTCTGGTCAGGACCATAAACCTACTTTTAGCTGAATTATTTGTCTTCTAAATTTTTATCTCCTTAATTAATAATTGGCTTTGTATAACTGCTTATCTCCAAAGGCAAAATCTTTTTAAGGATAAAGGCAAAAACCAAACATAAAGCTTGGTAGTATAAATATACCAATTTATACCATCAAGTGACTTCAACAGCCATCAAGAAATCTAAAAGAACATAACATTAATATGTAATAGCAACAGTTAGTACTAAAAGCACTAATTTTCCTTTTCAAGGTTTCCCAAAGTGTGTTCTGTGAAGTGCAGATCCCTAGGGTTCTTCTGCCAGAAAAGCAGTGTTTAGGAAAAAGTTACAAACTTCCTTCTTGGAGCTTCACAGCACACACTGGTGTATATTAATTAAAGGCTCTAAGAAGTTCTACAGGAAATGAA